>NC_039250.1:28430602-29630602 GCF_003368295.1 Carassius auratus
TTAATTTTCTGTTATCCATACAGTGTTGTAAAGTCGTGAAACTATCAATATTTACTCAGAATGACTTTTTTTCTGTACGAAAAAAGGTTTTGAAGTGTTTGGAATTTAAAAATGCAGGAAAATTAATAATTCCATTTTTACTGTCATTTAAAAAAATCACCACGACAAAACCGTTTAAGCTATCCAAAATCCATTGGCAATTTAAGTTGTTTAAAATGTTTTGGCATCATGTAGACAAAGTTTGGTGTGTATAGTGTTACTCTCCTCTGAGCAGTATGCATTAATTCACAGCTAAATGTAAAAAAAAATCCACATTCAAATCAAAATAGCTGACTTCCTGTTGATCGTAGCTGATGACTGTGAATTAGAAAGTTGTCCGTCTTGATAAGAAAATTTTTGTACCGAGTTTGGTGTCTGTAGCTAAAACTAACCCCGCCACTTTTGACAAAAGGTGGCGCTATAGAGTGCCTCTTCCACGCCCTCTTATGAACTTTTGCCAGTGTCTAGTTATCATAAATACTGATATGTGTTCTGAGTTTGATGAAATCCTAAGCATGCTATATGCCTCAAAATCACCTGAGAAGTATTCCAGTTTAACATGTTGCCACGGCAACAATATTTTTAGATATCAATATCCCCCAGCAGATTTATATCGGCTGTGTTTTAACATTATTCTGATGAAGTTTGAAGCAAATCGAGTAATAATAAGATGCTGAATTCAAAGCATTTTGAAAATGACACACTTCCTTCTGCCAGTTGGTGGCGCTATAACTTTGACTCCTAATAGTCACATATATGTGATCGACATCATACAATGAATAATCTGATGAAGTTTGATTAAAATCAGGAACTGTATGTGGATGGTATTAGACACTTCCTGTTTCTCATTTCTCGCCATAATTTCAACGCCTCGCCACGAGCAAACCGTTCGAGATATCAAAAATCCCCTGGCAATTTTTCATCCCCAGTGTCTTGAGATCATGTTGACCGAGTTTGGCGGCAATCGAGAAAAAAACCTATGACAAGTATTTCAAATTCCAGAGCATGCGCTTTTTACATAACTCTAAATAGCTGACTTCCTGTTGGGTGGAGCCTATGACATGCAATATGAAAGTTGTTCGGCACGATGAGATCTATATGTGTAATGAGTTTCATATGAATATGTGCAAGTATGTGTGAGCTATACATCAACATTTATGACTGTGTTCCAGGGGGCGCCATAGAGCCCCTGTGCCACGCCCGGGTCCCAGCCTCTGCAGGCTCCTAAAGGCCACAGATTCCAAAGTGTGCGCAAATTTTCAAGAGTTTTTGAGTATGTTAAGGACCCCCAAAGCCCCCACAACTTTGACGAAAAATTTGAAATACTAAACCCTAAATAGCCAACTTCCTGTTGGGCGGAGCCTATGATATGCAATACAAAAGTTGTTTGGATTGATGAGATTTATATGTGTACCGAGTTTCATACGTCTACGAGCAAGAATGTATGATATATGGCCCTCCATATTCCAGGGGGCGCTGTAGAGCCCCTGTGCCACGCCCGTGTATCAGTCTCTGCCCGGCCCTAATGGCCGCAGGTTCCAATCTGTGTGCCAATTTTCAAGACTTTTTAAGCACGTTAAGGGCCCCAAAAGCCCCCGAGGGCTTTTTGGAAAAAAAAAATAATAATAAATATAGCTGCAAGCAGCGATGGCGGGCTCAAGCCACCAGTGCCATCGCCGCCCTGGTGGCATCAGGCAAACTGTGCCCAGCGGGCACATGCATTCACAATATCCCTCTGGCAGTGAGGTTTTAAAGGATATGGCAGTTAAAGGGTTAATCCGAATCATCTAGACTTTAAAATCACATTCACAGAACAATATATATGTATAACTTTAGTAACACTTTACAATAAGATTCCATTCATAAACATTATGTTAACATGAACAATATTTATATAGCATTCATTCACGTCAGTTAATATTCCAAACTTAAACATTAAAACATTGTTTTATTGTGATTTTTTTCCAAGCACATTTTACCAATTCCTAACCATATAAATCTTAATAACTACCATTATTTTTTATTTAATCATTTATGAGTGCTATACAATAGTCCAGGAAAGCTGGAAGAGAAAAACTCCTTATATTCATGTGTGCAGAATTATTAGGCATGTTTTCTTTTACAGATGAAATGCGCTAAAATAGACTTTTAACTCAAACTGTAAGGTCGAAAATTATGAAATACCCATGAGAAATATCAAACACAAATGCAATACAGAAATGGATAAGTTAAGACTTGACCATTGTACAAAAAATACTGACTGGGTCGTGAGTTCAGAAAAGAAGAAGAAAAAAGCAGGTCAAGAAGAACTGACAAAAAGAATTGCAAAATAATTAGTAATTAATGTGAAGATTAATTTTTAGTCAATTCTGCAAGACAGACTTTTCAGGAAAGGAGGTGGAATAAAAATGAGCTCCTAAATCTTAATCCTGGATTCTGGAAGATATATTCCTCAAACCATCGAACAAGAGGAGGTGGTGCTGGTCCTTCACGAGTCACTCTAATCTGTTCATAAAGCCTATATATAAAGACTTAATATATAGTATTTCACAATACTTCATGGTATTCTAATTAAATCATTTTTTGGAATCTTAAGTCTCTCAGAGTCCGACACCGAGTAATTCTGGAGACTCCAGGAAAGTGGCAATGTTGGCGCTGGAGACTAAATGCACCCTGATAGTTTCACACCTAATTCACTTAACACACACACACACACACACACATTACCCACAGTGACAGTGGGACTGAGTGACATCAGATGTATGATAGTTTTTTTTAATTTTCTATCATCCATACAGTGTTGTATAGTCATGAAACTATGGTCATGAGACCAGTCATTCTGAGGAAATATGCCTCAGAATGACTGGTCTTCTATGTGTACATTTTTTTTTTTTTTAAGTGTTTAGAAGCTGCACTTTAAAAAAATAAAAAGACATTTACTGGTTCCTTTTTTACTATTATTTCAAAAAATCATCACGGCAAAACCATTCAAGCTATCCAAAATTCATTCACACCTGTTCTGTAAGATTAATTCTTTAAACAGTGGTAAAAGAGGATGTGGTGCTGAACCTTCAAGAGTCACTCAAAACGTTATCTGTCCATAAAGCCTATAAAGAATTATTCTTAATATACAGTTCAAAATACTTCAGCTTGTTATTCTAATTAAGTGAGGGTCATTTTATCAGTAAAATATATACAATTCATTTTTTTTTTGAAAGATTTCTATAAATGATTTAAATCATACTCGTTTCTACAATAATTATTTAAAAGTAATCCTATAGCTCCCTCTGGTGGCCATTATAGGTACTAAGAATTGCAAGCTTGATTTATAAGTTATGATAGTTTAAATTTTATGCTGGCTCTTGAAAGTGATAAAGCTATGAAACTTACTGTGCTTCCTTCAAATGAGGACTTCTACTTATATAAAAAATTATGAAGATTTAGAATGAAAAATTGTAAAGATATAGTAAAATAACTATTGTATTTTTTATGTTACTTTAATAAATCTCTATGGCAACACCATTTAAGCTATCCTAAACCCATTCACAATTTAACATCTCAGTATATAGGCATAATGTTGAAAAAGGAGTATGGAGTAGTATGAGTAGGAGTATGAATTCATTTGCAGGCTTTATCATAAATCCACAATAAAATTTCTGAGTTCTGTATCAATCTGTGTTGTTGTTTGTTTATTTTTATCTTTTATTTTTCATAGGAAGATAACTTACTCTCATTTTTAATAAATGTGCTTATAAACCAAGGACAAGCTATTTATAGCTGTATTTATGAACTGCTTACTACTGACTATTGATATTGGGACAAGGCTTTATAAAGCATGAACTGACTATTTAATAATGAGTGCAGTTATTATAAAGTGTTATCAATGAATTTGCTAATGTTAACAAATTAGACATTATTTTACAGTGTTATCAAATCCTTAAATGACTCATAAGCATTTGTGAAAGTTCTGCTTGCATTACAGCTTAGTATTGATCTGTGAGCTGAACAGATTTACTGTTACATCCATGAGATTATGTAAATTAAAATAAATATAATGTCACAGGATGTCATAGGTCAGTATCAAATGAGTTTGAAATTATTATTTGCAGCACAAATAAGGTTTTTTTAGGATTTTTAAAAATCCCTAAAACTGTCAGGCCTAAGCTATTTCTATGTGAGTGGCTAATTTTATTTTTGTTTTTATAATTGTAATACACAAACTATGAAATTATACAAAATGTATAAAAAGATAAATAAATAAATACGCACACATTAAAAAAGCAGCCAAGTCGAATGAGTTTCCTTTTTTATATAGATTAAAATTGAAGACAGAAACAAGTGGTAAATGTGGTCACTTTAATATTCAAATCCAGTAGATCCAGTTTATGTTCACGTGGCTGTTTTCGTTTATATTCGCCAAGCTATTATGTGTTTTGAAATAATCTTGTCCGTGATGTGTTCGTTCGTACGACGAAAGGCAGAATCCTGCAGCTCGAGAGATATATGTTATTCTGCCAGTCGCGCTTTCAAATAGTCTTGCACACTTAAACAGGTCACAAACACCTGCATTTAGCTCTTGTTGTGTTACAATGGGTTTATTGTGTGCATTTGTGGTAATATTTTATTTAAAAAAGCTCTTAAACAAGAATAAATTCGTTTGTTTTGAGCTCGACACTGTACGCGCTGATCGGAGGCGGTGATTTCAGCTAGGCAGCCACAAATATTTCATTTTCACACAAACAGTTCAAAAACATCTTAATTTAGCTCTTGGTGTGTTCTAATTGGTTGATTGTGTGATATCGCTGTAATAATTTATTTTTAAAAGCTTTAAAACAGGAATAAATTAGTTTTCTCTGAGCTCTTTACTCCAGACGCTCGTGATCACAGCGGTGATTAATCTCTCCTATTTCTCACATATCTCTGGCCAGAAATAATTTATCCATGAGCCCTGAACCGGTAATAATCAGATATGTTGGTTTAGCTTGTCAGTGTGAATTAAATCTAAGTATTTGTTTGTATTTTTAACCGATTTAAAAGTGAAAGTAAAAGTTCGGGAATTGAACCTGTAGGGGCGCAATTTCTCTCAGACAATGGAAGTCTGAAGCACATATACTCAAACAGAGGGACAGAGTGAGATGAGATGTCTGACAGTTTTTTTAATTTTCTGTTATCCAAACAGTGTTGTAAAGTCGTGAAACTATGCATATTTCCTCAGAATGCCTTTTTCATCTGTATGAAAAAATTATTTGACGTGTTTGGAAGCTGCAATTTAAAAATACAATAATGATTCCCTTTGTAAGGTCATTTAAAAAAATCACCACGGCAAAACCATTCAAACTATCCAAAATCCATTCACAATTTAAGTTCCTATCAGAAATACTGATGTGTGTTCAGAGTTTTGTGAAATTCTAAGTATGTTATTTGCCTCAAAATCACCTGAGAATTATTCCAGTTTGACATGTTGCCACGCCATCAATTTTTTAGATATCAATATCCCCCTTGCAGATTTATATCGGCTGTGTTTTAACATTATTCTGATGAAGTTTGAAGCAAATCGAGTAATAATAAGATGCTGAATTCAAATCATTTTGAAAATGACACACTTCCTGCTGCCAGTTGGTGGCGCTATAACTTTGACTCCTAATAGTCACATATATGCGATCGACGTCATACAACGAATAATCTGATGAAGTTTGATTAAAATCAGGAAATGTATGTGGATGGTATTAGACACTTCCTGTTTCTCATTTCTCGCCATAATTTCAACGCCTCGCCACGAGCAAACCGTTCGAGATATCAAAAATCCCCTGGCAATTTTTCATCCCCAGTGTCTTGAGATCATGTTGACCGAGTTTGGCGGCAATCGAGAAAAAAACCTATGACAAGTATTTCAAATTCCAGAGCATGCGCTTTTTACATAACTCTAAATAGCTGACTTCCTGTTGGGTGGAGCCTATGACATGCAATACGAAAGTTGTTCGGCACGATGAGATCTATATGTGTACTGAGTTTCATATGAATATGTGCAAGTATGTGTGAGCTATACATCAACATTTCTGACTGTGTTCCAGGGGGCGCCGTAGAGCCCCTGTGCCACGCCCGGGTCCCAGCCTCTGCAGGCTCCTAAAGGCCACAGATTCCAAAGTGTGCGCAAATTTTCAAGAGTTTTTGAGTATGTTAAGGACCCCAAAAGCCCCCACAACTTTGACGAAAAATTTGAATACTAAACCCTAAATAGCCAACTTCCTGTTGGGCGGAGCCTATGATATGCAATACAAAAGTTGTTTGGATTGATGAGATTTATATGTGTACCGAGTTTCATACGTCTACGAGCAAGAATGTATGATATATGGCCCTCCATATTCCAGGGGGCGCTGTAGAGCCCCTGTGCCACGCCCGTGTATCAGTCTCTGCCCGGCCCTAATGGCCGCAGGTTCCAATCTGTGTGCCAATTTTCAAGACTTTTTAAGCACGTTAAGGGCCCCAAAAGCCCCCGAGACGTTGGAAAAAAAAAATAATAATAATAATAATAATAATAAAAAATAATCCTAAGGAAAACAATAGGCCTCTCGCCCTTTGGGCTTGAGCCCTAATAAATATAGCTGCAAGCAGCGATGGCGGGCTCAAGCCACCAATGCCATCACCACCCCGGTGGCATCAGGTAAACTGTGCCCAGCGGGCACATGCATTCACAATATCCCTCTGGCAGTGAGGTTTTAAAGGATAGAGGGGAGCGTAGAGGGGAGCGTGCATTTGCAGTGGCTGGGCCACGACTCTGGAATACCCTGCCTTTAGAGATCAGACTGGCCCCTTCCTTGTCTATTTTTAAATCTTTGCTAAAAACTTTTTTATTTTCCTTAGTGTACTGACTACTGTGTTATGCTACATTTTGAAATGGGTGGTTTTAAATTTTTTGTCTGGTCTATTTTTATGTATGTGTAATATTCTTGCTCTTATGTTAAAGCACTTTGGTCAGCCAGGAGGCTGTTGTAAATGCGCTATACAAATAAATTGAACTTGAACTTGAACTTGAACTTGATATGGCAGTTAAAGGGTTAATCCGAATCATCTAGACTTTAAAATCACATTCACAGAACAATATATATATATATATATATATATATATATATATATATATATATAACTTTAGTAACACTTTACAATAAGATTTCATTTATAAACATTATGTTAACATGAATAATATTTATATAGCATTCATTCATGTCAGTTAATATTCCAAACTTAAACATTAAAACATTGTTTTATTGTGATTTTTTTCCAAGCACATTTTACCAATTCCAAACCATATCAATCTTAATAACTACCATTATTTTTTATTTAATCATTTATGAGTGCTATACAATAGTCCAGGAAAGCTGGAAGAGAAAAACAGGTCAAGAAGAACTGACAAAAGAATTGCAAAAGAATTAGGAATTAATGTGAAGATTAATTTTTAGTCAATTCTGCAAGACAGACTTTCAGGAAAGGAGGTGGAATAAAAATGAGCTCCTAAATCTTAATCCCAGATTCTGGAAGATATATTCCTCAAACTATCGGACAAGAGGAGGTGGTGCTGGTCCTTCACGAGTCACTCAAATCTGTTCATAAAGCATTTATATAAAGTCTTAATATATAGTATTTCACAATACTTCATGATATTCTAATTAAATAGTTTTTTGGAATCTTAGATCTCTCAGAACCTGACACATTGTAATTCTGAGACTCCAGGAAAGTGGCAGTTCTGTAAAATGTTGGCGCTGGAGACTAAATGCTCACTGATAGTTTCACACCTAATTCACTTAAAACACACACAAACACACACACACAGTGACAGAGGGACAGAGTGACATCAGATGTATGTTTTTTAATTTTCTGTCATCCATATAATGTTGTATAGTCATGAAACTATGCATATTTCCTCAGAATGACTTGTCTTCTATGTGTACATTTTTTTGAAGTGTTTAGAAGCTGCACTTTTTTTTACTGGTTCCTTTTTTACTATTATTTCAAAAAATCACCACGACAAAACCATTCAAGCTATCCAAAATTCATTCACACCTGTTCTGTAAGATTAATTCTTTAAACAGTGGTAAAAGAGGATGTGGTGCTGAACCTTCAAGAGTCACTTAAAACGTATCTGTCCATAAAGCCTATTAAGAATTATTCTTAATATACAGTTCACAATACTTCAGCTTGTTATTCTAATTAAGTGAGGGTCATTTTATCAGTAAAATTCCTAAAATACATATTATTTTATTTGAAAGATTTCTATAAATTATTTAAATCATACTCGTTTCTCCAATAATTATTTAAAAGTAATCCTATAGCTCCCTCTGGTGGGATATGGCAGTTAAAGGGTTAATCCGACCCGTCTAGACTTTGAAATCACATACACAGAACAATATATATAACTTTAGTAACACTTTATCTTAATATATATAAAAAATGTATAAGTTGTGCATCGTAGCTGACACCTAAATGAACACATTACAATTGGTTTATGACTGCAAGTCTTTTTCCTCAAATGCTATTGAGCTTCAAATTTGCTTTTGAGCCCATGTGAAAAAGTAGCATAATGTACATATGACTTACAGTTTGTTTTAATAAATATTAAACATTCAATTTAATGGTGCATTATAGCTGTCACCTAGATGAACAATTACAGTTGTTTTTATGACTGTAAGTCATTCTCTTCAAATGCTACTGACGTTAGAAAAGTGTATAACAATATCACATGTAACTTTAGAGACGGTCCCTAAATTTGAGACTCTCGAATGTCCAATGTCAAGCCAACTTTATGCCTGTTTTTGTTTTGTTTTTTACTTTATTTTTCTTTTCTCTGTGCCGGATTGCTGATGTCTTTTACCCTGGCATAGATGTCCATCCATCAATTACGAACATTCATCCGCAAATGTCCGAGCGGTCGCAAGCGCGGATGGGAGAATGGCGCATGTTTTATTTTTTTTGAGCTACTGGGATGGTGCCCCCTCTGGGAGTTGGTGCCCTACGAAGACTGCGTATTCTGCATATAGGGAGCGGCGGTACTATCTGGAAGATATATTCCTCAAACCGTTGTACAAGAGGAGGTGATGCTAGTACTTCAAGAATCTCTCAAAACCTATCTGTTCATAAAGCCTATATATAAAGTCTTAATTTAGTATTCCACAATATGTTGTGCTATTCTAATATTATTGTGGTTTTTTATTGACATTGTTATTTGCTGTTATTTTTTGTTTTAATATTGTTACTGTTGTTACTTGTTGTACGGTGACCTTGAGTGGTTTGAAAGGCGCCTTAAATAAAATGCATTATTATTATTATTATTATTATTATTATTAACCTTTACACTTGATAAAAATTTTTTTATATAAACTTATGCAATTGTATATATATATATATATATATATATATATATATATATATATATATATATATATATATATATATATATATATATATATATATATATATATATATATATAGTGTACAGTTTTCTTTTATTGCATCTTGAAATAAATGTTTCTGAGTTCTGTGTTTGTTTATTTATTTATTTTTTATTTTTTTATTTTTTTTAGGAAGATTACAGCCTTTAATCTCCTCAAAATAAATGTGCATATAAACCATGAACAATTTAATTATAGCTGTATTTATAAAATGCTTACTAATGACTATTAATTTTGGGAGATGGCTATATAAAGCAGCAACAGTTGATGTTGAGGCCTAAGATATTTCTTAAGCTGTAATGATGAAAAAACAACAACAACACCAAATTGCTTTTTTTTCTGCTGGTGATTAAAGAGATGATTAAGTCTCCCTCCCTCTCTCTCTCTCTCTCTCTCTCTCTCTCTCTCTCTCTCTCTGACACCAAGCCCATCCCCTCTCCCACACATTCACACAAACTCAGCACACACACTTAACACACACACACTTAACACACAAACACACACACATTACCCAGAGGGACAGTGACATCAGATGTATGGTAGTTTTTTTAATTTTCTAGTGTTGTATAGTGTTGTAATAGTGTTGTATAGTCATGAAACTATGCATATTTCCTCAGCATGACTTGTCTTCTATGTGTACATTTTGTTGAAGTGTTTAGAAGCTGCACTTAAAAAAATAAAAGACATTTACTGGTTCCTTTTTTACTGTTATTTCAAAAAATCACCACGACAAAACCATTCAAGGTATCCAAAATTCATTCGCACCTGTTCTGTAAGATAAATTCTTTAAACAGTGGTAAAAGAGGATGTGGTGCTGATCCTTCAAGAGTCACTCCAAACTTATCTGTCCATAAAGCCTATAAATAATTATTCTTAATACACAGTATTTCACAATACTTCAGCATATTATTCTAATTAAGTGAGGGTCATTTTATCAGTAAAATACATATTCTTTTTCTTTGAAAGATTTCTATAAATGATTTAAATCATACTTGTTTCTACAATAATTATTTAAAAGTAATCCTATAGCGCCATCTGTTGGCCATTATTGGTACTAAGAATTGCAAGCTTGATTTATATGTTATGATAGTTTTAATTTTATGCTGGCTCTTGAAAATGATAAAGCTATGAAACTTACTGTGCTTCTTTCAAATGATGAATTCTACGTATATAAAAAATTATGAAGAGTTGGAATGAAGAATGTTAAAGATATCGTAAAATAACTATTGTATTTTTTTATGTTACTTTAATAAATCGGTATGGCCACACCATTTAAGGTATCCTAAACCCATTCGCAATTTAACATCTTCAGTATATTAGCATCATGTTGAAAAAGTTTGGTGTGAACTACTTATGTCTTCTCGGAGGAGTATGAATTCATTTTTACATGCTGATTTTATCATAAATCCACAATAGAATTTCTGAGTTCTTTATCAATCTGTGTTGTTGTTTGTTTATTTTTATTTTTTTTATTTTTCATAGGAAGATAACTGACCCTTTACTCTCCTTTTTAATAAATGTGCTTATAAACCAAGAACAAGCTATTTATAGCTGTATTTATAAACTGCTTACTACTGACTATTAATATTGGGACAAGGCTTTATAAAGCATAAACTGACTATTTACTAATGAGTGCAGTTATTATAAAGTGTTACCAATGCATTTACTTATGTTAACAAATTAGACATTATTTTACAGTGTTATTAAATCCTTTAATGACTTATAAGCATTTGTGAAAGAAGCTTAGTCTTGATCTGTGAACTGAACAGTTTTACTCTGACATCGATGAGATTTTAAAAATGTAGATACATGTCATGTCACAGGATGGAATAGGTCAGTATCAAATGAGTTGAAATTATTATTTGCAGCACAAATAAGTATTTTTAGAATTTTGTTTTTAATTCCTGAAACTGTCAGAAAAGGATAAAGCCTAAGAGATTTCTTAAGCTGTAATGAAAACAGCAATGTTAGCAACAGCAACAAAAAATAACAATTTAAAATACATTTTTTTACTGGTGATTAAAGAGATGATTAAGTCTCTCTCTCTCTCTTTCTCTCTCTCATTGTGTCTGCCACTCAGCTCATGCCCATCCCCCACTCACACACACACACTCACACACACACATGCACTCAGTCAGCACACATACATTGCTCAAACAGAGGGACAGAGTGAGTTGAGATGTCTGACAGTTTTTTAATTTTCTTTTAATCATACAGTGTTGTAAAGTCATGAAACTATGCATATGTCCTCAGAATGATTTGATCTCTGTATGATTTTTTTTTTTAAGTGTTTGGAAGCTGCAATTTAAAAATACAAGACAATTAATGATTCCCTTTTTACTGTCATTTCAAAAAATCACCACAACAAAACCGTTCAAGCTAACCAAAATCCGTTCGCAATTTAAGTTCCTCAATGTTTTTTCAACATGTAGACAAAGTTTGGTGAGTATAGTGAACATTTCCTGTGAGGAGTATGCATTAAATCAGAGCTCAATTTAAATATTCAAATCAAAATAGCTGAATTCCTGTTGATCGTAGCTGATGACTGTGAATCAGAAAGTTGTCCGTCTTGATAAGAACAATTTATGTACCAAGTTTTGTGTCTGTAGCTAAAACTAACCCCCCCACTTTTGACAAATGGTGGCGCTATAGAGTGCCTCCTTCACGCCCTTTTAAAAGCTTTTGCCATTGTCTAGCTATCACTAATACTGATATGTGTTTTGAGTTTCATGTAAATCTGAGCTTGTTGTCTGCCTCAAACTCACCATAACAGAACATTCAAGTTTGACACGTTGCCATGGCAACACTATATCAGATATCAATATCCCCACAACAGATTTACATCGGCCATGTTTTGTCATTATTCTGATGAAGTTTTAAGTAAATCGAGTAAAAATAAGATGCTGAATTCAAAGCATTTGGAAAATGACACACTTCCTGCCGCCAGTTGGTGGCGCTATAACGTTGACTCTTAATAGTCATATATATACAATCAGTATCATACAACGAACAAACCCATCAAGTTTGATCAAATTCAGGAAATGTATGTGGATGTTATTAGACATTTCCTGTTCCTCATTTCTCGCCATAAGTTCCACGCCTCGCCACGGGCAAACCGTTCGAGATATCAAAAATCCCCTCGCAATTTTTCATCCACAATGTCTTGAGATCATGTTCACCGAGTTTCGTGGCGAACGGGTTGAAAACCTCAGAGGAGTATTTCAAATTCCAGAGCATGCTTTTTTTAAACAGCCCTGAATAGCTGACTTCCTGTTGGGCGGAGCCTATGACATAAAGCGCGAAAGTTGTTCAGCTCAATGAGATCTACAAGTGTACTGAGTTTCATATAAATATATGCAAGTGTGTGTGAGCTATGGTTCAAGATTTCTGACTGTGTTCCAGGGGGCGCTGTAGAGCCCCTGTGCCACGCCCGGGTCCCAGCCTCTGCGGCGTCCTGATGGCCGCAGATTCCAATGTGTGTGCCAATTTTCAAGAGTTTTTGAGCATGTTAAGGCCCCCAAAAACCCCCGGAAGGTTTAATAAAAAATAAAAAAAAATATAGCTGCAAGCAGCGATGGCGGGCTCAAGCCGTCATTGCAACGCCACCCCGGTGGCATCTGGAAAACTGTGAAAAATTTACAGTAACCCTCTGGCAATCAAGTTTTAAGGGATACGGCAGTTAAAGGGTTAATCCGACCCATCTAGACTTTGAAATCACATACGCAGAACAATATATATAACTTTAGTAACACTTTATTTTAATATATACAAAAAATGTATAAGGTGTGCATTGTAGCTGACACCTAAATTAACACATTAAAATTGTTTTATGACTGCAAGTCTTTCTCCTCAAATGCTATTGAGCTTCAAATTTGCTTTTGAGTCCATGTGAAAAAGTAGCATAATTTACATATGACTTACAGTTTGTTTTAATAAACATCAAACATTTAATTTTATTGTGCATTATAGCTGTCATGTAGATGAACAATTACAGTTGTTTTTATGACTGTAAGTCATACTCTTCAAATGCTACTGATGTTAGAAAAGTGTATAAAAAGATCACATATAACTTTAGAGACGGTCCCTAAATTTGAGACTCTCGAATGTCCAATGTCAAGCCAAATTTATGCCTGTTTTTTTTTTTTTTTTTTTTTTTTTACTTTCTCTAATTTTCTTTTCTCTGTGCCTGATTGCTTATGTCCTTTACCCGGGCTGATGTCCATCCAAAATTCAAAAATTGAGCCGCAAACATGAGGTGCGAGTGATCGCGAGCGCGGATGGGAGAATGGTGAATGTTTTTTTTTTTTTTAGCAACTGGGATGGTGTCCCCTCTGGAAGTTGGTGCCCTATGAAGACTGCATACTCTGCATATAGGGAGTCGCGGTACTATCTGGAAGATATATTCCTCAAACCGTCGTTCAAGAGGAGGGGATGCTAGTCCTTCAAGAATCACTCAAAATATTCCGTTCATAAAGCCAATATATAAATTCTTAATATATAGTATTCCACAGTACATCATGTTATTCTAATTAAGTCCTTTTTTTTGGGATCTTTTACATCTCTCAGAACCTGACACATTGTAATTCTGAGAGTCCAGGAAAGTTGCAGTTCTGGAAAATGGTGGCACTCTAGACTAAATGCTCCATTATAGTGTCACACCTAATTCTTAACTTTAATTCTTTTGCAATTTAGGTGTTTCTGTTCTTCTCCATCTGTTTTTTTTTTCTTTCTGACCCTTCTGACCCAGTAAGCATTTTGCTGTCCAGTGGTCATGTCTTTACTTTGTAATTACTGTAGTGATCTAATTTTGAATATTTCTCATGAGGATCTAATAATTTTTTTTTTTTTTTCAGTCTGAGTGAAATGTCTTTTTTGGCTCATTTTATCAGTAAAGGAAAAGTTCCTTCATAGTTATTTTTTTCTCTTCCAGTCTTCATGGTCAACTACGTGTATATCACACTCGTTGCCTTTTTTTAGTGCAGCTCAACCAATTCACATCCCATTCATCAATATTTGTGATATCACAAATCCCGGAAAATGCTTGTTGTAGTCCAAACAAATTTTTTGTTGTAGTTTTTAAAAAGTGATTTTTGTATAATTGTGCATGTTCAAATTTCATATATATCTATCTATCTATCTATATATATATATATATATATATATATATATATATATATATATATATATATATATATATATATATATATATATATATATATAATTAAACATAACCACAGCACCACCAAGTGGACAAAACCTTTACCATCCCCAACGTGTCTCCTACTATATATATATATTTCAAGTGTACAGTTTACTTTTATTGCATATTGAAATAAATATGTGCTTATAAATCAAGAACAAGCTATTTATAGCTGTATGTATAAACTGCTTAGTATTGACTATTAATGTTAAAACAAGGCTTTATAAAGCATAAACTGACTATTTACTAATGAGTGCAGTTATTATAAAGTGTTACCAATGCATTTACTAATGTTAACAAATTAGACATTATTTTACAGTGTTATCAAATCCTTAAATGATTTATAAGTTTTTTTAATAATGATTTTATTGACCTATAAGCATTTGTGAAAGTTCTGCTTGCATTACAGCTTAGTCTTGATCTGTGAGCTGAACAGATTTACTGTTACATCCATGAGATTATGTAAATTCAAATAAATATCATGTCACAGGATGTCATAGGTCAGTATCAAATGAGTTTGAAATTATTATTTGCAGCACAAATAAGGTTTTTTAGGATTTTTAAAAATCCCTAAAACTGTCAGAAAATGATAAGGCCTAAGATATTTCTATGTAAGTGGCTAAATGTATTTATGTTTTTATAATTATAATGCATAAACTATGAAATTATACAAAATGTATAAAAAAGTAAATAAATAAATACGCACAGACATTTTAAAAAAGCAGCCAAGACGAATGAGTTTCCTTTTTTATATAGATTAAAATTGAAGACAGAAGCAGGTAAATGCGGTCACTTAATATTCAAACCGAGTAGATCCACTTCAGATTTATTTCTCAAAAGTTTATGTTCACGTGGCTGTTTTCGTTTATATTAGCCAAGCTATTATGTATTTTGAAATAATCTTGCCGTGATGTGTTCGTTCGTACGATGAAAGGCAGCTCGAGAGATACGTTATTCTGCCAGTCGCGCTTTCAAATAGTCTTGCACACTTAAACAGGTCACAAACACCTGCATTTAGCTTGCTGTGTTATAATGGGTGTATTGTGTGCATTTATGGCAATATTTTATTTGAAAAAGCTCTTAAACAAGAACAAATTAGTTTGTTTTGAACTATAGTGACACTGTACACGCTGGTCGGAGGCGGTGATTTCAGATAGGCAGCCGCGAATATTTCGTTTTCACACAAACAGTTCAAAAACATCTGAATTTAGCTCTTGGTGTGTTCTAATTGGTGAATTGTGTGATATCGCTGCAATACTTTATTTTTAATAGCTATAAAACAAGAATAAACTCGTTTTTTTCTGAGCTCATCATTCCACACGCTCCTGCTCAGAGCGGTGATTCATCTCTCGTGTTTCTCACGTATCACTGACCACACATCAATTATTAATGAGCCCTGACCTTATAATAATCATATATGTTGGTTTAGCTTGTCAGTGTGAATTAAATCCAAGTATTTATTTGTATTTTAACCGATTTAAAAGTGAAAATAAAAGAGAGTCTCCTCCCTTTTTTTTGCGGGAATTGCACCTGTAGGGGCGCTATTTCTCTCAGACAATGGTAGTCTAAGCACACTCACTCAAACAGAGGGACAGAGTGAGATGAGATGTCTGACAGTTTTTACATTTTCTGTTATCCATACAGTGTTGTAAAGTCATGAAACTATGCATATTTCCTCAGAATGACTTTTTTTCTGTATGAAAAAACGTTTTGAAGTGTTTGGAATTTAAAAATGCAGGAAAATTAATAATTCCATTTTTACTGTCATTTAAAAAAATCACCACCACTAAACCATCCAAGCTATCCAAAACCCATTCACAATTTAAGTTCCTCAATGTTTTTTCAACATGTAGACAAAGTTTGGTGTGTATAGTGTTACTCTCCTCTGAGCAGTATGCATTAATTCACAGCTAAATGTAAAAAAAATCCACATTCAAATCAAAATAGCCGACTTCCTGTTGGTCGTAGCTGATGACTGTGAATTAGAAAGTTGTCCGTCTTAAAAAGAACAATTTTTGTACTGAGTTTGGTGTTTGTAGCTAAAACTAACCCCCCACTTTTGACAAAAGGTGGCGCTATAGAGTGCCTCTTCCACACCCTCTTATGAACTTTTGCCAGTGTCTAGCTGTCACTAATACTGATATGTGTTCTGAGTTTGATGAAATTCTAAGCATGTTATATGCCTCAAAATCACCTGAGAAGTATTCCAGTTTGACATGTTGCCACGGCAACAATATTTTTAGATATCAATATCCCCCCAGCAGATTTATATCGGCTGTGTTTTAACATTATTCTGATGAAGTTTGAAGCAAATCGAGTAAAAATAAGATGCTGAATTCCAAGCATTTTGAAAATGACACACTTCCTGCTTCCAGTTGGTGGCGCTATAACTTTGACTCCTAATAGTCACATATATGTGATCGACATCATACAATGAATAATCTGATGAAGTTTGATTGAAATCAGGAAATGTATGTGGATGGTATTAGACACTTCCTGTTTCTCAATTCTCGCCATAATTTCAACGCCTCGCCACGAGCAAACCGTTCGAGATATCAAAAATCCCCTGGCAATTTTTCATCCCCAATGTCTTGAGATCATGTTGACTGAGTTTGGTGGTAAACGAGTAAAAAACCTATGACAAGTATATCAAATTCCAGAGCATGCGCTTTTTACATAACTCTAAATAGCTGACTTCCTGTTGGGCGGAGCCCAATGACATGCAATACGAAAATTGTTTGGCACAATGAGATCTATATGTGTAATGAGTTTCATATGAATATGTGCAAGTATGTGTGAGCTATACATCAACATTTATGACTGTGTTCCAGGGGGCGCCGTAGAGCTCCTGTGCCACGCCCGGGTCCCAGCCTCTGCAGGCTCCTAAAGGCCACAGATTCCAAAGTGTGTGCAAATTTTCAAGAGTTTTTGAGTATGTTAGGGACCCCAAAAGCCCCCACAACTTTGACCAAAAATATGAATAATAAACCCTAAATAGCCAACTTCCTGTTGGGCGGAGCCTATGACATGCAGTACGAAAGTTGTTTGGTTTAATGAGATCTACATGTGTACCGAGTTTCATGTGTCTACGTGCAAGTATGTGTGATATATGGCCCTCAGTATTCCAGGGGGCGCTGTAGAGCCCCTGTGCCACGCCCGTGTATCAGTCTCTGCCCGACCCTAATGGCCGCAGGTTCCAATCTGTGTGCCAATTTTCAAGAGTTTTCGAGCATGTTAAGGACCCCAAAAGCCCCCGTAACGTTAGAAAAAAAAAATAATAATAATAATAATAAAAAATTAAAGCTGCAAGCAGCGATGAACGGGCCCTCGCACCCGGGCTCACCGGCAGCGAGTGGCTTTAGTTAATAGGTGAACGGTGAGAAATATGCGTTTAAACTCATAAATATAAGTAGAATATATCAATGTTTATTCCATATATGTGCCAATCTTCCTGTTGCCAGCAGGTGGCGCTATCATTATAATGGAATATTGGCCTTCAGATGTGTTCAGGGCAGGACTTTTATCGAACATGTGAGGTTTGGGGAGGATTGGACACTTTATGCCTGAGTTACAACAACATCCTATTTCATGGCGAAACAATGAAATTTGTCAGGCCGCCATGGACACGCCCTTTAACGAAACCTCAAGATCTTCGCAATTTAAGATCGCAAAAGGCTTTACATTACACTGACCAAGTTTGGTGTTGATCTGAATAAATATCTAGGAGGAGTTCGTTAAAGTACAACCCCTGAAAATGGCCAAAACAACACTAATTTTGCAGAGAAAATTCCAAATAACTGACTTCCTGTTGGGATTCGGACTTCGTACCAAGAGACTTTTTCGTAGATATTGGTGTGTTACATGTGTGTACCGATTCTTGTACATGTACGTGAAACATAGCTCAAGGCGCACTCCGTTTAAAGTGTATACACACTCCGTTGAAAGTGTATAGGTGGCGCTATTGAGCCATTTTGCCACACTCGATGGAATATTGGCCTTCAGATCTGTTCAGGCCAGGACCCTTATCACACAAGTGAAGTTTGGGCAAGATCGGACATTTTATGCCTGAGTTATAACATCTTTTATTCCCATGGCGAGACATTGAACTTCATCACGGCGCCATGGACACACCTTTTAACAAAAACTCAAGATATTCACAACTAAACATCACACAGGTCTTTAGATTAGACTGACCACAAAAAAGACATTGATGTCATAAAATTTCTAGGAGTAGTTTGTCGCAGTGTAAAATATGTAACTTCCTGTTGCCAATAGGTGGCGCTATTACTATAACTGAATATTGGCATGTAGATCTGTTCGGGGTCAAGAGTCTTATCCAACATGTGAAGTTTGGGGCAGATTGGACATTGTATGTCTGAGTTACAGCAACTTCCTTTTTCATGGCGAAACATCGAAATTTTTCAGGCCGCCATGGACCCGCCCTTTAACGAAACCTCAAGTCCTTCGCAATTTATTATCGCAAAGGGCTTTAGATTACACTGACCAAGTTTGATGTTGATCTGAATAAATCTCTAGGAGGAGTTCGTTAAAGTACAACCCCTGAAAATGGCAAAAACAACACCAATTTTGAAGGGAAAATTCAAAATAACCGACTTCCTGTTGGGATCCGGATTTTGTACCAAGAGACTTTTTTGTAGGTATTGGAGTGTTACATGTGTGTACCAATTTTTGTACATGTACGTGAAACATAGCTCGAGGCGCACTCCGTTGAAAGTGTATAGGTGGCGCTATAGAGCCATTCTGCCACACCCGGTGGAATATTGGCCTGCAGATCTGTTCAGGCCAGGACTCTTATCACACATGTGAAGTTTGGGGAAGATCGGACATCTTATGCCTGAGTTATAACATCTTTTATTCGCATGGCGAGACATCGAACTTCGTCGCGGTGCCATGAACAAGCCTTTTAACGAAAACTCAAGATCTTCACAACTGAACATCGCACAGGCCTTTAGATTAGACTGACCACAAAAAAGACATTGATGTCATAAAATTTCTAGGAGTAGTTCGTCGCAGCATAAAATATGTCACTTCCTGTTGCCAATAGGTGGCGCTATGACTATAACTGAATATGGGCATGTCAATCTGTTCAGGTTCGGAGTCTCATCAAACATGTGAAGTTTGGGGCAGATTGGTCATTGTATGTGTGAGTTATAGCAACTTCATTTTTCATGGCGAATCATCGAAATTCGCCAGGCCGCCACGGACACGCCCTTCAACGAAAAGTCAGGATCTTCGCAATTTTACATCGCAAAGGCCTTTAGATTAGGCATACCAAATTTGGTGTTGATTTGAAGAACTCTCTAGGAGGAGTTCGTTAAAATACAACACATGGAAATGACCAAAATTACACAAAATATGCTCATAATATTAAAAATAACCGATTTCCTGTTGGGTTTAGAATTTCGCTCCAAGAGTCTTTTTTGTAGGTATTGGTGTGTTACATATGTGTGCCAATTTTTGTGCATGTACGTGAAACATAGCTGGAAGGCTGTTGATTTTCTTGGTATAGGTGGCGCTGTCGAGCCATTTTGCCACACCCTCTTCTGAATCCTATATCAGACGAAAATTTTCACCAGGTTTGACGAGTGTGCAAAGTTTCATGACTTTTTGAGCATGTTAAAGCCCTCAAAAATGCGATTCATTCGGGAGAAGAAGAAGAAGAAGAATAATAATAAATATAGCTGCAAGCAGCGATGGCGGGCTCAAGCCACCAGTGCCATCGCCGCCCTGGTGGCATCAGGCAAACTGTGCCCAGCGGGCACATGCATTCACAATATCCCTCTGGCAGTGAGGTTTTAAAGGATATGGCAGTTAAAGGGTTAATCCGAATCATCTAGACTTTAAAATCACATTCACAGAACAATATATATGTATAACTTTAGTAACACTTTACAATAAGATTCCATTCATAAACATTATGTTAACATGAACAATATTTATATAGCATTCATTCACGTCAGTTAATATTCCAAACTTAAACATTAAAACATTGTTTTATTGTGATTTTTTTCCAAGCACATTTTACCAATTCCTAACCATATAAATCTTAATAACTACCATTATTTTTTATTTAATCATTTATGAGTGCTATACAATAGTCCAGGAAAGCTGGAAGAGAAAAACTCCTTATATTCATGTGTGCAGAATTATTAGGCATGTTTTCTTTTACAGATGAAATGCGCTAAAATAGACTTTTAACTCAAACTGTAAGGTCGAAAATTATGAAATACCCATGAGAAATATCAAACACAAATGCAATACAGAAATGGATAAGTTAAGACTTGACCATTGTACAAAAAATACTGACTGGGTCGTGAGTTCAGAAAAGAAGAAGAAAAAAGCAGGTCAAGAAGAACTGACAAAAAGAATTGCAAAATAATTAGTAATTAATGTGAAGATTAATTTTTAGTCAATTCTGCAAGACAGACTTTTCAGGAAAGGAGGTGGAATAAAAATGAGCTCCTAAATCTTAATCCTGGATTCTGGAAGATATATTCCTCAAACCATCGAACAAGAGGAGGTGGTGCTGGTCCTTCACGAGTCACTCTAATCTGTTCATAAAGCCTATATATAAAGACTTAATATATAGTATTTCACAATACTTCATGGTATTCTAATTAAATCATTTTTTGGAATCTTAAGTCTCTCAGAGTCCGACACCGAGTAATTCTGGAGACTCCAGGAAAGTGGCAATGTTGGCGCTGGAGACTAAATGCACCCTGATAGTTTCACACCTAATTCACTTAACACACACACACACACACACACATTACCCACAGTGACAGTGGGACTGAGTGACATCAGATGTATGATAGTTTTTTTTAATTTTCTATCATCCATACAGTGTTGTATAGTCATGAAACTATGGTCATGAGACCAGTCATTCTGAGGAAATATGCCTCAGAATGACTGGTCTTCTATGTGTACATTTTTTTTTTTTTTTAAGTGTTTAGAAGCTGCACTTTAAAAAAATAAAAAGACATTTACTGGTTCCTTTTTTACTATTATTTCAAAAAATCATCACGGCAAAACCATTCAAGCTATCCAAAATTCATTCACACCTGTTCTGTAAGATTAATTCTTTAAACAGTGGTAAAAGAGGATGTGGTGCTGAACCTTCAAGAGTCACTCAAAACGTTATCTGTCCATAAAGCCTATAAAGAATTATTCTTAATATACAGTTCAAAATACTTCAGCTTGTTATTCTAATTAAG
The DNA here is from genome assembly GCF_003368295.1 of Carassius auratus. NCBI lineage: Eukaryota > Metazoa > Chordata > Actinopteri > Cypriniformes > Cyprinidae > Carassius > Carassius auratus. Next base: position 28,452,520 of record NC_039250.1, read on the forward strand.
TGAGGGTCATTTTATCAGTAAAATATATACAATTCATTTTTTTTTTGAAAGATTTCTATAAATGATTTAAATCATACTCGTTTCTACAATAATTATTTAAAAGTAATCCTATAGCTCCCTCTGGTGGCCATTATAGGTACTAAGAATTGCAAGCTTGATTTATAAGTTATGATAGTTTAAATTTTATGCTGGCTCTTGAAAGTGATAAAGCTATGAAACTTACTGTGCTTCCTTCAAATGAGGACTTCTACTTATATAAAAAATTATGAAGATTTAGAATGAAAAATTGTAAAGATATAGTAAAATAACTATTGTATTTTTTATGTTACTTTAATAAATCTCTATGGCAACACCATTTAAGCTATCCTAAACCCATTCACAATTTAACATCTCAGTATATAGGCATAATGTTGAAAAAGGAGTATGGAGTAGTATGAGTAGGAGTATGAATTCATTTGCAGGCTTTATCATAAATCCACAATAAAATTTCTGAGTTCTGTATCAATCTGTGTTGTTGTTTGTTTATTTTTATCTTTTATTTTTCATAGGAAGATAACTTACTCTCATATTTAATAAATGTGCTTATAAACCAAGGACAAGCTATTTATAGCTGTATTTATGAACTGCTTACTACTGACTATTGATATTGGGACAAGGCTTTATAAAGCATGAACTGACTATTTAATAATGAGTGCAGTTATTATAAAGTGTTATCAATGAATTTGCTAATGTTAACAAATTAGACATTATTTTACAGTGTTATCAAATCCTTAAATGACTCATAAGCATTTGTGAAAGTTCTGCTTGCATTACAGCTTAGTATTGATCTGTGAGCTGAACAGATTTACTGTTACATCCATGAGATTATGTAAATTAAAATAAATATAATGTCACAGGATGTCATAGGTCAGTATCAAATGAGTTTGAAATTATTATTTGCAGCACAAATAAGGTTTTTTTAGGATTTTTAAAAATCCCTAAAACTGTCAGGCCTAAGCTATTTCTATGTGAGTGGCTAATTTTATTTTTGTTTTTATAATTGTAATACACAAACTATGAAATTATACAAAATGTATAAAAAGATAAATAAATAAATACGCACACATTAAAAAAGCAGCCAAGTCGAATGAGTTTCCTTTTTTATATAGATTAAAATTGAAGACAGAAACAAGTGGTAAATGTGGTCACTTTAATATTCAAATCCAGTAGATCCAGTTTATGTTCACGTGGCTGTTTTCGTTTATATTCGCCAAGCTATTATGTGTTTTGAAATAATCTTGTCCGTGATGTGTTCGTTCGTACGACGAAAGGCAGAATCCTGCAGCTCGAGAGATATATGTTATTCTGCCAGTCGCGCTTTCAAATAGTCTTGCACACTTAAACAGGTCACAAACACCTGCATTTAGCTCTTGTTGTGTTACAATGGGTTTATTGTGTGCATTTGTGGTAATATTTTATTTAAAAAAGCTCTTAAACAAGAATAAATTCGTTTGTTTTGAGCTCGACACTGTACGCGCTGATCGGAGGCGGTGATTTCAGCTAGGCAGCCACAAATATTTCATTTTCACACAAACAGTTCAAAAACATCTTAATTTAGCTCTTGGTGTGTTCTAATTGGTTGATTGTGTGATATCGCTGTAATAATTTATTTTTAAAAGCTTTAAAACAGGAATAAATTAGTTTTCTCTGAGCTCTTTACTCCAGACGCTCGTGATCACAGCGGTGATTAATCTCTCCTATTTCTCACATATCTCTGGCCAGAAATAATTTATCCATGAGCCCTGAACCGGTAATAATCAGATATGTTGGTTTAGCTTGTCAGTGTGAATTAAATCTAAGTATTTGTTTGTATTTTTAACCGATTTAAAAGTGAAAGTAAAAGTTCGGGAATTGAACCTGTAGGGGCGCAATTTCTCTCAGACAATGGAAGTCTGAAGCACATATACTCAAACAGAGGGACAGAGTGAGATGAGATGTCTGACAGTTTTTTTAATTTTCTGTTATCCAAACAGTGTTGTAAAGTCGTGAAACTATGCATATTTCCTCAGAATGCCTTTTTCATCTGTATGAAAAAATTATTTGACGTGTTTGGAAGCTGCAATTTAAAAATACAATAATGATTCCCTTTGTAAGGTCATTTAAAAAAATCACCACGGCAAAACCATTCAAACTATCCAAAATCCATTCACAATTTAAGTTCCTATCAGAAATACTGATGTGTGTTCAGAGTTTTGTGAAATTCTAAGTATGTTATTTGCCTCAAAATCACCTGAGAATTATTCCAGTTTGACATGTTGCCACGCCATCAATTTTTTAGATATCAATATCCCCCTTGCAGATTTATATCGGCTGTGTTTTAACATTATTCTGATGAAGTTTGAAGCAAATCGAGTAATAATAAGATGCTGAATTCAAATCATTTTGAAAATGACACACTTCCTGCTGCCAGTTGGTGGCGCTATAACTTTGACTCCTAATAGTCACATATATGCGATCGACGTCATACAACGAATAATCTGATGAAGTTTGATTAAAATCAGGAAATGTATGTGGATGGTATTAGACACTTCCTGTTTCTCATTTCTCGCCATAATTTCAACGCCTCGCCACGAGCAAACCGTTCGAGATATCAAAAATCCCCTGGCAATTTTTCATCCCCAGTGTCTTGAGATCATGTTGACCGAGTTTGGCGGCAATCGAGAAAAAAACCTATGACAAGTATTTCAAATTCCAGAGCATGCGCTTTTTACATAACTCTAAATAGCTGACTTCCTGTTGGGTGGAGCCTATGACATGCAATACGAAAGTTGTTCGGCACGATGAGATCTATATGTGTACTGAGTTTCATATGAATATGTGCAAGTATGTGTGAGCTATACATCAACATTTCTGACTGTGTTCCAGGGGGCGCCGTAGAGCCCCTGTGCCACGCCCGGGTCCCAGCCTCTGCAGGCTCCTAAAGGCCACAGATTCCAAAGTGTGCGCAAATTTTCAAGAGTTTTTGAGTATGTTAAGGACCCCAAAAGCCCCCACAACTTTGACGAAAAATTTGAATACTAAACCCTAAATAGCCAACTTCCTGTTGGGCGGAGCCTATGATATGCAATACAAAAGTTGTTTGGATTGATGAGATTTATATGTGTACCGAGTTTCATACGTCTACGAGCAAGAATGTATGATATATGGCCCTCCATATTCCAGGGGGCGCTGTAGAGCCCCTGTGCCACGCCCGTGTATCAGTCTCTGCCCGGCCCTAATGGCCGCAGGTTCCAATCTGTGTGCCAATTTTCAAGACTTTTTAAGCACGTTAAGGGCCCCAAAAGCCCCCGAGACGTTGGAAAAAAATAATAATAATAATAATAATAATAATAAAAAATAATCCTAAGGAAAACAATAGGCCTCTCGCCCTTTGGGCTTGAGCCCTAATAAAAAACAAAGCAGATACAAGAGGGTCCTCGCACCTCGGTGCTCGGGCCCTAATAATCCTAAGGAAAACAATAGGGCTCTCGCCCTCCAGGCTTGAGCCCTAATAATAATAAGAATAATCCTTAGAAGAACAATAGGGCTCTTCGCCCCTTCGGGCTTGAGCCCTAATAATCCTTAGGGGAACAATAGGGCTCTTCGCCCCTTCGGGCTTGAGCCCTAATAAAGTAAAGCATTTTCTTTACTCAAAAAGAAAAGAAAACGCAAGGGTCTTGATCTGGAAGCCTGTCTTGCACTTAGTCATAGCCAAATACAGCATCTTTTTCTAGATTTTGACAAGCTTTAAAGATATTAAAGTAGGCCTATTTATTTACAATACATTTAAAAATGTTTGCAGCATGGATAAAAACACTACTATTAAAGTTTTAGTGGAAAAAACTTCTCATCTCTGCCGCACAGCAGAATTGACCCACCTGATAAACAGCTGTTGTGCAGCACACGAGGGAGAGAGAAGTGCAGAAAAGCAGGGTCTATTTCATGCACAACTTTAACAAAATAAAATAGGTAAAGCTGTCAGCTATGTGGATATTAGCAAAATTGTTAACAATTCTTGTTTATAATCATTAATAACATGGTTTCTTCTTAACACGATTTTAGGTATAAGCTATATTCTGTTAATGGGTGGAATTCATTTTTTGAAGCGCACTTGCCATACAGTAATCGCAAAAAGCTTTGTGGTGTGTAACTTTTCAATAAACAAAGTATCAGCTTTAGAATTACTGTCTGAGCCCTGGCACATAGACTCCAGTGCTCAGCATTAAAGAAGCTTCATTAACACCAGACAATAAGTATGCTGAGGTAAAAATTCAAAATGAAAGTTTTTATATTTAAAATACAGTTAGTAAGGCAACATCACAACGTTCTCACCACTACAACTGTTTAATATTTCATTAACACCTCATCTCACAGAAGCCAGCCAATGAATTGGCGAATCAGTTGAGTTAACGTTTCAATAACTTATGCAATAACTAGCACTTTTCCTTCATTTATAAAAAAAAAAAAAAAAAAAAAAAAAAAAAACCTGGCTATGCGTTATGTGCTAGACTAACTGAGAATTGTAAAAGTATCATTTCCACCATCATTTCTTTCTTGTTTGTATATTACCAAAAATATTTAAAACAATCTCACAACATTAATCAATGCAGTTAGGATTTTTTCAGTGTAAATTATTTTATTTGATAACATATAGATAAAAATAATCAAATTATTATAACTGAATTTGAAGATTAAATGTAAGAATCTGAAATGAAACGTGGGTCACAATTTATTTTAAGGTCCAATTCTCTCTGTTAACTAACCATTAACTATGACTTTTGCCTCAATTAACCACTTATTGGCTGCTTATTAATAGTTTATAAGGTAGTTGTTAAGTTTAGGGTATTGGGTAGGATTATGGATGTCATGCATTATATGTACTTTATAAGCACTAATAAACAGCCAATATGTTAATAATAGACATGCTAATAAGCAACTACTTATTAGTGTGAATTGGACCCTATACTAAAGTTTTACCATTTATATATATTTTTTAAATATATTTTTTTTAAATGCTAATTTATATGTCACAGCTGATGGAAAACTGATAAGAATATTGCTTCAGAATAAATATTTTAAATATTAAATTGTAAATATATTTACAAACCCAACACCATAGAGCCTCCCACATATCAGATCAAAATTTAACCCCTGCAAGCCATTTAATATTTCTCTTTACTTCTATAGTACATAATGAACATGAATTAATTTTAAAATATGTAGGCTATTTTATAAGAGAGCCTACAGCACAACTTGCTGAAATGTGTAGTGTAAAAGCTGTAAAGAAAGAAAATGTGTAAAGCTTGTAGAAATTGCAGCATAATATATGCTACATTTACAGCAGAATAACCATTCAGTGTCCATAAGCTCATCAGTCAGCTAGAAAAATAAATATAAAGAGGAGCATTCTGCTGTTTATGTACTATTGCATTTTAATATTTTTACTTAACCTCTTGTCTACATGATTCAACTCCTATGAAATTGCATTTTCCTAATTAAGAAAAACAGACTGAAATTATGAAAGACATACAATCTTAAAAATAAAGGTGCTTAAAAGGTTCTTCACAGAACCATTTTTGGTTCCAAAAAGAACCATTCAGTAAAAGGTTCTTTAAAGAACCATCTCTTTCTCAACTTTTTATTACCTGAAGAACTTTCTTTTGCTGCAAAAAACCTTTGTTCTTTGCTCTAACCTTTCGTGAAATATAAAGGTTCTTTAGATGTTAAAGGTTCTTTATGAAACTATTTAGATAAAAAAGGTTCTTCTTTGGCATCGTGAAGCACCTTTATTTTTAAGAGTGTAGGAAAAAATTTCCAGGATACATTGAGGAGGAGCCCAAACTTCACTCAGTGGCCAAGACATGCTTATAATCCATGATATTGGTATTGTGTATTACACAGATGTGCTTAGTTCCCAGGTCATCAACAAGATGAATTAATGCTGTTAAAGTCAAGATATTAGACATAAACACATGACAGTATGATTGAAATGTTAACATATATATAACTGACTGGGCCGTCATACAGCATAGATATTGGGATCACATCAACACTCAATATCGATTGTAAAACTAATGCATCTGACCTCAGCATTCAGCAGACTGTGAACATAACCTGAAATAGCACTGTACATTTCCAAATTCCACATCCGTAAAGTACTGTCTGCTGGGCAGCATGTATCGCGGATCCATGTGTGCCATTAGACGGGGGTAACCTTTGTTTTCTACAATGGAAGATGGCTTGTCTTCCAGTATATTAATTCCATTACTTTCTTTGCAATGGCTTGTGCTTTTGGCCTATCTCGGCTGTAACTCTGATAGGTAATATAATATATAATATCAGATAGGTCCTTCAAAATATCTTGGAGAGGTGAGGTGTCCAAGTCACAACATCTAACTACTGGGGTGTCTCAGGGCTCAGTTCTTGGACCACTTCTCTTCTCTGTTTACATGGAATCATTAGGTTCTGTCATTCAGAAACATGGCTTTTCATACCACTGCTATGCTGATGACACTCAACTCTACCTCTCATTCCATCCTGATTATCCAACGGAAGCTATTCGGAACATGCTGCACAACTCCTTGTTCAAGCTCTTGTTCTGTCCAGGCTGGACTATTGCAATGCCCTCTTGGCAGGTCTTCCAGCCAATTCTATCAAACCTTTACAATTAATTCAGAATGCGGCAGCAGGATTAATTTTTAATGAGCCAAAAAGAATACACGTCACACCTCTGTTTATCAATTTGCATAAAATTCAAGGCATTGATGTTTGCCTACAAAACTACCACTGGCTCTGCACATTTACCTAAATTTGTTACTTCAGACTTATGTGCCCTCTAGAAGCTTGCATTCTGCAAGTGAACATCGGTTGATTGTGCCATCCCAGAGAAGCACAAAGTCACTTTTACGGACTTCCGATGGGAGCACACACGATCAAACGGGTAAGCCTCTCTGACCATAGAAAAGGAAAAGATAAGTTTGTCTAGCCGGGAGACTCTCGCCGACGTCCGACGGGAGCTTGCACTCTTGGCATCGAACGTGTAAGCCTCTCTGGATGAAAGACGGAAAGGTAAAGTTGTGTGGGCAGGAGGCCTCACCAGCATCCAACAGGAACTTTGTGCTCGCTGTATCAGCTGGGTCAGCATCGCTGGCCGAGGAATGGAAAAGGTAAGTTTGTCTAACCGGGAGGTTCTCACCAACATCCGATGGGAGCTTCCTACTCATGGCATCGAATGGGTAAACCTCTCTGGGCGTAGATGGAAAGGTAAGTTGTGTGGCCAGGAGGCTCTCGCCGGCATTCGATGGGAGCATGCACATCGAATGGGTGAGTCTCGCCGGCCTTAGGAAGAAAAGGTAAGGTTTACCTAGCCTGAAGACTCTTGCCGACGTCCGAAGGGAGCACACGCATCGAACGGGTGGCCTTGCTGGCTGTAGAGTAGAAAGTCTTGACCGCATCTGGTGGGAGCTCTATACTCACGGCACCAGATAGGTAAGTCTCAACAACTGTAAAAGAGGAAGTTAATGATGTAGCTGGTGGGCTATCGCCGAAATATGATGGGACCACATGGCATCGGACGAGTAAGCCTTGCTGGCCATAAAATAGAAGATGTAAGGGTGGGAGGGCTCTTGCAGCCTTTGACGAGAGTTCAATATTCGTGCACGGACGTGTAAGCAACGCCGTTAGTTGGAGGGAAACATCCACTCGACCGGGACAGCTCTTACAGCATCTGACGGGATTTAAATACTCGCCACATCAGACATGTAACTGCTCCAGTAGTTTGTCGGAAAAGATTGACCGGAAGGCAATCTGACGGGAATTCAATTGTCACTGTATTGGATGGGTGAGCCTTGCCGGTAGTTGGAGAATGTATATATATATTTTTTATTATTATATATATATATATATATATTTTTTTTTGTATTTTATTTATTTATTTTTTTACTGGGAGTGCTTGCAGCACCTAGCGGAGAGTTCAATACTCAGAGCAATTTGAGTTGTCTAAAGGGGATGCTATGAGGGTTACCAGCAAAGTGGTTTAGCAAATCCAATACGCTGCTTCTGATAATGTCAGAAAATCTTTGATCGGCTTGCATTCGAAGTTAAGCGTACAAAGAAATGTAATTCCCTGTCCTGTCAGTGTAACTCGAATAAGTGGCATTAATCTGGATGCATGGGCATAGCTTAAAGCAGAGGTAATGTCATCCTTTCCCAGCCGAGAGCTTAAGAATTTTTTTTCTTCTTCTTCTTCTCTCTCCATATTGATTGCGTGATCATTGTTCTATGGTTGTTAGAGATAATTCATCAAGAGCCATCGAGGTGATTATGCTTTTAAACGGCAAATTGTATGGCGCTGATGGATTGATTAAGAGTTTTCAAATTCTTGGTTAAGAATTTTCAGATTAACCACTCCAGTGGGCTAATGAGAAAACGAGAAGGCGGGGCTTCAAAAGGGTTCATGAGCAGCTTTTTTTTGCGCCCCCTAATTGCTGTAGCATGCCTGTTGAAACAATTGTCCAGTATTAAAGATGGTGTACGTTTGAATTAAATGTTTAGCAAAATGAGGACTAGGTTGTACAGTGACGTTTAGAAACTATTGTCGGGAACATTTGGGCCCTTGAAGGCTTTTGATATGATAAGCATGTGCGTTAGACTGTTAGCGATGCGTTACATTGAGTTTGTTCTACGGATGCTACTGCGGCAGTGGAGAAATATAGATAGAGACTCCTGCGGGAGCAGACACTGCTGTGGCGGTGGATAAATATAGATAGAGGCTCCTGCGGGAGCAGACGCTGCTGCGGCGGTGGATAAATATAGGTAGAGGCTCCTGCGGGAGCAGACGCTGCTGCGGTGGTGGATTAATATGAGTAGAGGCTCCTGCAGGAGCAGACGCTGCTGCAGTAGTGGAGAGATATAGATAGGGCTCCTGTGGGAGCAGACGCTGCTGCGGCACTGGATAAATATAGATAGAGGCTCCTGCGGGAGCAGATGCTGCTGCGGCGGTGGATAAATATAGATAGAGGCTGCTGCGGGAGCAGACACTGCTGCAGTAGGAGAAATATAGATAGAGGCTCCTACGGGAGCAGACACTGCTGCTGCAATGGAGAAATGTAGATAGAGGCTCCTGCGGGAGCAGACACTGCTGAGGCAGTGGAGAAATACAGATAGAGGCTCCTGCGGGAGCAGACACTGCTGCGGCAGTGGGGAGTGCTCAATGCTCAATGCTCAGGTTTCGCATTCTGAAATTATCTGTATTTCCGTTGAGACGGCGATTTGAGAAGTTCAGGGAGACGAAGGCGCGCTCTGCTGCTTTCAGATCCTTCATTCCACGAAGGTCCAGGTCTGAGCCCAAACAACATAGGGGTCCTGGACTGTCTCGATCTGAGGAACAAAGATGGGCACAGAAGGTTAGTGTCGCAACTCGCGCTCATCCCCCACCTGCGGACAAGGGTTAGAGGAATCGTGGGTCACGAGGAGGTAAGCAGAACGTAAGGTTTATGATCTAGACGAGGCAGCGTGCTCGTCCGAATCGGAGTGATACCGAGGTATCTACTCATTCCCTTTGGGGATTTTTAACCCTCTGGAGTCTAAAAGGTTATCAGAAGAAAATAGCCTCATAATGCGTATATGCGTTAATCGACTTCAGAAGATTAACTTCTGCTTTTATCCTCCCCTTCCTAATTCCCCTGTAACCACCAGCTCTCCACATGATCGAGGTTAGGTGGAAACCTCTCGCATAACAGTCTCCTATGCTGGACCTATAATGTTTTTTATGGTTCTATGTCCATAGCAACCACCTCGCAGTGCTCAGTTACAGTATTTACAAAACATTCGCCAGCAGCAGCCATCCGGCTTCATGTTCCGGTATTAGGCGGCTGAGATCACAGGTTTCTGAGGGAGCCTCCTTGATCATCAGGTCTGGCACAGCACTGCAGGGAATTTCATGGATTTCTGGCAAGGTCACCCCGAAGGGTCTCCTGGCCGCTTAGGGGTGCTGTCGCATCTACCGGGAAGTGGAGGTGGCAGTTACAGAAGTCTTCTTGTATATGCTTCCTCAGGTGATGCTCCCCTCACCCGAGGTTTGTAAAATTGAGCTTGCCTCTCCCGTGAGATTCAGCACCTCTGCGATGCTTAGGAAACCTTTAAGTACACATGCTAAGCTTTGTGTACTTTCTCAAAACCACATGGTGGTCAGTATGCATGTGAACACTTTGCGCACTGTCTAAAAATCCACAAGTGGTAAGTTTGCACGCAAGACTCTTCAAACTTTCTGAAATCTTGTACGATAAGGGTTACGCGCTCCACTTTGTTCCCTTTCTTGAGATGATTAGACCTTGGTTCTTTGGGCTCCATTCAGCCAGTGTGTATTTGTTCATACACCTCAAGCATCGCTTCCCTCAACATGAAGGGCTATTTGGGTGATTCTTGTGGTAATTTAGCAGCGCTCACCTTTTTCCAAAAAAGGGTCGCTTATGAATGTGCTACTCTGAGCTCGGAGTTCTCCTCTCGTATGAGACAGAGTTCTCTGTTTTTTCCCCAGAGGTTTCCAATATTGTTTCCATAGATAGAGTTGATGACTCTCAATCATACTGTTTTGAGATGCAACATTCAACATAGTATGCACTAATAGTAGTAGGGCTTCTTTCTGTAATACATATCCTTACTCCTCTTCAAAAATTGCTTTGGATACATTTTATTTTCATTGAAATCCACACCCCTTGCACAACTGTTAGGCCCCTGTTTGCACCTACATGTCAACTAGCAGTATTTAGAGTATTAGTAGACCATCCACTTAATCTCTTCTTACACTATATTTTGATTGGTCCACAACACACAGACTATGAGAAACTTTAAAAGTATATTTCAATGTATTCTACTAATCCTAAACCTAACCTAACAGTCTACTCTGAGAGTTAGTGGACATGTAGTTGCAAATGAATGAGAATTAGTTGACGTAGTTGCAAAGTTACTTATAGTTAGTAGAAAGTGGACTATCGAGATAACGTGTTAACCTTTATTTTTTATTTGTATATATTTATTTATTCTTAAATGCATAGTATGATGATATAAAAATACTTTTAGTTTTTTTTGTTTTTGTTTTTCAATGTAGTACTTTTTTGAGGGGTGTGCTTGATGTAATATGCCTAAAATCCAAAAAAAAAAAATGGGGTATGTAGGGTATGTAGCTTAGGTCTTTTGGCCGTAAGGGTTACTGTCACAGACATGAGAAATAGAGGTTGTCTACCTGTCTACACATTTCCACGACATGTCACTTCCTGTTCGTTGTTGACGGCTGTACTGCGTTTGAGCTCCGTCACTATCTTCTTTTCATTGACTATTTTTAACTTAAAAATCAATTTTATACATCGTCGTTTCCGTTTATATAACGCGTGAATATATCCTCTATTGTATTCTACAACAAAAACAATCAGAGCGCCTCGCTATCACTAGTTTTATTTTGATCTCCCGGGTCCGCTATTAGCTTTTAGCCAGTTAGCATCAGCAAGCGTGGTTGCTGCTAACTGCGCTTACATTGCTAATACTCTATTCACACACATTACCACTGCTGTACTCACTGTTACTTGCTTTAATGGCGGATGAATGTCTCCACTCTGTGCAGCTCGAGCTCGAGGCCGTGGGGAAGCAGATTCGCGACCTGGAACAGAGGCAGGCCCAGCCGAGAGAGCGGAGAGCCGCGCTGGAATCATCCCGGGCTGACGCTCACAAGTCCGGGGTAAGTATACAGCGTGCTGTTAACAGTCCCACCACGTCTACTCCGTGTGTTTCTCTGCGCAGGCCCGGGGCACCCAGGATGCGATCTTCCCAGATGTCCTTCACTGCAACGCCGGGACACCACGGACCCTGGGTGCATCCACAGCGGAGGACACGAGCTGGGTCCCGTGCGACGACTTCTCCCCCTCCTGCCTTCGAGATCTCCATCCAGAACCGCTTCGCTCCCCTCCGCGAGACAGGACGCGACGCTGTGATCATCGGAGACTCCATCGTCCGACACGTAAGTGCTACGTTAGCTGAAGGTAAAGTGCACACTCATTGTTTGCCTGGTGCTCGTGTTCTCGATGTTTCTGCGCAGATACCCGCGATCCTGAAGGACGACTAGAGCCCCAGAGCGGTCGTGCTTCACGCCGGGGTTAACGACACCACGCTGCGGCAGACGGAGACGCTGAAGAGGGACTTCAGGAGCCTGATCCAGACGGTTCGCAGCACGACGCCCGCGGCGACGATCGTCGTGTCAGGACCACTGCCCACGTATCGACGAGGACACGAAAGGTTCAGTAGACTTTTTGCTTTAAATGAATGGTTGTTGTCATGGTGTAAAGAACAGAAACTGCTATTTGTTAATAACTGGAATGTTTTCTGGGAGCGTCCTAGACTGTTTCGCGCTGATGGATTACACCCCAGCAGAATTGGAGCGGAGCTTCTCTCTGACAACATCTCCAGGACACTTCGCTCCATGTGACTAGTAAGACAATTCTCAAATAACCATTATGATGAGTTTTGTTCCACCCGCTTAAATGCTAAAAGTACTTGCGCTGTAAAACCTATTAAGACTGTGTCTGTTCCCTGAATAGTGAGGTCAAAATATAAATATAATGTAGGATCTAGAAAAAATCTTATCGTAATTAAACCAGAAAAATGTAAAGTAAATGAACAAAAACAATTTTTAAAGTTTGGGCTCATAAATATTAGATCACTCACACCAAAAGCAGTTATTGTAAATGAAATGATCACAGATAATAGTTTTGATGTACTCTGCTTGACTGAAACCTGGCTAACACCAAATGATTATTTTGGTCTAAATGAGTCTACTCCACCAAACTACTGTTATAAGCATGAGCCCCGTCAGACTGGTCGTGGCGGAGGTGTTGCAACAATATATAGTGATATTCTCAATGTTACCCAGAAAACAGGATACAGGTTTAACTCTTTTGAAATACTTCTGCTAAATGTTACTCTGTCAGACATGCAAAAGAAATCTAATGTATCTCTTGCTCTGGCTACTGTGTATAGACCACCAGGGCCTTATACAGAATTCCTAAAAGAATTTGCAGATTTCCTCTCAGACCTTCTAGTTACAGTTGATAAGGCGCTAATCATGGGAGATTTTAATATTCACGTTGATAATGCAAATGATACATTAGGACTTGCGTTTACTGACCTAATAAACTCCTTTGGAGTCAAGCAAAATGTTACCGGGCCCACTCATCGTTTTAATCATACACTAGATTTAATTATATTGCATGGAATCGATCTTACTGCTATAGATATTGTACCTCAAAGTGATGATATTACAGACCATTTCCTTGTATCGTGCATGCTGCGTATAACTGATATTAACTATATGTCGCAGCGATACCGTCTGGGCAGAACTATTGTTCCAGCCACCAAAGAAAGATTCGCAAATAACCTGCCTGATCTATCTCAACTGCTATTTGTACCCAAAAATACACATGAATTAGACGAAATTACTGACAACATGGGCACTATTTTCTCTAATACATTAGAAGCTGTTGCCCCGATCAAATTGAAAAAAGTTAGAGAAAAACGTACTGTACCATGGTATAACAGTAATACTCACTCTCTCAAGAAAGTAACTCGTAGTCTTGAACGCAAATGGAGAAAAACTAACTTAGAAGTTTTTAGGATTGCATGGAAAAACAGTATGTCCAGCTATAGACAAGCTCTAAAAACTGCTAGGGCAGAGCATATACACAAACTCATTGAAAATAACCAAAACAATCCAAGGTTTTTATTTAGCACAGTGGCTAAGTTAACAAATTACCAGACGCCACCTGATTCAAATATTCCACCAACGTTAAATAGTAATGACTTTATGAATTTCTTCACTGATAAAATAGATAACATTAGAAATACAATAGCGAATGTAGATTCTACATCATCTAACACTTCAGTTTCATCCATCGCACCCAAAGATAAACTGCAGTGCTTTACAACCATAGGACAGGAAGAGCTAAATAAACTTATCACTGTATCTAAACCAACAACATGTTTATTAGATCCTGTACCCACTAAATTACTGAAAGAGCTGTTACCTGTAGCCGAAGAACCGCTTCTCAATATCATAAACTCGTCGATATCTTTAGGAAACGTCCCAAAACCATTCAAGCTGGCGGTTATCAAGCCTCTTATTAAGAAACCAAAACTAGATCCTAGTGTACTGGCAAATTATAGGCCTATTTCAAACCTTCCATTTATGTCTAAAATTTTAGAAAAAGTTGTGTCTGCTCAATTGAGCACCTTCCTACAAAATGATCTGTATGAAGAATTTCAGTCAGGTTTTAGGCCCCACCATAGCACAGAAACTGCACTTGTTAAAATTACAAATGACCTGCTCCTTGCGTCAGACCAAGGCTGCATCTCATTTCTAGTCTTACTTGATCTTAGTGCTGCATTCGACACCATAGATCATGACATACTCATAGATCGATTACAAAACTATACAGGTATTCAAGGGCAGGCTCTAAGATGGTTTAGATCCTACCTGTCCGATCGCTACCATTTTGTTTACTTAAATGGGGAGTCATCTCATTTATCATCAGTAAAATATGGAGTGCCACAAGGATCCGTCCTAGGTCCCCTTCTATTTTCAATATACATGTTGCCCCTTGGTAATATTATTAGAAAATACGGAATTAGCTTCCACTGTTATGCTGATGATACTCAGCTATATATCTCAACGAGACCAGATGAAACTTCCCAATTATCTAAGCTAACAGAGTGTGTTAAAAATGTAAAAGATTGGATGACAAATAATTTTCTCCAATTAAATTCGGATAAGACAGAGATACTAATTATTGGACCAAAAAACACTACACAGAATCTTGTAGATTACAATCTGCAACTAGACGGATGTACTGTTACTTCCTCTACAGTCAGAAATCTGGGTGTTATATTAGACAGCAATTTGTCTTTTGAAAATCATATTTCCAATGTTACAAAAACTGCATTCTTCCATCTTAGAAACATTGCCAAGCTACGAAACATGTTATCTGTTTCTGATGCAGAAAAGCTAGTTCATGCATTCATGACCTCTAGACTGGACTATTGTAATGCTCTTCTAGGTGGTTGTCCTGCTTCGTCAATAAACAAGCTAAAGGTAGTCCAAAATGCAGCAGCTAGAGTCCTTACCAGGTCAAGAAAATATGATCATATTACCCCAATTTTACAGTCTATGCACTGGCTACCTATTAAGTTCCGTATCAGTTACAAATTATCATTACTTACCTATAAGGCCCTAAATGGTTTAGCTCCAGCGTACCTAACTAGCCTTCTACCACGTTACAACCCATCACGCACCCTAAGGTCACAAAACGCTGGACTTTTGGTCGTTCCTAGGATAGCGAAGTCCTCTAAAAGAGCTAGAGCTTTCTCACATTTGGCTCCCAAACTCTGGAATAGCCTTCCTGATAATGTTCGGGGTTCAGACACACTGTCTCTGTTTAAATCTAGATTAAAAACACATCTCTTTCGCCAAGTATTCGAATAATTTATCTTTTAAATTGTGAGTGTAGTTGCATCTGATCAAAGGTGCTTTTTTATTCATTAGCTTGGGTTAAACTAATTTTACTTTGTTGGATCAGCAGCTATTCTAATGATGTCTGTATTTTGTTTCTATATTTCACCACGGAATTTACATCCCGTGGTAACTAGGATTTACACAAACTCCAGTCTGGATCCAGAACACCTGAGAAGAGATGATGCTGACCCTCAGAGGACCTCAGATGATGCTGACCCTGAATCAACAAACAGAACTAACAATTATTGCTAAATGTGTGACTGAATCATATAATAACTTAATTAATAATATTGATAGTTCATCGTCTAGCTGACTACGTCTTGTATTATTATTATTATTATTTTTATTTTTTCTAAAATCCTGTCAAATGTGCAGGATTAACTAGCAACTATTAAATATTGTAGAAACATAATTTTCTGTAAAGTTGCTTTGTAACGATTTGTTTTGTAAAAAGCGCTATACAAATAAACTTGAATTGAATTGAATTGAATTGAACAGACAGCCATCTAAACATCCCAGGGGCAACTCCCATGGAAATGGTAGAGTTGGTACTTAGTGCTTGCCATGGTTCTGGACTGCATTCCCCTCAGCATGGCGGTGTATACAAAGTTCCCTTTGAAAAGGAATGGTCTCAGGTTACGTATGTAATCATAGTTCCCTGAGTAGGGAACAAGACACTGTATTACAGAAAGACAAGACCCTGAGACAAGAACCAAGATCTCCTCCACATGTCTAAGGCACGTATGACCTCCGCGTGACCTTGAGCATGCAAAGAGGATTTCCCCTCAGGGAGAACCCCTTGGTCTTGAGCCACTACTGTAGGGGTCTCATGTACAGCAGGCCAAGAGGCATCACGTTGGATGCAGCTGCCATCAGACCCAGCAGTCTGGGTGATCGGACTTCCCTTACTCTCGTGACTGTGGTGAGGATCAACTCAATCCAAACAGGAGACATCTGTGCCTGCACCGTGGTATAATCCCACACCATGCCCAGATAAGTGGTTCTCTGGACTGAAGAAAGCACACCTTTCTTGGCATTAAGTCTTAACCCCAGGTCTTTCGTGTGAGCGAGGACGACATCTCGATGCCGAACCGCCATCCAGTCTGATTGACCTAATATCAACCAATCATTGCATTTTTTCCTGTGCTCAAACCTGGCAATCTAAAGGAAAAGCTGTGCATGGCCTTTGAGGTAATTTATACATTACCAAAGACTTAAAGTCTAAATAAAACAGTTTGCAACTATTACTATTATTAATTTACATTACTATTAGTATACAAAACAAGTGTACATAGAGTGTGTGATGTCAGGACTATGAAACCTGCCCAACTGCTACTCAAAACTAGCCCAAACTAACTGCATTTTGAGGGGTGCCCCTGGTAATAATGGCATTACAGGTGCTGAAATACACATTATTGGGGTCACTTCAACCAACAGACATGACGGACAATCGCAGCAACCATGATAAAGTTGCCCAATTCCAGTGGAAAATTGGGGACATGGCAACACTGGACATGAGTGGTGTCGCAGTGTGACCACAACAGCTTGACGTTGTCTAATTTGTCAAAAGACTCCCTGCTGCACTAATAGTAGTAGGGCTTCTTTCTGTAGTACATATCCTTACTCCTCTTCAAAAATTGCTTTGGATACATTTTATGTTCATTGAAATCCACACCCCTTGCCCAACTGTTAGGCCCCTGTTTGCACCTACATGTCAACTAGCAGTATTTAGAGTATTAGTAGACCATCCACTTAATCTCTTCTTACACTATATTTTGATTGGTCCACAACACACAGACTATGAGAAACTTTAAAAGTATATTTCAATGTATTCTACTAATCCTAAACCTAACCTAACAGTCTACTCTGAGAGTTAGTGGACATGTAGTTGCAAATGAATGAAAATTAGTTGACGTAGTTGCAAAGTTACTTATAGTTAGTAGAAAGTGGACTATCGAGATAACGTGTTAACCTTTATTTTTTATTTGTATTTATTTATTTATTCTTAAATGCATAGTATGATGATATAAAAATACTTTTAGTTTTTTTTTTTTTTTTTTTTTTCAATGTAGTACTTTTTTGAGGGGTGTGCTTGATGTAATATGCCTAAAATCCCCCCACCCCCCCCCCCCAAAAAAAAAGATTTTGATATGTGGGTAAAATATGCTTCATGTATTGTGATATTGACCAGTAGATATTTGTGATAGCTAATGGTTTTGAGTGTGTTTTTGTTCAGGTATTTGGTGGAAGCTGGATATGAATATAACACAGATATTCATCCTGAACCTGCTATTCTGGAACAGATGTTAAACACGTTTCCCATAAAACACGAAATGCTATAATTATGCAATAACAGGAGAAACCAACCAACCAACAATTCTGGTTCTGTGCAAGAGAGAAAAAAATATATAGTTTGGGGTATAGCCCTGACAGCCCTGTGCTCAAAATCGCTTGTCATTTCATCCATTTCTCTTTTTTCAGTAACTAATCTTATTCCAAGAATAGCTATTACTACTCCATTTTGTCACCATTTCTGAACATCTGTTCCTCGACTATGTGCGTGTGTGTGGGTGATTGACTTTCACATACTGCAGACTTTTCTTTCACTTCCATGAAAAGGTGCACATTGTTAATATAAATACTTAGACCTAGCATTTTATTTAGTTTCTTTGCCTTCCCCCGTGAATGTAAAATATACACAGTGTTGTGTAGTTTTGGAATGCAAACCTTTGGTAAGTGATTTTATTTGTGTGTGTGTCTGTATCTGTGTGTGTGTGTGTTTTAAATATTTTTGAAATAATGGGAAAATGTAACAAAGAACTTGCAGCATCACATATTCAATACTATGTAAAAGAAACCCTGTGAAATAATAATAACAAATATTCAAAATGAATTTATTTGCAATTATGCTATATAATGTATATATGATTGTATTGTCTTATTTACTTAACACTTTTGACTAACACTACAGCATAAAGTACCTGAAAGCCATACTCAATTGAAAATACTGAGAAAATTAGCCTGTGTTTTACACACCCTTAAGGAATCCTAGGAATATCTGAATTTCCTCTTTCACACAAACAAAATTGTCCTATTTGTTCAAATCTGTATAATCATAGTGAATGGTACCCCTGTTTCTGAACCGGAAAGAAAAAAGTGTATCAATCTTAAAACCACAACTCAATCATCCTCAGTTGTATATGTGTTTTTTAGGAGTCTAACTTGCAAACGCCAGACCACTGATTCATCAAACCTGCTTTCCTATAGTCTGTGTTCTTCTGACATCTATTTTGTAGTAAGTAGCAAATATGCTTCAGGGAAATGTATTGGAGCAAGAGTAGTATACATTTTAATTAGGAAATGTAGTGGAGTAAAAGTAGTAAAGTTGACTGAAATATAAATATTCAAGTAATAGAAATAGAAATACTTACGTAAAGTACAGACACCCCCAAAATTACATTACACCACTGAGCCCATGTAATGTACTTTGCAGTTCTTAAAGGTTTGTGAATATAGCATATTAAAAAGTAAATGGCATTTAACTTGCATAGCTGATTGTTTATTTTACTAATGTTCTTGTTCTCTTATCTCTAGGCCATGTTTGGACACATGTTTTATCTGGCTTTCATACTGAATCAGTTTCATCTTTTTGCAACTTTACATCCTGAATTCTATCCATGTGAAATTCACACTACCAAGGATGGACACATAAATGTGGATTGTCAGCGCAGGCGTCTTGCTAACGTCCCTAAATTCACATCTCTCTCTGTTATATCACTCAACTTAAATGAAAACCATATACACCACATTAAAGGTGCCACATTTTCTGGATTAGCAAATCTCAAGCATCTCAGTTTAATGTGGAACTGTGTACCAGATTATCTTAAGGAGCTAAGATGGCCTTCATGCAGCCTGAAAATCGACCCTAATGCATTTAGTGGACTTAAAAACCTATCTTCCCTGCAGTTAGCAGGGAACAGCTTGAAGACCATTCCTCCTCTACCAAAGCAGCTTGAGATTCTGGGACTGGAATTTAATCACATCTTTCATATAGTTGAGCCTCTAGGTACACCGCTACTAAAACAACTCCTGCTAAACAAGAACTGTTTTTATGCCAACCCATGTTATCAGTCTTACTTTATCGACCCACGTGTGTTTCAAGGTCTCCCTGAGCTTCTGAACCTTACACTGAGTTACAACAATGTGACCATTGTTCCCCCATATCTTCCACTTTCACTAGAAAGTCTAGACTTGGGAGAGAACAAGATCACGCATATCAATAAAGAGTCCTTTGCAAATCTTAAAAATCTGCGACACCTTAACCTAAGGTGGAATTGCCAAAGGTGTGACCATGCTTCTGAGCCCTGTTTCCCATGCCCTAACAACCAGTCTTTGAATCTGCACCCGGATGCATTTTTGGATCAAAGGGACTCTCTAATTAGTTTAAGCCTGCGAGGCAATTCACTGCATACAATTCCTCAGCATCTCTTCGCACGACTCCACAAGCTCCAAGTGTTAGATTTATCAGACAACTTTTTAGCCTACGCCATCCAGAATGGCACCTTTTATGAAGAGCTCCAGAATGTTGTGTCCCTCAGTCTTCATTATAACTATGAACCCCTGCAATCCTTTTCTGAGTTGATTCTGTCACCATCCATAGAGAAGATGACAGCTCTACGAGAGTTGTACCTAAGTGGACTATTCTTCAGAGAACTGTCAAACTATAGCCTTGCACCTCTGATCAAACTGCCAAGACTTGAGTCCCTAGAGCTACGCATGAACTTCATCTGTTCTGTTAGCATGGATGCTATAAGCCAGCTGAGAACATTAAGGTGGGTGGACCTTTCCCAAAACATGCTTGCTTTCAGTTCATGCTTTTCAACCTGCACTGCTGAAGACATATCAAACAACTACCAAACCCTTGAAAAACGTGGCAATGGACAGCTCAACTTGCAAACTCAAAAAGTCATCCTACCAAGCTCAGAGCTGAACACTATGCAGGACCCTGGAGAAAATCAATGTTTTTTTAATTATTCTATGTGGCATTTCAAGAAGCTGATCTGCTCTAAAAACCTGTATTTTGACCTCTCTCAAAACAACATCCCATGGCTGAATGCAAGTACTTTTAGAGGCATGGAAAAAGTGGTATGCATAGATCTGTCCTACAATTACATAAGTCAAACTTTAAATGGCCAACAGTTTACAGATCTAAGCAAATTAGCCTACCTGAATATGGCTAACAATCGCATTGACCTGTACTCTGAAAAGGCCTTCCAGGAGATAAGTGGCACACTAAAAGCTCTTGACCTCAGCAAAAACGAATTCCACTTTGTAATGAAGGGCATGGGGCATCGCTTCACATTCCTTCCACACTTAACATCTCTTCAAATATTGAGTCTAGCAAACAATCACATTGGTCTCAGAATCTCTAACATTCTTAATAGTACTTCTCTGAAGTATCTTGATTTCTCTGGAAATCGTTTGGACATAATGTGGGACTCTAGGCGTAACCAATACCTACATTTCTTTCAGGGTCTTACTAAACTTACACACTTAGACATTTCCGAAAATCAGCTCAAATCATTCCCCCCAGAGGTAATTGTAAACTTGCCTCCAAGCCTCCAGATGCTAAGACTGGATTCCAATGTGCTGAGTTATTTCCCTTGGGGCAACATCTCAGTTCTTGAAAAGCTCTGCCACCTGAACCTTAGTTCAAACAGGCTTTCATTCTTACCTAATATTCATTTTGAGCTCCGTCTCGTAAGCCTGGACCTAAGTCACAATCGACTAGTTGCGATCCCAAAGGCTTTCCTTAGTCAGGCAATAAATCTTAAAAACTTAATGCTTAATCACAACCAGCTGAAGATCCTTGATGTGCAGGCTCTTCCCTTGTCATTCCATACAGGTTATACATTCTGTCCTGCTGGGCCACATAAAAATAAGTCATCCTGCAAACTCGTGCTGCATGCCAATCCTTTTACTTGTAGTTGCGTTATCTCTGGATTTGCAAAATTTCTCAGAGAAACTAGTTTGGATATCCCACACCTCACCACAGAGGTTCACTGTGGTTTTCCAGAGTCATTGGCTGGTGTTAATGTCCTTTCGATAGATCTTCACTCATGCCAGGAAATATTTGGGAGTGTTGCTTTCTTCTGTACTTTATGGTTGACATTGGCAGCAACCAGCATTCCCCTCCTGAAGCATCTCTATGGTTGGGACCTGTGGTACTGCATCCAGATTTTATGGACTGGTCACAAGGGACACACTCCAGTTAATGGCGGCAGCATGATGGATAACCAATACGATGCATTTGTGGTATTTGATACGAGTAATAAGGCAGTCAGGGATTGGATCTACAAGGAGATGGTTGTGAGGTTGGAGAACAGAGGGAGATGGCGCTTTCGACTTTGTCTAGAGGAACGCGACTGGTTGCCTGGAGTGTCATGCATAGAGAATCTCCACAAGGCCGTTTACAACAGCAGAAAGACCGTGTTTGTATTGACTAGCCCTAATGGCTGTTCTCACGAAAGTGGAGTCGTCCGACAAGCCTTCCTCCTTGTTCAGCAGCGCCTTCTAGATGAGAAAGTGGATGTTGCAGTTCTAGTTTTGCTGGACTTTCTCTTTCCAAAATTCAAATACCTTCAGATGAGAAAACGGCTCTGCAAAAAATCTGTTATATCCTGGCCCAAGAACCCACGAGTGCAGCCGCTCTTTTGGAATAATTTACGTGTCGCTCTTGTCTCTGACAATGTTAGAGCCTACAACAAAAATGTCACAGAGAGCTTTTTCTAAAAAAGATGGTGTAATGAGAAAGTTATGTTTTATGTAGTCCTGTTATTTCAGGTTTTTGTTTGTTTATTTGTTAGAATGTATGATCATATTATGGGGCCTTTGAAGTATTGGAAATGTTCAAATATGTTGAAATACAGAACAGCCTCTATCAAAATCAATTGATGACCATGATATGCCTGAAAGTAAAAAGCTGAAAAATAAAATGATGGACTGTCATATCTAAATAAATACTTACTATTTAAGCTATTTATTTATATTATAAGAAGGTTATGTTCATTCATAGTTTAGCTGCCGTTGACTTCCTTTTACATGGCACTGCTACATACCAACTGCAAGGGGAGTAAATGTATTGTGTGTGTGTGTGTGTGTGTGTGTGTGTGAGAGAGAGAGAGAGAGAGAGGAACTAATGCACCTGTTGGACCACATACCACACATTCTTCTGAATTTTAAGCATTTGTACACTTTCGGTTTCATGCAATTACGTCAAAAAATAGCACTGTAGTTTTTAGAGCTTAGAAACTCCTTTCACTTATAAGAAAGCTTCTAAAAATAAATTTTAAGACATATGACTGTTTGCTGTTTTTGTTGTGATAGTTTATTCAGATTTGTAATATCTGGTTGCAGAGCATATTATTTATTTTAATTAATGGAAGTTATCTAAAAAGAAAATTGTGTCTGTGTGTGTAGAATTATTGGACCTTCATTTATTATAACTTTTGTAATAGATTTGTATTGTGATTATTTCAGATGTGATTTTGTATAGTTCACACATTATAAAGTTCAGTAAATTCACAAAGTAAAGTCACAAAAAAACAATCTCTCAGCAAATAACCTATTCACTGAAGAGTTTCTGTTAAAGATTTCTGTAATTTACGGTAATTAATCCCACCTATCATTAAAAGTTGTAATCTACCATACACTGTCATATTGAATCTCCAAAATGCTGTGGAAACAACAGCAACCAAAAAATAGAATTTAAAATAAGTTTTTTTTTCTTGCTTAAATTATAAAAAAAGATGCTATTAAACATGGTAGAATGTACTATAATGAGTATCAATGTTATAAGTAATGAGAGCAAGTATCTTTTATACTAATACTGTACTTTTAAAAATAAAATGAGTAATTAAAGCTATTTAACATTACAATATTATAACTGAAAGTCAGACCCGTTGTGGTTACTAATTTATTAAAAATTACACAAAATTAGTTTATCCTAATGGACTTTTTTACTTCCTGCGATCCTGACTTCTTATTTTTAATGGAAACTTTGCCTACTTAGTGGGATATGCGTCTGTTCTCTGAATGTCATGACTGTACATTTTTTGACACTTCTCTGTCATTGGGAAGAGGGGGAGGACAGGCTTCTGTTTTTAAACAGAAGTTTTGTTGTCAGATATTAGCAACTGAAGTCTATTTAAGCTTTGAATGTTAGTTGATTATACTCAAACACAAAGTGGCAATTTCAGTAATTTATCATCCACCTAAACTGCACAAAGACTTCCTTAAGTTCTAAGAGTTCTCAGACTTTTTAGGGGTAATTATTCCTAGGTGAGATCTTTTAATTCTAGGTTATTTTAAATTTCACGTGTGCTATCTTGGTGTCCAGCTAATTCTTTGGCCAAATAATTTTTGAGTCTTACTGACTCTTGATCTGGTACAGCTAGTGAATGCCCCCACCCATATTCATTTTCACACTCTTGATCTTTTGTTATCACATGGCATAACTGTTTGTGATTTTGATATAGAGAACCATGTTATTTCTGATCATAAAAAAATATTGAAAGAAAAAAACTGAATTACAAAAAATGTAATTCAAAGTAAGAGCTCTGGCTCAGTGATACTACCTGTGATCTACATCAGATCTGTCGGGTGAAAGAAAGCAGCAAGGTCAGCATAATCCAGGTATTTTTCAGATCTTATTGAAAAGAACTGTCACAGTCCTAGAACACTTTTTAATACTATAAATGCTCTTGCTAACCCCTCTGTTGGTTTCCACCTCACAGAGTCTTCATCTATGTGTGAAAAATGTCTGAATTTCTTTGTGGACAAGATTAGGGATATAAGGTTGAATATTGTGCCTTCTTTTTGTGATCCATTTGTCCCTCTAATTCACACTAGTATCAGTTTGAACCTGTGACTGCCTTTTTTTTGCAAGATATTGTAGGTCAGCTTAAACCACCTGGATCAGCCCTGGATGTTCTTCCCCCTTAGTTTTTTTAAATACATGTTTGAGGTGATTGGATCTAATGTTCGAATGATTATGGGCAATTGCCTTGTAAATGGGTTAGTACCAGAGGAGATGAAGCACTCCATTATTCATCCACTTCTTAAAAAGCCTAATTTAGATATGACAATTTTGTAAAATTTTAGGCCAATTTATAAGTTTTATTTTATGTTTAAGATTCTGGAGAAAATAGTATTCCATCAACTGCAGAGCTTTCTGAATGGAAACATGATTTTTGAAGCACTCTAGTCAGGTTTTAGAGATAAATAAAAATATTGACTGTTGACTGTGCTAGTGCTGTTAGGTCTGAGTGCAGTGTTTGACACAGTTAACCATGCTGGTTACATCTCACAATTGGATAATTGTGTAGGCTTTCGGGGAAAGGCCCTTCAATGGTTTAAATCTTATTTTTCCAATAGACGTTTCTCTGTTAATATTGGTGATTTTATGTCAGGTGGAACTCCTCTTACTTGTGGTGTCCTGCAAGTCTTTATCCTTGCTTCAGTTTTATTGTCATTGTACTGTATATGCTTCATCTGGGTCAATTTTTAAGAAATACATTATTTATTTTCATTGTTATGCAGATGTTACCCAAATGTGTCTTCCCCTGGAATCTGGTCAGAGGAGCATGGGTACTCTGTTGGCTTGTTTTGCTGACGTAAAGGCTTTGATGTCCTTAAATTCTCTTCATCTCAACGAAAGCAAAGCTGAGTTTGTAGTTTTTGAATCTTCAGAAACTGTTAGTTCCACTTAGATTTTGGTCAGCTGTGTCTATTTGTCAAACCATTGGTGAAGAATTTGGGTTCTTTGATAGCTCTCTTAAATTTGACAAACAGATTAGCTCTGTGGTCAAATCTATGTTTTTCCATCTCCGAGTCCTATCCAAGGTAAAACCATTTCTTTCTTTAAGAATTTTGAAAAAGTGATTCATACATTTATTTCAACAAGACTAGACTACTGTAACTCCCTTTATGGTGGGATGGTACAGAACGCCGCTGCCAGGCTTCTTACCGGTGTTCAGAAATGAAATCACATTACTCTAGTTTTAATTTCTCAGCACTGGCTTCCAATCTGTTACAGAATTGATTTTAAAGTGTTGTTACTGTTTTTTTAAATCTTTAAATGTATTAACACCTGAACACCTTTCTACTCTCCATTCACAATCTAATAAGGTCTCTGAGGTCATTCAAACAAAGACTACTAAATGTTCAGAAACTCAAAAGTGTTTGTGCTGTAGTCATTGCTGCAGTGAAACTTTGGAACAGTAACTGTTTACATCAGAACTGTACTACGGTACATGATTTCAAGGGAAAGCTCAAAACAAATCTATTTTCTTTGGCATTTAGCTAATTTGTGTAGTTGTTGATTTTATGTGCGTGTAACCTGTAACCAAAAACCTTTGTTTTTATTGATGGTTTTTGATACATTGTTTAGCGCCTTGGTCAACAGTTGTTGTTTTTAATGGTGCTATATAAATAAAGTTCACATTGACCGAATCGAAGCATGCGCACAGAAAGCAGCTGTTTCTCATCATGTGAGTACTAAACTATGCCCCTGACCAGCCCGCACCCTTTCACCCATGATGTCTGTCTCAAGAATAATGACTTTCTTCATTTCATTGCTGATTTATACGTTGACTTATAACTTGATGACTGTGCAAAGAGGAGCACACTCTGTAGAACCTGTTGACCACTTGGCAGCAAAATTTATTTTAATAATTGTAACTTTTATCTTATTCTGTAATGTCTCACAGGTCAATGAAAAGAATACAGGTCTGAAGGTAATGGTTTGCTGACAGATCTTCTCGCTGTGGTGAAAACTCCTCACATGAATTATTGATTATGGCTGCCTAAGGGCGTTTACTAGCCTGCTGTGTCATTAGAGATCACATTTTAGATGAAGGAAGCCATACAGTTAATAAGCAAAAGAAAATTAAATGAATATTAGAGACCTGTAGCACAGTTGTTCAGCAATGACATTTATAGAAGTAAACCTAGGCAGAGAAAAGGGAAGAACAGACGTTTACATGTAGATTAGCTGTCAACACAAATACTGTTATAGAAAGAGCAGTTGGTTAAAATGAGCACAAGAGGGCGTCTCCTTTAGGTGAGTGTAAGAAAGCGATAGAAAGACAGAGAAATATTGCACTGGCATGTGAGAATGATGAGTCAACATCCCTGTTTCTATCGAGTCCCTCCACAGGAGTTACACAGGAGAAACCAACTAACAGAAGCCACCCAGACTAAAGTCCTCAACACCGTCATCAGCGTGAAGATGAGATCTTTAATGCTGATCCTGCAAACACACAAACTTATCTCACATAGTACAAAGATACAATGTATATAGATTGCCATTTTCTTTATAGCATGCAAAATACCCAGATACCACAAGGAACAAGGTCTAACTGTTTGTGTGTTAACTCTCAATGGTCACTTTTGCTATTCATGCTTTTAACCAGTGATTATAATGCATTTTTGTTTACATTAATTTGTACACAATATTTCTTAAAAGAGCATCATTAAATTGTAAAGAAAGTGAATTCAATCCAGGAAACTTGCAAGGAGTTCATGCAAAAAAAAAGAAAAAAGAAAAAAAGAATGGATTCAGTAAAGGAATGTCTGCTGCTGAGAGTCTAGTGACCACTAGGGGACGCCAAAAATGATGCGATGGGGACTGCCACTAGTTCCCATCAGGATAACCCCAAACTGCTCCCTAAACAGGGTTGAGAAAGAGAAATCAAAGAGTCCATTTGCAAAATCATCGACATCAAACATGTCATTAATTTGCTATTTCATTTTCACTTTGATGAACTAGAATATATATTTGATTCTTTAATCAATTCACCCTCTTTTAAATTTGTCTTGATATATATATGCGTGTGTGTGTATATATTATATTATATAATCATGAACAAGACTGCACAGACACAAAGCATATTAGCAAAGAGATACTACAACAGGATCACTTGAAAGAAAAAAAGTTGCCAACTATGTTTTCTAAATGTATTTAGTTGGCTCTTTATTTTAATGAAGTGCCTGATCATGTCAGTATGGCATAATTATTTTGGTAGCACTTTATTTTACAGTACATGTACTTCCCTGGTATATACATGGCAAATATATTGTACCCTTCAAGCAAATGCGTGTTAACACAAGTTACTTAACTGAAGTTTAAGTACACGACTGCACTTAAGAGCACATAAATGGCAAAACTATTTTAAATGCGTGTGCCATGCATAATTAATGCGTTATGATGACTATCATAATTATGTCATGACACAGAATGTGTTTACATTAGTCCAACATGACATATTGTCAAATCTTATGATTTTTCGTTGATGTCAATTTTGTTTTATTCTAACATTATTTTAATCAGTTTGATGATAGATCAGTACTAAAATTATATTAACAGTCTGAAATTATTTTGCATAATATATGGGTGTAGGAGTGCACTTCCAAAAAAAAAAAAAAAAAGTAATTTTGCACCCTAGGCAACTGCCTATGTTGCTTATGTCACGGGAAAATGAACATGCTGCATTGTCAAATTAGTAATGCTTAAATGCATGAGTGAAAACAACCACTTATTTTTTATATTTATAAAAGTATAAATAACTTACATCCTGGGCAGTGGGGCAAATGTTGTGCCAGGTGTTGTCATATGTGTCACAGTTCTGTGTTGTTATTTTCATGGACTTAGTTTTGTTTTCATGGACTTGTCATTGTTTTTCCTTCAGAGAGTGAGCTCTAGATCTATTGAACACGCGTGGAGATAGGAGGAACCGTCTCCAACCCGCCCGCCAGAAATGCTAAGAAGCAAAATCAGCCCCCTTATTTATACATCAAGACATTATACATCAAGCCTATAAGCATAATAAAGCATCCATGTGATCACTGATTGTATTCATAAAATTGTCATCTGCATTCAAAACCTTTCAAAAACAAGGGAAAAAGTTTTTAGATTTTAGCATAGTAATGGATATGACAATGTTAATATATTTGGTGGAATAGATCTGCTACGCTACTGCTGCTGTTGGTTATTGCTGTTGGTTATTGGTTATGTTGTAGAATGTTGTTTCTACTGTGAAGTAAATACAGAAACTTGCTACTGCCAATGCATTAGCCGATACAGTGCTGTGAGTATTTAAGACATACTGCTGCTGCTGCATAAGTATAAGCATATAGAATAACCTGTAGCAAATCTATACAGGTGGAATTGTGGAATGTGGAGACTTTCAGGGGAACTGTGAAGTGCTCTAGTGAATGCTAACCTAAGCTCATTGGCTGTATATGCAACATGAACCATTTAGCTTGTGGTACGTAGTTTAACATTTTGAATATAATCAGTTTACATTAAAAACACATCAACCTGTGCCATCTAGAGTTTTATGATAGAACTTGGCATTTAAATAATACTCTCTGTGGGTCCAATTCATCCTCTAGGGACTCCTCAGTATCACAACCCCTTGGTGTGTTTAATACAGTATTGTTCAAAATAATAGCAGTACAATGTGACTAACCAGAATAATCAAGGTTTTTCGTATATTTTTTTATTGCTACATGGCAAACAAGTTACCAGTAGGTTCAGTAGATTCTCAGAAAACAAATGAGACCCAGCATTCATGATATGCACGCTCTTAAGGCTGTGCAACTGGGCAATTAGTTGAATTAGTTGAAAGGGGTGTGTTAAAAAAAATAGCAGTGTGGCATTCAATCACTGAGGTCATCAATTTTGTGAAGAAACAGGTGTGAATCAGGTGGCCCCTATTTAAGGATGAAGCCAACACTTGTTGAACATGCATTTGAAAGCTGAGGAAAATGGGTCGTTCAAGACATTGTTCAGAAGAACAGCGTACTTTGATTAAAAAGTTGATTAGAGAGGGGAAAACCTATAAAGAGGTGCAAAAAATGATAGGCTGTTCAGCTAAAATGATCTCCAATGCCTTAAAATGGAGAGCAAAACCAGAGAGACGTGGAAGAAAACGGAAGACAACCATCAAAATGGATAGAAGAATAACCAGAATGGCAAAGGCTCAGCCAATGATCACCTCCAGGATGATCAAAGACAGTCTGGAGTTACCTGTAAGTACTGTGACAGTTAGAAGACGTCTGTGTGAAGCTAATCTATTTTCAAGAATCCCCCGCAAAGTCCCTCTGATAAAAAAATGTGCAGAAGAGGTTACAATTTGCCAAAGAACACATCAACTGGCCTAAAGAGAAATGGAGGAACATTTTGTGGACTGATGAGAGTAAATTGTTCTTTTTGGGTCCAAGGGCCACAGGCAGTTTGTGAGACGACCCCCAAACTCTGAATTCAAGCCACAGTACACAGTGAAGACAGTGAAGCATGGAGGTGCAAGCATCATGATATGGGCATGTTTCTCCTACTATGGTGTTGGGCCTATTTATCGCATACCAGGGATCATGGATCAGTTTGCATATGTTAAAATACTTGAAGAGGTCATGTTGCCCTATGCTGAAGAGGACATGCCCTTGAAATTGTTGTTTCAACAAGACAATGACCCAAAACACACTAGTAAACGGGCAAAGTCTTGGTTCCAAACCAACAAAATTAATGTTATGGAGTGGCCAGCCCAATCTCCAGACCTTAATCCAATTGAGAACTTGTGGGGTGATATCAAAAATGCTGTTTCTGAAGCAAAACCAAGAAATGTGAATGAATTGTGGAATGTTGTTAAAGAATCATGGAGTGGAATAACAGCTGAGAGGTGCCACAAGTTGGTTGACTCCATGCCACACAGATGTCAAGCAGTTTAAAAAAACTGTGGTCATACAACTAAATATTAGTTTAGTGATTCACAGGATTGCTAAATCCCAGAAAAAAAAAAATGTTTGTACAAAATAGTTTTGAGTTTGTACAGTCAAAGGTAGACACTGCTATTTTTTTGAACACACCCCTTTCAACTAATTGCCCAATTGCACAGCATTAAGAGCGTGCATATCATGAATGCTGGGTCTTGTTTGTTTTCTGACAATCTACTGAACCTACTGGTAACTTGTTTGCCACGTAGCAATAAAAAATATACTAAAAACCTTGATTATTCTGGTTAGTCACATTGTACTGCTATTATTTTGAACAATACTGTATTACCTTCAGTAATTCTTAACCTTGCTTTAATACTCAATTCCAATAGTTTTTGAAAGTCAGAGAGTGAACGAGGGAGAGAGAATAAATATACTTTATATATGTCCTCATCTTCCCTTTGCACAATAAGTCCTTATTATTCATCCTGCTGGGACAGTGTGTTAGGCAATCAAAATTTATTGGAATGTTTTCTTTTATGTTCTCTTGAGCATACAGACATCAATCTATGAAAATTATACCTTCTTGCATTTTGACATGGTGCCACATATAGTGGCGCTTCCCTAAGAAAAGCAGTCATAAACAATCCTGAGACTTTATAGCGTTAATAACAGTGTCGGGTTTCTTGAAGCACTGATTAACAAAATCCAATGAAAATAATCTGCTATAGCCCACAGGCCTCTCCATATTTATTGTGCTGGGATTTGTTTTGCCACAGTTATGAGCAAGATCATGATAAGTCACTAGATCAGAAATTTTTCAAAACTCAATGGTGCACTGTGGGCAAATTCTCTACCCTTTCGTTATATTTGTGGATGAAACCATCCACTAAATTAAACTGCTGTAAAAATGTATCAGAAGTTTTTTTTTGCATAAATGTATTAATTAACCTCAGTCCTGATCAAATCTACCAAATGTAAAAAAAAAAAAAAAAAAAAAAATCAAGATTTTAACTCTTTAATTACCAAGTTCATAAATGATGTCACCAATTTTGGGGAAAAAACACACAAATTACATATTTTCAATATATAAAGTGATTGTGGACTGGATATTTTTTTTTACCTTTTATCACAGTCTTGGGCATGTCAAAGATTAGTAACAAGATTGACTTTGATGCATTGTTAGTTTTTGTGCAGCATTAGATTTTAATTTTTTCTCCCTCATTTACTGTTCGTGGCTGTTTTTGCCCCATTGACTTCCATTATAACGACATTTTTTTATTGCAAAACCATGACACCATAAAATTATGAATTCTTGATTGTTTGTGGTTTTCCCTTTTGGGAAGAGGTAAAATTTGTTATTTTTACAGTTGATTCCTAGGTGGGACCATTAACCCTTTAGATAAGCCTGTGCTAAAAAAGGCTTAGTTTCTGGCTTGTATATGGAGTTATATGGAGTATAATAGCAAATTATAGTGTGTGTGTGTGTGTGTGAGAGAGAGAGAGAGATTTTTGATTGTTGGTGGTTTTCCCTGTTGGGAAGAGGTAACATTTGTTATTTTCTACAGTTGATCACTAGGTGGGACCATTAACCCTTTAGATAGGCCTGTGCAAAAAAAAAAAGGCTTAGTTTCTGGCTTGTATATGGAGTTACATGGAGTATAATAGCAAATTGTAGTTTGTGTGTGTGTGTGTGTGTGTGAGAGAGAGAGAGAGAGAGAGAGAAAGAGAGAGAGAGAGAGAGAAAGAGAGGGTGTGAGAGAGACCTTTGTGCACTTAACTTGATGTACAGTATCTGAAAAAAAACAAATATGCACCTCATCCTTTCAGAACTACTGTACATGGAGTAAACAATAAAAAAAGAAGTGTGTTTATGCACCTGCTGCCTTTTGATGGTGAAAAGTATGGATGACCTATGTGTAAAATGCTCGTCTTTTCTTGATGGTAAAGCCAGTTTAAATCCTTAAAATCCTGTAAAAAAATTTACTTTGCATCAAATTTATGAACATAATTTATTACGAAGCAAAATGCAATACCAACTTCAAATAAGCTGCAGCTCGCTGGAGGGGTCAAGCCAAACAATCATTTCTAAAACTTTGGTACAAGTCAAGCCCTTTCTCGTGTTGCTTGCTGCTCTTCTCACCATTAAATGACCAGCACTATGGCATGCAAGTGTTTAAATCCATGTACTTTGCTTTTGTTTAGTCTATTTGCTTGTTAAGTCTGACGTCACGTAGCAGCACTTCCGTGTCCAAACGCTCTATCAGTTACCACGAGAAAACAACAAAAGGTGCTAATATAAACTCACAATGTGATAGAATACTAGCAAAAGTTATAATCTTAACCTTTAACTCCATACCGAAGTCCCAGATAGCCAGACAATGAAAATATAAATATTAAAAAAATATATATCAAAATTATTGTGTTTGGGACGCTGTGAGCACGGAGACTGTAGTGTATACCGTAAGTTTGAAAGCGTTTAGCTTAAATTATTAATATGAATAGACAGTGCTCATAAACGGCTGCTGAGGTTGTATTCTCAAGTGAAGCGAGTTGAGGCCTGGACCCAGAAACAGCGCTTCTTACGTCATCACTTAACAACCGAATATTTTCACCACCATTAAAAGGCAGCAGGTGCATAAATACACTTTTGTTTACTCCATGTAGTTCTGAGAGCTGAGGTGTACATTTTGATTTTCTCAAATACATCAAGGTAAGTGCGCAAATGTCTCTCACACTCTCTCTCTTTCTCACACACCCACACACACACACCCACCCACCCACACACACACACACACACATACACACACAATATAATATGCTGTTATACTCCATATAGCTTCATGTACAAGTGAGAAACTAAGCTTTTTTTTTTGCACAGGCCTATCTAAATGGTTAATGGTCCCACCTAAGCCCCTTTCACACTGCACGTCGGACCCGCAATATTCCCGTAACATTGCCTGGTCGCCTTCTGTGTGAAAGCAACCACGTCCCGGAATTGATTACTGAATCGAACCCGGGCCGGGGACATAGTAAAATTGCGGTAATCGATCCGGAACGAGCGCTGTGTGAACAAAAGCCAGATCTAATTCCGTATCGAAGTGATGACGCGCGTTATCGCGCGACTCTTTTACCGGCTGTTTTGAAGGAAGATCAACATTCGCGACGAAAACATATGTGCAAACTGTAATGAAGCAGAGATCAGTTAGTTCCTCACTTTCCGCGCTGACTCAGAGATCGTTCGCTTGCTTCAGTTAAAGTATAATGTGCCAAGCGTTGTCGACTCGTACATTACACGTCACGCGCTGATGTCACGTGTCGTTACGGGATCTTCAAGGGTTGTGTGTGAAAGCACACACATATACCGGGTCATCACTGACAGTGTGAAAGTGCCAAATCTAGCGACCAGGGAACAATTACAGGAACACTTTACCCCTGTATTTGCCGGAATGGCAGTGTGAAAGGGGCTCTAGTGATCAACTGTTACAATTAATGAAAAATAAAGCCTCAACAAGTGTTGACATTTCCCAACATCACAGCAGTAATGACTATGAACTACTTTACTTCTAAAATCAATACTATTAGAGATAATATTGTAAAGTGCATCGGAAGTGCACACACACACAGCAGTGAACACACACACACACTGTGAACACAGTTGGGGGTTCGATGCCTTGCTCAAGGGCACCTAAGTCGTGGTATTGAAGGTGGAGAGAGAACTGTACATGCACTCCCCCCACCTACAATTCCTGCCAGCCCGAGACTCGAACTCACAACCTTCCGATTGCCAGTCCGACTCTCTAACCATTAGGCCACGACTTCCCCAAAGCCTAGGGTCTAACATGTATGTTAGACCCCATAGGGTCTAACATGTATGTTAGACCCTATACCATCTAAGCTCCTAAAAGAGGTGCTTCCAGAAGTCAAAGATCCTCTTCTGACTATTATTAATTCCTCATTGTCATTAGGATATGTCCCCAAAACCTTCAAAATGGCTGTTATTAAGCCTCTCATCAAATAAAACACAACTTGACCCCAAAGAACTAGTTAATTATAGACCAATCTTGGATGTCCCTTTTCTGTCCAAGATACTAGAAAAGGTGGTATCCTCACAATTAAATTCCTTCTTAGAGAAAAATATGTGAGGATTTCCAGTCAGGATTTAGACCTTATCATAGTACTGAGACTGCTCTCCTTAGAGTTACAAATGATCTGCTCTTATCATCTGCTCGTGGTTGTATCTCTCTATTAGTTTTATTGGATCTTAGTGCTGTGTTTGACACAATTGACCACAACATTCTTTTGCATAGACTTGAACACTTTGTTGGCATTAATGGAAGTGCATTAGCATGGTTTAAATCTTACTTATATGACCGCCATCAGTTCGTAGCAGTGAATGAAGATGTATCATATCGATCAAAAGTGCAGTATGGAGTACCTCAAGGCTCAGTACTAGGGCCGCTACTTTTCATGCTTTATATGTTACCCTTGGGAGATATAATCAGGAAACATGGTGTTAGCTTTCACTGTTAGGAACCTATGTGTGCTATTTGATAGCAATCTTTCCTTAGAAAGCTACGTTTCTAGCATTTGTAAAACTGCATTTTTCCATCTCAAAAATATATCTAAATTATAGCCTGTGCTCTGGCCTGTCAACACTGCACTGACTGGCTCCCTATCAAACATTGTATAGATTTTAAAATATTGCTTATTACTTATAAAGCCCTGAATGGTTTAGCACCTCAGTATTTGAATGAGCTCCTTTTACATTATAATCCTCTATTTCCGCTACGTTCTCAAAACTCAGGCAATTTGATAATACCTAGAATATCAAAATCAACTGCAGGTGGCAGATCCTTTTCCTATTTGGCGCCTAAACTCTGGAATAACCTACCTAACATTGTTCGGGAGGCAGACACACTCTTGCAGTGCACTCTTGCAATCTAGATTAAAGACCCATCTCTTTAACCTGGCTTACACATAAGATACTAATATGCTTTTAATATCCAAATCTGTTAAAGGATTTTTAGGCTGCATTAATTAGGTAAACCGGAACCATGAACACTTCCCATACCACCCAATGTACTTGCTACATCATTAGAAGAATGGCATCTACACTAATATTAGTCTGTTTCTCTCTTATTCCGAGGTCACCGCAGCCACCAAATCCAGTCTGTATCCAGATCAGAGTCACTGCAGTCTCCATTCTGTCACCGATGGAGTTTTGGTTCCTTGCCGCTGTCGCCTCTGGCTTGCTTAGTTGGGGTCACTTCATCTACAGCGATATCGTTGACTTGATTGCAAATAAATGCACAGACACTATTTAAACTGAACAGAGATGACATCACTGAATTCAATGATGAACTGCCTTTAACTAACATTTTGCATTATTGACACACTGTTTTCCTAATGAATGTTGTTCAGCTGCTTTGATGCAATGTAATTTGTTTAAAGCGCTATATAAATAATGGTGACATGACATAATGTAGACATGATGTAAATGAGAGATTAATTGCGTAGTGAGGACATATTTTTTATCAATATAATGAGAGTTTTTGCAAAAGTTTCTATGTTTACCCCATACAAAATTTAAATAAACGGTTAACTTTTAACCATTTGCTAACAACACATTCATAATTGTAACAACATATGAGATGAAAAAGTCTAATTTGACAAAATAATCAGTCCATTAAATCCTGGAGTGTACTAACTGACTTAATTTTTCACATTTTGTGTGAGGAAGATTAAATTCCATGAGCAGACAGAAATTGGAGGCTGAAGGTGTATCTATTTTTATAACAATGTCAAGGAAACATGTTTTTTTCATGTACTATAGTTTGTCTATATAAAGTGTCTGTATCTGAATATGTGACCCTGGACCACAAAACCTTATTCTTAGTCTTATTTATTCAGCTTTTAGATGATGTACTGTAAAAATCTAATTTCTAAAAATTGACCCTTATAACTGGTTTTGTGTTCCAGTGTCACGTATGTGACAAAATCAATATGTGACAAAATCAAAAGACGATGCTTTATTTATTTATTTATTTATGTTTTTTTGGTAAATGTTAGATTATGTTATGAATATGCTAGAAATGTGTAAAATAACTAAACTTTCATCTGCATACAGACGTAATTCATATTCACAAAATAGATTTCAAACCTGTAAAGTGTAGATCTGTGGGCATCAAAGGTTTGCGTGCAGGTGTTTTTGTCTCTTTTAACACTTTTACGTCATATTGTGTGAGTCTGTATTCAGTGTATAGGTACTGGGGTGTGTGTTTCTGAATGAGTGACATTTTGGGCTTACCACGGTTGAGTTAGACGTGTGAAGAGACAATG
This sequence comes from Carassius auratus, assembly GCF_003368295.1. NCBI lineage: Eukaryota > Metazoa > Chordata > Actinopteri > Cypriniformes > Cyprinidae > Carassius > Carassius auratus. Next base: position 28,489,208 of record NC_039250.1, read on the forward strand.
GCTGTGTGTGTGTGTTATGTGTATATTAGATACAGGGAGGAGACTCACTCTGATTGTTCATTCTCACGGAGAGACATGTATTGTGATGCTGTGGGCACAGCTGAGGTTTCAGAAAAACACACATCAAACATATTTATAAACCCCTGTGTACTTAAATGACAAACTGTAGCATCACAAACATTACATTACGTGCAGAGGCATGTCAAAGTTTGGCCTGCTTGCCACCTAAACTTGTTGCTACAGTACACACATTTATATTATCAAGCCATTTTTACACTAAACAATAAAAATGTCTAGAGAAGATTAAAGTATTTATACAAACTTAATAAGCATTTCAAATGAGTCACTATTCATTGACACGGTAGCATCTCTCACTTTAGGCCTAGTATCACCACTGCAAGCATTTCACCATTTGCATCTGTCACAGAATCAGCCAACACCATAGCACCAGATCCCATCACAATAACCGGAGTACTAATCACATGCACAGAGGCCTTTTTTTTCTTTATGTTAATTGTGTAATAAATAAAAAGAAAACAAATATAATATTGTAACACCATTCGTAAGATGGGAAGAAGGAGGCGGGAACCAGCGAACATTCATACAAAAACTTTAATAAAAAAATAAACACAAAAGAGCACTACAGACCCTCATGGGTAACTGCAGTGCACAAACAAAACCAAAACACGAAATAAAACTCAGGCCTGGTCCTTTCTCATCCTTCACTGTCTTACTCCTTCCTTTATCCTTCCAGAGCTCCTCCATGGGACTCAAGACCAGTGAGTGGCACAGGTGTCAATCATCTTCAATTACTCCGCCGGCCTCACTCATTTCCCATGGCTCTCAGCCCCGCCTCACTGATCACACACCTCCATCACCCCTCGCAGGCTGGGGGTAACTCCTCAGACTGCGTTCTACTCCACCATCTTCAATTACTCCATGCCCAACTCATCTCAAATACAAAAAGAATAAAAAGAATAGACAAGCTCTAGTGTAAGTATGTTTTATTATTTATTTTTTAAGAAAAACAATCAGACAGTAAATGAATAGAGTGCAAGTCTAAAAGCTACAGTTTGGAGGTCAAATAAAAGCTGGAATAGATGTGCTTTTAGCCGATTCTTGATGATTGCTAAGGATTCAGCTGCTCGGATTGAGTTGGGCTGGTCATTCCACCAGGAGGGAACATTTAATGTTATGTTCTGTGAAAGTGATTTTGGGATGAACAATAATGTGCCATTCACTTGCAGAATGCAAGCTTCTAGAGGGCACATAAGTCTGAAGTAATGAATTTAGGTAAAGGGGTGCAGAACCAGTGGTTTTGTAGGAAAACCTAAATGCCTTGAATTTTATGTGAGCAGCTATTGGTAGCCAGTGCAAGTTGATAAAAAGAGATGTGATGTGCATTGTTTTTGGCTCATGAAAGAATTATCTTGCTGCCATGTTCTGGATTAATTGTAAAGGTTTGATAGGATTGGTTGGAAGACCTGCTAAGAGTCCAGTCTGGACAGAACAAGACAAAGTGAAGAAGAAAGTCAGCTGATTATCAATCATAACTCCAAGGTTTCTGGCTGTTATTGAAGGAGTTATGGTGATGTGCCTAACTGGATGGTGAAATTGTGATGAAATGATGGGTTTGATGGAACCACAAGCAGTTCTGTCTTGGCAAGGTTGAGTTGAAGGTAATGGTCCTTTGACCAGCAAGAAATGTCCATTAGAGATGCTGAGATGCGAGCAGCTATTATCGGATCATCAGGATGAAATGAGAGGTATAGTGGAGTGTCATCAGCATAGCAGTGATATGAAAAGCAATGTTTCTGAATGACAGAACCTAGTGATGCCATGTAGACAGAGAAGAGAAGTGTTCCAACAACTGAGCCCTGAGGCACCCCAGTAGTTAGATGTGGCAACTTGGACACTTCACCTTTCCAAGATATCTTGAAGGACCTATCTGAGAGGTAAGACTCAAATCACTGGAGTGCGGATCCTTGGATGCCCTTTGCAAATAGGGTTGACAGGAGGACCTGGTGGCTCACCAAAGCAGCGGACAGATCTAGCAAGATAAGTACTGACAATTCAACAACTGAGAGCAAGGCAGTATCACTTCTGAAGCCAGACTGGTTTCCGTCCATGAGGTTGTTCTGTGTGAGAAAGGCAAAAACTTGGTTGAACACAGCCCATTCAAGTGTTTTTTTTTTCAATGAAAGGAAGAAGGGAAACCTGTCTGCAGTTCTCTTAAAGAGATGGGTCAAGGGTGGGTTTCTTAACCTGTTCGTGGGCGCACTGAACTGTCCTTGTTCGCACTTGTCAATGTTAGATGACACGATTAAATGAAACGGGACAAAATTGTATCTTGACACACTATATATCATTTATAAAGATCTAAGCTTCAAGCATCATCAACAGATCACTCCACTGTTTTTCAATGGAAAGCTTATAAAGAATGTATTTGCTATGTTTGTGTAAGCAGTACACATACAACATGAGGAATAAAAACACAGTACATACCACATTTATCGTAATAGCGAGTCATGAATGCTGTACACAGCTGTAAATACTTATTTAGTTAGGAAGGTAAGGGTCCACTGAATGACATCTCATGGAGCATGTTTAATCCAATGAAGCAATAATGTTGGAATATGGATGATAATTCCTTTGTTTACGTTTCAGTTATTCAGGTACAGAATTGTTTGTGTCCGTTATGGAATAACTCACGCTCAGAAACTGCGTCTTGGTAGTAAAAAACGGCATGGTTTTGTAGCATACAGTGTCACGAACAGAATGAGACGGTCCACAAAAAAAAGAAAGAAAGATTAGGCAGAAGATTGTTTATTTGAATTCTGGCGCTCTCTTTCTTGACAGCTTGCAGACGTGCGCTCTGACGCACCTGTCATCTAAACCTAACCCTAGACATAGTATCAGAAAAATTGTTGCAGGAATCTCATTTTTATGGCATCTTCTTCAGATTTGAAATATAAACTCATGAAACATTTTCTTCTTTTAACCCATTATTAATTTTGTTATGATAGTATGTCCTTTTAGCAGTAGACTAATTAGCAGAGAATGACTTAGGTGCCCTTGAGCAAGGAACTGAACCCCCAACTGCTCCCCTGGTGCCGCAGCATAAATGGCTGCCCACTGCTTGACGTAAGAGTGAAGCAGAAAGCATCACTAGCACTGTTAGCATCAATTTATGCTATCTGTTTAGAGGAAGTGCAAATGAAACCATAGCAGATAGCCGGGAGGGTGAGCATAGGTTATGTTGAGAGATGACATGTGGAGGTTATGTGTTGTGTCAGGAACCATTTTGAGGTTAAGAGTGAGGAGGAAGTGATCAGATTTGTGCAGTGGAGTAACCAGCACATGATCAGTGGAGCAGTGTCATGTGTAAATAAAGTACAGTTAGTTGCCTGATTTGTTAGTAGCGGTAATTTTACACTCTCTTGAGATAAAAAGAGGCAAGCAGAGTAGCAGTAGAGGCAAGCAAGCAGTAGAGTTTAGGGCTGCACAATATTGGGAAGAAATGACATTGCAATATTTTATTTTTCTGCTATATATATTGCGATATGAAATCTAATCAAATTTTTTCTTACAAACAAAAATGGGGTGAGCAGATTTACATTCTCATTTTAAATGATTTAAACATTGTGTCAGTTGATTAATATGCATGAGGGAGAGAGAGCAAGATGCAAGCGCTCGTGTTGTTTGAAGCGCTCTCTCTCTCTCTCTCTCGCGTGCGCTCACTCTCTCTCTCTCGTGTGCGCACTCTCTCTCTCTCTCTTTCTCTCTCTCGCGCTCTCTCGCACGTACTCCTCGCTGCAGACTGTAGCATGGTGACGTCACATATGTACGTCACGTATGTACGTCACGTATGTACGTCACGTATATGTCACGCTGTCAGTCTCTGTTTTCCTGGGTGTCCACTAGTGAGCTCACTTCTCCTTAGACACTTCACCATAGGCACTATAATTCCTCTAGTCTGGTCCTGTCTTCACAGTAATTGCACTCCAGTTAATCGCACAGTCATTAGTGTCCCTATAAATAACTGTCTTTACTTGTTGTTTGTATGGAGTCCTTACCCTTCGTGTACTATGTTCTCGTCTCCCGAGACTCACCCTTGCCTTCTCGTCCTCCGAGTTCCCTGTCCGTTCCATCCGGTTACCTCTTTTGTTTTGTTTGTCTACTTGGACTGTTTGTTTTGTATTTCCTTTTTTGTGCAATAAACATACCAGCTATTGGATCTTCCCCTCTCCTTGTGTTTCCTGATACACAACCGTCACAGTATGTACGTCACGTATGTACGTCACGTATGTGTTTACTGCGCATGCGCAACAACGCATATGTATTTACCGTAAATACGATTGCGCGCCGTACTGATTGTCATTAATGTACATATCCAGGTTCATTCACTTCCGGATGTTCGTAAGGTATGGTGGATATGAGATATTACTTTTGTTTTCTTAAAAATTTGCATTTAAATTGCTTTTAATTGTACGAATGCTTTGGTCATAATCATAGAGAGTGTCATTGCAAATGTGTGCGATTTCAAAGATTTATGACGTTTTATGATATAGTATTCAAATACTGGTCTTTCAAAGTCTTATTTCGCCTAAAATGAACCATTAAAGATGTCTTAAAATAGAGCAGAAAAATCTTATTAATATAAGAAATGCCACTGGTGGGTGCATGCATTACAAAAATCACATTTGTAATCTTTTTCATTAACATTATCAAAGATTAATAGATACTGTAACACATGTATTGTTCATTGTTAGTTCATGTTAATTAATACATTAACTATTGTTTACCAACGAGACTGACAATGTAAAGTGTTACCTCTTAAATTGACCTTCATATGTCTTAATATGACTTTTTGGGGACATTGTCAGTGAGAAGAAATTCAGAGAAGAGACCCACTTCATGTGGCTAGAGTACTGTAATTATCCGTTTTTCTTTCTCTGACAGACTGTATAGCCCTCGACTGTAACATTTTCAAATTGAAAAAAAACTTTTAACTTTCAGGCCATGCTTTCTCAAGCCAAGCCAACCTAAATTTTGACTTGACAAACTTTATTAATTTAGTTCATGTTAATGCAGGTTGTAAATTAAATCTCTTAGGTAGTTTACAGACAAAGAAGAATCAGAATCAGAAAGAGCTTTATTGCCAAGTATGCTTACGCATACAAGGAATTTGTTTTAGTGACATAAGCTTCCAGTACACAGAGACAACAACACACAGAAAAAAATAAAAAAATAAAAATAAAAATAAAAATAAAAATAAAAAAGAGATTTACAAATTGACAAATAAATAAGTGTATAAACAATTGTGCTATAAATGATAATGGAATAGGATTGAGTGAGATGCAGGAATGTTCTAGGATGGAGGGTTAACAAATAAATATAAGGATATTGCACGTTTATAAGCATAAGTAGGGAACATTTAACTGTTCATGATGTAGATTGCCTGGGGGAAGAAACTCTTCTTGTGCCTTGCTGTTCTGGTGTTTGCGGCTCTGAGGTGCCGGCCAGATGGCAGAAGTTCAAAGATGGGGTGACTTGGATGTGAGGGATCCAGAGTGATTTTCTGAGCCCTTTTCCTCACTCTGGATGTATACAGTTCTTCAAGGGTGGGCAGGGGAGCACCAATAATCCTTTCAGCAGTCCGAACAGTTCTCTGTAGTCTTCTGATGTCTGATTTTGTTGCTGAACCAAACCAGACAGTTATTGCAAATAACACTTTTTCTAACACCATGCTATAATATATATTTAAAAATACATTTTAAATATTTTCCTTATAGGGCTCTTCTGCCTTTCTTAAAAATGATTTAATATTGCTTTAGTATTGTTTGTTCTTTTATGTAAATTAGGTGTGGTGAACTGGAGTGCATTGTCTGAACAATACAACCTGAGTTCCGGGAAACATGTTCTCTGACCCAGTGCCTCCGGTGCAGTGAGATATTTAAAGACTGTCCACCTGTGTGTGTGAGGAATCGCAGGAGGAGAGTCCTGTGTGGGTTTTATTCATTCAAAGAATTTGAGGGCTACTGCTTGGCTTATTGTTTCATCAGTGATAGAGGTGAATTTCAGATTTTTTTTTTTTTTTTTTCATGTGTCATGTCTATAATCTTAATCTATATTTGTATATACAATTATATTTTCTGTTTTGTTCTTTGAAATAAATAAAAAAAGATCACTGTCATCAGTTTTTTTTTTTTTTTTTTTTTTGGAGGCACCTAGCATTAAATGGGATGCAGACACTGAAAATATACTGTATTTAGTCAACTGAACTTAAAACTACTTTATTAGCTTAAATGTTTCACATGCAGAATTGCCAAAGCAAAAGAAAAATGTCAAAATTTATAGTTAAAAAATAGATAAACAAGAACCATAGCAAAATAAAGATAAAAAAAAAAAAAAAAAAAAAAAAGATTAAAAAAGAAAGGCAGTGGCTATTTACACTAAGTGCAAATGGCTATAGATTATATTTATACTATGTTAAAATAGCAGGATTTTCTGCTATTTATATTACTAATTGCAAATAGTAGCAATTATTTGCGCCTCAGTATTGTAGTACATTATAAAACAGTATGCAATAATTACTGAGTGTAAATTATAATTTTAATTCAAACTATTAAATGGATGCCACCATATTAGGACAATAAAGCCCTCCTTTACAACTTTTTGATTATTTCCTTCTTTTTTATTTAAAATAAATGCTTTTCTGATGTGATTTGAAATTTGAAAAGGGAGAAAAAAACTGTCAAAAGGCAGATTCGGACATGGATTGATTGCAACAAATTGTGAACACACTTTTTACCATCGCACTATTAGAGCCGACGACTGTACTTTATCTGTTGTAATTTTGACTAGCTCAATAAGAAATATAAGGCGCCATTAATGTGTAATATTACAATATACACAGTGAAGTAAAGTGCAACAGAATGTTACTATATTGTAAGTAAGATACTACACAGATATTACAGAATAAACTTTAATTCCGTATAATTTTACCTCAGATGAAACATGTTTAAATGGGGGGGTGAAATGCTATTTCATGCATACTGAGTTTTTTACACTGTTAAAGGATTATTTGGATTCCCATGCTAAACATGGACAAAGTTTCAAAAATTAAGTTGTACGTTTGAAGGAGTATTTCTGTTCCAAAAATACTCCTTCCGGTTTGTCACAAGTTTCGGAAAGTTTTTTTCGAGTATGGCTCTGTGTGACGTTAGATGGAGCGGAATTTCCTTATATGGGTCCTAAGGGCACTTCTGCCGGAAGAGCGCGCTCCCGTATAGCAGAGCACTGAGAGCACAACAGACTTCACTGATCAGAGCGAGAGCGTCGCCAAATGTCACAAAAGAAGTGTGTTTTTGGTTGCCAGGGCAAGACAACCCTGCACAGATTACCAAAAAAAAAAACAGCATTAAGGGACCAGTGGATGGAGTTTATTTTTACAGAGCATCAACGGAGTTGTGCAAGTGTTTGTGTTTGTTCCCTGCATTTCGAAGATGCTTGTTTTACAAACAAGGCCCAGTTTGACGACGGATTTGCACATCGTTTATTTCTTAAGGATAATGCAGTACCAACGAAAAAGGGGCACGATCGTGTGTTGGAACCGCATGCGGTGAGTAAAACTGCTTCAAATATCTCTGTGTTGTTAACTTAGCTATCGGCGTGTAAGCACATCAAGTAAACAACATGCGATGTTGTCATCAAACTGCACTTTCCACATGTACAGCTTAAAAAAAAAAAAAAGACGACAAAGTGGAACTTAGTCATTTTCCAAAACTGCTAAGCAAATATATACAGTTTCAGTACATACCACATAGAGACGTCGTTGCTGATGCTGCATTTGTTAAATTTCAGCCTCTGGATCTGATTCTGGATCATAAATATAATCTGAATCTGACTATTAGCCATGGTTTGTATTGGATGTTTTTTTTTCCTCACGGTAATGTCATAGCTTCCAAACGCTCTTAAAGCAAAAGCCTACTGGCGCACGTGATTCTTTAGCTCCGCCCACACGTCACGCCTCCAGCCGGTCGTGTTTTTCCGGGAAAAATCGGTACAGACTATCTTTCTCTTATGAATATAATAAAACTAAATTATGTATGTACGTGACGTGCGTACATGACGTCACCGCGCTACAGTCTGCAGCAGAGGGTGCCTTCTCTCTCGCTCTCGCGCTCTCCGCGAATCACATATGTCAAGGGCCGGGGAGCAGCTGGTTAATGAATAACTGATCAACTACTGTACGACAGCCTACATCACAGATCCTGCGATGTGACTATTGTGGATTCGTACATCGTGAAATCGATGCTTAAATGACACATCGTGCAGCCCTAGTAGAGGCAAGCAGAAAGTTTGCAGCCTGACGTTTATCTAGATGGATATTGAAATCTCTAACTAGAGGAGTACCATCCTTTAGGATAGGATGAAAGCAGCACATCTCATTCATCCAAGAAGTAACCTTGTGGTCCTGGGGGTCGATAAACAATTACAAAATGGACTTTAAAAGTGTGGGTAATAGTGTATGAATGTGATTCAGTTCTTACTGAATTTTAATAATATAATTAATGATCTCCTCTTCTGTGTTCTGTATCACTCCTCTTGCAGCATTTCTCACAACTAGTGTCATGGTGGAGGAGCAATCCCATTATAATTTTACAAATACAGAAGCTGTTGTACCATGGACACTGAATGTATTTTTTTTTCTAGGCAAAAAATAATTGTTTAAACTGTATATACATATTTATGTCTAACAGACATTTCTTGCTGGATGAAGGAACATCACCTTTAACTCAACCTTACCAAGATAGAGCTGCTTGTGCTAGGTGCATCAACTATGACTGCTTTTAATGACATAAAGCCGGCAGCCATATCACCCTGGAGCCCAAGACCGGTTTCCCACTGAAGCTAAGCAGGGCTGAGCTGGTCAGTACCTGGATGGGAGACCTCTGAGAAAACTAGGTTGCTGCTGGAAGAGGTGCTAGTGAGGCCAGCAGGGGGCGCTCACCCTGAGTTCTGTATGGGTCCTAGCGCCCCAGTGTAATGACGGGGACACTATACTGTCAACAAGCACCGTCCTTCAGATGAGACGTTAAACCAAGGTCCTGACTCTCTGTGGTCATTAAAAATCCCAGGATGTCTTTCGAAAAGAGTAGAGGTGTGACCTCGGCATCCTGGCTAAATTCGCCCATTGGCCTCTGACCATCATGGCCTCCTAACAATCCCCATATCTGCTGATTGGCTTCATCACTCCGTCTCCTCTCCACCAGTAAGCTGGTGTGTGGTGGGCGTTCTGGAGCACTATGGCTGTCGTTGCATCATCCAGGTGAATGCTGCACACTGGTGGTGGATGAGGAGATACCCCCCTGACTATGTAAGCACTTTGAGTGTCTAGAAAAGTGCTATATAAATGTAAGGAATTATTATTATTATTATTATTATTATTATTATTATTATTATTATTATTATTATTATTATGAGCCCTGTGGAGGTTTGAGTTCTGCGAGTGAACAGTGCATTATAATGTGAAGAGGAACAAAAGAGGCACAAAATCACTTTCTGTGACTTTTATCTTCACTATTTCCTCCTGGGTGAAATGACTTGCCCAACTCAATCCAAGCAGCTGAGTCCTTAACCATCTTCAATAAATTGCTAAAAACACATATTTTCCACCTACACTTGACCCTCTAACACTTGCACACTTTATTCTATTTCTAAACAAATGTCTCCACAATCTCAAAATTTACTGTAATTACTATACTTGTAAAGACTTGTCCCCATAATGTAGATAATACCAGGTACACGCACACGCACACACACACACACACACACACACGCACACACACACACACACACACACAAAAAGCATCATGCACAGTCATTTACCATAATGACAAGACACACACACTCTCTCTTTATCTCTGTAATCTGTAATCTGTTTCTCTGGCATTTTACAAAATGACATGGGAAAACAGGAATGCAGGAATACGTCTCACATGGTATTTATTATGTTTATTGGTATACAAGCATTACATACTCCACATTACACCAGTGGTTTTCAATCCTGCTCCTGGGGACCAACAGTGCTTCATATTTTGTTTTCTCTCTCTCTCTCTCTAGAGGAAACTCTAGTCCTGGAGGGCCACTGTCCGGTAAAATTTAATTTGAGAAGCCCAAAAGCACATTTTCCTTAAATAATGCACCCCCTAAAGGCTATTCAGGGTGAGTCTTTGTACTACCATTCTACCTTTTCAGGTCTTAAGCTCCACAATCAGTTCTTGTGGAAAATAACATTATTATCAAATTTCAAATTTTAGGAAATCTATGCTATGTTCATAGCTATTAAAAGTCTTGCAGTAGTCTTTATAAATTCACAGTTCAGCAGTTTTTTTTATTTAATTTTTTATCATTCTTGATGATTTATTTATTTATTTATTTATTTTTGATGTGTGAAAATGCACATTTTAGAACATCGTCTTTTTATGGTTCTTATTTATTTGAAAACCTACAGGTGTTTTTTTGTTGTTGTTGTTGTTTGTTTGTTTTTTTGTGTGTGTTTTTGGTCCCACTTTATATTAGGTGCCTTAACTACTACTTACATAACAAAATAAGTACAATGTACTTATTGTGTTCATATTGTATTGTAAAACACTTTTGCTGCTATTGAGGTGAAATGGGGTAAGGTTAGGGAGAGGGTTGGAGGTATGGGTAAGTTTAAGGGTGGGTTAAGGTGTAAAGTATGGGTCAACAGAATAATGTAATTACAGAAATTAATTACAGATGTAATTACATGTAGTTTTTTGTCAAATATAAGTAAAAACATGTATGTACACAATAAGTACATTGTACTAAATTATTAATTAATATGTAAGTACATAGTAGTTAAGGCCACTTAATATAAAATGGGTCAGTGTTTTTTTTTTTTTTATTATTATTATTATTATTTTTTTTTTTTTTTTTGTAGGCCCAGACAAATGACTACAACTGTGATGTTGTAGCCTCTACGACTCAGTCTATGTTTTCAAATCATCTGAGCAAATCCCGATGTGATTTTTATGATGAAGCAAATAAAAATAATGTCCCATGAAATGACCCACCAGTGTCACCCTGCTTTCCCTGTGTGTATTGTTAAAATTAACATTATGTAGCAAATATTATTAAACAATATATATCTTTATTTATCGGATTTTGCAGTACAACAGTATGAAAATCAACAATTCATTATGTAAGGCAAAAATAGACGCATTTGGAAATAAAGTTAGTATTTTAATAATGAGTCAGAGTAATAGCAAAAGTGTGTAAACACATTTTCCTTATGAAGTCTGCACAACAGCAATACAAGTAAATTAAGTTTCTGAGAGAAGTGCCGGCCTCCCTTCATTTATTTATTTGTATTTATTTGACAGGGACAATGCAAACAAACATAGTGTCAAAGCAACCTTGTCACTGAAGTTCTGCATAAAAAGTTTTTAGCAAATGCTAATTTTCAACTCACACAATACACACAATACAATTAACATACTTAACTATATATATATATATATATATATATATATATATATATATATATATATATATATATATATATATATATATATATATATATATATATATATATATATATATATTATAACATGATATATAAACAACTCCTGTCCCTGGTTATACACAATAAAATTTACCCGTAAAGTTTACATTTTACACTACCTTAAAACACACACACACACACACACACACACACACACACACACACACACACACACACACACACACACACACACACACACATATGGTATTTCACAGTCATGATATATATCGCCCCCCTGCAAAAACTCATCATAAGCAGGTAAAGCAGCACCCAAAAATCTTTCCATTCATGTATGGTTCATTAGGATCTGACAATATTTGGCAGAGATAAAATTATTTGAGAATCTGGAATTTGAGGGTGCTACAAAATCTAAATTCTAAGAAAATTGCCTTTTTAAGTTGTCCAAATGAAGTTAGCAAGGCTAATTTTTGATATGTTTATGGTAGGAAATTTACAAAATATCTTCATGGAACATGACCTTTGCATAATATCCTAATGATTTTGGCATAAAAGAAAAATGAATAATTTTTGACCCATACAATGTTTTTTTTTTTGTTTTTTTCTTTTCTTTTTTTCGCTGTTGCTAAACAAATAAAATAAAATAAAAAAACAGTGACTTAATACAGATTATGTGGTCCAGGTTCACATTTAAAATGGCACACAGGACTTGGAACACACATGGAAACTAATAAGGGAACACCTGGAAACAATGATCATAAAAACGACATGAGAAGAAACAAATATGAGCAAAGAGGAACACGGTGGAAAACCAGGTCATGGAGCACTGGGGGAGAAGAATACATTTAGACAATCTAGTGACAACTAGCTTGCTCTATTTTTTTCTGTTCTATCTGTTTTCTTTTTATTATAATCTATATGACTTGCTATGTGTACTGTGTTAAGCTAACTGAGATTTGTTATTGCCCTTGCATATCATTGCTCTTTGGTTGATTTGAATTGCTTCCATTGTCCTCATCTGTAAGACTCTTTGGATAAAAGCATGTGCTAAATTATTTATTCATCTTTATTTATTTATCTTTATTTTTGCTTCTTCAGAATGGGGTAACACTATGAAAACACACACACACACACACAGACAAAAAAAAAAAAAAAAAAAAAAAAAAACCTTGAAGATGATATGATATAAATAAATACAAATGTAACACTTAGAACCTTGATGAGATTTTGACCAAGAAGGTACAAAGTGATAATCAAGAAATATTTAAATATTATTGACCTATATATAATGAATGGATTTTTCTAAAATAATAAATAAATAAATAAATAAATAATATTGTTGCTTTTCAAGTTTTCAGTTACTTTTGACTGTGAAGATACTAAGTGTAACCCAAAAATGAAGAGGCCCGAAGGTTTAAATGCAATTGAGGTAATTTATGGATTAAAAAAAAAAAAAAACATTCATAGGTGTGTTCTAAGAATGCTCTAAACAATTAGCCACTAATCCAGACCATGGAACCAGCCAATGACCACTACCTTTGCTGCTATACAGGATCTCTCAAATTGCAGGTTACATTTTTTATTATGAAATTGAATATGAAAAGCAAATCAGTGATGATGGTGTCTCAGTCTGCTCCAGGCTAGAGTAAAATAGCAACTGGGTGTGTATTTGTACCAAATTGAAATTGCTATTTTCCATCACCCTGTTGTTATGCACATTTTGAAGAATCGCATCAGAAAACAGCAGTTCTGGGAACAGCAAAAAAAAAAAAAAAGAGTAATGGAAACAGCTAATAAAAAAACAACCTTAATTTGCAAAAAAAGTGTTTATGTATATTGAAGTGGTTTTTGACTAAGAGTAAATGTGAATAATGGGCAATTATTAGCCTGACAAAGAACTGTCTTACATGACTGCATTCCTAAATAGCAGGCATCCACCTCTGAAAGCAATGACCGCATTTATTGTGTTTCGTCTGCTCACTCGGATTCACAAGTAATTTGTTAAACATACATTTTTGATTTATAATTATATTATTATAATATTTGATTTATAATTATATTATTATAATATTTGATTTATAATTATATTATTATTATATTGATGATAAAAACCCAAATCATCCAATTTGGCCAAATGAGCTTTTTGACAGACACTGTACTGACCTTGGTACACTCACGCCACAACTCACTTCTGAAGTTAAAAACTTAGGTTTTTATCTTGACAGTAGTTTTAAACTGACCAAGCAAATTAACCCCACAGTTTAGAGCCAGCTTTTATAATTTACGACAGTTAGCCAAAGTCAAGCCCAATGTCAGGAATAGCTTTGAAACAATTATTCGCTTTTATCTCAACATGACTTGACTATTGCAACTCACTATATGTTGGGTTACCTCTCACTTCCATCTCTCGTCTTCAAATGGTCCAAAATGCAGCTGCCCGTCTGCTCACTGGCAGCCGAAAAAGAGATCACATCACCCCAATTCTATGTTCTCTGCATTGTTTGCCAGTCCGATATAGAATTGATTTTAAAATTGTATTAATTGTCTACAAACCTCTTAACAACCAGGCCCCTAAATACCTTTCCAACTTAATTAGCATTCATAATCAATCAAGATCACTCAGATCAAGGGATCATCATCTCTTGGCTGTTCCACGATCTCGCTTAAAGGGATAGTTCCCTTTCAAATACATTTTTGGTATGTTTTAGCTTACCTCAAGGACATCCAAAATGCAGGTTTCTTTGTTTCCGCAGTATTTGCCATTTTGATATTTTTGGGTCAAACCGTTCTTGTCTGTGACTCATAAAATGGAGGTCTATGGTCACCACCTCAAAGAGCATGCACAGAGAAGTCCGAATTAAACAATTCCCCATCGTAAGTACACATTGATGACCTAAGACACGAAACGAGCTGTTTGTGTAAGAAAACAAACAGTATTTATATAGTTTTTACCTCTTGTACACAACCACGTCCAAATGATCTGAGTGCGTGAGTGCTTCCTGATGTGACGTGCGCATGCTCTGGTTTAGTCTCCGTAAGCGCGGAAAGCACCGGAAGTGATCTCTCGCGCATTAACGTCACTCATTGTTTACTGTTTACCATACGATACACCACCAATCTGCACTGTCTGAAATATAATGCAGTAATTGTAATTAATTAATTTGTTTATAATGCACCCTATAATCGTTGAGATAATAATAAAAATACAACACATTATTCATTCTATTGACAGTGTGCCATTGGGTTCCTCTGGCATTGGACGTCGCCTCCAGTTTATACGTGGTATACTACACACAACGTGCAAAACGCTGGGTCTCAACAGGGGAGAAAACTCAGGATCTTCAGTCAGGCAGGTGTGTGATGCGATACTGTCAATGTCCTCGTCGTCGTCTTGTAGTTGTTCCATTCATGACAACATATGCTCTCCACTTCTGCTGGCATCTCACAAGACTTGCTACTTAAATACCCCCAATTTTGAAGAGATATCGGTCTCTCTGAGGCCTGAAGAGGTGCTGCTGCAGTGGATCGCTCCTGAGTACTTGATCTGTGTATTCTGGTTCAAATAAATATGGTTGTGAAAAAAATTTAACGTTGTCAATGGATACATTGAAATCGTCTTCTATTGCAATTTCCTGTACGTCTAAATATGTTTAGATCTTCACAGTGAAAGGTAACACTTCCGAAATCTCTGTGTAAACCATAGAGAGTAAGTGTAAACAATGAGTGACGTTCATGCGCGAGAGATCACTTCCGACGCTTTCCCCGCTTACGCAGATTAAGCCAGAGCGTGCATGAGCAAGCACTCGCGCCCACAGATCAGTTGGACGTGGTTGTGTACAAGAGGTAAAAACGATATAAATACTGTTCGTTAGTCGGCTCTAAGCTGTGGAACACCCTACCACTACATGTTACATCAGCCTCCACACTAGCTGAATTCAAATCTTTGCTGAAAGTGTACCAATGTACCAATTTTTTATGTACCATAACTTTTGTTTTTTGTCTTGTTTTGTTTGTTTCTCATATTTTACTGTACATCACTTTGGCCAACCAAGGTTGATTTTATATGTGCTTTATAAATAAATAAACTTGATAAATATTATATTAAGTGACTTCTCCTACTAATCTCATCTAAATTTTGTTCTCTTTGACTTGTTGGATGGAAACTGTGCTTTGTTCACAAATGTTTTGTGCGATATTCCAATTTTGCGTGTTAAGTAACAGTCACAACTTTGGATGGAAACATAGCTAACAGCTGCTCCCCTTCTTTTGAAAACATCCCCTGTATCAAACTGGTGGCTGGTGTCCATATACAGGTGCATCTCAATAAATTAGAATGTCATGGAAAAGTTAATTTATTTCAGTGATTCAACTCAAATTGTGAAACTTGTGGATTAAATAAATTCAATGCACACAGACTGAAGTAGTTTAAGTCTTTGGTTTTTTAATTTTGATAATTTTGGCTCACATTAAAACAAAAACCCACAATTTTACAATCTCAACAAATTAGAATACGTCATAAGACCAATAAAAAAATGTTTAGTGAATTGTTGGCCTTCTGGAAATTATGTTAATTTACTGTACATGTACTAAATGCTTGGTAGGGCCTGCTTTTGCTTTAATTACTGCTGAGGTGGTCTAGAAGACCAGGTTTCTTTGACAGTGGCCTTCAGATCATCTGCATTGTTTGGTCTCTTGTTTCTCATCTTCCTCTTGACAATAGCCCATAGATTGTCTCTGGGGTTCAGGACTGGTGAGTTTGCTGGCATGTCAAGATCACCAACACCATGGTCATTTAACCAACTTTTGGTGCTTTTGGCAGTGTGGGCAGGTGCCAAATCCTGCTGGAAAATGAAATCAGTATCTACAAATAGCTGGGCAGCAAAAGGAAGAATGAAGTGCTCCAAAATTACTTAGTAAACGAGTGCAGTGACTTTGGTTTTCAAAAAACTAAATGGACCAACACCAGCAGATGATATCGCACCCAAATCATCACAGACTGTGGAAACTTAACACTGGATTTCAAGCAACTTGTGCTATGAGCTACTTCACCCTTCCTCCAGATTCTGGGACCTTGGTTTCCAAATGAAATAAAAAATGTGCTCTCATCTGAAAAGAAAACTTTGGGCCACTGGGCAACAGTCCAGTTCTTCTTCTCCTTAGTCCAGGTAAGACGACCTCAGGAGTGGCTTAACAAGAGGAATACAACAACTGTAGCCACATTCCTTGACACGTCTGTGTGTGGTGGCTCTTGATGCTTTGACCCCAGCCTTGGTCTATTCCTTGTGAAGTTCACTCAAATTCTTGAATCAGTTTTGCTTGACAATCCTCATAAGGCTGTGGTTCTCTTGGTTGGTTGTGCATCTTTTTCTTCCACACTTTTTCCTTCCACTCAACTCTCTGTTAACATGCTTGGATACAGCATTCTGTAAACAGCCAGCTTCTTTGGCAATACATTTTTGTGGCTTATCCTCCTTGTGAAGGGGGTCAATGATCATCTTCTGGACAACTGGACAACAGATCAGCAGTCTTCCCCATGATTGTGTAGCCTAGTGAACCAAACTGAGAGAAAATTTTGAAGGCCGAGGAAACATTTGCAGGCGTTTTGAGTTGATTAGCTGGTTGGCGTGTCACCATATTCTAATTTGTTGAGATTGGTGAGTTTTTGTTAAATGTGAGCCACAATCATCACAATTAAAAGAACCAAACACTTAAACCACTTCAGTCTGTGTGCATTGTATTTCTTTAATAACAAGTTTCACAATTTGAGTTGAATTACTGAAATAAATGAACTTTTTCACTACATTCTACATTGAATTTCAAGTTCAAGTTCAAGTTTGTTTATTTCTAGAGCACATTTTACTTTCGGTTTTTAGCCGACCAAACTGCTTTACAGTAATCATGACAAAATACATAATGTACCAACAACGTCACTATCAACAATCAATTAAAGTGCATTAAAAGATAAGTTCAAGTAAATTACACATTAAAAGCTACTCCAAACAAATATGTTTTTAGCGCTGTTTTAAACTCTGATAAAGTGGAAGCCATTTTAAGATGAATAGGAAGATTGGGTCTCATTCACTAATTTTTGCATACAATTTTCTTTGAGGCACTTGTACAGAGAAAGACAATTATGGCGCCGAAACAAAAGACAATATATACTAATATATATAGTATATGAATTGAAGTATATGGGTAGAGTAAATCCAATAAATACAATGGTGCAAGATTATTTAAGGATTCGTAGACTAATAGTAAAATTTTATAGTCAATTCTATATTGGACAGGTAACCAGTGAAGGGATCTCAAAAGAGGTGTCACATGATCAAATTTTTTGCTTCCTTTCAAAAACGTGCTGCTGCATTCTGAACAATTTGTAATCTAGAGATTTGATTCTTGGAAATCCCATAATAAAGAGAGTTGCAATAATCTAGCCTGGATGTTATAAAGGCATGAATAGCAACTTCTAGAGAATCATTGGATAGGAAAGATTTAATTTTGGAAAAAGAGCGCAGATGAAAAAAACTAGAGCCCACTTGTCAGGGTCCAGTGAACTCTCCAGAGTCGAGTCAGTTTCCAGTGAACCTTCCAGAGTCAGGGCTAGCCACTGATGACCTTCCAGAGTCAGGACTAGGTACCATGGACTTTCCATAGACAAGGCTAGTCACCGGTGATCTTCGAGGACAGAGTCAAGTCAACAGGGACTTCTGGAGTCCGGTGGAGGCGCCATGGGATTGCCAGAGGTCCGTCCTCCCGTTGGTCGGACCACACGGATGTGGTGGTCTTCAGCTCTGCCCTGGGGGACTCCGGCCTTGACTATGAGGAGGTGGTGGTCTTTCGCTCCGCCCTGGGGGACTCCGGTCTCGACCACGAGGACGTGGTGGTCTTCCGCTCCGCCCTAGGGGACTCCGGCCTTGACCACGAGGAGGTGGTAGTCTCCCGTTCCTCTCTGGGGGACTCCGGCCTCGACCACGAGGAGGTGGTGGTCTTCCGCTCCGCCCTGGGGGACTCCGGCCTCGACCACGAGGAGGTGGTGGTCTTCCGCTCAGCTGGCAGTTGCTCCATAGGGGAGGGGGTAATGTCACGCTGTCAGTCTCTGTTTTCTTGGGTGTTCCCTAGTGAGCTCACTTCTCCTTAGGCACTTCACCTTAGGCACTATAATTCCTCTAGTCTGGTCCTGTCTTCACAGTAATTGCACTCCAATTAATCGCACACATGCTGACAATCTTTTGTCATTAGTGTCCCTATATATACCTGTCTTTACCTGTTGTTTGTATGGAGTCCTTACCCTGTGTGTACTATGTTCTGGTATCCCGAGACTTCCCCTTACCTTCTCGTTCCTCCGAGTTCCCGTACCGTTTCATCTGGTTCCCTCTTTTGTTTTGTTTTGTTTGTCTTCTAGAACTGTTTGTTTTGTACCTTTTTTATCATTAAATCATACTTGCAATTGGATCTTACCCTCTCCTTGTGTTTCCTAATACCCAATCGTCACACCACTATCAAATTGTAAGTTGTTATCAATTACCACACCTAAATTACGAACCTTTGCTGATATAGTGAAATTTAAAAGATCAAGGTTAGGTAGATTTTGTCTTCTTTGCTCAGAAGGGCAAAAAACAATAGCTTCCAATTTATCTGAGTTCAAAAAAAGAAAATTTCTTGAGAGCCATGACTTTAAATCATTCAAACATGCTGACAAATTACTAACAGCATTCTCATTACCGCTGGTCAAAGGCAGATACATTTGCATGTTATCAGCGTAACAATGGAAGGCTACATTATGTTTCCTGAAAATGGATCCCAAGGGAAGTAAATATAAAGAAAACAGAGTAGGTGCATGAACAGATCCCTGTGATACGCCACAGGATAGCATGCGTAAAGATGAAGTAAAATTTCCAATTTTAACAGAAAAAGTTATGTTTGTTAGGAAAGATTTAAACACATAGGACTCCAGGCGGGAGATGAGAATTCTGTGATAGACAGTATCAAAAGCTGAAGACAAGTCCATCATGTTTAAAATGACAGAAGCTCCCAAATCAGTAATCATTAAGATGTCATGATCTCATATATATGATTTGTGGATAGGAAAGACTGAAGTTGCAGAGAAACAATTTTTTTCAATCACCTTAGAAATAAACGGAAGGACAGACACGGGGCGAAAATTTGCTAAGATAGATGTATCAAGTGTGGGTTTCTTTAGCACTGGAGTCACAGTGGCCCTTTTTAAGCTATCAGGGATAATCCCTGACTGCAGGCATTTATTAAGTAAAATTACAAGGCCAGGTCCTATAATATCAATTAATAACTTCAGATAGCGGGGGTGCATAGTGTCAAGGGGACTAGAAGAGGTTTTGAGTTTTGAAACTATTTATTTTAATGAGTCTAAGGAAATAGAATTAAAAGTAGTCCAAGAAGCCAATGGAGTCACTGAAGTCAATTTTTCATCACTGGTATCTTGTATTTGAACTCTTAGATTTATGTAGGATCCGTAGGATTACGGAAAGTCTGTACAGGGGGATGAAACGCTGAATTGATAATCGAAAAAATAACTTTATTTAAAAAAAAAAAAGAATTTTATGATGCTCCTCGATCAGATTAGAAAAATAAAGAGACTTGGCCTTCTTAACTGCACTCTAATATGTCCATAAACATTATTTAAGTATGGTAAAGGATATTTGAAGTTTGTCTTTCTTCCATTTTCTTTCTGCTTTCCTACATAATTGTCTCAGGGAACGGATATCTTGATCTAACCAAGGCTCAGCTTTACGTTGATTTATGGAGATCCACCTGTATCACAAAAAGCAACCTGGTCTAATAAATAAAGTTATTGCAGTTATTGCGTGCTAGGTAGGAAATAGTGCTCCCAGAACAAGTCTATTAAGAATGCACTATAATAGGAAGAAATGGCAAAACTATACAATGTGAACAAATATAAGATAATCTAATAATTACCAAAATCTTAACAAATTAAAAGGCAGATAATGTGGAGGGAACAATGTACTACAACAGTGGTTATCCAATCCTGCTCTTGGAGGGCCAACATCCTTCAGAGTTTATTTGTATTAAGCTACGACACATTTTCCTGGAAATGTCTAGTCAGTCTGAAGACCTGTACTCAATTAGGATTAGAGCTAAACTCTGCAGGACAGTGGCCCTACAGAGAGAGGTTTGGACACCCCCGTATTATACCTACAGTTTAAGCTTTTCCCCACCATGGTTTACTTTACTTTATACTTTACCCTTGTTTTTTTTTTTTTTTTTTTTTTTTTTTACGGTGGTTGTGGATAATTCAAACAATAGTTTGAGTAAGAGAGAGTTTTTTTTTTTTTTTTTTTTTTTTGTCTAATGATTAGTCAGCAGCTTGTTAAGATTCCCTGTCTGACCTTTTGGGAAAAAAAATTGTGCCCCATATGGCCTAAATTCTTCTGATCACAGGAAAAGAGCAGGAGGCTGTGAGTTATCACTGAAACGCTCTTGATAGCTAAGTATGTCCTCCTGCTGTGCCCTTCTTTATGTGTGTATGTGTGTTTACTGTGTCTGCTTCTGTTTAAGTAATGACTAACTAATGACTTACCGTAGGTTGTAATCAACCCCCTCCTCTCATCTTCCCACCAGACAACAGGCTTTGCTGGCTGCTGTCAGTGAAAAAGATGGCTGCATCAATCTACTAGAACTTTCTCCCATGAGAAATGTATGTTTCAACCTCTGAGGATGTGATGACCTTGAGGAAAGAGGAAAGGTTTATGAATTACCAAATACAGCATGTCAATTAATGTTTTTATCCATGTGGTTTTGTACTTTTAATGTAAATCCAATCAGTGTCTGTGTAACAGTGCTTACTTTAACACACACTATAATACATATTTGATGTGTATTTCTTAATAGAGTTTGGGTTGAATGACTTTGAAATTTGTGCAGGGCACACATGTCACTTGATTGCCACTGTCATGGTTGGTTGGGATAGAAACTGTGCATGGTTAGGACACAATGTTTGAGAGAACTTTCCATCTGGAAATCAGAGCGTTACATCACATTGCCTCATTGTATTAATCACAAAAGTTTAATAAAACTTTAATAACAAACAGTGCCCGTAACCACCATTAACAGTAACTAACATCATGACTGAAACCAAGACTGAGCAAGCTTTTGGGGAATGTTGTCTCTAGGCCAAACAGGTGACTTGTAAACAACTGGGAACAAGGGAAGGAATTTCAGGGAAGTAACCATTATCTGTTTAACACGCCACATGAGTCAGTAATTCTTCAGTGAGAAAAAGACACAGATGAGAGCTGTTGTGGACCTGTATCATTATTGTTTAAATGTTGTCAGTATCATGTACACATAAACTCTATGTAAACTGCATGAACTACACATACAGGACTTACATAGCAGTCTTTGTCAATATTACACAGCAACCAGAAATGGGGGGAAAAAACACATATACACACATACACATACATCACTGCCTGATGGATGGATGCACTACAACTATTGCTAATTGAAAATGTTCAGTTATAATGTTCATTAAAAATTAATTACAAATCATTACTCTGTCTGCAAGAATTAAAAATAAAAAAAAATGAAAATAATAAACTTTAGTGGTGATGTGACACTGCCTCGTTAGTGCAAGTGACAAATCATTTGTCAGCTCTGCAGTGTGTAGCTCACTTACAGAGCAGACTCGATGTGATTTGAAGCTATTTGCATTTTGAGAGAGAAAGAGAGCGCAGTGATTCACACACGCTGTTTGTGAAACTTTTTCAAATTACTTTTTAAGATATTTAATGAAGAAATATGTTTAGAATGAGTTTAGAATCACTCGATCAAAAACACAGGTGAGGACGACAAAGAAACGAGTGATATTGTATGCATATTCATATGGGAAATAATGAGTGAAATGTGGACCCAGGAATCTACTGCATCTTTGCTGTGATCATCCTACTGAACATGATCCATATGTAGCATTTTGAACAAACAGTAATGCTATGTGTAGCATAAGCAGTTGTTTTACTTTTAACTTTATTAGATTGTATAATTTCAAGATTAAACACAAAAACAGAACTTTTAATTTGTGAAATTACGCTACATAAGACACTTGCACAAAATAATACTGCAGACGTACTGAATGAAAGTTACAGCAGGTGGAGCTTATGGAACAGCAGTAATATAACATTTCCTTGTGCATCATATGGAGATAAGAGGAAAAGAAAATCCATCAAAACATTTCTGGAGCTGGTCAGTTCCTCTCAGACTTACATTCATTTGAACCATCACATATTTGTCTTCCTGTATTTCAATCATCACAAACAGTGAGCTTGATCTGCCTGGCACAGTACTTTCTTTTCTTTACAGGCTTCATAAAAATTCCACACAAATCACATTTTGTGAAATAATGGCAAAGCAGTTTGTGATCATTTCTGGAACAGAGATCGGCCAAAATCTAATTAAAAACTAGTCTCTTCTTCTGCTCTTTCCTGTTTTGTTTTATA
The DNA here is from genome assembly GCF_003368295.1 of Carassius auratus. Lineage (NCBI taxonomy): Eukaryota > Metazoa > Chordata > Actinopteri > Cypriniformes > Cyprinidae > Carassius > Carassius auratus. Next base: position 28,512,251 of record NC_039250.1, read on the forward strand.
TATATATATTCATACTAGTGGTGGGCCGTTATCGGCGTTAACGCATTGGGCGATAAAAAACATATCGCCGTTAATCTATTTTCAAAGTTGGGTTGGGAGCTGGGTCTATACCAAGCAAGCTATGATAACTTTCACCTTGATATTTTATATAACCGACTGGCTGAGGCCAGCCTAAAAAAAAATAAATAGTAAATAACAGTAAATAGTAAAGTAAGTACTGTAAATAACCTGCAGATAACCACTTTTAGATGGTCTGTTTAGTAAATATGGGCCTTAGTCTGTAGTGGGAAAAAAAGTAGTTCTACTCACAAGAGGAGCTAATCCTCATGTCTGTTCTAATCCTATGCACCTGACTGAGACTGTTGTGTATTACAACAAACTACAATAAACATACAATTATCTTTGATACAATGAACCGGGGCATACCAAGTGGAGGATGGAACAGAGACACTGGACCCATGCTTAATAGGGATTGACCAGCTATAAAACCAAGTGGAGGCCTCCGTAAGTGCTCCATAATAAACTTTACCAACAGCTTCTAAGAGGGGTGCACCTGAACACACAGTGGCCTCTAGATCAGCAGGAGAAGAAGAGGGCTGTCCCCAGAGTCTAGTCTGGTGATGTATGTGTCCATGCTGAAGAATGCTGGGCACACTGGTATACCATTCTCTGCTCATGGATGGCAAGCTTTAACTAAATGCTTTAAAGCACATTGAGTGTAGCGTATGCAGTCCACGGACCCCCAGTTTAATGTACTGTTAAGTGTTTTGAAGTTTAATTGTCTTTGCTTTCCATAAGCCTATGCATTTAAAGGGGTAGTTTGCCCAAACAGGAAAATGTGCGCACCCTCAGGCCATTCAAGCTGTAGACGGGGTTGTTTCTTCATTTGTTTCTTCAGAGTAATATAGCATTCCATTACTTGCATACATGTTGATCCACTGCAGTAAATCAGTGCTCAAAATTATCCACAAGTAATTTGTTTATTTGGTTTTATAATATATATAAATGGACTGGAATTCTGTGGATTACTTGTAGATTATTATGATGCTTTATCAGCAGTCTGAACTCTTCTGACAGCCCATTTACTTGTATCTCGAAATCTGTTCTGGCGAATAATCAAATGGTCCCAATTTATATTAGGTGTCATTCATTAGAGTGATTAATTAATGGGAGTATGGGGGAGAGTTGTGGTCTGGGGTCGTATGGCAGCAGCTATGTTTTGGTAAATGGTAAGGTGTTTCCCAACTGTTCCTAATTAAACAAACCTAATTCAACTCATCAGCATGTTAGTAAGGATTTCAAGACCAGAAAGAAATGTGTTAGATGAGGGAGAATGTGTACTGTTGGTGTGCCTCTAAGAACAGGATTGGGAAACACTATAATGTATATGTTCTGTAAGTAACGACTATACATCCTTTATTGCTTCAATAAACCTGTCTCTTGAAATCTCCCTGTGTGAAATAAAGTATTTATTGGTCGTTGTTTTGTTTTTTGTGGTGTAACATCCTGTCTTGCAAGATCACACTGGCATGAAGGTAAAAATGAATAGTGTTGCCAGAAACAACCTTTTGTCTTTAATTTGTAAAACGCTGGACTTTTGGTAGTTCCTAGGATAGCAAAGTTTACTAAAGGAGGTAGAGCTTTTTCACATTTGGCTCCAAACTTTGGAATAGCCTTTCTGATAATGTTCGGGGTTCAGACACACTCTCTCTGTTTAAATCTAGATTAAAAACACATCTTTTTCGCCAAGCATTCAAATAATGTATCTCTTAAATTGGGAGTGTAGTTGCATCTGATCAAATGTGCACTTATTCTTTAGCTTGTGTTAAACTAATTAATTTTACTATGTTGGAACAGCATATATGCTAATGATGTCTCTGTTTGTTTCTCTGTTTTAGGATTTACACAAGTTCCAGTCTGGATCCAGAACACCTGAGAAGAGATGATGCTGACCCTCAGAGGACCTCAGATGATGCCAACCCTGAATCAACAACAGAACTAACAAATATTACTACAAGTGTGATTTCATCATATAATAATTGCTGTTAATAATGTTCATTGTCTGGCTGACTATGTCCTGTATTAATTTTTTATGAAAAATCCTGTCATATGCAAACAAACTGACAGTCACCACTGATAAGCTGCTACTAAATATTGTAGAAATGTTGTTTTCTGTAAAGTTGCTTTGTAATGATTTGGATTGGAAAAGCGCTATACAAATAAACTTAAATTGAAGTGAATTTAATTGAAAAAAAAAAAAAAACAGTGAAGATACATAAAGTTTAATACAGCTGTATTCAGCAGTTTGTACAACAACTGTCTACAGTGATTATTCACAATGTTATCTTGCTGTTTATCTTTCACTTTATTTTCAGTTACTCAGACCATAATCATTCAACTCAAACACATCTATTTCATATTAAAGAACACTAAACTAGCTGGTCATATGCTCTCCATAACCATGTATGTGAAAAATAAAAATCTAGAATCCTAGAATAGAAGCCTTGGGTATTTCAGTTTGACATGTTTTCTTTGCTTCTGCTGAAGGTTTATCGCAATATAAAGTTATTTGTGAGACCTTGTCATTTTTCAGCTTTAAATTAAAACGGATACTTATAAAACAAGTCCATTATTAGCTATGTTTCCATCCACCTATTTGTATATGCATTTTGGAATATTGAATCAAAAATAATATGCACATAAATTTAAAAAATGTGCATGAAAAAAAAAAAAAAAACGTATGCACACATTTGAGTCGGATAAATGATTTATCCAAAAAAAAGTGCATAAACTACGATGGAACCAAATTAACCAAATAGATTCCTCCATTCGGATCGAAAAATCTTAAGACTTTGTGCTTTATTTGTATATGTTTTATCCTTTATTCCAGTTTAGTGCATACGTTGAATTTGAATCTTTGGATGGTAACATTGCTACTGATGCTGCACTCTGGAGCAGTGGTGTAGTGGTCTAGTGAAACGAGGACTCAAAGTGTTACCTTTTGATGTTTAAGCCACATCCAGTGACACTATTAGACTTTCTACAAAAAAGTGCTTGTGTCTCATGGCAATGCCTTGCCTCCAACTTACCGTATCATCTTCACATTCACTCAGCATTTAAGGATCTCAGTCAGAACAAAGTGAACTTAAAAAAGTGAAGTGACATACAGCCAAGTATGGTGACCCATTTTCGCTCTGTGTTTAACCCATCCAAAGTGCACACACACAGAGCAGTGAACACACACACACACCGTGAACACACACCCGGAGCAGTGGGCAGCCATTCATGCTGCGGCGCCGGGGAGCAGTTGGGGGTTCAGTGCCTTGCTCAAGGGCATTTCAGTCGTGGTATTGAAGGTGGAGAGGGCACTGTACATGCACTTCAATTGCAAGTCATACACTCTAACCGTTAGGACACAACTTCCCCAGAGAGGAGCGTTAGAGGAGCATTATGTTGTCCTTCTCTGAAACTTCATCCACTGGTGTCTGTGTTGATAAAGTTCATGCTTGGCACACTATTTGATAGCAAATTTCATTACAATCCTTTTATTTCGTTCTTGTACTTTTGTTTATTTTTCACTGCTGAATATCTTTTAGAAGTGTCACGACTACCTAGCTCACAGTAGCAAAGACATACGGAAGACCACACAGCTTGTTAAGTTAAATCCAAAATAATTTATTAAAACATTAAATTATACAGTGAAATCATAATTTGAATCAGTAAATGTACTAAATCAGTAATTGAGAAGCAAGAGAAAACTAATCAAAAGTGTAGTGCAGATCAGTGAAGTGTAAACTATGTGTAATGCAAAAAGGAGTAGGATGGCGCTGCCACCAACATGGAGGCCAGAGCAAAGCAGAGACGCACAGCCCAGAAAAACTGGCAGGAGATGTTTTTAAACAGTCCCGCCAATCAGCTACTGTCAGATGGACGAAAACAGACAGCTCCCCCTTCAGATCGGGGGACGAGAGACGGCCCAAACATATTCTGTCCATGGTGGAGTGAGCACACCCAGCACAACAAAGCACTGCCTCCCTTGCCTTCTGTTAGAAAATACTCCTGCACTTCAGAAGTACAAAACTGTCAGGTTATGACCTGTGCTTTTAGTCAATTGAGGAAGCGAACACCTCTCTCTTTCTTTCTCTCTCTTTCTTTCTCTCTCTCTTTCTCTCTCTCTCTCTCTCTCTCTCTCTCTCTGTGTGTGTAAGGGGATTAGAGGGGCTTTCATTTCTTTTCTTTTCAGAGCTTCTTTTTTTTAGACATTTACCTCACTCTGATTCCAGAGCACACATACAAACAGGTAGCAAGAACAAAAGCTGTGTACATGTGTGTGTGTTAAGGGTGTAGTAGTAATCTATAAATTATTCCAATTCCCTGGAAGATTTCTAAACACAACACTGTGTTGTGAATTTTACTTACACTCTGTGTTCCTCTGCTTTGAGTTGAATTGAGATGCATTAATAAGTCTATATATTCTTTTTTATTTCACCAACAGGAGCATCTCAGCATCTGAAAAAAATGGACAGTGGCTCAGCCCACCGTGTTTGTTCATGATCAGATCACACTGATACTGAAGAGCTAGAGAAAGTCAGATATACCCAAATGTCTTTGCATTTACACAGCAAAAGTAAGAGTGTATGGGTGAGAGAATTGGGTTAAATCAGCAGTTGGCAGTTTTTAGATGTAAGACGAGAAGAGCAGAACATGGATCCTGAACTAATCCTGAATGTCATCTTACAATTGGGGTTTTTATACTTAAGCCTGATAAAAACTTCAACTACATAGCACATATCCTGACTGTCTCCACATTGGTTGCATTATGGAGAGCTGGAAGGCCAGAAAAGCTTCTGGGAATGATCAAGATTTCCCTAATCCTGCAGACAGACCTGCTCCATTACACCATTCCCATGAGCCCTGGAAACACAAAATAGCACCATTAACACAACTCTGCGAAACTCAATTTAGCATAAAATAATACACCCCCTCTGAACAAATACAAACGTTTCATTCATTCATTCATTTATTCAGTCACTCACTCACTCATTCATTCATTATTTTACTTCATATGTCTACCATAACTTTTAGTATGCTACACGGACTTTTCTTGGCATTGAGTGTACAAGTTCATGAGAAATTCTCAAATTTATCCTTTTATCTGAGGGAGTTTTGGGGCCCTGCAGAAAGTTTGGACATGCCCGGACACTTCTGATTTTTTTCAGTATCTTAAAATCATTACTGGTTAAAGTCTGAATGCATTGTAATCAGCAAAAACTGCGCTACAATAATATGTTTTTGAGAAAACAACATTTATGCATGGTTAGTAAGAAGCTAAATGAGACCATAAAACATACAAACATACACAGTCTATTTAATTTGCCTCAAAATAGCAACACGTCAACAATGGCACAGGTCATGAAAACTATAACTACGATGGGCTGAAACTAGCAAAAGTCATTTGCTTCGCGCCTGGTGCCGCATTGAACCGGATGTATGATAGGGCCCTTAATGATTCACACCTGAGAGACAAAGTGCCTCCTATAATGAGTTATATCAGTCAGTAATGTGTCTGTGAAGCAGGTATTAATGAATTTGAGAAGGGGCAAATAATGGGGGGTTTAAATCTCTGTAGTTGTGACACGTTGGCTTATCAATATCTACGCCCCTTGGACTTGTGATGCAGTTCGGCAGTTGTGGCATTTAGTATAGGCACCCCTAGTGTCATACACTCGGCACAACGTCGGAGTGAACGACAGAAAGGGAACATTTTGGTTACGTATGGTAACCCTCGTTCCCTGATGGAGGGAATATAGACATTGTGCCCTTCATGCCACAACTCAGAATTGCATTTGAGTGGGTTGAGACGGTTTTTGACTACTCAGAACAGAATGAGTGAGCAGATACCTATTTATAGCAAGATGTCCGGGGAGAGGCCAGCTATGCAAATTCTGCACACCCAATTTCATTGGCCTTTTCACAAAGATTCTAGAGGTTTTGCAAAAGCAAGAGAATGTCCAAGACCGAACCCAAGTTTCATACACTCGGCACAACATCTCCGTTCCCTCCATCAGGGAATGAGGGTCACCATACATAACCAAGACGTTTTCAGAACAGATTTCAGATTTCAGCACTCCCTTTGGCAAAAAAAAATAAATAAAATAAAAAAGAAAGAAAGAAAGAGAGAAAAAAAGACTTCAATTTTTCAATAAAAGTGAAAACAGATATCTGATAGTTGCAGGCTGCAGAGGCACTAAATCTGTCATCTCTGTTCTAGTTTCTGCGGGTCTCTGTGGTGAAGGGATCCTGACACCCCTGTTAATCTTGTTTTATGTGATTGCACAGCTTCAGTTTTGTTTGCACGGCTATATACTTATGTCTGTTATGGTTGATGTGTTCCAGGCATGATGCCTGGACACTGACACTTCTGTCTAGTCTTCTGTGTTTCGGTGTCGGAATCCTGACATCCACGTCTCTGTAAGTCTTAGCAGCCCGGTTTTCTGTTTGAGCACATGGTGGATGGTGTTTTTCTGCCATATGCTTTTCTGTCATTCACATGACATGTTTGTCATGTGCTCTTGTCTTAACCACAACACTTGTTACCTTGTTATTAGTTTGCCTCACCTGCCTTCTTTTAAATCCTTATCAGTTACTTAACTGTTTAACCTTCCTGTGTGCTCTGTTTTGTGTGCATTTGGTGTTTAAAACCTCATTTTTCGTTGGGCTCCTACTCAGTTGCCAGTCTCCTCATGTGCTAACATTATGTTTTTTACCCTTTGGAGTTTTTCCTGTTTGCTCATTGTGGTTTCTTTGTATTTACTCTTTTTGTAAATGGAGCTCCACATCCTCTCCATCTTCAACTCAACCTTGACAAGATGAAAAGATGTTCAATAAAAATTGTCAGCTATGACCAGCATCAGCATCAGCATTTTTTTTTTTTTTTTTTATAAAACTTTCATGGCCCTCAAAATATTTTTTTTGAATGAGTATCTAAACAAAATATCAAAAGAAAGAAAACATCCCCTGCTTTTATAAAACACAAACCATTTAAATCTAGCTTTGTGCATTATTTCAATCAACACTTGAATGTGGGTATGTTTAAAAAAGAGTACATCTGGAACATTTTCAGAATGATGATCAAACCACAGACGGAGTAGATTAAGTCCATTAACACTCCCAGAGTCTGCACAATCATACCACTTTGTGGGTTTGACAAACGTTTGGTAACATAAGGTAGTTTTGATTTATATGCTGTTGAATGTTTGATGATTGCCTCAGCTTACATGTGTGTATAAGACATGCTTTGATCACTTGTTTCTGCTTCTTCTCCACTTGTTTTTGGATTTGGCGATTCTGTACTATTTTAAAAGATGCATCATAGTGCTCCCTACCTTATTACAGTGAAAACAAAGATTGCCAGAAAATTTCTGGGAAGCACTGTGTCATAAATGAAGGCAAAAAGAATGTTCTACTTTCATCGTGTTTTGTCTCAACTGTATATGACTTCATTCATGTTTTTATAGTATCATTGTAAGAATGTTCTGGTTATAGCAGATAATTCTGCCTTCATGAGCTGTGCTCAATATTGACAATGAATCAGACATTAGTAAATGTGTTAGAGTTTCATCCAGGATTTGTGCATAGTACCGCTTCTTTACTTTTATAGCAATGCTTCTTTTGATGCTGTTCTGGAATTTTCCACCACCCAAGGCAGTAGATGAAAACTTACACTACAGCCATACACTACCAACATCTGAGATACCGCCACAAAACCACCTCCAGCTGGCCCAATACAGCTCAACTTCTTTTCACTTCTTTAATAACTGCGGCACTGCAGGGCATTAAAACAATGAGGTTGCTGTTTATCTAACATCCAAACCAGATCAGAGTAATCCATAAACAAACTGAGCACAAAAATCCAACAATCAAGAACAGGCAGAAATGTATTTTTGTTTATACTCACAAGGAAATAAAAAGCCTGGAATGTTTACAGTGACTAGGATACAGGTAAAGCCTTGCAGCGGTGGTAAATTGGCTTGTTGTTATGGTTCCAGTAATTTACCCTAAAATTTCCTTTCTTTGATGTAGACTGTGTGCATTGTTATGATGCAACATTATGCAAATTCAATGATGATGCGTGGCAAGAGACTGTAGAGCTGACCCATAATCTCTATTATTTTGCCATAAAAAAAGAAAAGAAAACTGGTATACTGGTAAAAATTAAAGGTATACTATGCAACTTTTGCACATTGGCCCTTGGTATAATCAGGTACTACAAACAGGTATTAAATTAGCATCCTGACTTGACTGCGCCTTTTAGGATAAACCACACCTGAGAACCCTCTCACCCTCATGTTGTTTCAAACCCATAAAACCAAATTAAGATTTTTAGATATTAAATCCGAGAGCTCTCTGACCCTCCATAGACAGCAGTGCATCTGAAAGTTCCCAAGAAATGCAGTAAGAACATCGATAAATAGTCCAGGTGACATCAGTGTTTAAAACAAACATTTGTTTAACACTGGGGATTTTACTGTGTAATATGTTACCAGCAACGTATGATGTTATTTATTAAATAATTTTTTAACATTTCTTTGGAAAATGGTCTTGGTCTTTAACTACGAACACACACATAATAAACATAATATGTAACACATACAAAGTTTAGTTATGGTCCTGTGGGGATCATACCTGCACCCAGAAGACAACAAATGCTGTTCCACCAGCATACCAACATCCCAAACTGGTCCCTGCATGCAAAGCATAACCTATGCTGGCCCACCAGCACACCTGCTTAACATAAAGGGGACCAACAAACCAGCAACCAGCAACCCAAGCAGGTCCCAGTATGCAAAACATACAAATCTGCAATGCTGGATTTTTAAACAGGGGTATAGGCAGACCAAGAGAAGGTGTACTTGATGTGCCCTGTGACCAGATCTTCTCAATGGAGGAAGTCTCCAAGCAAACTATTAGTAAATGGATTGTAGAGATGATTTCTGCAGTGTATGATGTCTTCACCTCTGCTGGTAAGCGCTCATTCAACTAGAGGTATGGCATACTCCAGTGGCGAGCTGTGACTTTATTTAACCAGGTATGCTGAATGCTAAGATTAATATACGCCCTCGTCATCTACTTTTAGGACACACTCAAAGAGGGAAACACACAACTTTTTACTTTCCAGTTTATATGTAGTTACATTATGATACCAATTCTCAATATTTAGAGATTCTCCTGATCTTTGTCTCTGAATTGACTAAATTATTATTATTATTTTTTTTTTTATTCCCAGTGAATAGTATATAAAACTCCCACATGAGTGACACTACTCCAACAACAGACCATGCAAAATCTTTAAAATATTGCCAAGTTATAAACAACAATAAAATCAGAGAAGACTTAACTGCTAGTGACACAAGCACACAGAAAACAATGGTAGCCTAAAAAAAAAATCTTATTTTTAGGGCCGGGAGTCCAAAATCAATTTTGAAAAATTAATCTAATTAATTAGAGGCTTTGTAATTAATTAATCGAAATTAATCACATTTTAATCGCATATAAATATTTGATCTGAGAACAGTGCTAAGTAATTTTTTGTCACATGGATTTATAGTATACCATTGAATAATGACTGAATACATAAGCTTAAGCAACAGAATATTGTTTATTTTTGTTCAACCAAGTCTAGCAGACCAGTGCAATTTTTGCCAATACGTGTAGCAATAGCATATTTAGAAACAATTTTGAAATAGTACATTTCGGAAATTCAGGTAGCTTATAGGTGCTGGAACCTTCTGTAAAGTGTTTTTTTTAAGTAATACACAATACTGTCAAGTACATTCAGAACATTGGAAACACTGACTATTAGAAAACATCTCTCTGTTGCTTCAGAGGCCATAACATACTAAGTCCAACACTCAATAACCTTGGCCAACAAAATAATGAGTTTAACATAAACTGCCAGTTGCACCAACAAAATAATATATAGTTCAACAAAAAGTGTAAAGTCCACGCTAACAGCTATATGTTTTGCGTTGAGGTGATACTTGAGGTTCGATCATGTGCTGCGGTGATATGCGAATGCTAGTTGGTGGTTGTTTTTTTTTCTGTAACTAATTAATCTTAATTAACGCGTTATTTTATGTGTAATTGATTAATCTCAATTAACGCGTTAAAGTCCCGGCCCTACTTATTTTATATACTTTGACAGTAATCGACATTGTCTCTGACCAAAAATGTTAGATTTCAGTGGACTTTCAAAATTTTCTTTTGCTTGAGAAAGCATGAAAATATACAGGTTTTCATTTTATTTAGTCTAGTAAGTTTTGCATCAAACAGAAGGTAATTTTCTGCAATCAAGATCAAACCACTAAGAACACACAACAATCCCAAAGAGTGGAGGCACTAATTTTGTGGACAATCTGCTTGCCTGGAAGCTTCCATAACTGACATTGATCAGGTTATAATCATGTTTATATTAATTCACTGAACGCCACCTGAGTGGCCACTGACCAACTGAAATTGACCTTGGTGGAGGTTAATGCCATCACAGGGGCCTCCACCTGCCCGAAGTTCCTGATGAATCACGAATAAAAATTGGTGAAACCCAGGAACCGCTGTAATGCCTTATGGGAGTCAGGTGCTGGCCGATCGGAGACGGCTCTCAGCTTTGCAGGGTCCATGCAAATCCCCCCCCACCGAAATGATGTGTCCAAGGAACGAAAATGACTGAATGTTGAACTCGCACTTCTCCACCTTAACGAACAGCTGATTCTCTAAAAGCCTCTAAAGCACTTGTTGGACATGCTGGACATGCTCCTGAAAAGAAAAGGGGAAAATTAAGACATCATCCAAATAAACAAAAATGAATCTGTTGATCATGTTTCTCAGCACGTCTTTGACAAATGTGTGAAAGACCGCTGCGGCATTGGGCAGCCCGAAGGAAAGAACCCGATATTCAAAGTGACCATGAGGCATGTTTGAAGGGGTTAAAAAAAGCCTTAGAAAAAAGCCTTTAAAAAAGCATGTTTAGTGAAAAGAGACACATAAAGATGAGTGCATGACCTGTAAGTAGGGCTGTGCAATGAACTGAAATCGAATCACAATCATGATCTGAGACTGAGATTAGCAAAATCGCAAAGCTTGCGATGTGGACGCGATATTACTCTGCTCCAGAGCGTTTTAATAATCAATAGAATGAGCGCACCTCCGTTCTTCCTTATCAGCACTACTCTAACCAATTGCGCAAATGCCCACCATAAAATAAGAAAGTGGGAGAGAGAGAGAGTGTGTGTGTGTGTGTGTGTGTGTGTGTGTGTGTGTGTGTGTGTGTGTGTCATAATACCTCTTAGTGGGGGAAATGGCAGTACCACTCAAATTAACTCTCTGTGGTGAACGAATCGCCTTTAAGGACAGGAGAGAGCTTGATGTCTTTGAGCCGCACAATACAGACAAAGGCCCTCCAACGAGCGGCGCTGTTTCTCCTTGGGAATGAGGCGCGAGTGATCCACCAATAGATTCTGAACTCTATTGGGGTTAGACAACACGTTTCAGGACCTACTCATTGTCGAAATCATACTCTAGATTTAATACTGTCACATGGAATTGATGTTGATAGTGTTAAAATTGCGCAGCCAAGTATTGATATCTCAGATCATTATTTAGTTTTGTGCAAACTTCATATAGGCAAAATTGTACATTCTAACACTTCTACCACAAAAGACTACTTTTTAAGTTATCTTCCTGATGTATCCAAATTCCTTAGCATATCCAAAACCCTATACCACCTAAGCTCCTAAAAGAGGTGCTTCCAGAAGTCACATATCCTCTTCTGACTATTATTAATTCCTCATTGTCATTAGAATATGTCCCCAAAACCTTCAAACTGGCTGTTATTAAGCCTCTCATCAAAAAAAAAACACAACTTGACCCCAAAGAACTAGTTAATTATAGACCGATCCCGAATCTCCCTTTTCTGTCCAAGATACTAGAAAAGGTGGTATCCTCACAATTATATTCCTTCTTAGAGAAAAATGGTATATGTGAGGATTTCCAGTCAGGATTTAGACCGTATCATAGTACTGAGACTGCTCTCCTTAGAGTTACAAATTACCTGCTCTTATAATCTGATCGTGGTTGTATCTCTCTATTAGTTTTATTGGATCTTAGTGTTGCGTTTGACACAATTGACCACAACATTCTTTCGCATAGACTTGAACACTTTGTTGGCATTAATGGAAGTGCATTAGCATGGTTTAATTCGTACTAACATGACTGACATCAGTTCGTAGAAGTGAATGAAGATGTATCATATCGATCACAAGTGCAGTATGGAGTACCTCAAGGCTCAGTACTAGGGCCGCTACTCTTCACGCTTTATATGTTACCCATGGGAGATATCATCAGGAAACATGGTGTTAACTTTCACTTTTATGCTGATGATACTCAGCTCTATATTATTTTGCGGCCCGGTGAAACACACCAATTTGAAAAACTAATGGAATGCATAGTCGATATAAAAAAACTGGATGATAAGTAATTTCTTACTGCTAAATTCTGAAAAAACAGTGGTGTTAATTATAGGACCTAAAAATGTGCATGTAATACCCTAGAACACTGTCTAAGACTTGATGGCTGCTCTGTCAATTCTTTGTCATCAGTTAGGAACCTAGGTGTGTTATTTGATCGCAATCTTTCCTTATGCTTTATTGGGTGGTTGTTCTGCACGATTAGTCAAGTCAAGTCACCTTTATTTATATAGCGCTTTAAACAAAATACATTGTGTCAAAGCAACTGAACAACATTTATTAGGAAAACAGTGTGTCAATAATGCAAAATGATAGTTACCTCTTAAACTCTGCAGACCCGGTACCGGGTCCGAAAATAGCATGCCACATGTTTGTGTCTCATTTGCATATCCTTCCTTATATGGCATTTGGCCAAAAATGGGTTCATTTGAAAGCTTAGAGTGTTTTCTTTACAAAGAATACCATTAATTGGGGTTTTATGATACATAAAGTAGTCAAATTAAGCTAAGAAATATATTTCCCCCCCCCATAAATTTCCATCTAACGATTGCGAATACGTTTTCGTAAGAATGTGTATTTAAAATATTTTTCACAAAACAGTCAAGTCATATATCACAAGAAAGCTCTCATTCTCAGGAATCTGATGATGTAGATCATTTTATTGTGTGACAATCACAGATCGAATGATCTTCAACAGAATCGCGATGTAAAATTTCTCACCTTATTATTTATACATTTTGCACCGCTTCAGTCAGCCGCAAACAGCCACGCATACCTATATACTCGATATAATCTTTTAGATTAGAATCTCTTCTTTCAAACAAGACCATTTTTACGTTTCTGCGTGCTTCCATTGCTGAGATATAAAGCGTTTTGTACAAGTGCGCAAAAGCGCTCCAATGGCTGTTTTATTGAAAAGATCTTCAAGTCATATAGACGGGTCTAAATGCCTTTCTTCTGGTATAGACGTCTGTTTTCTTTTGTGAAGCGCTATTTGTCATGATAGGTGCCATTCACAAGTCGTTCTCTCCAATCGAAGCTGTGATTCAGCACCGCGGGGGTGCTGGAACTGGACAGCGACTGCCCACTCCTTTTCCGCTTGTGGAGACGCAATGGTCTCTGGGAAACTGAGTCTTTGGCTGCTTCTAAACAAAGGACACGCAAGGAAAAAACTACTAATGGCCGACGCTCTGGATTCATAATGCATAATATTCATAAAACAAGTTACGGGTGGCCAACTTCGCCGTGGAGAGGTCAGGACGCGCATCTGGTAAGCCTATACGCGTGCTACTCGCTTTCATACATTTGATTCTTTATTCTGAGGCTTGGAAGCTTCGCTAGCAATAAGCTAATATGTTTATTTTCATAACTGTGCAGTGTTCGACCGCATCTCAGTGAATGTACAGTAATCCGTACAGTACTGGGGGAATAAACATAAATTAGTTTGTTGACGCTCCGAAGTTCGCGCAAAAGCTTCGGGGAGCTTGTTTACACTGTATAGAAACCGAAACCAAAATACACGCTGGTAAAAAATCAAAATATGAAATATGAAAGAGACCGGCAAGGTCTCTCAATCTCTACACGATGCAGAATAGACATAAATGAAACGATATGAATCTGGACATTGTGGATTCTATTTTAGATTGTGATAGACCAGATATTTTTTATAATTTTATGCATGCTGCTATCCTGTAATATGACTTTATTCTCTTTCAGAAAACCCACACACAAAAAAAGCACATTGTATTGAGATGGTTCATCATATGTGAAACAACATAAATAATACTATTTGTCACAAACAGCAGCTTTTTATGTAACTTCTGAGTGTTTTCTGTCAAATAATATACAGAGATCACATTATTCCATACTGCAAGTGTGCAAAAGATGACTTCATACTTATTTAGACAAAAATTTTATACAAAAATGGTATTATTCCTTCCTTCAGTTGGAATAGAATAACTTTTGCATAGATTAGGATAGAAAGAAATTTCTGTTTTCCTCTAATAGCAGAGAGTTGGAAGAATCACAAGCAATTGGTCTGAAGTTGCCAGCCCCTTCAATGCCTGAGTTATACCATTTCAAACTTCAGTTTACACAAATAAAATAAAAAAGCGCCTTGTTTTTTTCCCTATTTATTATAACACAGACAGCATATATTGTCATTTTTATCAATTTCAACAGTGTTTTATGTAATTTCAAAGGGTTTCCTTTGAAATTATACCAAACTTTCTGAGCTTACACTGTAGCATTAGTATAGGGAAGCATTCAAAATTAGGTAGGAAAATGAAAAACGGAAATCCCCAAAATAGCATTTGTGCTTAAGAGGTTAAAGGCAGTTCATCATTGAATTCAGTGATGTCATCTCTGTTCAGTTAAATAGTGTCTGTGCTTTTATTTGCAATCAAGTCAACAATATCGCTGTAAATTAAGGGACCCCAACTAAGCAAGCCAGAGGCGACAGTGGCAAGGAACCAAAACTCCATCGGTGACAGAATGTAGAAAAAAACCTTGGGAGAAACCAGGCTCAGTTGGGGGGTCAGTTCTCCTCTGACCAGACGAAACCAGTAGTTCAATTCCAGGCTGCAGCAAATTCAGATTGTGCAGAAGAATCATCTGTTTCCTGTGGTCTTCTCCTGGCGGTCCTCTGAGACAAGGTCTTTACAGGGGATCTGTATCTGGGGCTCTAGTTGTCCTGGTTTCCGCTGTCTTTCAGGGCAGTAGAGGTCCTTTCTAGGTGCTGATCCACCATCTGGTCTGGATACGTACTGGATCCGGGTGACTGCAGTGACACTCTGATCTGGATACACACTGGATCTGGTGGGTACAGTGACCTCGGAATAAGAGAGAAACAGACTAATATTAGCGTAGATGCCATTCTTCTAATAATGTAGCAAGTACATAGGGTGTTATGGGAAGTGTTCCCGGCAGAGAGCTGCACGGGTCCGATTTTGTAAATCCGCACCCGCCCGTACCCACAGTGTTTAAAACCGCATCTGACCCGTTTTCCGACAGCAGCACTAATTAAAATTCGCACCCGCCCCGACCCGCTTAAAATAGAACCGACACCCGACCCGCACCCGAAATCAAATCAGTTAAGCAAATCACATTAGACACACTTTTTTCAAATTTTATTGCCAGGTCATACAGAAGTTATTTATGGAAAACTCTTTTTAAAAGATATTCGTTTTTTATAGGCCTACATTGTATCTTAATTTTGATCAATGTCTTATCTATCAATTACTCATATTTAATAAATAAGAAGCAAATATATAGCAGACAATGAAATAACCTTAGTGTAATTGACAGAATTACTAAAAAAATATTTTGCTACCTAATATTTAAATATTTTTTGTATCACGCATGCATGCATGTCTATTTCCCTCATATTAAATATAAAACGCATGTGGACTGATATTTTCCTATGTCTGGACTCCTTTATTAATGGAGTAGGCTATATAAACAGACGTTTCAATATACTGGTATTAAATGCATTTTCTGTTAATTTATATTTAACTTTTTTACTGCAAATGTCGAAATACGTGCTCTTTGGTCCATCACTGATCACATTAGAATAAAATATCTCATAATAAAATACAAAATTGACTGATTTATGAATGTATATGCATAGTTCTCATCAGTCGGAAATACAGATAAAAGCTTTCATTTGTTGTATTTTTGATCCTGAAAGAAAACAGAACAACAAAAGAGCGAATCATACCACCGTCTGAGGTTGTGCTTCAAGTCGAACGGTTCACAGCTGAGCATCGCAAGATGCGGATCTGCGCCAGAGCGTGCATGTGAATGAGCTGCACAAAGTCAAAAAAACAACAACCCTGGATAGCCTAGATTAGGCCCATATTCACAAATGTGTTAGCTATGGAATGTAATATCTGATATTCCGATTGTCAAATACATGCAAGTGGAAGTGTATTGTTGTTTAAACACCTTTATAACGATCGCGTTATGCGCAATATAATTTTATGACACAAATTTTAAAATAGGCTTAAATCAAACACATTTTAATTCAGATTCTGTATATATATATATATATTAGAGTTGTTCCGATTCCGATACTAGTATCGGAAATATCTCCGATACCACAACAAATTCTGGCATCGGCATCGGCGAGTACATGAACCCATATACCGATCCGATACCATTTTCTTAAAAAAGACCTAGTTATGACCGCAAGCTTTGCCTAACCGCTGCACGGTTCTTCTTCGCTGCTCAAAATGCATTGAAAACACAGGAAGTTGTGCTGTGTTGCCACAAGCAACCCCTGTTTAGAGCAGCGAAGAAGAAATGAAAACGCGTTAGCAGCCCTTATCTATATATGACTGGATCACTCATCACATTCTAAACTGCCAAAAGACAGTGAAGCCGCTACTATATTATAGATCAGTGGTTAGCAGTATGTCTCTGTAGTACCGGTAGTTACAGACTCTCGAGTATATTCAGTACCGGCAACTGCGTTCAGTCGCTTCCGTGTAAGTCAAAACGCAGGGCTCCAGACAGTAGCCGAATATATACTAGTGTCTGTGAATATTAAACTGCAAAATACTATTTAAATATTACTCCCGCAAAATCTACATCTCTGTGGGTGACTGGCACAGATGCGCGAGAGCTCGCTGTTTTGTAGTCTCTGCTGTCTGTCATGAGGACACGAACGCATAAACCGTCACTTCATGAGAATTTACCGTTTCATTTGAGAATACTGTCATATCATAAACACAGACACTCAAAGATCTTCATGGCAGCCCATTAAAATAAATGTTTGGTTTACATGAGTAAATTGACAATATATAAAGCTACTGTTGTAGCCTACAGTAATAATAATACATCTCTATAATAATAATAATTATGCCTAGATGGTTGCTTGTTTTTTACTTGTTTTTTAATTGTTAGAGATTATCTGATTAATAGATCTTTTTTTATATTCCTAGACTTATTTGTTGCAGTTTTTTTATACAGTTATATTGTAAAACTTAAATACCTTTTTTAGTTTGCGGTGTTAGATTTTTGGCTGCATTTGAAGTTCTTTTTTGCATAAGAAAATAAATAATACTGTCAAATTCATGTTAGATAATAAAAATACTGTAATAAATACAGTAGTTCACCATGTATTTGTTCATGTTTTATTGAGGGATCTGTCTGAAGCACACCATAAAAAAATTCTAGCAATTTACACAGGGCTAGTAGTATATACAGCTGTATATACAGATATACACCCAGGTATCGGATCAGTACTCGGTATCGGCCGATACCCTGAGCCCAGGTATCGGAATCGGTATCGGGAAGAGAAAAAGGGTATCGGAACATCTCTAATATATATATATATATATATATATATATATATATATATATATATATATGAACGGAAAACAAAAACAACAGGAAAAAAAACAGCTGGCTGATCTTAACTGATCTTAACGTCTGTTAACTATGACTCATGCAGCCGTTCGCGCCATGGTGATTTTTTTTTAAAAAGTGGAACGTAGGCCTATTTTTACGTTTGCACATGACTGTTTTGAACCCGTGTTTAGACCCGTGTTTCCCTGTGTCCGACCCGCACCCGTATCCGACACAGGTGGATATTTTTCACCCGTTTCAGCCAAATTTGCGGGTCAACCGTCGGGTACCCGAACCCGTGCAGGACTCTAGTTCCCGGTTCCGGTTTACCTAATTAATGCAACCTAAAAATCCTTTAACGTATTTGGATATTAAAAGCATATTAGTATGTTATGTGTATGCCAGGTTAAAGAGACGGGTCTTTAATCTAGACTTAAACTGCAAGAGTGTGTCTGCCTCCCGAACAATGTTAGGTAGGTTATTCCAGAGTTTAGGCGCCAAATAGGAAAAGGATCTGCCGCCCGCAGTTGATTTTGATATTCTAGGTATTATCAAATTGCCTGAGTTTTGAGAACGTAGCGGACGTAGAGGATTATAATGTAAATGGAGCTCATTCAAATACTGAGGTGTTAAACCATTCAGGGCTTTATAAGTAATAAGCAATATTTTAAAATCTATACGATGTTTGATAGGGAGCCAGTGCAGTGTTGACAGGACCGGGCTAATATGGTCATACTTCCTGGTTCTAGTAAGAACCTGCCTTTTTGGACTAGCTGTAGTTTGTTTACTAAGTGTGCAGAACAACCACCCAATAAAGCATTACAATAATCTAACCTTGACGTCATAAATGCATCTACAGCGATATCGTTGACTTGATTGCAAATAAATGCACAGACACTATTTAAACTGAACAGAGATGACATCACTGAATTCAATGATGAACCGCCTTTAACTGTCATTTTCCATATTGACACACTGTTTTCCTAATGAATGTTGTTCAGTTGCTTTGACGCAATGTATTTTGTTTAAAGCGCTATATAAATAAAGGTGACTTGACTTGACTTGAGGAACAGACTGATTAAACCATCCAAACAATCAGGGACCTCACAGGCATACAGTTTATCTTTGACGGAGTCATTGAGACGCTCTAAAAAAGATTGATAAGGGCCCCTGTGTTCCATCCACAAGTAGCAGCCAGGGTATGGATTTCCACAGAGTAAGCCACCAAACGTCTGCCCTCGCACTGAATAAAGGAATTATATACAGCTTGTTGGCTCACCAGCATAAGTGGGGGGGGGGGGGGGTTATTCACTCTAGCCTGAGATGAGAAAGTGTACGGGAGAGGAGCAAATTCTTCCCGAGTGAGATGATCGAGTCGCTCCACCAAATCAACGATTTGAGCCGACAAGTTGTCTACAGAGCGGCGGGTGGAAGACAGTTCCATCTCTTGACAGCCCAACATCGCTCCCTGATGCTCCAAAGCAGACAGCCCAGTTGAGCCTTCTGCTGGGTCCATCTTCGGTCAGTGTTTGGTGTCAGGATAGATAAGGACCCAAGAGCAGATGAGGCTGAATAATAGAATTTTATTAACAGAAAACAGGCGATAGCCTAAATGTCCCTAAGAATATCAAACACTACTCAGTTCCCAAAAATGGCTCAGTTGTTAGCTCCAAACTGCACAGCGTACAGGCAGTGCACTCAGCCTCCATAAGCACCAGGAGAGAAAGGGCAGCGAATCCGAAACGGGAGACAGGATAATCGTCAAGCAGATGGTGGTCATGCGAGGTGCAAACAGGGCTGAGAATAGTGGGCAGCAACAGGGTCAAAAACAGGCTAGGTCGAAGTCCAGAAGAATAGTCCGAGAAACTCTGAGTGCAAAACACCTTTACACCAAATGGGCAATCTAGCATTTAGAACAAACAGGAGAGACAGGATGGAACAGAAGATGAAAATGATTCACAGAACACACTGACAAAGAGTGCTGAAACCAAGCAGAATAAATAGGGTGAGAAATGTGATGCAGGGAACAGGTGAGTCAGACAAGCCATAGCTTAGATTGCTAAGAGGGAAGTGAAGGAAAAGAAAACCTGAGAAAATAGATCAAAATTAACGAGAGAGAGGAAAACATACATAAAATGAATGAAACAGTAGAAAAAAACAAGATGAAACAAATTAACAAACAAAAAGAACAAAAAATGTCGATGTATAATGTTAGTCCACAACTGTCTGAAAAACTGGACTAACACGATAGATTTTATTAAGTAAGAATGTATTGTTTTTGTTATTTGAAATGCACTGCCCAATTTCAGGACTTCCTGTTTGCTGTTGTATTTACTGAAGTTGAGGGAGGGGAAAGTAATAATTAGAGGCTGAGATGGCAGAAGAGAATGTTGGTAAAGAGACAGAAGATACAGGTTCAGACTGATCCTCTGTGAGGAAACATCTTGTGTCACAGGTGTTCAAGACTACAACATAACCTGTCATTAATACCTTGAGATGTCTGAGCAGAACAAAAGTCTAAACTTTCAGGTTTATATATATATATATATATATATATATATATATATATATATATATATATATATATATATATATATATAAGTTTAGTTGTATATTTGTTATTATTATTATTATTGAGTTTACAGTTTCATTTTACTATTGCTTTTACTAATGTGTATGGATTGTACACTTGCGATCAGGCTGTGATGAATGAGTTCTGGATCTTGCCATGCCTGATGATCAGATCTCAGATACATCACAGGATAAATGCAAACAGAATTTTAATGTCTCAGCCTGACAGTCGGAGGAAACATAATATTCAATAATATATTCTCCAATATTTCATATATTTACTATTTACTCTGGAACAATCTAACTAACATTATTTGGCAGGCCAACACAGCTGCTACATAGATAACAAACCAGGTGCTTTGGTGCTTGTGTCTAAATCATTCTCTTACTGTATGTGTTATTTTTTAACATCACTATCAGCAGTTTTATAGTTTCTGTATATTAGTTAATAAGTGTGGTAATTAGGGGCTCTTTGCAATCACAATTTCCGTGGGTCTGAAGTAGGCTGACCAGATTTTAGTTTAGATGTCTTCCCCAAACAGCGATGAAAAATCCTTTTCAACCTTTCAAAAAAGGGAGACTTAGACAAACATGAGCAACAGTAAGAACAAAAATATAATGATAGCTTTTAAAACATTGCAATGTAGAGGACAAAAGGTACTATAGAGACCTTTGTATGAGGTGTGTGGCAGGTGTGTCTAGGTCTAGGCATATTCCTGTCTAGAAACATGTCTAAGACATAGAGACTTTGCAGGATTACAGACCATTGACTGTCTGTACTGCAAAGCTACCTTTATATTGTCCTTAACCACACTCTCATCTGAAGAGTATTTTATTACTGATATTGCCTTTCTGCACTCATTGCCAGGAGGCTGATCTGTGGTCTCTAGTCTGTGTTTAAACAAACAATGGTGTTTCTCTGTGTTAAAAACGCTCTTTCTGTTCTATAGACAGATGCACAGAACCACTTCAATAAAAATACATAATGTATGTGCATAAATAAATAAATCTTTTGAAAATACAAAATTAATTCACTGACAAACAAAAGACCATGTAGAAGTAATGGTGGTGAAGATTTTAATTTAAATATATAAAAACAACAAAGTTTCATATTTATTTAATTTTAAGTCCTTAACCATGTAAACAGATGGTATTTGTAATTGTAATATATACCTCAAATAAAACAGCTAAAATTAACATACATTATTGGGCTGCATTTCCCAGAAGCATTGCAAGCCTAAGTTGTTTGTAATGACCACAGGTGCCAGTGGTTTGTTTCCATGATCTACTTCGGTTTACAGTGTTTTTGGGAAATGCACCCTGCTCTGAAGCTGACAATATGGTGATCATCCAGCCAAGGGCAAAACGGAAAGAGGACATACTGTAGTTTATCAGCTTGGACCAACTACAAGTAAGAACACCAACACTTTTATTCTATTAACTGTAGCAGTGTTAGGCCTTATACATTAAATAAACACTTATGAATTCAGTGTGTAGATATCCATAGCAGAACTGTTTAGACCTGCTAGTCTCTTCCTGTCCTCTTCCTTTTAAATGATCATAACCAACATGAAGAAGTACAGGCCGATGAGAAAAGGTTCTGTTTTGAACTTTTAAACATTCCTGGGGAGGGGGTTTGTTCTGAAGCTTGGGGAAGTGTTTGTGCTAATGTCTGACACAGTTAGTCCTCTTTTAAATATCGGTGTTCTGGATCTCTCTGCCACAGGGAAATTTGCAAGAATGCTATAAAACGGGGGGACTTTACCTTTTTTCTTCAATAGGGATTGTAGTGTGCTGTTTGTTTTTATTTTCAAGTAATATTAGTAAAAGTTTTTTCACAGATGCTTTCTGCTTTCTGTGCCTAATTCCCTGAAGCAAGGTCTATGAGAAATAGTGGGTCCACTGCTGGGATGCTAATAAGAAATCAGCCATGCCTGTATTTATACGGTGGGGAAATGTAGATTGTATTATTATGGGGATTGTGGGGAAGTGTCAGAAGTTGGGGGTTCAAAATGAAGAGGTATTTAAATGAATATGACTAAAGCTTTTAAGTTCCAAACAAGAATTAATTAAAAATATTAGCCAGGTGTTATTGTCAGAATATATAAATGTACAATGTTAAAAAAAAAAAGAAAAAAAAAAAAAAAAGAAAAAAAGAAAAATCAGACTTTCTTTTGTGTCGCTGTTACAGTGTATTATATAAATATATATTTATGCACAGAATAATATGAATTATCTACATGTACTTACTATATGGTTAGGGTCAGGATTAGGGGTTGGATTAAGGTGACTTGCATGTAATTATGCATAATGTGTTGTTATTACAAATAGTAAGTATATGTAACGGGTAATAAGGACACCTTAAAATAAAGTGTTACTGATAACAATGTAAAAAAAAAAAAAAAAAAAAAAAAAAGACCTTTGTACAAAATGTGCGTAAAATCAACTGACTAATTTAGCTTAATATAAAGTGAGTCAAATAAATTAACCTGACATTTTATGGTGTGCAAAGCAAAATCATTTCGACTAATGATGGAAATTTGTTACCAAATTAAATCAAACAGCATATACTGTCGGTTTCTTGCTTTGCACATCTGGAACATGCCTACACATGAAACAGAATAGTTTCATTCAACGAAATATTTATCTAACAGCTTGAAATGTACTGCCTTGTGTATTTGATGGTTCATAACTTGTCCACAGCAACACAGTGTCACAAATTTCTGCTTTGAGAATATTTACAGCTAAAACTCATACACATGGCATGTTTAATTTTGTCACAGACCCCAACTGATCACAATATGATTAGGGTTTACAGTTTATATAAATTAAGAGTGTAATATTTCCACGATTGTGCATTTGTTCCATTCTTGAAATGCTATGACAATGTTAACAAAGTGTAACAGGCCAAATCATGAGATTTAAATGGTTCCCTTTTGTATAAAACTAACATCACCTGCAGAAGCTACTGAAGAAGCTTTAAAAAGCAACAGGCCTCTCATTACAACTAATGACCTCTTACCTCTGAACATGGATATTTGATTGGAACAAAATTTACATTTACATTTACATTTAATCATTTAGCAGACGCTTTTATCCAAAGGTATTTGTAACGACTTACAAATTGGAGCAAACTGTCCAGCTTCAATAGATACTATGTCTTGGATGTATTGTTGCTTTAGAGCAGGATTATAATAATAATAATAATAATAATAATAATAATAATAATAATAATAATAATAATAATAGTAGTAGTAGTAGTAGTAGTAGTAGTAGTAAACCTTTTATCTCTATTTTTTGCAAAATTGCAAAGATGTACAGAAAGGTTCTTGATTGGCAAATAGTGTCATTAGTTTAGTATTAGTTTAGTATTCTCCATCTTCCAGCCTTAGTCTCTCAGTTTATTATTTATTTATTTATAGAGGGTTTTCTTTTAATAACTATTATATTTTGGTGAATCTGAATAGTCAAATGAAAGCAAGGTTTTAATTAAATTGTACTTTAGATGTTATTAAACCAGTAGCTGTGTGTATGGGTAGATATTGGCTTCAACATACTACTCTTTTTTTTCTGTTTCTGCAGTATGCATATTTTGCACAATATGTACATTTTCTAAATATACAAAATACCTGGATGAAATACAATATTTGCCCAAATTTGAAATATAATTTCTGCTTTATATGTCAGTAGAGTTTATGCAGAAAACAGTTATAATAAAGTTCTACACACTATTTACACATTACACACATTCCAAAATAGGCTGCCTAAATTTCCTCTGATGAATGTCACAACTGATTTTTGGAGGAAGAACAACAACAACACATTTTTCATGTACTCTCCAAACTAGCAGTGTGGCTGTCAGGTGACTGTAGCAACCGGAGTGGTAAAGAGTTAGGATTGACGTCAGGCATTTATTTAACAGGTTGGTACAGGTAAGGAACACTTCACACACCACAAATCATAAGCACAGACAATCACAGAATAAACAGACTTCATAATTTACAGCAGAACATGATGGAGGGAGAGTGTGGTTTACAATATAAGAGATAAATACTGAAGTTCTAAGAAGGAGATTATTGCAGGAGATCAAGGCTCCACCATGAATCACACAGGTATCAGCACATGAAAATGCTCAGTCATGGCCTTGTTGTCTGGTCTAATATAGATTTCAGTACTTCCTTAACCTTAAATAATATTTTCTTTTTTTCAAAGTCCACATCATAATGAACAATTAAAAATGGCACAGGTCGACTCATTCTTTTATGTTCAACACATCTACAAAACAGAAACACTGAATTACTGTCCATTCTATTCTGTCAATGAATTAAAATGGAAAGCATTTGTTATTTCTCAACGTGCAACATGAGCAAATGTCTTCAAAGCTGATTTTGAAGCCCCTCTGTCCTGCAAAGTTTAGTTCCAACCTGCCCCAACACACCAGTATATAATTTTCATGATCCTTAACACCTTAATGAACTGATTTCAGGTGTGTTGGATTAGGGATGAAGGTAGCCCTACTGCATTGAAGTCCTCATGAGACGTTTGTAATTATGAGTTGAGAAGTCAGGTGCGTTCAGATCACTTTGGTTGAAACAAGATGGCAATTTATAATTTCTGCATAAAATAAATAAATAAAATGAATATTATATATATATATATATATATATATATATATATATATATATATATATATATATATATATACACACAATAGGGCTAAATGTGTGTTTGCTATTATTTTCATTTAAAACAATTTATTTAAATGGCACAAAACATGTAATAGCACTTTCCAAAACATTTGCTTTTCAAGATGCACAGGTATAATTGTCTGATCCTTGACATGATCGCACTTGATCCAATATTTTATGTACAAAATGTTCTAGATTTAAGTAGAAATGAGAATTTTATATATACATATTTTATAGTTTTTACACACGCCTATACCAATTTCTTTTAAATGAATAATAAAGCTTCACTTCACTACAATATTCAATTGAATGGCAAAATAAATATTTGCGTATATTTTTCGTATTTGTTTTAGATACAGGTAAGTGCATGCGCTGCGTTCCCACGCGCATCACAGGAGGAGTTTGTCGCGCGAAGATAAAACACTCCGTGTGCAGCTGATTACAGCAGTGCGGGAGACACACAGCACACACCAGACATCTACTCACAGCAAGAGTGTGACCTGACCTGCTCGAAGAGAAGAGACTGTGATGTTTCGCGGATTAGAAGCGTCATAGAGAATCTGTAATATTTACTGATCGAGAACGCTGAGAAGGAAGAGTTTGTCTCCTGGATTAACCTGCAGGAAATTACCTGTGTGATTTTTGTGACGTGTGGATTAAACTCTTCTTTCTGCCTAAACTTCATGTTTTATGGATCTTGGGGACAAATATAGAAACATCCAGACAATCAGCACGAGTCAGCTGCAACAGCATTGGGAATATTCTCTATCAATCTCTGTGGGATTTTAGCATATTATTTTTATTAGTAGTATTATTAGTATTATCATTTTTAATAAACCAATCTATCACCCAATATTTTGTTAATAACCATACAGAGCCCAAAGAGGAGGTCTTCCTGAGACTTGTAAGTTTGTTTATAATCCTATCTATCTATCTATCTATCTATCTATCTATCTATCTATCTATCTATCTATCTATCTATCTATCTATCTATCTATAGACTAGTGGTCTAGATGTCTTTATAAGTTGTTTATAACGACATCTGCCGGCGCCGGCCGTTTCAGTTTGTTGTTCAGTTTTTGTGAGAATTTTGACTTGCTTGCTTGACTTGCTCAAATAAAAGAAGCGTGGCACTTTGACCTATTTGAAACTGATATGTCAAGGTAAAAACACATGTAGAAACATATAGTTTCTGTAATACAATGTTTGTACAAGAGTTGTAGCTTTAAAAGTTGGAGAAATTCTTATAATTTCTCCAGGTTCTCAAGCTTGGTTTTGCTTGAAAAGATGTAATGAGTTTACTTTAACACCTCATCTACAATTCTTGTTTTTAATATAAATAAATAAATAAAAATTAAGAAGTACAGACGAGACGTGTATCATGTTAGAGCTTGCATTTAATTGCACTTAATTACACTTTTTAATTCTGGGTGACAGCTTTTCTGTTTTATATTTTTTTTTATTCATAAAAGCACATATATGTCATTTATTTAGGAAGTGGTTTACACTTGTTGAGTGAAAGATTTTGTGCAGAGAGGTTAACTTAGGTTACATTATATTATGGGTCACAGTACCCCTGATGTTGGCAGAGTCACACCTCTGTTTCTTTCTTTTGGCAGAAAGGTTTTACATAGCTTCACTATAGAAAATATCTCCGGGTTATGGTTGTCATCTTTGTGAATGAGATGCAGCAACATTGTGTTGACACTACTGGTACACGTCCAGTGCGTGCCGGTGTCTGAAGAACATGTGAAATCATGTTGAAGTATGGCAACATGTTGCAGGTGGGGATGCAGCAATTATAGATAATGGTAAGATTATAGTCTGAGAAATGAATCACAGTTTCACGATTATCATGATTATTATGCATTTATTCATTTCACAACATTGCTAATCTATAAAATCACATGAACACTCTTCAAATTTCAAAGTATTGTTTATCGCTGCCTTTTGAAACAGTAACCAAATAATATAGTTCAAAATAATAAAGACAAAAGTTAAACTCTCCCATTGGAATTAAGAAGGTGATCTCTGCTTTGTAAACATCCATGTTAGTAATTCTCCTTTGAAAATAACTAATGAAAATATATCAAAAAAGTATTTAGTATTTTAAGTTTGTATATAATTTGTACATTTGTTTTGGACCTGAGGTAGATAATATGGAAACATGGTGAAAAATAAATAAATAATAATATAATGGGGATAATAAATATGTTAATAACAGGGCTCTGAACCAGTTCAAGGAAATTTCTGAAATTTGCTGTCAACCAATCACTAATCCAGCGGTACGGCCTATGCAAATGTGACGAAGCCAACGAGTGAAATGTCGCTCAGCTGTGAACTCATCATAGGCAAGTCACAATGGCAATGCACTGCCCATAAGCCTCAGTAATACTTTCCTCGTCCGTGATTCCGCTATGGACTGCTAGGTAGGCATGACTTAAAAATCATCTTCAGAGAGAGTGTGCGGAGGCTCAGAGTGGACGACCACTTGCCTCCCATTTTGCGGGGTCAGTAGGCTTCACAATCACAATTGCACATGTGTAGGCAGTGTATGAAGAAGCCCATTGCTACTCGAACCAGTGCAATCCGTCAATAAAATAATATAAAGATCTGCAATAATTCTGGGCAATTGTTTGTGTTTGCTGCAGAGCGGACCTTCAGCGTACACTTTCGGAAGTATAAATGGAAGAAGTCCGCATCAGGATTGTACACGGAAAGTTTAACAGATTCTTTAGAGTTTATCTGAGGATAGTGTAAGATGAATTCAACAGATCACACACACACCTGCAGCGCTGTGAATGGAGAAAACTGAAAAACTATAGTATTACATAAAAATAAATATAGGCATATAGGCCTACACTAAATAAATTTTGCTTAAATCATATTGACAGATTAACAAACTAAAGAATAAATGTGCTGAATTACGGTTCATTGTGACACGTTCCAAAGAAAAAAGAAACAGCAGAGAGTGGGTGCCTAGTTTTCTTTATTTTGTAAAAGCTTTACAATGTGAATAATGTCTTGCTTCTGTATAACCAACCAGCGTTGATCATTGCACCGAGGCCTTACATGCACACACAACATAATTTTGCTATATTGAAGCCTGTTCATAAAAGCACAAACACTATATAATAAATAATATTTTAGCATCCAGATACACTTGTATTCGTACAAAATGAGAGAGGTAGGTATAATCTTCACCATGAATTAATTAGTTTTTTGGACTGACGTTGTTATATAGCCTAAACTTCAAAAAGAGGATTTTGTTTTGGAGAGAAACTAATAACTTTTTTTTTCTTTCTTTTTTTTCTTTAGTAGCCTGTATACATTTGGCCAAAATCTAGAAAGAAGAAGTTGGCTGTGACTTAACTCAGCGGGTTATTGGCTAATGTTACCAGATCTCTCTTTTTTCCTTTTCTTTTTGAGTAAAGAAAAC
The DNA here is from genome assembly GCF_003368295.1 of Carassius auratus. Lineage (NCBI taxonomy): Eukaryota > Metazoa > Chordata > Actinopteri > Cypriniformes > Cyprinidae > Carassius > Carassius auratus. Next base: position 28,540,819 of record NC_039250.1, read on the forward strand.
GCTGTACTTTATTAGGCTATTATTAGTTTTAAGCAAATTATAGCCACATAAAATTGCTTTAAAAAAAAAACTTTATTAACCGGTATTTCTTCCACCCAAACCAGTTTCAGAATGACAATAATATCAAAGGAAAGCAGGAAAACAAAAATAAAAAATATTGATTCTGCTTGGAGTGAACCAATTGCATTTTTTTTTTTTTTTTGTTTTTTGTTTTCAAGCCCTGGTTAATAATGTTAATGTTGATGAAGCATTATTATTATTAAGACAAATTTTTACTTTATTTATCCACCAAGGAAAACTGTTACCATCAAATATTCATTTTAATAAGCTTATTGATAATGGATTTTACATGTGGCCTAAGAAAATCATGTCTATTATTTTGGTTTGTGAGATTCGAGATTGTGTATATATTGAATATATATATTGAATCTCTACGTTATATTCAACAGCAAGGAGGGGGTAAAACTGCTGTGTTTGAAATTTGAAGTAACTAAACATAACAGGCAGAAAATGTTAATTCACACATGCAACTGTCACCTCTCTCTGTCCCTCTCAGTCTGCTGAATAATAAATTAAAGTAGCTAAATATTATAATTAATTCATAAATAAATGTGACATTACCACATAATTTCTTCCTTTTTGATTTGAAGCAGGCAGAGTGCTGAGCTATCAAGCCGTAGCTTCACATCAGGTTGTTTTTCGTGTCGTGCATAAAAATGGTTTATTCACTGCATTTTTCTACAGCAATATTTATGATGCCCTGGTCATTCTTGGTGTACCCAAAATGCTCCCACACTATGGACTTTAGGCATTATCTGGTGGAATTAAACGTGCAGTATGGAATTTTTGGCCACCAGGGGTCACTCAATCAAAATAATAACATAAGACGTACTTTGATGACGTTGGGAAAGAGCGTAAGGCTCATGGGAGTTGTTGTTCATTGGAACACGCGCTCTGTCGCTCCCTATCATTCCTCACTCATTCTAACTTAGTATTTTGACAATCACGTCTTTTCGAATGGAGAGATATAGACGGTTTCAACGGCAACAACATAAACAAACGTTACTGCGCATGAGCGCTTTTGTGGACCTAACTTAACTTCCGGTAGACTTCCAAATAGAATCAATAACAACAGCTAAGTCCCTCTAGAGTAGATATTTTTTGATAACAAACAAAATGTTTGCTGCGTGGATCAGGCGGACTTAATGAAAATGCAAATGTATTATTTGCCAACAGGAGATGTTTTAAAGCATAGACATAAAGCGCAAGAAATAGAGGTTTCCCCAGTAACAGCTGTAAACGAAGCAGAGCTGGTATTCTCATACGCTGCTATCAGGCATATAACATGCAAGTCTTCCTTCAGAAATACAGCGATATAAAAACACCTGTGCCTCGCTTTGATATTTAAACATATAAATGTAAGGAATTATTATTATTAAACGTGCAGTACGTAACGTTACTCAATGAAGCCTTTTTGAAAAAAGATCAGTTTTAAAATTGTGGCGAGTCTCCAAAAATAAATAAATGTATGGGAAACACATCCCACACACAACCACCTGAGCCCAACTTCAGTCTACTCATCACCTTGCCTTTAACTGCGTTTGTAGAAGGCACTGCAGCCAGATTGATATACACAACACAGACCGGAAGTTAACTTAGGTCCAGGCGCGTGCGCCCGAGGAAACCAACTATATGAATTATGAGACTCCTATCAAATCAATATTCCATCTAGCTAGTAGTAATATATGTTAAAAAAACACGGTCGCCTTTTGTTAATAATTATAATTACGTTATACTATGATATCGAACAAGTTAGAGAACTGCATTTGAAGCTACTTTATTCAGCTAGATATAGAACAAATGTAGATTTACATGAGAGCTAGTCCATCTGCGTTTTACACAAAAAATCATCGTTTCACAAAATATACGGATAGATAAAGTTAGCTGAATGGATGCATACCTGTTTATATTAATTTTATTTCACCTGTGCGTTTGCGCTTCACAGAACGTGCAGGCAAAGCATAATCATGATCCATAACTAAGTAATTGATTGAGGTTTAAATACGAATATAAACAATATAAATATAAAATATAATAGTCTCGATAAAGGCTACTACTTTTTCTTCTTTGTCTCGTCTTTGTTTCTGTTCACCTTTGTATTTGGCGGTTCTGCAGGAAGTTAGATAAACTAGAGGGGTCAAAGTTTATATGACGCCATAGACGGGCGACAAAACGGAAATAAAGAAACGTGCCGTGTCTTCTAATTAAACTATAATTTTCTCCGGATTTGAAAGTTCGTGGAAACTGTCGGGATGATGTCAGTACACAACTAAAATATATATATATATATATAACATAGATATAGTGATTTCTGCTATTTTTAAAGCAGAAAAATTACATATTGTGCCTTTAACCTTTGTTGTTTGGTTCCTCTGTCATAGTTAATCTACAGTAGTGTGTGTAGTAACTGGTGTGTCTCTGATAAGCATGGCACTTTAAGCTGGTGCACCACTGGTGTAACTTTGTTTTGTGCAACTTGCAACAGTTCTGTTTCATGTAACAGAAACACTTGGTGTAGCGGAGCCTTTATGATTAATTTACTATGACATTTTAAAGCACATTTGTTTGTGAAATCAGTTTATTGCTGCATCTCTGAATGCAGGGTCTCATTACCTTATCAGTTAAACAGTATTACATATGTAATCCAAAGACATTCCCTTTGGATCGAACTTTGACACTGTGCCTTGGTGTTGATACTATGGGAATGTCAATATACACAAGGATGATTCTGTATTCAAACTGTAAACCATATGAATGTGTGTGGAAAGGAAATCTTGCAAAGGCATAATCTAATATAATGCCTTAGAAGGTGGCAAACCCTGAGTGGAGTGGGCACTATGTACTAGAGGCAAAGGCAACCCAAGTGCCTCATGGGCCAGGAAAGTGTGTATGTGATCCAATGTGATAGAAACTGCTTGGTGGCAAACAGTTTCCTTGTGGAGAAGTCTTTATCATTCAGTATGGTCTCAACAACCTTGATTGAGAGACCATAGTCTTTATTGTGGTCCACCTCAGGGGCCAGACTCACAGTTTTCAGATCTCAGGCTATATGTAGTGAATAAAGACCAGCACTTGAGATAGAAAGTCTCCCTGGATGGGAATCTTCCATAGAGCACAATCTAAGAAAGATGTAACGTCCAAGAACAAATGGGACTATGAGCAACAGGCTTATTACATCTTGTTGAACCCTTGCTAGAACTCCGGGGAAAAGAGTTATCGAGAAATAATCATATAGATGCAGAATCTTCTTTTTCTTTCTAAAAAAGGTAGTATCCTCACAATTATATTCCTTCTTTGAGAAAAATGGTATATGTGAGGATTTCCAGTCAGGATTGAGACCCTATCATAGTACTGAGACTGCTCTCCTTAGAGTTACAAATGACCTGCTCTTATCATCTGATCATGGTTGTATCTTTCTATTAGTGATATTGGATCTTAGTGCTGCGTTTGATACTACTGACCAAAAAATTATCTTGAATAGACTAGAAAACGTATCTGATCATTCGTTTCAGTGAATGAAGTGGTATTATATTGATCACAAATTCAGTATGGAGTACCTCAAGGCTCAGTACTAGGGCTGTTACTTTTCACACCTCAGATGTTACCCTTGGGAGATATCACCTCAAGTTTAGATTATTGTAATGCTTTATTGGTTTGTTGTTCTGCACCCTTAATAAACAAACTCCAGTTAGTCCAAAATGCAGCAGCTAGAGTTCTTACTAGAACCAGGAAGTATGACCATATTAGCCTGGTTCAGTCAACTCTGTACTGGCTCACTATCAACCATTGTGTAGCTTTTAAAATCTTGCTTATTACTTATAAAGCCCTGAATCGTTTAGCACCTCAGTATTTGAACAAACTCTTATTGCACTATAGTCCTCCACGTCCACTGCGTTCTCAAAAATCGGCCAATTTGATAATACCTAGAATAACAAAATCAACTCCAGGTGGCAAATCCTTTTCCTACTTCGCTACCAAACTCTGGAATACCCTACCTAGCATTGTTCTGGAGGCAGACACACAATTATAATATTCAAATCTATTAAAGCATTTTTAGACTACATTAATTAGGAAAATCCGGAACTGGAAACACTTCCCATATATCGAGCATGGCGTTAGTTCAGTTAGGTCACGTTAGTCATGCTTGCATCAACTGACAGTCAGCTGTTCCTGACGTGTACCAATCCAGTCTTGACACCTATCACCTGCGGTCTATTTAATTCCCATCCTCCAACATCTCTTTCATAGCATTGCTGCTTGCAATTAAAACTCCACCAACTGAACTAGTAATCTGATCTAACTTTGTTTTTTCTTTACAGTCTCTTCATTGGAAGCAGTCGCTCACATTTTGTTTACAACTCACGTAATTGGATCGTAGTGCTGCGTTTGATACTACTGACCAAAAAATTATCTTGAATAGACTAGAAAACGTATCTGATCATTCGTTTCAGTGAATGAAGTGGTATTATATTGATCACAAATTCAGTATGGAGTACCTCAAGGCTCAGTACTAGGGCTGTTACTTTTCACACCTCAGATGTTACCCTTGGGAGATATCACCTCAAGTTTAGATTATTGTAATGCTTTATTGGTTTGTTGTTCTGCACCCTTAATAAACAAAAAAACAAACTGTATGCAATTATAATCGTCATAAATGTACTTGACGGAAGTGGTCCTGATTGAACACACAATGTACTTACTGCATTGTTAGAATAATGGCATCTATGCTAATATTAGTCTATTTCTCTCTGTTTCTCTTCAAACTGAGTCTGGTTTCTCCCAAGATGTTTTGTCCATTCTGTCACCGATGGAGTTTTGGTTCCTTGTCGCTGTCGCCACTTGCTTGCTTAGTTGGGGTCACTTCATTACCATCATTTTCCTTGACTTGATTGCACAGATACTATTTAAACTGAACTGAGCTACATGATGATATAATTGAATTCAATGATGAACTGCCTTTTTGCTTTACAAAACACATTATTTTCCTATTTGATGCTGTACAGTTGCTTTGTGATAATCTATATTGTTAAAACACTATATAAATAAAGGGGACTTGACTTGGCTGGGGATGTAACGATTAACCATGAGCCAGTTAAAAATCAATTAAAATAATTTTTGACATGCTAAACAAATCTCAATTAAATTAGGGGTAGGAGTTTATATGAATGTATGTCTGAGAAGAACATACATCTTTAGAAAAGTTTAGATGATATATTTTCTTTTCATCTTGCCTCTATATAATAATGCATATTAAAATTAAAAACTGCTGGCAGAGAGTGAATCTGTTTCTCATTCAGCTCGTTATATTTTTCTGTTTCATGTTTTATTTTATGTATTTTATGTCATGATACTTTTTTATGTATAGTTTCACAAAACTGAAGTCTAACCATTCAGTTTTTGATTCAAATTTTTAAATTATACAATCTAATTTAGATAAAAAATGTATGCAACATCGTTGTTTGAATCGTGAGTAAAATGCAGTGGTTGCCTCTCGTTATAAGTGGAAAGAGCACAGACAAAGCCTTATTTTTTCTATATGAAGAGATTTATCTTATTTGTGTTATTTATTTAATTTGGGATTTGTTTTAAAATTTACATTTACATTATGTTTAAATTTAGTTATTTAGCATATTTAGCATTTTATCTAATGTGACTTACAAATTAGGAAAATAGAAGCAATTAAAACCAACAAAAGAGAAAAAAAATATGCTAGTGCTATATTAGTATATTATTATAGTGTTATGTTCCAATTTCACAAAGAACCGTGCAACATTTTTTCCAAGCAAAAATAAAAGGACACATTTAATTTATTATTTGCTTGAAATCTTATTTTGTAAGGAATAAAAAAAAAAAAAAAATAAATAAAAATAGAAACATGAATTCCAAATCGTGAATCAAATTGTTGAGTGAATCATTGAGTGAATCGTTACATCCCTAGTAATGGCAGACTACTGCTTCTGTGAATATGTTAATAGGGCAGAGATCATCATGAATGTGCAAGATTTCTCCCTACAGTGATGCCAGTGTAGGGAGAAATCTGGAAACACTTGTTCTGAGAGACTGTTTATGATTTATTGGAATAAAAAAAAAATTAATGGTGGATTTTTAACATTATAGGCTGGCTGTTTTCACATACTGTATTCAAACATCTTATAAAAGTGATTTTATTAGAGTTTATTGAAGCAAAAGTCAAAGTTAATGGTTTGTTAAAAGACCTTAAAATAAAGCGTGACGCAGTTTGCTGCTACCAAACAGCCATTTTATATATAAAAGAAGCTGTAGCTCTGTCCTCAGTGGCTGTAGGTGTTAAATGGGACAACTAGCATATAGGGTATTACTCTTGTCACCTAGCAAATGTGCATGACAGTAAAATTTATTTTGTACTTTTATGAAAAATTACATTTTATTGTTTGAAAACAAAACAGGGTTCACAATCCATCTAAACATGCTCACCTTGGTCCATTATGTACATAATAAAGTGTATAAAGTATTTATAAAATCGCATCTCAGTAAGAAAGAAGTAAACTTTTGAACTGCTATAACATGTTTAAAGAGTTTTCAAGTAAGTTGAAGCTCAATATTTAAATTTGAAACTGTAAATACATTGTGTTAACATTGTACCGGAGTCAGACACACTCTTGCAGTTTAAATCTAGATTAAAGACCCATCTCTTTAACCTGGCTTACACTTAACATACCAATGTGCTTTTAATATCCAAATCAGTTAAAGGATTTTTAGGCTGCATTAAGTAGGCAAACCGGAACCGGGAACGCTTCCCATACCACCCGATGTACTTGCTACATCATTAGAAGAATGGCATCTACGCTAATATTAGTCTGTTTCTCTCTTATTCCAAGGTCACCGTAGCCACCAGATCCAGTCTGTATCCAGATCAGAGGGTCACTGCAGTCACCCGGATCCAGTACATATCCAGACCAGTTGGTGGATCAGCACCTAGAAAGGACCTTTACATCCCTGAAAGACAGCGGAGACCAGGACAACTAGAGCCCCAGATACAGATCCCCTGTAAAGACCTTGTCTCAGAGGAGCACCAGGACAAGACCACAGGAAACAGATGATTCTTCTGACTTTGATGCACAATCTGCACAATCTGACTTTGCTACAGCCTGGAACTGAACTGTTGGTTTCGTCTGGTCAGAGGAGAACTGGCGCCCCAACTGAGCCTGGTTTCTCCCAATGTTTTTTTCTCCATTCTTTCACTGATGGAGTTTCGGTTCCTTGCCGCTGTTGCCTCTGGCTTGCTTAGTTGGGGAACAGAGATGACATCACTGAATTCAATGATGAACTGCCTTTAACTGTCATTTTGCATTATTGACACACTGTTTTGCCAATAAATGTTGTTCAGTTGCTTTGACGCAATGTATTTTGTTTAGAGCACTATATAAGTAAAGGTGACTTGACTTGACTTGACTAAATCAGCGTTGCCTTAAAAAAAAGAAAAAAAAAAGAATAAACAATTAAATAAATATCCTGTTGTCACGGAATAAATCTTGGGATAGTCTGGTCCTTGAAAAATCCATTCTTTGTATCCTTCATGGCCCAAGACACGAAGGACACATTTGCAGGAGGGACAGTCTCGTCGCACTGATGTGACATTAATGTCTATTTCCTCATATACATACAGGTGCATCTAAAAAATTAGAATGTTGTGGAAAAGTTCATTTATTTCATTAATTGAACTCAAATTGTTTAACTTGTGTATTATATAAATTCAATGCGCACAGACCGAAGTAGTTTAAGTCTTTGGTTCTTTTAATTGTGATGATTTTGGCTCACATTTAACAAAAACCGACCAATTCACTATCTCAACAAATTAGAATACTTCATAAGCCTTCAGCTCAACTGAATGTTCTGGTCTCGTTTCTCACTGTCCTCTTGATAATACCCTATAGATTCTCTATGGGGTTCAGGTCTTGTGAGTTTGCTGGCCAGTCAAGCACACCAACACCAACACCATGGTCATTTAACAAAACTGGTGCTTTTGGCAATGTGGGCAGGTGCCAAATCCTGCTGGAAAATGAAATCAGCATCTTCAAAAAGCTGGTCAGCAGATGGAAGCATGAAGTGCTCCCAAAATTACTTGGTAAATGGTTGCAGTGATTTTGGTGTACAAAAAACACAATGGACTAACACCAGCAGATGACATTGCTCCCCAAATCTTCAGAGATTGTGGAAACTTAACACTGGATTTCAAGCAACTTTGACTATGAGCTTCTCCACCCTTACTCCAGACGTTAGGACCTTGGTTTCCAAATGAAATAAAAAACTTGCTCTGATCTGAAAAGAGGACGTTGGACCACTGGGCAACAGTCCAGTTCTTTTTCTCCTTAGCCCAGGTAGGTCGCCTCTGACATTGTCTGTGGTTCAGCAAATTCCTTGACACGTCAGTGTGTGGTGACTCTTCCTGGTCTATTCCTTGTGAAGTTCACTCAAATTGTTGAAATGATTTTGCTTGACAATCCGCATAAGGCTGGGGTTTTCTTAGTTGGTTGTGCATCTTTTTGTTCCACACAATTTCCTTCCACTCAACTTTCTGTAAACATGCTTGGATACAGCACTCTGTGAACAGCCAGCTTCTTTGGCAACAAAGTTTGTGGCTTAACCTCCTTGTGAAGGGTGTCAATGATTGTCTTCAACTGTCAGATCAGCAGTCTTCCTTATGGTTGTGTAGCCTAGTGAACCAAACTGAGAGACCATTTTGAAGAATCAGGAAACCTTTGCAGGTGTTTTAAGTTGATTTGCTGATTGGCATGTCACCTATTCTAATTTGTTGAGTTGAACTGGTGGGTTTTTGTTAAATGTGAGACAAAATCATCACAATTAAAATAACTATAAGACTTAAACTACTTCAATCTGTGTGCACTGAATTTATTTAATACACAAGTTTCACAATTTGAATAGAATTACTGAAATAAATGAACTTTTCCACGACATTTTAATTTATTGAGATGCACCTGTAAATTCATAGTCTGCATTTTCAAGTGTGAATTTCATATCTTAATTTACGATTTAGACTGGTGTGTCTAAACTACACATATGTTTTGGGGTTCATGTTTATATCTTATATAAATATGTGATACACAGACAGACTTTCTAGATTATATATTTAGATTGTAAGCCTATCTCAGGTTAGGCTCTCTCTATGTAAAGGAGTGCAATTTTTTAAATACAAAGTGGTGTTTTTAACTTTCACAATATGCACAGCAAATTTTAAAGAATGGATTTAACTCCCTCAGAGTTAAAATGAACACTTACCCAGAGTATATATGGGAATCACCGGTAAAGTGTTAAATTAACACTTTTGAAAGAGTTAACATTATTAACACTCTGACAGTGTTAACCAACAAACTCTTATGGTGTAAAATATTAACACCAGAATGGATGATAAGAACACCAAAGTTGGTGTTCAAAGTTAACACTCAGGAATTAACTGGTCAACACTACCCAGTGTTCAGGTGAAACCAGTGTTTACATTTATTTATTTAATTGAAACATTGTCATTTTTCCCTGCACCAAAATGTCTTCACTTTCAATGCTTCAATTCAAAATAAAAAATAATAATACTCAAAATTTCAATGTAAAGAACATGGTCTTACAACAATTAAACATCATAATGTCAAAGCAAATCATTGCAAAGACACATATGTACTCTAAATGTCATAAGATTTATAATGCTGACATGTATCAGGTTAAACAACAGCATTCCATTCATTACCATAAATGCATAATACATGTTAATGCTCACTTATCAAAGTCTTTGATGGTGTTTGGACCTCCTTGGAGAGAATAGTCTTTTTCTCTTCACTAGACTTCTTTTTTCAGCACGACGAGATGTTTCTCAGCAGTTTTCAGCCAAGCAAGATATCCACTCCTATTTGCAGCATAACACACCTTCTCCTGTAAAACTGAAAAACAACAACAAAAATACTAATAAATAAAAATACAAAATAGTAAAAAAAAAATTAAAAAATAAATAAAAAAACAGCATATTTTCAAATCCATTTATCAAATGTTATTTTTTGAAAAATCTAAAGAAGAAATATATGGGACCACTCTGACACTTTTGCATCTTTTTTAAAAGCTTGATATTGTTTAGCATAGACTGACATTATAAGGACAACCAAGTCTAAAAAAAAAAAAAAAAAAAAAAAAAACATACAGTTTTAGAAACCAGTGTGAGTAAATGATGACTTAAATGGTTAGTTCACCCCAAAATTAAAACTAGCTCATGATTTACTTACCCTCAAGGCATCCAGTGTGTATGACTTTTTTCTTTCAGGTGAATCCAGACAGAGTTATATAAAAATGTCCTGGCCCTTCCAAGCTTTATAATTGCATTAGAGTGGGTGTTTCTGTTCAACAGTCCAAAAAAAAAGTGAAATAAAGTGCATCCTTCCATAATAAAATGTTGGTTGCACTTTATTTTACAGTACATGTACTAACATGTACTTATAGTGTACTTACAGTGTATTTATCTAAGAAAGTTCTGTAACACAAGGTAACTACAATGGGGTAGGGTTAGGTTTAGGGGTAGGTTCAGGGTTAGTACCTAGTTATTACATAGTTATTGTAATTACTATAATAAGTACATAATATGTACATGAGGAACAAGACTGTAAAATAAAGTGCTACCAAAATGTTTCTCTAGCTTGCACTGAATGTTGTACGTGGAAGCCCGTCTGGGCGGATGACGTAGGACATCAGCGAAGTGCAAGCATTGTGTGAAGTGACGAAAACTGAAGAGCGGATGAGAGAACAAAACGAGGGAATCCCAAATTAGAAGTACAAAACAAGGATTTGTAAAGAGACAGGATTTCTATTAAAGTCAAGAGGAGACTGGTTTTCCTATGGTCCCGTAAACAAGCATTGGCTCTTGCGTGACTAGCATATTCTCACTGGAGCTAACACTACACCAAAGTCCTACGTTATCCACCCAGAACGGCTTTCACACACGAAAGTCAGCACAAGCTAGAGGAAAGTGTTTATAATGTTTTAAATATGGGTATTTTTCTTACAAAAACGCTTTGATTCGCTATAGGAGGCCTTTATTTACCCCCGTAGCCATGTAAGGCACTGTTTATTACCACGACTGAGGTGTCCTTGAGCAAGGCTCAACTTGTCCCGGGCACCACAGCATAAATGATGCCCACTGCTCTGGGTGTGTGTTCACGGTGTGTGTGTGTGTGTGTGTGTGTGTGTGTGTGTGTTCATTGCTGTGTGTGTGCACTTTGGATGGGTTAAATGTAGTGCACAAATTCTTAGTATGGAACACCATACTTAGCTGAATGTCATGTCACGTCATTGGGGATGGATGCATTTTATTGTACTTCTTTTGGACTGTTGAACAGAAACTCCCACCCACTGCCATTATAAATCTTGGAAGTGCCAGGATCATTTTTAATAAAACTCAGATCGGATTAATCTGAAAGAAGAATGTCATATACACCTAGGTTGCCTTAAGGGTGAATAAATCATGGGCTAATTAAAATTTTTGGGTGAACTATACCTTTAAGGAAAATAATTTAATTCATATTTTGTAAAAAGAAAGTCAGTCTTACTAGAAAATGGGTCTTCTAATGACAGAGACAAAGTCACAATTCCAAGTGCACACTGATCTCCCTGCGTTGAGGTTGGACGACTCCTATTAAAATGAATGCACATAAATGACAGTCCAAACGTAAAAAAAAAAAAAAAAAAACCTTAGTTGACATTTTTTTTAGGAAGAGATCAGACTATTTATTATTATTGTAAAAAAATAAATAAATAAACATGACAAACATGATAATCTTAAAATATGCAATTGTGGCTTAATCATGTATTGGTGGCTTCAGTGAAAGTGAAAGTGAAGTGACATTCAGCCAAGTATGGTGACCCATACTCAGAATTTGCGCTCTGCATTTAACCCATCCGAAATGCACACACACAGAGCAGTGAACACACACACACACTGTGAGCACACACCCAGAGCAGTGGGCAGCCATTTATGCTGCGGCGCCCGGGGAGCATTTTGGGGTTCGATGCCTTGCTCAAGGGCACCTCAGTCATGGTATTGAAGGTGGTGAGAGAGCTGTTCATGCACTAACCCCACCCACAATTCCTGCCGGCCCGAGACTCAAACTCACAACCTTTCGATTGGGAGTCCAACCCTCTAACCATTAAGCCACGACTTCCCCGACATACTCTTCAAGCACATCTTCTCCTTTTGATTTTTCTGTTAAGCCAGTATGAAACATCTGTGCCAATATTAAATAAATATTTTATTTTACATTTTAATTCCAAACCCATACAACTCCCTTTTACTAATTACAAAATGTAATGCAATGCTTAAAGATAATAACATAATAACGTTTCTAAAGTAGTTCACTGCAACTCATGTGCCATACTCCAAGACTTGTGGGGGCACAAAATCACTTTGAATGATGAAGAATGTAACTCACTCAGTATAGAGAGTTTGAGTTTACTGAAAAGTGTTATTTTCAAAGAAAACAGCACTCAAATCCAATATAAGGATACAACATCATGACAACTCAATTCATGCTTAATGAAATCACAAACATTGTTCATGAGACACACAAGAACAATTTACTTATATTGCTATTTATATTTGAGCAGTTTTACAGTGGTTTGATTTGACATTATGATGTTGCAAAATACATACTGTATTATAAATGGGGTAACGCTAAAAAACATTTTTCGCATTTCCCTTCAGATTTAGATTTCATCTATGAAAATGTGTTGGATCATTTTGGCACGCACAGCATATAACTATTGTCATAAAGTGATATTAATTTATAAAATACATATCGTAAAATAAATAAAACACTTAACGTAGACAAACCATGTTCCGTATGATGTTCTGTACAGGTGATGTTTTAGCGACGATTGCAGAATAAATAATTACAGGTCACACATAAACTCTGTATCTATGTCATCCTTATGTTTCTCTTTTTCTCCCCCAATCTAAACAGAGACCCATCCGCTGTTTGTTTCAGTAAGATTTGAGTAAGTTTGTTCAATGCACCCACCACGATTGAAACTGGACAGTGGGGAAGATTATTTCAAAACTTCAGCTTGGGAGGGAAGACAACTAGTGCAGCGAAAATGTACATTTCTATTCCACTTATGTTTCCCACAATACTACAGACTTTATTAAATTAATATTATGTTATAATAAATTGTTATATATTATCTTTTGAATAACGCTTTGAAATGGGAATGTTTAATCATCGATTGTGGGCGATGACCACTTAGCGCTACCCTCACCTGAGACAGGCAGCAGAGATCTCTTACTATATTAAGTTTTCACATTGGTTGATCTTCTTTTGTAAATTATTAATCAGTGCAAATTATTTGCCTTTCTTGTCTTCAGAAAGATGTGGAAATGATGTTCACTAACCTTTCACATGGTTCATGCTTTACTCACATGCCATATTTATTATCACGACACAATCATGCCTAACTCAAATGCGCCCTTTATTAAAGCAGCAATGAACTTGTATTTTAATCAAATAAAAAGGTACTCCTCTTTCATATCCATTTAAATTAATTTTTTTTGCAGTTAAAATAAATAAACAGTTTCACATTTGATCACATTTTATCAGTTAAATGTCCATTTTTGCCGACAAAAGCAAGTTATGAGTGCTGTACGGAACACCGTTAACCCCTATCATCTTCCGTACACTGGCAGAAGTGGTACTTTTCACCACTTTTCTTGGTTAGTCTACGTTACTTTTGGTTTTTTCCTTGTTAAAACCAACCTCCCCATCTGCTCCAGAGCATCGTGAGTGAAAGAAAATATGTCTGAGAAAAAGTTAAGGAGTGTACAGCAGATCACTATCGCACCTATATCACTATATCACTATAAACAATATGATGTTATAAAACACCTTTTAAATTTGGTAATGTTAATGTTTAAAACGGTTAACTTACTTCCGGTGTTTCCCAGTGAGATCTGCATCTGCGCACTGCATAGCAATTCAAATCTGTGAGAATCGATTAAAGTTAGGCTTGTTCAGGTGAGCGCAGCAAATAAATATCGTCATATAATAATATTATCTTATAAAAAACATATCGTAAATGAGGTAAAACACTTAACAGTTACTCTCTGTGTTTTCCTTGTCAAAACTTACTTACCTGTCTGCTTCGCATCGCAGGTGAAAGGAAATATCGCTCTGAGAAAAAGGTTTAGGAGGGTTTACCACATAAATATACAGTATTGTTCAAAATAATAGCAGTACAATGTGACTAACCAGAATAATCAAGGTTTTTCGTATATTTTTTATTGCCACGTGGCAAACAAGTTACCAGTAGGTTCAGTAGATTCTCAGAAAACAAATGAGACCCAGCATTCATGATATGCACGCTCTTAAGGCTGTGCAATTGGGCAATTAGTTGAATTAGTTGAAAGGGGTGTGTTCAAAAAAATAGCAGTGTGGCATTCAATCACTGAGGTCATCAATTTTGTGAAGAAACAGGTGTGAATCAGGTGGCCCCTATTTAAGGATGAAGCCAACACTTGTTGAACATGCATTTGAAAGCTGAGGAAAATGGGTCGTTCAAGACATTGTTCAGAAGAACAGTGTACTTTGATTAAAAAGTTGATTAGAGAGGGGAAAACCTATAAAGAGGTGCAAAAAATGATAGGCTGTTCAGCTAAAATGATCTCCAATGCCTTAAAATGGAGAGCAAAACCAGAGAGACGTGGAAGAAAACGGAAGACAACCATCAAAATGGATAGAAGAATAACCAGAATGGCAAAGGCTCAGCCAATGATCACCTCCAGGATGATCAAAGACAGTCTGGAGTTACCTGTAAGTACTGTGACAGTTAGAAGACGTCTGTGTGAAGCTAATCTATTTTCAAGAATCCCCCGCAAAGTCCCTCTGTTAAAAAAAAGGCATGTGCAGAAGAGGTTACAATTTGCCAAAGAACACATCAACTGGCCTAAAGAGAAATGGAGGAACATTTTGTGGACTGATGAGAGTAAAATTGTTCTTTTTGGGTCCAAGGGCCACAGGCAGTTTGTGAGATGACCCCCAAACTCTGAATTCAAGCCACAGTACACAGTGAAGACAGTGAAGCATGGAGGTGCAAGCATCATGATATGGGCATGTTTCTCCTACTATGGTGTTGGGCCTATTTATCGCATACCAGGGATCATGGATCAGTTTGCATATGTTAAAATACTTGAAGAGGTCATGTTGCCCTATGCTGAAGAGGACATGCCCTTGAAATGGTTGTTTCAACAAGACAATGACCCAAAACACACTAGTAAACGGGCAAAGTCTTGGTTCCAAACCAACAAAATTAATGTTATGGAGTGGCCAGCCCAATCTCCAGACCTTAATCCAATTGAGAACTTGTGGGGTGATATCAAAAATGCTGTTTCTGAAGCAAAACCAAGAAATGTGAATGAATTGTGGAATGTTGTTAAAGAATCATGGAGTGGAATAACAGCTGAGAGGTGCCACAAGTTGGTTGACTCCATGCCACACAGATGTCAAGCAGTTTTAAAAAACTGTGGTCATACAACTAAATATTAGTTTAGTGATTCACAGGATTGCTAAATCCCAGAAAAAAAAATGTTTGTACAAAATAGTTTTGAGTTTGTACAGTCAAAGGTAGACACTGCTATTTTTTTGAACACACCCCTTTCAACCAATTGCCCAATTGCACAGCCTTAAGAGCGTGCATATCATGAATGCTGGGTCTTGTTTGTTTTCTGAGAATCTACTGAACCTACTGGTAACTTGTTTGCCATGTAGCAATAAAAAATATACTAAAAACCTTGATTATTCTGGTTAGTCACATTGTACTGCTATTATTTTGAACAATACTGTATAAGCTGTAACTGTTTCTATTCTTCATTTTGCACAGATAAACATGCTTCAATTGTCTCCACTAGCACACAGAGTAGCAGCTGAGCTCTGTTTGAAATAACTCTTCATCTTATTTCTTTAGGTCAGAATGTTGTTCAAGCTGAAGTTGATGCGCTTGGGGTGGGGTGGAATCACGGACTCACGACATGGAGCGGTCACCATTACCTTCTGTGCCTTCTTTATGCAAGTGTTTGTGGAAGCTAGCTCATGGTGGTATGTAGTGTTTTTTTTTTTTAAGAACATTTGAAAATATGTCAGTATGTATGTACAGTATGTGTTTCTTTCATTCAAGTATAACTCTGTATGTCTTATACATTGTGCAACATGTCTGTGAGGAACTATTTCTTCCTCATACTTCTGACTTTCAGGATAAAAAAAAAGATTTCACTTTTTGAAATGCTTGAAATACCACATGCAAATACAACAAAAACTCTACACATGCATAAAACAACTTTTACAAAGCCAGGACCTGTCTAAACAGGCCAATAAGGGACTATTGACTCTTATATTAACTCTTCATTTTAATTGTTAATTAATTTAATTAATGAGACACAAATGTCTCATTAAAATATTTGACAATTTTAAAACTGAACAGATATTAAGTTTGCTGCTGGGGTAATCATTTGATTCATGGGTTCACTGGCATTATCACCCCCTTGTAGCAAACCATTGATGAAACAGTTATGACTAAATAATGCCTTGTTTACTGAAATCATGTGAGATTGGCAGTTTGATACATGCTCCAAAACACTGTATTGAAACAAATGATACAAAACCACCACTGGCTCTGCAACCCTTTACTTAAATTCATAGTTCTGCAAGTGAACTTAACTTTATTGTGCCATCCTAAAGAAGCACAAAATCACTTTCACAGACTTTTACATTAAATGATATGTCCAACTCAATTTGAACAGTCTATCTTTAAAAAGCAGCTAAAGACACATCTCTTCCATCTTTATTTGACCCTCTATCTCAAGCACTCTCTATTCTAATGCTATTCTTAAAAAACATGCCCCTTTTAGACTTGCACTCTTAAAAAAAGAGAAAAGAAACTAACTCTAGCTTTCCAATCTTTTTTTGTATTCTGTCGGTTTCCTTTTTTATTTATTATACTATTAACAAAAGCAAAACAAAAAGGCCTCTATTATTTTCCTACAGTATTATATCTTTTATTTTTTATTATTTTTATTATATGATTTACTTACAACTTACATGTGCTGCATTAAGCTAACTGAGACTTGTTATAGCACTTGCATATCACTGCTCTTTTGTTGATTGATCGCTTCCATTGGTCCTCATTTGTAAGTCACTTTGGAAAAAAAGCGCCTGCTAAATGATTTAATGTAATAATATATATATATATATATATATATATATATATATATATATATATATATATATATATATATATATATATATGCGTGTGTGTTTATTTCTAAAAATAGGAAATGTGACCTCCAGGGTGTTAGTGGCCATTAAGTGCTCATGATCCCGTTAAGAGCAGCCTCATCTCAGCCAGCTTTTATGGAATTTGCCATTGGCCCTGATGTCTTTATATTGGTTAAACATAAGATATAATTCATTCAGGATATATCCAATGGGTACTCTTTCGTCTTTGTATTTTTATGTAACCTAAATGTTGTATCATATTGCTGCCTTTTTACTCTTCACTGAATTGCTTAGAAACTTTTAGAATGGCATTTTTGTTTGTTAAATATTATTGTTGAATGAATAACATTTGCCTGCTACGAACCGCCCCATGTACAATCAGGTTGCTCAGGAGGTTGGAAGAGATGATCACCTGGGCCAGAATGAAGTTTAAGTCACAGAAGTCATATAGCCTCTCGTTGTGAAAAGGGGAAAGAAACAACAGAGTCACCTTCACCATCAGTGGGGAAGATATCCCCCTCATCGTGGATCAGCCCATCCAAAGCCTGGGAAGACTTTTTACATCCGGTCTCTCAGACAAGGATATGGGGAAATTCATCCTTCAGCGGTGGTCAAAAGGCCTGTCCAAGATTGATGCAAGCCAGCTACCTGGCTGGGGATGGAATTAAGTGATTCCTCTGACAAGGCAGTGGCTGATGCAAATGCCAGAGTTGAGACTGGAAGGAAATGGAGGGCTAAGGAAGAAGTGCAGAGGGTGATAGGAAGGCTGCAACACCAACAAATTGTGGGCACTGTCCAGACAGGAAGGACAGGCCTTGGATGGAGGGAGCCACCCATCCTATGGTCCAAGGCAAGTAGGAAGGAGAGGAAGGACCTAGTTGTTGCAGAGGTCACCAGGATTGAGCAGGAGGAGCTCAGAGTAAGGTCTGTGGCACAAGGGCAGCAGGGGCGGTGTACAACTTGGGAGGGTGTTGCAAGCCAAGCGATCAGCTGGGCAGAGTTCTGGAAACTGCCACAAGCCTGGCTCAGTTTCCTCATTAGGGCAACATATGACACCGTACCAAGCCCAAAAAAACTCCACCAATGGCTTGGAACAGAGCAATTCTGTGATCTCTGAGGGACCATAAATGCCTCACTCCAGCATGTTCTGTCCCGCTGTAAAACAGCACTAACATGGGTCAGATCAGATGGCGGCATGAGCAAGTGCTCAGGAAGCTGACAGAGGTGCTGGAGAAAAGTCGGCAGGAGGCAAACAATCAGAGTCCATTAGAGAGTCAATGTAGGATCCACTTCCTCAGGGAGGGGGAACCCACAATCCAGACCAGCAAGAGACCACCTGCCAAGTTATTAACACCAGGGGCAGCGTGGAAGAACGAAGTAGACCTGGGAAGCCAGCTCCAGTTACCACAGGAGATATGCAGCACCACATTAAGACTAGACATGGTGCTCTGGTCTGCAGCTGTGAAGTCAGTGATAGTGATCGAGCTGACAGTGCCATGGGAGGAAGGGCTGGAAGCTGCTTACGAGAGAAAGAAGGCGAAATATGCTGACTTGGTTGTGGAGTGCAGAGAAAGTGGATGGAGAGTGAGGCTGTACCCAGTTGAGGTGGGGGCCAGAGGCTTTATGGGCAGATCAATATTATAACTGCTCAAGGACCTGGGATTAGACGTGATAAGGCTTGGGGAGTAACATCTACTTAGGTTTTGCTGCAGGGGGTGTCAGGGAGACTTCCCTGTTCACTGCCCCGCCACCAGGAGATGTTCTGGGTTAAAGGGTGAAACTTCAGTGAGCGGTGGTCCCCAGCTGAAGACCCTGCAGCAAAACAACATTGTATGCGGTCAGGTTTAGGCCTGCCTCAGGGAAAAGGACGCCCCTGCCATGCATAGTCCACCATAGACACTGTAGGATGTGTGACAGGCCTCAAGGTCCAGCAGAAACACCACCTCACTGTAATGAATTATATAATTAATAGTACTATCATTTTATATTAGTATTTGGTATTTAGAGAGGTATGTGTGTTAGTTGTAAGGGGGGTTTCCCTACAGTGGTCAAGGCTGTGGGATTGCTGAATGACTAAAGAAACGATATCAGCATAATGAAATAAAACTGTACAATTCTTGTCTATTACCCCTGCCACTTGACAGAAATAAGCACATTTAGAATAGCTAAACATGTTGGAGAGTGTTGCTATTGAGTGAGTATATTGTATTGCAGTAGGTAGCAATGTTGATCAAGACTAGGTAGTAGGGGTGGAATGGTTCAACTTTTTCCAGTTTGGTTTGTAACGGTTAGAGTCACGGTTTCAGTACGGTTCAGTATGTGCTATGTTTAGAGAAAAACTATACGGTCAAATAAAAATAAAGAAAAAAAGAATAATCTATATAACAACAAGCAACACCACAAATAAATACTATAGTAAAATAGAGTAAAGATTTTTAAAAAATGCATTTGTAGCATTATTTTTTTTACGTACAGAAATTGAATTAAGCAAATGTAAAACAGTATTCCATATTTGATTGTATAAATTAAAAATTAACCTTTATTAAAGTTACAAAAGTTTTTCAATCAAGAGCAGTGAGTGATTTATTTGTTGTTACTGTTCGATTAATATAAAGACTGTCACTTTAGGAGATCCAGTGTACTGATACAGTGCGTTCAGCTGGCTATGTCTGCTGTAGGATACTTACCAAGACAGGCGTTTTGACATAACTTTTTGTGTCAAATTGTCCATTCAAATGCGATACTTAAGAGAGAGCTTAATATTTGTGCACCTTCTGATGTATGGGTTTTGCACTTTGGATGAGCGTACGCAGACATCTTTCCACTGCGTGCACAAGCTTGCGTCCTCTGGCTCTTAAATGTTTAAACTGGCAAAGCTTAAATGAGTTTAATTTGAACACAGATATCAATGTGTGCTGTTCAGGTCTCACCTGTGCACGTGCACTATCAGCACCCGGTGAGTGAATGGTTTGACCAGTTGTTTTTTTTTTTTTTTTTTTTTTTTTAAACGCTGTTGTTGTAATGTACTGGTAAGCCACAATGCGCATCCATCAACATAAATGTAGCGTATGGACCAGATCATGATAACACATTCATTCTAATATTCAGAAATATTTTTAATCTACTGACTGACCTCATGTAAATCACAACTTTCACCAGGAACACCTCTACATTCCTCGATCGGACTCATAAGCTTCAAAGATATCTTAATCAGTCAATGGCCCAAGCGTGCAGAGGAAAAGACCTCCCCATGCCGCTCACACACACACACACACACACACACACACTCAAACCTACTTGCATTTGATTCAGAATGTAAGCCATTACAAATGTATACGATATATTCCTGTGTGTTTGTGTGTTTCCCAGCTCATACCCATATAGCAAATGTCTTCTGGCCCAGATCTGGGCCACACAATGACTTTTCCCTTGGCCTAAGTACCGCAAAGATTGACGACCCGGGAAGTGGCCCAGAACTGGATTAAAGACTCGGGCCACACATGGGACATATCCGGCCCTAATCTTAACCGGCCAGTTAATCAGCCTTAGCTGGCCCTGATCTGGGCCAAAACAGGTTTAATTATTGGTGCCAATTCTCAGCCTTAAGTAAACCAGAATCCCCAAATCTGAGCCACACCTGAGCCTTTTATATCCCAGTCCCAACCCAGACAGCAAGCAGTGTCGGCCCAGATCCGGCCCAAATGGATTTCACGTGGGCCAGATGTGGGCTGGATCTGGGCCAACAGTATATTGCTGTCTGGGAATTTTAATATTTCATATTATTACCTTGTATGTTACTATGATCGCAATTATTCATTTTGTGACATGCTTTAATGTAGACACAAACTATTCCAATAAAGTACATTAAACTGAATAGAATTTCAGACTTAAAACCCACACATCATGTAACTGTGCAATAAAAAAAACGTATTGAGAATAAACAAATAAAGATATGTTTCCTTCTACTTTGACTTGTAATTTCAAAGACTACATTTTAACAATACTACACTTCATTAAAATGTACGTGATCATTTAACCATTATCATGCAATATTGTATTTATCTTGTTTATCATGGGTCACATAATATGCTGCCAGATCTTAGCCTGATTTGGGCCACATATCACTGGACTGATCTGGGCCACCCACCTCCCACCAACAATCGGCCCTCTTGTTGTTTTCCGGTTCCCCGCCGTGCCGTCATTGCCACACATGGCCCAGCTGTGGCTGAAAGGGTACATGCCATTGCTGACAGGAGGCCAGCAGTGCCACCTTTGCTATGTGGGTATTAGCATTAGCACCTTTGCTATGTGGGTATTAGCATAGTTATGATTCTCTAGTCATGTTAGTTGACCTCTAAAATGCATTATACTATTTGTACCATAGTTTGTGTTACCAGATAACCAGTTCATCATGCCATTCATAAAATATGCAAATCCGTCCTTCGGATGAGACGTTAAACCGAGGTCCTGACTCTCTGTGGTCAGTAAAAATCCCAGGATGTCTTTCGAAAAGAGTAGAGGTGTGACCTCGGCATCCTGGCTAAATTCGCCCATTGGCCTCTGACCATCATGGCCTCCTAACAATCCCCATATCTGCTGATTGGCTTCATCACTCCGTCTCCTTTCCACCAGAAAGCTGGTGTGTGGTGGGCGTTCTGGAGCACTATGGCTGTCGTTGCATCATCCAGGTGAATGCTGCACACTGGTGGTGGATGAGGAGATACCCCCCTGACTATGTAAGCACTTTGAGTGTCTAGAAAAGCGCTATATAAATGTAAGGAATTATTATTATAAATCAGGTGTCATTGAGACAAAGAAACACTTTCCTGCTGAAACTATATGCCTTCTTATTGGTCAATACAACCAAAAGGGGTGTTACCGGGAAAACCAGATAAAACCTCTTCCACACTCAAAAAGTGAGTTTTTCTCTTAACTTCCCTGGAGGCACCCATCACCCTGGATACCTCGCGACTCCCCTTCGGGGTCTGATCTACTGGCAGTTTTCAGCAACTTTGTTGATTTACTTTGAAGCAGTCAACCCATGGATGAAATGACGAAGGTTTCACTCCTAACAGGATTCAACAGGAATCTATGCATTATACATGCACCGGGACACTTTCCTCATCAACTACAGAACCAATGCAAGTAACCGCTTGTTAACTATTTAGATACGCTTCTAGGCTTTGACCCCTTTTAATTAAAGGGGGGGTGAAATGCTATTTAATGCATACTGAGTTTTTTACACTGTTAAAGAGTTGGATTCCCATGCTAAACATGGACAAAGTTTCAAAAACTAAGTTGTACGTTTGAAGGAGTATTTTTGTTCCCAAAATACTCCTTCCAGTTTGCCAGTTTTTTTCGAGTATGGCTCTGTGTGGCATTAGATGGGTCCTAAGGGCACGTCTGCCCGGAAGAGCGCGCTCCCGTATAGCAGAGCACTGAGAGGCTGAGCACAGACATTCATTCACTGATCAGAGCGAGAGCGTCGCGAAAAGTCACAAAAGAAGTGTGTTTTTGGTTGCCAGGGCAAGACAACCCTGCACAGATTACCAAAAAAAAAAACAGCATTAAGGGACCAGTGGATGAAGTTTATTTTTACAGAGCATCAACAGAGTTGTGCAAGTGTTTTTGTTTGTTCCCTGCATTTCGAAGATGCTTGTTTTACAAACAAGTCCCAGTTTGACGATGGATTTGCATATCGTTTATTTCTTAAGGATGATGCAATCCCAACGAAAAAGGGTCACGATCGTGTGTTGGAACCACAGGCGGTGAGTAAAACTGCTTCAAATATCTCTGCCTCCTTTTTAGGGCGTCCGCCTCCCATGCCGGAGACCCGGGTTCGAGCCCCGCTCGGAGCGAGTCGTTGCTGCTGCTGCTCTCTTTCAGTTTCAGTCTCAGGATCTGATTCTGGATCATAAATAAACGGCTGAATCTGACTGTTAGCCATGGTTTGTTTTGGATTATGTTTTTTTTTTCCTCACGGTAATGTCACAACTTCCAAACGCTCTCAACGCAAAAGCCTACTGGCGCTCGTGATTCTTTCTTTCTTTGGTCGTGTTTTTCAGGGAAAAATTGGTACAGACTATCTGTCTCTTATGAATATAATAAAACTAAAGACTTTTTGGAGTTATGAAGGATGCAGTACTACTCTATAGGTACTCAATATAAACAGGATATTGAGTGAAAACGAGCATTTCACCCCCCTTTAAGGTGATCAGATTATTTGATGGTTCTTAACAGGTTGTGATTTGGTTTATGAGTAAATACTACCATGACTCTCCACTTTCTTGCACATGAGTGCTCTCTCTTTCTCTTTCTCTCTCTCTATCCATGCCTTCGTTGCATTAGCATCTATGTTTAATGTGTGTACGTTTGTGTTTAGTCAGATGTTCCGTGTTCCCCTGTAGTGTAGTTCAATAAACATCCATATGTATTCACGCTTGGTTGTCTGTGTTGTCTGTCTTGTTAGACCCCCAATGTTCAAGTTCAAGTTCAAGTCTGCTTTATTGTCAATTTCCACATGTACAGTACATACATACAGAGAATCGAAATTGCATTACTCTCAGACCCCGGTGCATACAGATAACATTAACATTAAAGCCTTAAAAATAACTAGATCAAATATGAAATGTAGATACAACTACACGATAAGGGAATGATAAAAAAAGACATATTATAAAATTAAAAATAAAGTTAAATAAAGCAGCGCAAGGTAAATGACAGATATAGTGCAAATCAATGAAGTGAACAACAGTGCAGTTAAAAGATTTTTTAGTGCAAAAAAATAATTTATTAAAAATATCTTAAGTCTGATTAAAGTGACAAGTGACAAGTGACCAAGAACAGTTATTTAACTGACTGATGAGGTAGTGGAATGACGTCAGTTCCATGCCGAATGAGGTAGTGAGCGGTGAGTGAGCAGACCAATGCTGCACAAATGACTAGTGCATGCCATCATATAATTAGTGTGTGGGGGGTGGGGTGGGGGGGGGGTCATAGTTCAGTGGTGCGTGGGGAAGAAGAGGGGAGGGGGGGGCAGGTTCGGGAGGGAGTTCAGCTTACTGACAGCCTGGTGGATGAAGCTGTCCTTCAGTCTGCTGGTCCTGGCCTGGAGACTCCGCAGTCTCCTCCCTGATGATAGCAGGCTGAAGAAGCTGTGTGATGGGTGAGTGGGATCACCTGTGATGCAGAGGGCTTTGCGGGTGAGACGTGTTCGATAAATGTCCTGGAGGGACCCACCAATGAGACCCACCAAAGTCGTGTCATCTGCAATCTTAATAAAGAGGTTGGAGCTGTGTGACGGTGTGCAGTCATGGGTCAGCAGAGTGAAGAGGAGGGGGCTCAGCACACATCCTTGGGGGGCCCCAGTTTTCAGTGTGATGGTGCTGGATGTGTTGCTGCCGACCCGTACTGCCTGAGGTCTTCCAGTCAGAAAGTCCAACAGCCAGTTGCACAGCGAAGTGTTGAGCCCCAGCTGACTCAGCTTGTAGATGAGTTGTTGAGTGATGATTGTGTTGAATGCTGAACTGAAGTCTATGAACAGCATTCTGACATATGAGTCCTTTTTGTCCAGATGGGTGAGTGCTGAGTGAACGGCAGTGGAGATGGCATCATTGGTCGACCGGTTGGACTGATATGCAAACTGGAAGGGGTCCAGGGAGGGGGAGGGGGCAGACTTGATGTAGTGCATGACTAGCCGTTCAAAGCACTTCATGAGGATGGGGGTAAGTGCAACAGGACGGTAGTCATTGAAGCAGGATGGAGATGGCTTCTTCGGGACTGGGATGATGGTGGTAGTTTTAAAGCATGTGGGAACAACAGCCTGACTCAGTGAGATGTTAAAAATGTCTGTGAAGACATCAGTGAGTTCTGCTGCACAGACTTTCAGTACAGGCCCAGGGATGTTGTCAGGACCCGGAGCTTTGCGGGCATTTATCCTACTGAAGGATCTCCTCGTGCTGTCTGGGGTCAGACTCTGAGTACTCCTGGAGGTCAGTGGTGTTATTGCATGTGGCAGCCTGTTTAAACATGTCCCAGTCAGTTGTGTTGAAGCAGTCCTGAAGAATCTCTGATGATCCTTCTGGCCACACTTTAATCTGTTTGTAAACTGGTTTGGCGACTTTAATGAGCGGTCTGTATGCAGGCATTAGCATAACAGTGATGTGGTCTGAGGCTCCGAGGTGGGGGAGGGCTTTGTAAGCTCCTCTCTGTGTGGTGTAAACAAAGTCCAAAATGTTATTACCTCGTGTTGGAAAGTTGATGTGCTGGTGTATTTTTGGAAACACACTCTTAAGGTCAGCATGGTTGAAATCCCCAGCTATGATGAGGAAAGCATCGGGGTGTGCTGTCTGCTGCTCACTGATGTGCTGGTACAGTTCATGTAGTGCGTCGTTCCTGTTGCTGATGATGTTGAATGGGGGAATGTACACTGAAATGAGCAGTATAGCAGTATATTCCCTCGGCAGATAGAACGGCCGGCACTTAATAATCATAAACTCCATCAGGGGTGAGCAGTGTTTGCTGATCACAACAGTATC
Source organism: Carassius auratus (assembly GCF_003368295.1). Taxonomy (NCBI): domain Eukaryota; kingdom Metazoa; phylum Chordata; class Actinopteri; order Cypriniformes; family Cyprinidae; genus Carassius; species Carassius auratus. The sequence continues at coordinate 28,566,704 of NC_039250.1, forward strand.
GCAGCACCACACATCATTGGTTTTTCCTCCCGCGATGAGAGCTCTGTCCGCTTGATAGCACGTCAGCTGGTCAAGCTGAATAGCGCCATCAGGAACGCTTTTGCTGAGCCATGTTTCCGTGAACACAAAAACACAACAGTCTTTTACAGTCCTCTGTGTTGAGCGTAGTAAACGAATGTAGTCCAGTTTATTGTCCAACGAGAGTACATTAGCCAGTACGATGGTGGGGATAGATGGCTTGTGTGGGTTAGCCGTTAGCCTAGCCCGGATACCTCCGCGCTTACCCCTCTTCTGCTTCCTCTCACGCCGCTTGTGGTGCTTCCGCTGCGGGCGAGATGCAGTAGTGGGGGTCGATGATGGTGAAGGGCTCCGTAGCAGATCGAGATCCCGCAGCTGTTCTGCGTGCGCGGAGTTTAACTGTAAAAATGCAGATCTGCCGACATCAAGCAGAAACTCGCGACTGTATTTGCGCTTACAGACAGGTAGTCGCGACAACAACGTACAAAAACACTGCGACTCACAAGACAAAAAACACGAAAACACCGTTCTGTCGGGACGGAGAAAAGCCGCTGCGTGTGGACGTGCCGCCATCTTGGTTCATTCACCTCATAAGTATAATCACCTCAGTGCCTCCAGGAACTCCAAATGTTCCTTTTGTTACTCAAAATAGGTTTGGGAAAGGAAAGCATAAATCTGATTATTTTTGACCCTACATAGTGATGATGATTACATTGTTATTGTTGTCTTTAAGAGTAAGCAGACAAAAACTTTTAAATTAAAAAGAATTAAAGAAGGTTGAAAATAAGGAAAATAAGGAAATAATTTTTACTTTCAACAACATCTTGTAAGACTCAACAAACAAATGCTTTGTTCATCGCTGTTGTGGGAAATCCCCTTAAAAGTGGCATATCATTAAAATCTAATTTTCCAGGTTTTAAGTGCTATAATCAGGTCCCCAGTGCATCTACCAACGAAGGAAATGTGAAAAATATTAACCCAGTAACTTTGTTTTGGTAAGCCTTTTTCTGCAAGCCTTAAAAAAAAATTAGCACGTCTGATTTTGTGCCCGTTGCAAAGGGATGTCTTTATAAAATTACTAATCCCTTAAAAGTTTCCACCCAAGGCACCGTCATTTTGATTTGGCTAACTTCTGCATTTGGCTGCACAGACAAGCTCAGAACACTATTTAGAGTCGCAGCCTCAGAGGAGACAAAACATCGTTAGATTTATTTATTTATTTATTCAATGTATATTGCTGCTGCCACACAGATCTAATATAAACATCTTCATAAACATAACCAAATGTTTTTGTAATGTGTTTTTAACATAAACTTGTTTGTGAATGAGAACTTTCTGTCCGTGTGCACTCAAAAAAACATATATCAAAAGTTTAGACTAATATGGTTTAAAACACATGGTTTCAACTTGATAAACATAATAATGTATTCTATAAAACATAATATAGAATGCATATCACTCTGTTCCATGAGCAGCTTTGGGACGTTCTGATCCCTCTCTGGTTCATCTTATACCGACCTACAGGCAGAAACTAAAATCAGCTAAACCTGTATTAAGGACTGTAAAAAGATGGACTAATGAAGCAGAGCAGGATTTACAATCTTGTTTTGAGTGTTTTTGAAGCACTGCCACCGATCTGGACGAGCTCACAGAGACTGTAACATCATATATAAGTTTCTGTGAGGATATGTGTATTCCTACCAGGACTCAACTAAATTACAACAATCACAAACTGTGGTTCACTGCAAAACTCAGCTCCGTAAGGCCAAAGAAGATGCTTTCAGGAAGGAGGACAATATCTTGTATAAACAGGCTAAATACACACTGGAAAAGGAAATCAGAGGGGCAAAGTCAAATTATTCTGGAAAAATAAGGACTCAGTTTACTTCAAACGACTCCGCATCAATGTGGAAAAGTCTGAAGAAGATCACCAATTACAAGACACGAGAATCAATGACTGGCAGACGATCTGAACGAGTTTTACTGCAGGTTTGAAAGAACACCAATCACTTGCCCTGAACGCCTCCCCACACAACCGTTCACAGCATTCACAACTCCTGCAACCCGCCCTGGACACATCTCCAAACAACTGCTCTCACAGTTCACACCTCCTGCATCCCCACTCTCCCTCACACCTGCAATACAGATAAGCAAGGATGAAGTGTGGCAGGTCGTCTGTAAGCATAAAAGGAAAAAAACACCAGGCCCAGATTGTGTTACACCAGTCTGTCTGAAATCCTGTGCTGACCAGCTGGCCCCTTTCTTCACACAGATCTTCAACATATCACAGGAGCTGTGTGAAGTCCCTTCATGCTTCAAACGCTCCACCATCATCCCCATCCCTAAGAAACCCAAAATTACAGGACTAAATGACTACAGGCCTGTGGCTCTAATGTCTTTGGTCATGAAGTCATTTGAAAAACTGGTGCTGGCCCACCTGAAGGACATCACTGGGCCCTTGCTGGATCCTCTTCAGTTTGCCTACAGAGCAAACAGGTCTGTGGACGATGCAGTAAACATTGGACTACATTATGTTCTGCAACACTTAGATAGACCGGGGACTTATGTGAGGATCCTGTTTGTGGACTTAAGCTCGGCCTTCAACACGATCATCCCAAACCTCCTCCTGCCCAAACTAAATCATCTCTCCGTGCCCACCTCCATCTGTCAGTGGATCAACAGCTTCCTGACAGACAGACAGCAGCTAGCGAGGCTGGGAAAATACACATCCAGCACCTGTACAATCAGCACCGGAGCTCCCCAGGGCTGCGCTCTCTCCCCACTGCTCTTCTCCCTGTACACCAACGATTGCACGTCTAAGGACCCCTCTGTCAAGCTCCTAAAGCCGCTTTTCCACCGAAATTACCCAGAACATTTGTACCAGGAACTTTTTCCCCCCAAGACCTGTTGCTTTCTGCGTTTCCACCGCAGTGTAAAGTAGCAGGAACATTAGGCAAATAGACTGGTGACGTAGGTTTGCGCGCATTTGTCAATACAAAGTACGCTGATTTCGGACGTGCCTCCTCCAGTAGTGCAGACTTTGTGCATTCGACTCAGTCAGGAATGTGATGTCCGCGACGATGAAAGTCAGGTAATTGTGCAAACAGCAGCATACTTGATAACTTCAGTCAGTTCACATTAGCTACTGATATTTTACTCTCTGTATATTTACAATAACACTAAATATGATTTCAAATACCACTGCCTCCTTTTGTATTCATTTAAACATAATAACAGCTGCAGAAATTTACTTAGTTCAGGGATATGTGTAACGTTAAATACAGCCATTACAATTAAACAAAATATTATATAAATTTGCCTTTTTTATATTCATTTTAAGATAAATTGAATACAGACCAAAAATAACCTGTTAGATTTACTCAAAACAAATTATATGTTATGTTTAACCACTAAAGAGACATCGGAGTCAGCGGCACATATCAGAAGGTCTATCCAAGGTGAGGCTGCTTCTCGGCAGATAGATGATCACTGAGCTGCGTGAACTCAACCAATCAGCATGTTTAACACTCAAGTCCCGCCCCCGAAAGTTATGGAACTTTGAAAAAGTACTACCTCACTAGCAGGGACTTTCTGAGGGGCATTTTTTTACCTGGAACTTTATTTAGTGCCTGGTTCCTGTGTGTTTAACCTGCCACAGGAGCTGCTGAAACAGTTCTACTCCACCATCATCGAATCCATCCTCTGCACTTCATTAACTGTCTGGTTCAGCTCAGCTTCTAAATCTGACCTCAGAAGACTACAGAGGGTAGTCCGGACTGCTGAGCGAATCATCGGTACAACCCTCCCTTCTATTCAAGAACTGTACTTATCCAGAGTGAGCAGAAGGGCTGTTAAAATCACTCTGGACCCCTCACATCCAGCACACTCCCTCTCTGAACTGTGTCCATCTGGTCGACGCTACAGAGCACTGAGCACCAGAACGACCAGACACAGGAACAGTTTATCCCCTCAGGCAATCCATCTTATGAACAATTGATAAAATTTGTGGAACACACTACACTATTTATATTTATATATACATACACTTATTCATCTAACACACATACTTAGCGTACACTTAAATTATTGCACATAATATACATGTACATACATAATGCTCATTGTAATATACCTGCCATACATTGTCAATTTGTATATTTTCTTTCCTTACCTACCTATTTGTTTATATATTTTGTATTTTTTATACCATTTTGTGTTTTTTTTTTTTGTTCTGTCACTGTCATTATGTTGCACTGGGGAGCTTCTATCACGAAAACAAATTCCTTGAATGTGTGAACATACCTGGCAATAAAGCTCATTCTGATTCTTAAGCTCATTCTGATAATAATTAGAACCAAAACAGATGTTTATATATCTATATATATATATATATATATATATATATATATATATATATATATATATATATATATATATATATATATATGTATATATATATATATATATATATATATATATATATATATATATATATATATATATATATATTTTTTTTTTTTTATTACTTTTAACATTTGAAAGAATACTATGACAATGATATGACTTTCCTCAGTGGATATTCAAACTAATGTTTATTGTGAATATGAGATTGAGCTGAAGTATGAATTCTGTTTTAGATGCAGGTAATCACACTAACTCTGTCCGTCTCTCTGTTATAATGTTCTACGTAATACAATGAGTTTGCAATGAAGCAACTCAGTATTCCTTTATTACTAGCTCTAAAGTTATGTTTTCGAATTAGCTACAGAGGCTTGGGCTCAGCTGATAAACTGTAAACTTGAGCTTTGAGGAAGCACACAAACAGTGTTTTCTTATTTATTTACACACTTGTGTAATCAAACTGTTACCTGTAACCATGTGATATCACTCCATGCCGATATAGAGCGATATGACATAGCTACGAGTGTGACATAGCTCATATATACAAAAAACATGTTCATCACTAATAGTGTGTGTTTATGCATGGGGGGTGCTTCCAGGTCTCTAGCAATGAATCCCCTCCTGATACCAGAAGCATATATCATAGGAGGACAGCCGCTGTGCAGTCAACTAGCTGGACTATCTAAAGGTCAGAAGAAGCTTTGCCAGCTTTATCAAGATCACATGCAGTTCATTGGAGAGGGTGCCAAAACTGGCATCCAGGAGTGCCAATACCAGTTTCGCAACCGCCGCTGGAACTGCAGCACAGTGGACAACTCCTCAGTGTTTGGCAGAGTCCTGCAGATAGGTATATTTTTAGGCAGATGTTTTCCATTTAACAGTAATTGATATTAATCACAGATGTCTAGCTGCAAAATTGACAAAACACCATATAAGCACCCTGTGGCATCTTGTGTGGGAGTGTTGCTGTCTAACAAAACCAAGCTCAGGCAATTCAATTCAAAAGAAACGGGTTTCTATTTATCAACCAATAAAAAAGAAAGAAAGAAAGACAGAAAATAAAGAAAAAAAGAAAACAAACAGAATGTTTTGCTGTTTTGCGCTGCTGTGAAACTTTATTTTCTGCTTATACATGCTATATATCTATTTTTTGTTATTTATACATGCTGATCTCTGAATGTCTAATAATGTGCTTTCTTGTTATAAATGAGGAGAAATGTCCACTAGGTGGTCAGCTTATTTTATGTTGCTGAATTTACTTTACAAAAGTGATGTAGCAGCCAGCATTGTGATGCACCTAAATTTGTCTTTTTGGTTTCAAACAAAAACATATGTCTATTTAAACTAGTTTGAAGTTCATTCACTTTTTACATTCGGACACATGAAAGCAATGCTACATAATGTACAAGACAGTTTTTCAGTACAATTGTAAAGATTCTTTCTGATTTGGTTAATGTTCCTAGAATAAATATATTAGGGTAAACATAATAAATGATTATGATTTATTTATAAACTGTTGCTCATGAAAGCAAAGGTAAACAAAGGTAAATGTCAATTTCTTTTGGTGGTTGTTTGCTTTTGCAGGGAGCAGAGAGACAGCTTTCACATATGCTATTAGCGCTGCTGGCGTGGTCAATGCAGTGAGTCGTGCCTGCAGAGAGGGGGAGCTGTCGAGCTGTGGCTGCAGCAGGGCCGCGAGACCTAAAGATCTGCCACGAGACTGGCTGTGGGGCGGCTGTGGTGACAACCTCAATTATGGGTACCGCTTCAGCAAAGAGTTTGTGGATGCACGCGAACGGGAAAAAACGTACACCAAAGGCTCCTTGCAGAGTGCAAGACTGCTGATGAACCTTCATAACAATGAGGCAGGACGGAGGGTAAGACAGCTGTAACTATGTAAAGATGAATCATTTTCATCTAAACTTGCACACATGGTCAGTCTAATCTTTCAATGGTGCAGTCATGCAACGATGGTGTAGTTCGTTTAGAACCTAAATATAGCATTTTATTCCTGACAGTTGTATTTATACTTAAAAAATTGATTTGTGTAAATTATTTTGAAGAACAAAAACACGTAAGATTAATTTTTTCCGCAGTTCCAAATCCAATAGAACATATCTATTGACTTTTTTCGAGGGAACCAGGGTGATACTAAATACTGTGTTGGCGTAGAAAATCACATTACATTTTATCATGGTTCTATTTAGCTAACAACCACTTTCTCTATCACAGATAACATCAGATCTCGCCCATGTGTCCTGTAAGTGTCATGGCGTGTCCGGCTCCTGCAGCCTTAAAACATGCTGGTTGCAACTTGCTGATTTCCGGAAGGTGGGTGACGCACTGAAGGAGAAATATGACAGTGCCGCTGCCATGAGGCTAAACAGCCGTGGGAAGCTTGTTCAAGTTCACTCCAAATTTAACTCTCCTACCAGCAGTGACCTGGTGTACATCGACCCCAGTCCAGATTTCTGTGTAGAGAACAAAACTACTGGCTCTTTAGGAACTCAAGGCCGCCTCTGTAACAAGACATCCGAAGGCATGGATGGCTGCGCACTCATGTGTTGTGGTCGAGGTTACGATCAGTACAAGACACAGCTGGTTGAGCGCTGCCACTGCAAGTTTCACTGGTGTTGCTACGTCAAATGCAAACAATGTTCACGAACAGTTGACCAGTTTGTGTGCAAGTAGTAGCACAAGGCAAGTAATGAGAGCATGTGAGAGAAGTAAAAACAAAAATTATTTTTATAGAGCTGAAATCATTATGAGACTGGTTTCGTGCTATCAATTTCTAAGTTGTAAGTACAAAGCATCTAAACTGCAAATATCCTTTATATATTTATTTTTTGATAAATATGATTTTGAAATCCTTTGATTATGTAATATAAATGAAAACAGCCTGAATACAGAGCCTTTCAGTAGGGTAAATGAACATTCAGATGAGAAACCATGCTGCAAAAAAACCTTTAACTGTAAAATGTCAACTTCATTAAAACCAGATCATTGTATTTGTGAATAAGTCTTGTTTTGAGAAAATGTCTTAAATTGTCGGTGGTTTCTATTATCACTCAATTTTTGCTTATAAAACAAAATTAATAATTTTTCTAATGAGTTAAGAAATATAAATTTGATTCACAATATATTGTCTGAAAACAGGTTTTATCTAACATTAACTTTTCAAGTAAAAGTATCTTGATTTACAAAGAACAAGATATTACAGAAATACAGGTAAATTAGGTTACAACACGGTTAACTTGTCACTGTTAAACAGTGTGCAGTGGTGGGGCATCTCCAGGACATAAGTGAGTCAACTGCATAACAAAACATGCATAGTTACTGTGTAGTTACCACTGTGTTCTTTAGTCTGACATCATCTCACACTTTGTGGATTTGCATTCAAAGTCTAACAAATTTTATGCAACAGGTTTTCTTCAGTAAACAATATAATTTCTGTACAAAACCTTCACATGTAACTGTAAATAAAGTCATTAAAGAGAATTTATGTTTGCGTCTATTCATTCACCCCAGCTCTGCCTTCACATGTAGTTATGGTAACACTTTACAATAAAGGTACATGAATAATCATGTACTAATATTGAATTAATATTTACTTTGACATGGACTCTTGATTAGTGAAGACATAAACTAATCATGAACCTATGAAGATACTCTTGAGAACTCTCAATGTTTAAACACAACTGGTGTCATAAGAAGGTATCTGCCTTAATTACACGTTAGTACATGTTTTATCGTTTATGTATTACTTCTCACTTACCGTATTTTCCGGACTACTATAAGTCACACTTTTTTTTCATAGTTTGGCTGGTCCTGCGACTTATAATCAGGTGAGACTTATTTATCAAAATTAATTTGATATAAACCAAGAGAAATGAACCAAGAGAAATCATTACCATCTCCAGCCGTGAGAGGCTCACTGTGCTCAGTGCACCTATATCCTACACTAAGCAGCATAGAGCGCCCTCTCGCGGCTGTAGACGGTAATGTTTTCTCTTGGTTCTAAATAAATGCAACTTGTAGTCCTGTGAGACTTATATATGTTTTTTTCCTCATCATGATGTATTTTTGGACTGATGCGACTTATACTCATGTGCGACTTATAGTCCGAAAAATACAGTAGTTGTATAAATTAAATCAAACAGTCTCTAAATGAAGGTAAAATACATTTGTTCACTTTTAAATAAATTTTCACACCAATTTGCAAAACTAATGGAATGCACAGTAGATATATATATATATATATATATATATATATATATATATATATATATATATATATATATATATATATATATATATATATATATATATATATAAAAAACTGGATGACGAGTAATTCCTTACTGCTAAATTCTGGTGTTAATTATAGGACCTAAAAATTCTTCATGTAATAAACTAGAACACTGTCTAAGACTTGATGGCTGTTCTGTCAATTCTTCATCATCAATTAGGAACTTAGGTGTGTTATTTGATAGCAATCTTTCCTTAGAAAGCCACGTTTCTAGCATTTGTAAAACTGCATTTTTTCCATCTCAAAAATATATCTAAATTTCGGCCTATGCTCTCAATGTCAAATGCAGAAATGTTAATCCATGCATTTATGACTTCAAGGTTAGACTATTGTAATGCTTTATTGGGTGGTTGTTCTGCACGCTTGGTAAACAAACTACAGCTAGTCCAAAATGCAGCAGCAAGAGTTCTTACTAGAACCAGGAAGTATGACCATATTAGCCCGGTCCTGTCAACACTGCACTGACTGGCTCCCTATCAAACATCTCATAGATTTTAAAATATTGCTTATTACTTATAAAGCCCTGAATGGTTTATCACCTCAGTATTTGAATCTTGTTACATTATAATCCTCCATGTCCACTGCGTTCTCAAAACTCAGGCAATTTGATAATACCTAGAATATCAAAATCAACTGCGGGCGGCAGATCCTTTTCCTATTTGGGGCCTAAACTCTGGAATAACCTACCTAACATTGTTCGGGAGGCAGACACACTCTTGCAGTTTAAATCTAGATTAAAGACCCATCTCTTTAACCTGGCTTACACATAACATACTAATATGCTTTTAATATCCAAATCCGTTAAAGGATTTTTAGGCTGCATTAATTAGGTAAACCGGAACCGGGAACACTTCCCATAACACCCGATGTACTTGCTACATCATTAGAAGAATGGCATCTACGCTAATATTAGTCTGTTTCTCTCTTATTACGAAGTCACTTTAGCCACCAGATCCAGTACGTATCCAGATCAGAGGGTCACTGCAGTCACCCGGATCCAGTACGTATCCAGACCAGATGGTGGATCAGCACCAAGAAAGGACCTCTACATCCCTGAAAGACAGCGGAGACCAGGACAACTAGAGACCCAGATACAGATCCCCTGTAAAGACCTTGTCTCAGAGGACCACCAGGACAAGACCACAGGAAACAGATGATTCTTCTGCACAATCTGACTTTGCTGCAGTCTGGAATTGAACTACTGGTTTCATCTGGTCAGAGGAGAACTGGGCAACCGACTGAGCCTGGTTTCTCCCAAGGTTTTTTTTTTTTTTTTTTTCATTCTGTCACCGATGGAGTTTCGGTTCCTTGCCGCTGTCGCCTCTGGCTTGCTTAGTTGGGGTCACTTCATCTACAGCGATATCATTGACTTGATTGGAAATAATTGCACAGACACTATTTAAACTGAACAGAGATGACATCACTGAATTCAATGATGAACTGCCTTTAACTATCATTTTGCATTATTGACACACTGTTTTCCTAATGAATGTTGTTCAGTTGCTTTGACGCAATGTATTTTGTTTAAAGCGCTATATAAATAAAGGTGACTTGACTTGACTAAATGGTTTAGCTCCTGCGTACCTAACTAGCCTTATACCATGCTACAATCCATCACGCTACCTAAGTCAAGTCAAGTCACCTTTATTTATATAAACAAAATACATTGCCTAAGGATAGCAAAGTCCACTAAAGGAGGTCGAGTTTTTTCGCATTTGGCTCCCAACCTCTAGAATAGCCTTTCTGATAATGTTCAAGGTTCAGAGACACTCTCTCTGTTTAAATATAGATTAAAAACACATCTCTTTCGCCAAGCATTCAAATATTGCAACTCATAATTCGTGACTGCAATGGTATTTGATCAAATGTGCATTATTGTTCTTTAGCTTGGGTTAAACTATTTAATTTTACTTGGTTGGAACAGCAGCTACGCTAATTATGTCTCTATTTGTTTCTCTGTTTTGCCAAGGGATGTAGGATTTACATAAGCTCCAGTCTGGATCCAGGACTCCTGAGAAGAGATGATGCCAACCCCTCAGATGACCTTAGATGATGCTAACCCTGAAACAACATACACAACTTACAAATATTGCTTCAAGTGTGATTGCATCCTATAATAATTGCTGTAAATAGTGTTCGTCTGGTTGACTATGTCTTGTATTAATCTTTCTGAAAATTCCTGTCATATGCAAATAAACTGACAGTCACCACTGATAAGCTACTACTAAATAGTCTTGTCTTCTCCAATTTCAGGCCCAGGTTGTTTGTGCCACACCATTCAGCCAGCTTTGCCACTTCCTCTCTGTAGTGCGTGTCATCGCTGTTGCTGATGAGACCTACCACCCTGGTGTCATCTGCAAACTTAATGATGTGGTTGGAGCAGAGCTTGGCAGTGCAGTCATGGGTCAGCAGCATGAAGAGCAGCGGGGCGAGCACACAGCCTTGTGGGGCACCTGTGATCAGTTTTGTAGTGCTCGAGGTGTTGTGGCCGACACAGACTGACTGAGGTCTTCCAGTTAGAAAGTCCATAATCCAATTACAGAGTGAACTGTTAAGGCGCAGCATGTTCAGTTTGTTATTGAGCTGTTGTGGTATTATTCTGTTGAATGCTGAGCTGAAGTCAATAAACAGCATTCAAACATAGGAGTATTTATTCTCTAGGTGTGTAAGAGCCAGGTGGAAGGTGGAGGAAATTACATTGTCTGTAGTGGTTTGGAAGGTATGCAAACTGGAGCAGATTGAGTGTGTTGGAGAGGCTGGTTTTGATGTTATGCATGATTAACCTCTCAAAGAACTTTATGATGATTGGAGTCAGTACTATAGGTAGTTGTTTAGACAGGACAAAGATTTTTTTTTTTTTTTGGTACCAGTATGAAATAGGGAACACTTATTCAGTATTGACTGTTTTTTTCCCTAAAAAAAAATCCCAATTTGCTGATTATTAATAGTTAGTAAGGTAGTTGTTAAGTTTAGGTATTGGGTAGGATTAGGGATATAGAATAAGATGATATAGAATAAGGCATTGATATGTGCTTAATTAGTACTAATAAAAGGCTAATATTTTAGCAATATGCATGCTAATAAGCAACTAGTAAAGAGACCCTAAAATAAAGTGTAACCCATATATCTTTATTTATACAGCTGTACATAGAGTAAATAATGCACAATCTATACATAAATGTACTGTTCCAGATTATACACATATTTGTCAGTTTTTTTTCTCTTCTCATATGTCAGATGTGTATGTATGTATTTACCAGGTGCACCTTTAAAAACCTCAACAAATTAATTGTGTGTTTGCGCACACCTGGCGAATAAAGCTAATTCTGATTGTAAAAAAAAAATAAAATAAAAAAAAAATATTAGTATATGATAAGACCCAAGTTTCTGGCCAGAAGGACTTTCTGAAGGAATTTCTGACGTGAAGGTTGAACAAGAGGTACAGACTGATTGGCCTAAACTGTGGGTTAAACAGAGTAAAAAAATGATGACATGTGTGGTATGGATCTGCATAGTTCAGAGAAGTGGTTAAATGTGTTTATTTATCAAGTATAGTGTGAAAAGTCGCAGTTCACTGATAGGGCCATATAGTCTGAGCACATAAATTGTGAGCTTTGGCTTTACATCACATGCGATTTACTTCAGTAAGAGTTCATATTTACCAAAACATTGCTGAAATTGCACAGTGTATTGGCTGACTTTACAGCTCTTGCCAACATCTGACTAGCTTGTCAAGTGGGAGGGACCCTACCCACTGCGCAATGTGCCACAGAGTGATGTCTTTTTCATGTACTTTTTGGACATTCAAATTCGGTCCAAATGACGTCCAAGATAATTACCAAATTCAAAAGTCAAATGTTCAATGTCATGGTTGGACGTCCAAATAGTGGACCTAGTTTAGATGTCGAATAGTTGTTCAGAAATGGCCATGGACCGATGGACCTAATATAGACATTATCTGCAGGTTTATCCGACGTCCAACTGTCTGACTTGTTTAAGAGGTATGAGGTTTTGAGAAACATGCCAAATATGAAATACCTTCCTAAAGCCTGCAAGAGGACTCAGGTCTTACACACCGGCATGATGAAGCCATGGAACTGAGATTTTTAGACACATAAGCAGACACTGGCAATGCGCACAAATATGTGACAAAATAAATAAATGAATATGAAATATCAGTTCACATCTTTGTTCTCTTTGTATTTTTTTTTCAATATTTTATTTCAAAAGTGTACAAACTGCAGTATGTTTTCTGTAAGGCAATGCTCATTGTGAACATCAACTTTTCATATTTACTATTGCATTATCACAGTTGTTTGTCTGAAAATCATAAATTATAATACTTATTACAGAACAAAAAGCTGATTCTATGACACAATTGTATTTATTTTCAGATATTTATGAATTGTACTTTTATTCAATTTATTAATTAGCACAGTAATCAGTCTCTTGTAGCCATATTTGTAAAATGTTGTCTATTATCTATACGTACATGAAATATCAATATTATTAAAAAGAAGAAAAAGAAAACTTTACAGTACGTATGCAGCTGTCTATTAAGTGATTTTGATGATTTGTTCAGTCTTTTAATGTAAAATAAATATTTATGTAATCAATTTTTGCATGCTGGACTGAGTGAAACTGGCATGAGCGAGGTGGACGTATGCGTCAAACTCTGTTTTCATCACCTGGGAAAGATGGTGACTATCAGGACTATAAGAACTGTAGATGTTAGTGACGGAGTCAAGCCCACAGAACCACCACACTCCATTGAGTTTTCCTGCAGATGGATCAAATAGAGAAAAAATAAATTAATAACAGAATTATAAACTCTAAGACTATCAAAAACCTGGACAATCCTTTAGAAAGCCATCAATGCACAATTGATCCCAATGTTCACCTATGGAGTTACAGAAACAAAATTTAAATAAATACAAAAAAAAAGTATTGTATTGATTCATTGTAGTAATCAAATATTACTTGATTCATTATTACTCTAAATTAAGGTTCACTTTGTTGTAGATTATTAAATATCATAATATGGGGCCTGGGATTGGCTATGACAATTTCTTGCAAAAATAATGAAATATTGAATGCAATCGAATGCAAATAATGCATGTTTCAATTTGGACTAAGGTGCAAATAACATGGACCTGCACTGAATTGTTATAGTTGCTGTACCTCTGTTACAGGTGTGCAGCTAAAACTATTTATCAATCCATTCATTCAGCTCAGTTGAACTGATTTGTGTACCTCATGATGGAAGGGGTGGCATGTGTCTGGTCGCCTTCTGTCCTTCTGAAACTTCAGCCGTTCACATTTCAGAGACTCGTTATGTGCAATGAAATTAAGGGAAAAACATGACAAAAGACAGTTGGCAAAACAGAGGAAAACACTGACCACAGAGAGTGTCTACAAAAAGAAAGCATTGCTTTAGTCTGCTGTTTGTAGTATCAATGGGAGATCAAATAAAGGGTTAACTAGAATTGTCTAAGAAAAGTCTTTTTATGAAGGATATACATAATTTCGATGGGGTCTGTGGTGACAGGTCCAAAGTCACTGCAGTCACATGTATTGTCAATGACCACCATGAAAAGATTACTGCTGGGAATCTGCTGAATTACAAATGATCTGGGAAAGAAAAGACAGAAGGGGAGACAGACAATGAGATTCAAATGACTTTTTTATCTGCAGGAAGAGGTGGCAGTACACTGTGTAGACAGACAAGTGTTCATATACTGGAAATGTACCACAACATTTTAAGATTTTTTTTTTTTTTTTTTAGCATAGTCTTTTCAATGTATATCACCAATCAAAGTCATATTATATATATTATATATTTGTATATTATATATACAAAGTCACCAATGTATATATAATGGCACATTACAGTCAGTCTGACCTCGAATTAGTAAGTTGGCTTTTGTTTGGCTGTTTGAATCACATGCTGTAACACTGCAAAAACTGTCGGTCTTGGAAGCATTGAGCTTGTGTTGCTTGTGTTGTTATTTTAGAAAATCCACAGATGCTGTCTAAATTTTTATAATAGACTGTACCTTTACACTGTAAAACCCGACAAGTTAACTCAACTCAAATTGTTTGAGTAAACTGATTGCCTTGACTGTAATACCCGACAAGTAAATTTTACTCAAACGGTTTGAGTAAACAGATATCCTTAAGTTATGTTAACTCAAACCGTTTGAGGAAACCGATTGCCTTAAACCGTTTAAGTTGAAAAAACTAACAGTTATGAGTACTCTGAACTTAATTCAGTTGAGTTCACTGAAAGAAGATATATATTGCAATTAAGTGATTAAGTGATTAATTGAGTGATAATTGAGCTTTAGTGATGAACAGCTGCTGTTAACAAACAGAATTACTGAAGAAAAGAGAGAAAGGAACAACAGCTGACTTCAGACACAGCCTCACTCAAACCTGACAAGTTATGTTAACTCAAACCGTTTGAGGAAACTGATTGCCTTAAACCGTTTAAGTTGAAAAAACTAACAGTTATGAGTACTCTTTACTTAATTCAGTTGAGTTCACTGAAAGATATATATTGCAGTTAAGTAATTAAGTGATTAACTAAGTGCTGATTGAGAATTAGTGATGAACAGCTGCTGTTAACAAACAGAATCACTGAAGAAAAGAGAAACACAAGAACTACTACAACTGACTTCAGACACAGCCTTAGATGAAATCAACTGAAATAAAATACATGAAATCTCTCAAGAACTGATTAAACAACCCCACAAACAGCATCACCAGCTCCACTTATTAATAACCAGACTGACTTTATTTCTGTCAGACGTCTACAGAAGATCTTATTGAGAATGATCTAAGGTTTAGATGTTGATTTATTGTTTCATTTGAAGTAACCATGTTAGAGATCAGTGTTTGCTTTAGTTGGGCTCTTGACCCTTGATTTCTGTCTTAGTCTTTTCTCTGGCTGTTATAAAAGTGTGTTTCTAAAACACATTTGTTGTAACTCAAAAGCCCAGAAGAAAGGCCATCAGGTGTTAACCTGTACCTAGGTGTAGGTTGTTATACTTTATAAAGGTGATGGTAATTATTCATTATTATTCACAGTTATTGATCCATGTGGAGTCTAATCTCTGATGTGTAATTAGTAGAAGTGGACCTAGTAAAAATGACACTAAGAGCCAGTGATTCTGTAATATTCAATTAATATTAAAATGACTTCATAAACATTTTGTACACATTCTTTTGTCTTCTATGCCAGTAACTGGTCAAATACAGACATCAATTATCAGAATATGAACCTCTACAATGGTGACAAAAAAACATGCTGCAATGCATGCTGGGTACTATTGTAGAACAAAACTCATCCATGGCTCCCAGCATGCTCTGCAGGATTTTTTTTTTTATGGTCACCATTGTTGAGGTTCATATTCTGATTATTGATGTCTGTGTGTGACTAATTGACACCGTAGAAGACCACACTATTTGGAAAGTCTTTGTATTAACGGATTATCACAGAACCACTGTGTCTTAGGATCACTTTGACTGTAATCAATCAAATTACATAACACTTACTTCATCAGAGATTAGACTTCTTATGAATCAATAATTGGTGATTATCACCAATATAAAGTATAACAACCTACACCTAGATACAGGTTAACACCTGATGGCATTTCTTCTGGGCTTTTGAGTTACAACAAATGTGTTTTAGAAACACACGGTTATAACAGCCAGAGAAAAGACTAAGACAGAAATCAAGGGTCAAGAGCCCAACTAAAGCAAACACTGATCTCTAACATGGTTACTTCAAATGAAACAATAAATCAACATCTAAACCTTAGTTCATTCTCAATAAGATCTTCTGTAGACGTCTGACAGAAATAAAGTCAGTCTGGTTATTAATAAGTGGAGCTGGTGATGCTGTTTGTGGGGTTGTTTAATCAGATCTTGAGAGATTTCATGTATTTTATTTCAGTTGATTTCATCTAAGGCTGTGTCTGAAGTCAGTTGTAGTAGTTCTTGTGTTTCTCTTTTCTTCAGTGATTCTGTTTGTTAACAGCAGGTGTTCATCACTAATTCTCAATCAGCACTCAGTTAATCACTTAATTACTTAAATGCAAAGTTTTAAAACTTACAGGGTTTAAATCAAGGCAATCTGTTTACTCAAACGATTTGAGTTAAGTTAACTTGTCGGGGTTTACAGTGTACAGAAAACTTCCCTAACCATGACCTAACCTTCTACTAATAGTCTAATAACTAAATTTAGTTGACATAGTTGCAAGTTACTTATAGTCAACAGAATTTCAAAAGGGACCATGAAAATAAAGTCTTAGAACAGCCAAGGTATGTACAGTACGCATTAAATAAATAAATAAAAATAAAAAAACTAAAGTGTAATCGTATGCATTTGTAATGCATTTAACTAACTACTGCATTGAAATGCATGATTGCTACAAAGTGGATATGATTCCAAATTTTGCTGTTTGAATATTTATAACAATGTTATAAAGACAAGGATTGCAAGCTTCCTGTTATGATGTAATACACACAACGCCATTCTATAACTTTCTTTCCTTATCTTGTACAGTACATCATTCACTCATGCACGTAACACAACACTATATCACTCATTAAATTTAACTGAGCAATTAATGATGTAAATATACAATGCAAGAAGACAGATACCCTGCTGCTAAATGCAACATGATGTGCCGCAAATAAAGATGCTCATTTGTAGCAAGGTATGAAAGATGGTGATAATCTATATACAGTACAGTCTGTGTAAATGTAGTCTGTTCACTCACATAATTCTGAATCAAGCGAATAACAATTCTATGTGAGAGAACAGATTATAAAGGTTGTCTGATATCTTTCAGCGGACCCCAGCTGTCTTATGTATATGTGCTTGCGGATCAATTTTTGTGATTGTTGTGTGTCTGAGTGCTGCACTTACTTTAAACAACTTTCACAGTCAATATTTCCCACGGTTTCTTTAATGGTGCGCTCAGACACGAAGGCTGGATATTCTTTATCACAAGGAACCAACATAGTTTTGCCTCCTCTCTGAGCTAGAGAGAAAAACAGAGAGAGACATTGCTTTTAAATGTTTTTCTGTGGCAAGGCTTAACTGTATCACTTCAGAAAAAGACAATTCTTTAAAATTTATGGACAGGAATGAATGCCAGGCATGCACTTCTGTTGAATCTGCTTAACATCTATACATTTAGTTTTTTTATGGATTTATTTATTTATTTTTTCTCAGAATGCATACAGATGTAATACAGTATCTAGTCATCTGCATGATGCTGTGAATGATCAATTTAATGTTGATTACTTGAGAATGGGGAAAAAAGTGAATTGTCCCTTTTGCTTTGAATATGTCCTCTCTCTGTGAGTTTGGTAGTTTTATTTGCATTGAGCTGCATGCTTCAGACAGCACAATTGTATATTCATAGTGGCCTCACTGCAAAGCAAATTTCTGCATACAAGATATTCTATTATGCAATCCAAAAAGTACTTAGTTCACCTCTCTCCATCCGCTGGCATTAGCATGAGTTAGTTCGTCATTTGCTGCTTTCCACAAGAATTCAACTGCAGGCGGTTTAGAGAGGTTGGGCCATAATAAAGGCAAATAAAGCCTTGCCCGCAGTCCTGGCTTCAGTATTAAGTGTTATTTGTGGCTGAGTAGAGTTGCAACCCTAAACTTCACTCTACTTCTGCTGAAATGTAGCACTGCACATGGTGATTGATTAAATTAATGTAGCACATAATATTGCTGTCGGTGCACATTTGAAACCTTGACCTTGTGCCTTGAGCACTAGTTATAGAATATACAGATCTGATGCCTTCAACACATCACACACTCACATCCTCATAAACATACAAACCCTTAGTGGTGAGGTCAGAGTGCCACCAACTGTACAGGTTGAACTCAACCAGAAATCTGTGAAAGCAAATGAATAAGAACAATAATGAAAGCAAGTGCTGAAAAGAGAGAAACAAACAAATAAATAATACACAGATAAAAGAGGCCAAAACAAAGATTGAGAAGTACAGCACTATTATTTCAGTGTGTCCTTATGTGTGCTTCCAAACCTGAAATGATTTATCATATTATAAAAACAAACCATATTATATTATAAAAATTAACTTTGGAATCTACACTGTAAACTTAATGTTGTCAATACTATAGCAAATCTAAAAAAAATTTTAAATCTTAAAAGATTTTGATTACCATTAGCATATTCCCATCCATTTGATACTATTTGACACTTGAAAATGCTGCCATCACATGATATTGCAAAAAATAATAATAATAAAAAAAAATCTCTCTCTCTCTCTCTCTATATATATATATATATATTATCATACAAATATTTAAAATAACAGTTTTCCCAGGATAATTATTTCCATTCCATTAAAATATTTGCATTTATTTCAAACAAAGCAAATGTATGTAGTTTTGCTTATCAAGTAGATACATATTTTTTTGGATGTTGAGATATTTTCAACTAAAAGTCAAACATACACCTGCTGTTGTGTGTCCTGATATGTGCATGGAAAATGGAATACCCACTTTTCAAAACTCTAAATATCACAGAAACGTTCATGAAATTAGAGACTTACATGACAAACTCAGTCAGAAGCCACCGGACAGCTGCGAATAAAGCAAAGTAGGGCTAAAAAAGAAAAGAACAATAACTAATCAATCACTGAGAGCTACACAGTAGTTAAATTATCATGGCATCATTTGGTTAACCATGTGATATGTCCGTTATACATACACCATAAAAATAAACACTTCTACTGTCATTTGCTCACTGGCATTCCCAGTGTTTCTTTCAATATATTTTTTTTGATATTTCAAAAAGGGAAAGCAGGGGCCAATTTAATAAATGGGGAAAATTTAGCGCAATTCCAAAACAGCGCTGATGGGTGTAGAAATTTCTGCTAACAACTAACAACTAACAAACGATGTTCATCGCCATGGCTCAGTCAGACCTGGTCATGTATGTGAGGGCATTTATGCCGCTCACCCTCACCAGCTCCCTTGAGGGGGAAACCCTGGTGATGCTGTTCCCTATAGGGATGACTTACCATCATCTCCAAGAAAAGCCTGCCGCCAGTACATATGGCAAGCCAAAGGATGTTAATGTGGCAAGCCCAACAAACATTAATATGGCAAGCCCAATGAACAAATGTGGCAAGCCTGCCGAAGAAGGAAAAAAAAAATATTGCTTGGCAAATGATATGTTCGGATATTGTGTTGTTCTGGCATTCCAAATAAATTAATATGTGGACAAAAATCATCTGCCTCCTACCATGCTCTCTCTGTTCTCTGTGGTGCCTCCTCCTAACAACAACAATTGCAGCCATTTCAAGGGCAAAATAGTTTAAGACATGCTTTTTTTGGATGTTAAATAATGGCACAAATACCAGTATTTTGACGACTGCAAACATTAAGCAATTGCATTGCTTGATTTAGAAATTTTGCATCTGAAAGGGAAACGCCTAAAAATGCATATTCAATAAGGTCAGGTGCAAAAAATAACTGTGTCAATACCGTTTTAGCGCTAATTCATCACTGGGCATCTTTAAAAGTCCTGACATTTTAACACCAAAAGACGATTTTACACTGGTGCAAGCTGTTAGTAGAAATAGTCACTGGACTCCAAATCAGATTACTGGGTCCACTGCGTCCACCTGAGTCCACTGCGGAGTGAGATCAGGGCACCATTAGCCAGGGATCTGAACCGGTTCAAGGAACGAGAATGAAAACCGTAATTTTGACAGGAACAGAACCAGAAACTAAATCAAATTTTATAGTTCCGAACAGAATCGAAAATTTAAAATGGCCATTAACCAGTTAATAACGTTATTTTATCGTTCCATTTAACATTTGAAATTTGCTGTCAACCAATCACGAATTCCAGAAGTACGGCATATGCAAATGTGACGCTGAAGCCAACGAGTGAAATGTCGCTCAGCTGTGAACTCATCATAGGTCAGTCTCAATGACAATGCACCGCCCTTAGAGTTTATCTGAGGATAGTGTGAGATGAATTCAACAGATCACACATCTGCAGTGCTTCTGTGAATGGAGAAAACTGAAAAACGAACCCCTATAGGCTTACATAAAAAGGAATATAGGCATATACACTAAATATATTTCACTTATATATATTGACAGATTGATGAAATGAAAGAAAAAATGTGCTAAATTAAATAAAATAAAAAAAATTAATTACATTTATGCATTTAGCAGACGCTTTTATCCAAACTTACAGGCTATACATTTTTACCTATCATGTGTTCCCAGGGACTCGAACCCCCAACATTGCGCTTGATAGTGCAATGCTCTACTAATTGAGCTACAGGAACACAAAAAAAAAAAAAAAAAAAAAAAAAAAATTACGGTCCATCGCGACACGTTCCAAGATTTTCAGAAAGGAAAACGAAACAGCAGAGAATAGTTTTCTTTATTTTGCAAAAGCTTTACAGTTTTAATTATTTTGCAAAAGCTGACAGCTTTGAATAAAGTCTTGCTTCTGTATAATCAACCAGCTTTGGTATGACCATCGCGCCGACACAACATCAATTTGCTATATTGAAGCCTGTTCATTATCAAAACAAAATAATAAATAGAAACAAATAAATAGTTACACTGCTCTGTTCAGCATGAAAGCGCCTCACTGTGCTGATAAGGCTGATGTGAAGGATGCTGTATGCTGATGTGAACACTATATAATAAATCAATTTTTAGCATCCAGATACATCGGGAATATGGAAACACCTGGATTCGTGCTGAATGAGAGAGGTAGGTATCATCTTCACCATAAATTAATTTGTTTTTGGACTGACGTTTTTATAGCCTTTAAAGGATTAGTTTTGGAGAGAAACTAATAACTGTTTTTAAAATGTATGTTTTAGACTACAGGCATTTTAGCCTTCATTATTTTGGAAAGTAATAGGACCAATAAAGGTAATGTGAGCCATGAATTAAGTTTTTTTTCTCTCTCTCTCTCTTTAAAAACGCAATGTTAGGCTATAATTTTTTTTTTTTATTTATTTTTTTTTGCAGCAAAATTTTTTTTTACATATCTTAAAAATACTTTGATGTCTTTAAAGTGCTGATAGAATTGTTTTTATTTTATTTTATTTTTTTTTTTTTTTTTTAATAGCCTACATTTGGCCAAAATCTAGAAAAGATTATGCTTTGCTTTGACTAACCGCAGCGGGTTATTGACTAACATTACATCTCTATTTTTTTCCTTTTCTTTTTAAAGGAAGAAAAAACTGTACTTTATTATTATTATATAACAACTATTGTAGGGAATTAAATTTTTTTGGTCTTGCTTCTGGTCTCATTTGCGTCCAGCTATTTTTATATGTACAAAACAAGAATAGTCTGCGCACAGTTGTAAGAGGTAGAGAGTGTAATCAGTAGGGGTATAACGATATGCATATTCGTATTGAACCGTTCGGTTACGAGGCTTTCGGTTCGGTACGTGGTACGCATTATGTACCGAACAGTTTTTTGGAATAATTAATTATATTTGGAAAATAAATAAAAAATTGTGAAATATAAATGATATGCATTCAACAAGGTAGCCCAATAACCCAAACGACGTAACAGGCAATGCCCCTGACACCCCCGAAGAAGAAAAAAACACCAGCTTATATGTTTATGTTAGGCTACTCAGTCAGGCGCTCGCTCACTCAGTACGCCCTGAAGGCTCGTTGCAAAATGACCAATGCGTTTAACAGACCAGAAATATAAGATCCTCCAATAACCAACAGGTCTGGTGTTTGGGTGCACTTTACCAATCGATCGGGGCATCCAAACAAGCATGGAAATCAAAATGGACTAGTACTGTACTGTGTCGGAATTTCCAGAGCAGTACGATACAATTAACAGGCCTGCACGTTATTAGATAGAAGAACTGTTATAAATAGAACGTATGATCGGGCAGTTTTGAAAACTCCACCTACTTTGCTCTTGGCATAGTGCAGCGCAAATCGCGTTGTATCTGAAGGGCAACGCTGAGCCCAGGGTCCAGCGCCGCGCATACCGCGTCCTGTGTGAAAGATCCTTTAGCCATTTTCAACGAGCCTTCAGTGCACACAGAGTGAGCGAGCGCATTACTCTGTAGTGGAAAATGCAGGTTTTAAGAACATGCTTAATTGAGCCCCGTTACAATATTCCTTCACGAGCCCATTTCAGCCAGACCGTAATTCCTGCTTTGTTCCAAAAAACATAAGCCCTATAGAGAGCTAATTGAGTAAAAACACACTCAATATAAAGAGTTATAGAGTTCCATATAAAAAGTTACATCTTTGTATTTGTTCATAACTACTACAACAATATAACATTTTCATTTTTTTGTTTTTGTTTTATACAGTATGCTGCTAAGAAAACACCATAGAAGATGGGTAAAGAATAGCTCCATCATTGTTCAATGTAAAATAAAACATACTTTGTTAGTTTTAATAAAACATTTTTTTAAAAATCAAGGAAATTTATCTGCCAATTTTTTTTTTTTTTTTTTGCTGTATCTAAAACGTACCGAACCGAACCGTGACACCAGTGAATTGTATCGAACCGAACCGTGAATTTTGTGAACCGTTACACCCCTAGTAATCAGATGTGGTTAATTCCTGATGTTCACCTCTTCATGTTTAATAAATCAAGTGTTATGATCTGCCGAGATCTTTGTCAGTGTCCTCTTTCCAACAAAGCCTAGAACCCACGAGCTAGCGCACGGTAAGAACAGTAAAGCCTGCATATAGAAACAACGCATGTTACGTTATTATTAGGCTAATTATAGGCAAAGAATATTGTTTAAAAAAAAATAATGTTATTAACCGGTATTTCTTCCACCCGAACCAGTTCGGAACAGTAATAATATCAGAGGAACGCATGAACAGAAACATTAAAATATCGATTTTGCTCGGAGTGAACTGATGGAATTTTATTTTTCGTTTTCAAGCCCTGCCTTTAGCCGACTTAAGCTGTTTCAGTTGGCTGGCTTCCTCCACAAACTAAGCCCTGATTCTTCTTTCTTGTTTTTGGAGCGTAGCTTTCACCACATTAATACATGCCCTAAAGCATGCCAGGAGATCTAGTCCTATGATGCGTGTCTGAGGAATTCTTTCTGCAGGACCTCACAGGACCCCTGGGCAGAGGAGTTACATGGTCAATCCTGTGTTGATGAGCTTGGAAGGGCTGCACAGGACGTATAAGCCTTGAGTCTGATGTGTCAGTGCACAACTGTCTTTTCGGTGATATTAGAGAGTGACAATTCTTTCTTCTTGCTAGCCTTCTTTAGAATTTAGAGGCATTCATGAGCCACGTTCCCCGTCCCTGTCTAAAGCAGTAGAACCTCCTCCACATCACAGCAGAATTAATCAAATAGTAACAAGTCTCTCAAAACCTTGCGTTTTCATAAAATGTTTTTTTTTTTCTGGCTGAACAGCAGAAATTATAACAAATAAAATAGTTATTAGAAATATAACAGTGATCAAGAAGCAGTAGTTCTTGCATAAACTAGTGCACTGATAAACTATAAACTAGGAGTTCTCTTTCAAGTCAATAGTCTTTTAACGGTTATAAGTGTTCACAAGTTCCTACACAGAACTGAGAAACATGTCTCAAACATGTCCATTGAAAACTGACAATCTACTGATACTATGAGGATGTACCGTATGTATCAAGGACTTCAAAGAGCGGGCATAATAAGAAATTATGTTTTAGTGTTCTGCTTTTGCAGAAATACAGAAGAAACCATAGAAAAATAGTGGATCAGAAGAAACTAGAATGAGAAACATCACAGATGTAATGGCTTTGTATGGTACTCACGTGCAAAAGTGTGTGTGCTGTATCACTGGTCTGCGCATACACCCTACAGATTGCCCGATAGTCATACAGATTCACCCTGAAGAAAAAAAAATCACATTGTTCATTCTGCTAGTATTTTAGCAATGCATTTTATCCAGGATTATTATTTTGTAATAATAGAAAAAAAGAGTTATAATACTGTGGCAGATGAAAATGTAAATGACCAACAATGACATTTGCCTCATAAAATGTACTACTTATTAATAGGTTGTAAGGTAAATGTTAAGATTAGACATTTTTCAGCAGGATTAAATATCTAAAATATTGTCATGCACAAAAAGGCATTAATATGGGCTTTATAAGTACTAATAAACAACCAATATGCTAGCAATACACATACTAATAAGCACCTAGTTAATAGCTAGAATCCTTCCCTAAAGTTTCACCGATATATTATACCATATGAACACATAAACCTGTGCATACATAATTATTAGGCACGTTGATATAATGATTTATAATTACATACTAATAACAACTATTGATTTTGTATTAAACATTTATAAGTGATATATAATTGTCCATGAAGGCTGGAAATGAAAAACTCATTCAGGCATTACACACACACACACACACACACACTATTGAAAAAAACGCTATTCAGTTGTGCAGAATTATTAAGCATGTTTTCTTTCACTGATAAAATGAGCCAAAAAAGAGGTTTAACTCAGACTGAGATCAAAGATTATTAAATACCCATGAGTTCTTTTCTTCTTTTTTTACATCACAGCAATGAGAGGGAGTCGTGTGTGTTTGTGTGTGTAAGGCCCTGAGCTGGCCTTCTCTTCCATCACATTTAATTAGATGAAGATAATTATAGTCATTGCTTGCAGCTCTTTCTGTACCTCAACCAGTGATGTATGCAGAAGACTCATTTCACATCCATGAGTACATATGAGAGAATATTCATCATCAACATCATCATCATCTTCATCTTTCTCTCTTTTCTCTTGAGCAATCCAAATGATATTGAAATCCAAAGAAGCTGCTTTCAGAAATCTTATATGAATAAATATATGTCCTGAGCTTAAACAGCATTCACTAATTCTGAATGTTTGCCCTGCAGAACGAAGCCCCAAATCACACAATGCTCTACCTTTATTTTTGAGTCTAAAATGTAAAAAACATGTAAGAAGCATCATAATATACTTTATCAGAAATGTCACCACAGCCAGATATTTCCAATGAGCCTGGGTTGAGAATATCCTTGTTTTTAAATCAATTCCATCATAATTTTATTCACAGTAAATTAATGAATGAACAAATAATACTGTCAGGAAATAATAGAAACCAGAGATTGTCGGTTTGCAGGATTCATGGTATTGAATCGTATAAAAGTTTTTGAATCTGTGGTAACATTTTATTACGACTTTCATTAATAAAACTTGAACTAAAATTACAGTATATGATGCATAACAGACCATTAGTTAATATATTTCAAAAAGCTACAAGCATGAGCCAATGTGTGACAATTTGTGACAAATGCAAATTACAAAAATATTTAACATTCAATACATATATGATTATGTACTTTATAAAAAAAATATATACATGATTTTAAAAGATAACTGGTTGACGTCTTATTTATTCATGTGTATTTGAATACTTAAATGTCACTAAAACTGTGGTTTAAACTGAATAAAAAATATTTTATTAATTTATATCTATATGAACCTGGACAGCTATATGTAGTAGGTAATAATACAAATCATATTTACAATCTCATTTACAGCTCAAGTGACTGAGATTAGATAAGTAGTTAAGGGTCACTATTTAATATTCAATAAGTACAGTGTGGGATATATTTTTCTCTAATGATGCATTTTCTCTTCCTCCAACTTGTTTTAACACAACAATTGACAAATTTGTAATCTGTTCATCCTCAAGAGAAACAATCTAATGTATTTAGTCTCATTCAGCATTGACATACCTCTTAAAAGAACCCATTGAGACAAGTTTGTTCATCACAGCTCCCTCAGCCTCTCCAAAGAACACACCAGTCTGAAAGAGAAGTACAGGCTTCAACTGAGATCAACTATTATACCAAAAATAAAAATCTAGCAAAGTACAGTCTTTTATTCATTTTATCCGCACGCACATATGCATATCTTAGCTTACTGAATAAAAATCATGTATTGATTATATTTTTATTAAGTATTTACGAATAGTCAGGTAAGTAGTATATACAGTATTGAACTGATTAATACTTCAGATAATCATCCCTCACCAAAGACAGATCCTCGGCCACAATAATGAATCCATTGTTGTCAATGAGGTAACAGCTGATTTCCTGCATTGGGTGGGACAACAGAAAAGTGGTACAGGTGGTAAAAAAAAAAAAAAAACAACAATAACAATTGTGTACTGCAAATAGTGAAAGAGTACAAAGAGTAAATGTAGACACTCACATCATTGTCACAGCTGATGGAACACTTCCCGTCAAGTGCTGCACACTATCAGATGCAAAATAAGAAGACTATTATAGGCAGCAAACAATATCATGAAAAAATACATATTAACCACATTATCTGCAACCAAATGCTTTATATAGTTCTTTACCTCCTCACTCCCCTGCATTAAAAACTAAAACATGGTTAAGTACCTTGTACATCACCATTAGGACGCTGATTAACTAGCAACCCCACTGAGAATTACGACTAATGAAGATGTAACCCGTTTTGGGTCTGTGCCTCACCCAAAGCAATTGTTTGGCCTTGGAAGAATGGGAATACTGTATCTGTACATTTCAAATAAATGACTGTGACTATACTTGTATCCACTTTATTATCCCATGTTATTTATAATCATTTTATGGAGAAATTAATGGGTTTAGGAGCACAAAAAAGAATAACATAAATCTAAATAAAAATATTGTGGCTGTTCAAAGAGTGACAAGGACATTGTTTTACCATGCTCATGTTTCTAATGTCCATGCAGTGAGGATAGGTCATTCTTAATGAGTGTCCAGCAGCACTGTGGTGGGTTTTAGCCCACTCCTTCTCACAGAACTGCTTCAGCTCAGTGACATTTATAGGCTTCCAAGCTTGGTCTTTAACTTGGCCATTCCAAAAAACTTATTTTGTTTTTCAACCATTATGAGGTTGACTTGCTTGTATGTTTTGATCATTGTCATTCTGCTTGACCCAACCATGCTTCAGCTACAGAACTGCTAGTATGAAGTTCTTATCATGAGATGCAGTTTTTGGAATTTACCAGACATAACAAAACTTAAGTGCAATGAGTGCAAGCACATCAATACTTGAAAATTTGATAGACTGTAACATTGTGGTGATGGTTCTGGGTAATGTCTCTTAAAAAGCCAGTAGGCAATAAAGAAAATATAGATTTTCTTTAATGAAATTTAAAACTTCCTGGTGAAGTTGAATCACCCAAAACATTCATCTAAACAAACACACAAATGAAACACTGACAACGTGAGGAGGACTGTAGGGTGGTATCCCCGTTTACTTCTCCTGGACCTACTTACCCCACTACTCGGGTTAGTTGTAACTCGGTGAGGTGGGTTATAACATTATTATAAAAAAATTAAATATGCTCACATTTTATGCATGCACGTGTGTGTGTGTGTGTGTGTGTGTGTGTGTTTCTGTGTGTGTGTGTGTGTGTGTGTGTGTGTGTGTGTGTGTGTGTGTGTGTTTTGATTACCTGTCTGCTGGCAGTCCAGAACTTCCTCTGGAAGAACTCTAGTTTCATCTGAATACCCACAGCTGATGAAATATCAAAACAAATCATAGAAGGATGTCAGTGAACCTTTGATTCTCTTTTGCTCAAACAAAATTCAATTGATAAATGGAGAGTTCCTTTCTTGGTTATGATTGGTTGAGCCACGTTGTAAAATACTCTATAAACATGCCTAACTTCAGTACATCAGTATTAACGCCTCACTGCTGAGTCCGGTCAATATCGCTGAAGAATTGCACTGCTTGATGGAGGGATTATTATTTGCTATCAATACAAATGATTTTATGGTTGCTGCTATGTTGCAGTAATTACTATATGTACTGTAGTAAGCATTTTATGAAAGATCACTGACTTTAAAACAGCTGAATCCAGAACTAAGATTAGAAAGTGATTTCTAATAGCGTACTTCCGCGGGTCCTGTGCCAGCCTTGGCAGATGCCGCTGAGATGAATGGGAATGTCAACAGATAGCTTTCTCTAGACAACAGCTGAGCCTGGTGGGCCACGCAAACAGAGCCATGTTTTAAGAGCTAGTGCCACTTTAAATCAGCCTACCAATGGATAACTTATAACTTATAAGTTGCAAGTTATACTATGTTTCTCTGTACATGAAGATTATAAAAATAAATAAATAAGTGTGTGAATAGGGTAATGACTTTCGAAACTAGAGAAGTCCACAGCAAAGATCCATTTGACCAGCTATAAACTTGTCATGCAATGACCAGCGAGAAGTTCTCAGTTGTACAAGAACATTGTCTCTGCATACTTTCCAAAGGATTTTAATATTTTGGGAACTGGCCAACTAAGTGGCTTATCATAGGGCACAGCTATTTATAGAGATTTACAGAGATGTAAGCAAGCTTTGCAAAAAAAAAAAAAAAAAAAAAAAAAAAAAAACTTTCAGTTAAATTAGTTTAGTTTTATTTATAGTTGTTTATACTTTTAGTAAAAGGAACACAACTATATATGTAATGACTTGTCATCAGGCATTATGTCGCAAAATCAAAATGTTTGGCAAAAGAACACTCCTTTTAAATCATTTGCTGTAAATCACTTCAGTTCAGCACGATTTCTGTTCTGAAAATTTTATTCATACTAGAGGATCAAAAAAGGGGTAAAAAATACCCTTTCAAATAAACATTTCAAAATTATGACTTCTTTTTATGTAAAACTCTTACCAACACTGTAACTGGACCTCAGGTACCATTAGAAATAACTAAATAAGCAAGTGGTGCATCTGTTGTAAAATGGGCAATCATCCCGTTCAAAATACGAATATAAGACAGATTCACCACAAGGTCAGAACAGTCGCATGAAAATGTGCACACACACACACACACACACACACACACACACCAATTTCCACTTGCACAACTAATGCAAATGTCAATGTTACACTAATAGCACAAATGATCTCAGATCTGCCTACAGAGTAATATCTAAAAATAAATGGGAGCTCACATCAGTCCTATCAAGTGTAGATTTCTGAATGTTGCCAGAAACTGACAGATCATATAATACAAATGGGACAGAAATGTTATGGAACGGTCAGTTTGGTAAAAATGGGAGAGACTACTACAAATAATCTTCTCACTGCAACTTACAGAACATTAAAAATGGCACATCAGTAAAGGCCTAAAAAGCTTTGCTTTTAGCATTGGATAATATTTAAAAAGCTAAGGAATGACAAACAGACAAACAAAACCAGTTTATGACTGGATCCTAAGATGAGGAACCCTTAGCTAAAACTGATTAGAAACACTGCTAAGACCAGGCTATACAGAGCAACATGACAACAAAAGACATCGCTGACACAATGACAGAAGTTCAGTTCAAATAAAACAGAAAAAAAAACTGACCAGTTATCAGCTAACTCAATTTAGGAAAGTAATAAGAAGAAAGTCTCTTCTGAGAAAAAAAAAAATTCATGTGAAAAATCCTGAGATCTTTTAGAAGAGAAGTGCTGTAGTTTGCCTTTCTGTGATGTTCTGTGCTTGTCCAAACTGGTTAATGCTGACCGGTGTCTGTTTGGTTCTAGTTATCTGCTGGACCAGCATTGTCTTTTGTGGTTGAATCCCTGGTTAACCTACTTAAAGAATATCTGGGATACCGTCATGTGGTGATGAGCATGTTGGAGAACTCAACATGTAGCGTTCAGCATAATGACACTACATTTTTAGGACCAGAGCATTCAGCGAAAATGAGTCCAGACTTAAATTAACATCATAGTAAATAACTGTAGTCTGTTCTTCAGTCTAAACAGTGAGTGAACATGAACGTACCCAAAACACTAAAGAGTGTGAATGCTTGTTAAGGAAAGTGCACACAGCCTAACATTTGGAAATGCAAAGGAGGTCAGTGCTTTCTGAAGGCAGTGTGCATGTGAGCAACACCGCGTGAGCTGGTGAGGGAGCTTCAGGCATGTGTGTGTGTGTGTGTGTGTGTGAGGGAAATGATAGAAATGCAAGGGCATGCTCTGCCAGTTCTCTGCCTGCGGACACTCTGTGATGTCAAAGCAGTTCAACAGAACACTGTGTGTGTATGAGTGTGTGTGTGAGAGAGAGAGAGAGAGAGAGAGAGAGAGAGAGAGAGAGAGAGAGAGAGAGAGAGAGAGTCACAGAGTGGCTCTTGACAATGAGAGTGTGTTTTTATTGCGTGTGGGTATGTATGAGGCAATGGATGTAAAGATGATACAGAGCAAAACATGAAGGTATTTGCATGTATGCACATCTACAGAGAACGAAAGAGAGATAGAAAGAGGCACAGAAGAAGAAAATGACCGCCATCCAGTAACACACGTTTTAATGACTGGGATTGTGAGCTTTAATCTGATCTGACATGCTGGACTAACCCTGGACACACTGACAGGAGGAACACTCTAGAAACCATGGCAGGTGAGTTTGTGTTATGTCATTTTTGTATTATGTGTTACTGGTCTAGCTAACATCAAACATAATCACTGCCATGATAAACTGTTCAGACACTCTGTGTGTGTTAGAGAGGTTTTTTTTTTTTTCGTTTTGTTTCTACGTACTGAAGTGCAGCAAAGCTCCAAATAATTAACTGAATAAAACAGAGGTTACCAAAGGTTTTTGTCAGCTGAACCCCTTAGATTTAAAAAAATTTAAGTATGAGATTTCAAGTTAATATTTTGAGTTAGTGAAGCTTTTGCATGCTCATGGTTCACTTGGTCGGTTAATGGTCACATGACATTTGGAATACTGTAAACAAATAACAGTTACGTTTAAGGGTTTTACACTCTTTACAAGAACCAATTAACACTACAAGTTACAATAAAAATATTTGTTCTAAATGATTTAATTACAAATTAAAGTAAAACATTTTAACACTTTTGAGCTTTTATTAAGGCAGAATATTGGTAAAATGCTGTACACTTCTGTCCACAAAAAAAGCTGTCAACTATGCGGCTGTGGATGTAAATACATTGAACATAGCACAGATCATATTCCAAAATGCACATTAAACTCACAGCGCTTTCACAGAGAGAGTTGGTGAGAACCAAACTGCTCTGAAAACAGGATATTATCAGATGCATGTGTGCTACTCATCAGAAGAATCACAAACTTTCATTAACAATCACGATATGATAAGACCTATATCTATTCCCCTTTTATTTAAGTTCAAATTTTCAACATGCTTGCTTTATTGTTATTTTTTTTTATTTGCATTTGCTAAACGTGTTTATATCTATCCCATTATTTAAAAAGGCAAAAAACTTTTTTTTTACAAAATAAAAAAATAATAAAAAATAAAAATGAATAAAATTAAGAAAAAGTTTGAGACAAAATACATAATATAAAAAATTATAAAATTATAATCTGCAGTATAGTAGAAATTAGAAGTCAGACAGCACATGCACATTGTAAATGTGAAAACTTAGTGTGACCCTCCTATTTAATCAGCCATGGTATTTTTTTTATTTTTTTCTGAAATTTCTTATATATCAAATTATACTAGAGAATTTGAGGATTAACATAATACTAGTTCGAAAGAATAGTTCACCCAAACTGAAATTCTATGAGAATTATTAAGGATTACTATTGTGATTTCATCTGAATTTGTGTGTGACTTGAAAACATACAATTTGAAGGTAAAACATCACCTCATGTGTGAACACACACACACACACACATATTCAGTATGGCCCTGTTCTCAAGTCTGACGTTTGTGTCCTTTATTTAGCAGCCCTTCAGGTCAGTGAACAAATTCACTCCAAACACTGCACAAATGTTAATGCTTGTTGGCTCTCATTAAACAGTGAGATTTTATGACTATGGTTGGGGCTTTAAAAACATATTTTTTTTTTGTGGAAAATCCACAAGGGTGAATATTACATTTATGTGACCATAATAAAGTAATTAGCTTTAAATTGCTAGCGTGATTGGCCTTTCAGTAAGTGCCCAGTAAATCACTTTGTAAATGTAACACCTTAAAGCAAGAGATTTATTTTATAGACCCTCAGACACTAAATATCTAGTATTTACAAGTTAAACTTGACTTTTAATAAAATGACCATTGTATGTATGTATATATATATATATATATATATATATATATATATATATATATATATATATATATATATATATATATATAAATAATTGTTATATTGGTAATTTCATTAAAAAAATAAAAATAAAACAATAGTTGTAATGTATGTAGATTCATCAGATGGCATAATTTCTTAATTAAGTTTATGTAAATTTAAGTATTTAAATTCTTATTCTCCAAGACCACACCAGAGTGGTGTTTTGTTCTTGAATGGTTTAATGTTAATGAATAATTGGTGATGATTCAGTGCATAAATTGCAAATAAGTCCAATGTAAACCCACCAATTTTGCGAAAACTCCAATATATCACAAAAAAGTTCTACATTCGCATGAGGATATTTTACTTTTGATGTACACTTACAGTACCTCCAAAAAAACACCTATACATGGCCCCTCTCAAGTATCTAGGGCTTTCCTAACCATTAATGTTTGTATAACCGCTTATTTACACTGCACATATGTTAGGCACATTACGCTTCTGACACAGCCACCGGTGCTGATCGTGGCCACTCTTATCAGTCCTTGGTGTTTCTATCAGAAGCAACCCAGAAGAGGCTCTCCATCTCCTTCGATGAAAAATAATGTGTTCGATGTGCGTTTTATTTTTATCTTTTTATTTCTTTTTTTAAAATGTCACAAGAAACTGGCCAGTTTGAATCCCAATTAAAACTTGTCACCACTGGCAGTTTCATATATAGCATATTTTCTAATAAAATTAAAACATTAACCTTGTAACATTATTATTACAATTGTAATTGCGGCATAAATTCATTAATTTTTCACCTCATTTCAACAGTCATTCTTATACATCGAAATGTCTCCCAAAATGACTAAGGCATTGGACAAAAATAAAAAATAAAAATAAAAACACATTCCTCAAGGCTCTCAGAATAATCGGCCAATGGAAAACATCCAATCGCATCCAATAGCGCAATCAATGGATAAATCTCCATAATATATAGCTAATTCGACCAGTGCCAAATGTGTGTGGGAAAGAGTCAAACTGGGAATTGTGCTGGTTGAAATGTAAACGCCTGTAAATAAAGGGGAACTACCCCTTCTGGCAAGTTTATCAGCTGCTATAACCACAATGAATACTTTGAGCCTAGATATAGAAAGATCTGTTTTTAAACACTTTTAAATAAAGTGCAGGAAATGCCCTGGAAAGCAAACCAAGCTCTTCTTATGAGAAGAACATCACATGGTGCAAAGGACATATCTAAGACTGCAAAACCACCAGATTCTGCGCATGCACCGTTAAGGTGATTATGGAGGGATTCTCCATTGCTAACCATTAAGGAGCTTCTGCAGCTGCCTAACCATTACACAAGCCCAAATGAGGTTGTACCACTTGACAAAAATCTTCCAAGAAGGTGTGTTCAATAGGGTTACCAAGTCTGAATCCTACAGCAGATTGGTCCACATCTGCACAATCAATAAATCAGATTACTTGTTCTTCATTTTGTGCAACACTTGGTTCAGCAATTGACCTATCAGTAAGCCCCTCCCCTCAAACGCAGATGAGGCAGTGGCAGTCGAGTACCAGTTGCACGGGGCTCAGACATCTTTAGGTTTCAGCACCATAGAAAAACATTAAAAGATACAAAGCTTTCATCGGTTCGATGGGGTTCATGCTACAAAAAATGGAAAAAGAATATGCCTGGTCTACTTATAACACTGATTCCAGGTATCCCGAGTGGATAGGCAATAGAATTTAAGATTCAAGATTTTTTATTCGTCACATACACAATTATATATATATAGCCAGCAGTGAAATGTGAGTCAGGTCCGCTCCATGGACAGTGCAATTATTAAAGAATAATAATAAAAAAAAATAAAAAATAAAAAAAAAAAAAAATATATATATATATATATATATATATATATATATATATATTACATTAATATAGCTATGAAAGAATGAAATAAGAGTAAACAATATAAATATAAGAATAAAAAAAAAAAGATTTATACTGTAGAATTAAATAAAAAATTGAAAATAATGTTGATAAAAGTACACTGTATTTATAAATATTAAGATACCCAGGGATGTACAAGAGGCAATGTGCATATGTGAATTATACTCTTGTCTTAAATATTAAGATACACAGGAATGTACAGGAGGCAATTGTCCAAAGAGCTTGACACTTTCAATGTGCAGTAGTGAATGATGAATATCTTCTGATAAAGTGAATATTACATGGAGACGTTAAGAGGCTGGTTTTGAGTTTAGGAGCCTGATGGCCTGGGTGGAAAAACCCTCCTAAGTCTCTCGGTTTTAGCCATCAGGCTACGGAAACACTTACCAGATGGGAGCAGAGTGAAAAGATGGTTACTGGTGTGGATGGAGTCCTTGATGATTTTAACAGCTCTACTTTTGCAGCGTTTACCACACAGATATACACTGAATTAATACACTTTCTAAGGCCTCTGAATAGAAAGTTTTCAGGATTGCTGGTGGGACCCTGAATTTCCTCAGCTGTCGCAGATGGTACAGTCTTTGCCAGGCTTTATTAACCTGTGTTTGAATGTGGGTAGTCCAAGTGAGGTCCTCCGAGATGTTTACACCAAGGTACTTGAAGCTGCTCACCCTCTCCACAGGGGTCCCGCTGATCATAAGAGTATAGGGCTGCTGCTGTCTCTTCCTGAAGTCCACAATCAGTTCTTTAGTTTTGCTCACATTCAGAGAGAGACAGTTGTCCTGGCACCATGATGCTAGTTTTTCTACCTCCCCCAAGTATGCGGTCTCATTATTGTTGTGAATGAGGCCCAGAACCACAGTATCATCAGCAAATTTGATTATAGATGTGGAGCTGTGCAAAGACACGCAGTCATGTGTGTAGAGAGAGTAGAGCAGGGGACTCAGGACACAGCCCTGTGGGTCTCCTACATTTAGGGTGATGGAGTTGGAGGTGTGCTGGCCTACTTTTACCACTTGAGGTCTGCCAGTGAGGAAATCAAGAATCCATTTGCAGAGTGAAGAATTCAGGCAGAGGTCCATGAGTTTGGAAGCTAGCTTCATGGGGACTATAGTATTGAAAGCTGAGCTATAGTCGATAAATAGCAGCCTTACATAGTTCCTGTTATTGCTCTCAATGTGCTTGAGGGAAAAGTGCAGGACATGAGAGATGGCATCATCAGTGAATCTGTTGGGGAGAGCAAACTGAAGAGGGTCCAAAGTATCAGGGATGGAGGAGCAGATGTAGTTTTTAATCAATCCCTTGAAGTCTTCATGACTATTGATGTGAGGGCAACTGGACGATAGTCATTCAGACAAGAGGGTTTATTGTTCTTTGGCAAAGGGATGATGACTGATTTTTTGAAGGAGGTGAGAATCACAGATGTAGCTAGAGAATAGAAATAGATGTAAACAAAACAGCGAGCTGATCAGCACAGGACCACAGAATACGGCCAGAATCAGGTCCAGCTGCTTACCTGACGTTCACTCGCTTAAGAGCCTTCCAAACCTTATCCTCCAACACATGGATCACATGATTATCGCTGCTCTGACTGCTGCTTCCTTACGTGCTTTCAAATCGGCCGTAGAAAGTGTTAAGCTTGTCAGCCAGCGACGGATCTGCTCTCACCTCTGCAGAAGATTTATTTCCAAAGGCACCGATGGTTCTTAGTCCTTGCCACATGTGTCTGGAGCCATTTAGCTGGAAATGTTACTATATTCGATCCCTGTATCGGTGTTTGGCGACTCTTTCTGTGCATCAGAGAGCATTGCATGATGCTTTGTACTCGCTTATGTTTCCCGACAGAAGACCAGCGTTGCAAGCAACAGAGTATTTGTTTACTGCTGCACGGATTGTTCTGTCCACCCAGTTTCTGATTTGAGAAGGTCCTTATAAATATTGTTTCAGTTGCTTGCTCAGCTAGCGTGTTTATTGTATTACATAACATGGGACAAGGTTTTCATACTGACAGCTTTTAATGTAAGACAGTGAGCAGGTTCTTTTGTTTGTCTGAAAAAACAACATATTCTAAGGGGGCAGGGCTTACCAATAGGTCAATTGGATTAGAAGCAAAACATATTTGAGGTCCTGTAGTCACCTGTGAGCCATACATTGCCAGGGGAAATTAAACCCACTTTAAAAGCCTCAGCACCATCTGAAAATGCAAACTACATTTCATGATACATGACACGGTGATGAGAACCCGTTTGAACACTGCTTACATCCTTCAAGTCTACTGGAAATCATTCCAGACGGTTCTTTGGAGACATGGTCTGGACCGATCTAAGCATCATCCATGTCAGCACTCTGAATTTGTGGTGCAACCTATCTCTTGACCGAAGTAGTATGTCTCATGCACTTTACACAATTTTTTTTTCCAGAAAGACAGATGGTCCTTTCCTCTCCACAACACAGTACCACTAAGACTCGAATGCTGTGGTCAACTTGTTCTGTTTCGGTTGTTTTAGCAGAACACAGTTGCCTGCTTGAGGCTTGTATGGTGTGATGCGTCTATGCTGAATTGCATTGAGCACCAAGAATTCTTTGAATTTCACCCCATAAACTGTGTGGCATTGTCGGAAACAATTGTCTCTTGAAATCTGTGAATCAAACACTTGTTGATGTTGCTAGCAGTGATGTGGTGAAGCACACTCACCTCCATCCATCTTGAGTAGTCGTCGGTTACGACCAGCAAAAGCTCACCTAAAGGAAACGTCCCACATGCATCGATGACATCAATTTGCCATGGTGTTTGTGGCAGTTCAGTACATGTGACAGGAACAGGTCTGGGAGATGCTCCATTTATTTGCCATGCAGCGCAGGAAATAACCAGTTGCTCTGCATCTTTATCAATTCCTGGCCACCATACCTTTCTACTGAGGCGCTGTATGGTTTTTACAATACCCTGATACCCTCGTGGGCCAACAGTAGAGTTCAGTATCTGGCTGCTTGAGGAATAATGATGCAATTTTCCCTTAAATCAAGTGGCCAATGCATGACAGTTCATCTTTGATGCGCATGTAATCTAGACTACACAAGCTCCAACAACTCTGCTGCATACATTTCCTCAAACTTTGCTGAGTTTCATCCGCTGCTGATCCTCTAATTCACAAGGTGTCATATCTTTCGGGACAGCTGCAACTGGTGGGGGATTCACAGTGAGAAAGTGAATTGACTGCATTCTGTGGGCCCAGTTTTAAATTACTTAGAATTTGTAGGGCTGTAGCCTTAAAGCCCAACATTCAATCCTGGCAGGCATCTTAGTGAATAAATTGCCTCCAACGGTTTGTGGTCGGTTATCATTGAAAATACTCTACCGTACAAGAACACATATAACTTCTGACAGGCCCACACTATGGCCACCGCTTCTCTTTTGTTCTGAGAATACTGTCTTTCCACATCCTTCAAAAAGCATGGCTGGCATAGTAGACTGGCTTATATGCACCATCAGCTTGTGCTTGGGTCAAGATCACTCCAAGCCCTAATGGACTGGCATCTGTGATCACCTGTGTTTCCACCTCCTGGCTGTAGTAAGCCATCATTTGGGAACTTGCCAGTGCCATATTCAATGCCTTGAATGCAGCCTCTTGTTCCTTCTCCAATGACCATGTATACGTTGGGCTAGTGAGACACCTCAAAGTTTCTGAGATAGTAGCCAGGCTAGAAATGATTCGACCACAGTAATTTACCAAGCAAAAAAAAAAAAAGCTCCTCACCTCAGTGACATTCTTTGGCTGTCAAGTATTTTGCACTGCCTCGACTCCATTCTTTGAAAGGACATGTACCATGAATTCCATCTCCATCATCCTGAAGGCACATTTATCCTTGTTTAGTGTCAGCCGTTTCTCCTTCAAGCGTTTCAGCACTTGATGCAAGCGTGCATAATGCTCCTGCACAGTCTTTCCAAATACCACATGTCATTCGAGATGTTGTGGACTCACATTTCAGGAGCAGAAAAAATGCCAAACATGATTCTTTTATATCTTCATTGACTCTACGCAGAACCACACATATCCTGATGTCTCCACCTTTCTAATGCACTACCACGAGAGGTGATATCCATGGAGTAGGTCAATGACATCCAGTTGTTCAAGCTGCTGCAGTTTCTCCTCAACTAATTTCCTAACACCGAACGGCAGTCTGCATGTCGGCTGTGCAACAGGAACATCATCTGCTGTAGACATGTAATTGTAGATCGTAGTCTTTTAGCTTTCCCAAACCTTCAAAACATGCCTTTTATTCCTGTTGTAATGAAGTTGCAAATGTAGAAGTGTCGTCATAAAGTACTGCATTGATATATTTGACAGAGCACCAATGTATAAAATTCCAAGAGTAGTTGCAGTTTTGCATCCCAACACAGATGTCTGTGCACCATCTACAACCAAAATGTCCACTTTGAAACTCTTATTCCCTGCAACTGGACTAATTTTGGCAGTGAAATATCCTTCCACAGCCAGTGATGTATCTGATCCATAAGCATTAAGCTGTTTGGATGTGCTCTTTAACTATGTATGACCGTTGTTTTGCAGTGCTTGGAACACATTAGAACTGACTATGCTACAACTTGCACCCGAGTCTATTAGCATGATCACTGGCATCCCATCCACCAGTATTGACATTTCAGCATCATTTGTGTCCCCTGGCTGAACAAACACCTTTCAGGATCAACATCTTCTCCCATGATGTCCACTGACACTTTGTTGTGCATTGATTTACTTGTCACTTGGCCCTCTTTGCCACAGGACTAACACTGTTTCCCTTTTTGCAGCAGAACACATTTTCCTGTAATGTCCTGCACGGCCACAAATCTTGTGTATTATTAAGTAAGATTATATTTAAAAAATGATGATGTAGGATATGATTTCAGGAACATAATGAAGCTAAAGCCACAAGTCTACTAATACTTCATTTTGATATTTCAGAACTTAATCTCACAAACTGTGAATTTTATGAAACAATTGAAACACTGAAACAAGAACATGTTGGGGTTTTTTTTATAGAAGGCTAAAAAAAGGCTGATAAAATTGATTTATGACCCCTGAAAGCTGTGCTGTGAGCGATTATCTCTTGTCTGGACTGACAGACTGCCTCATTCAAGATTCTATTGTTGTCACTCGATGAGACTTTCTCACTTCTGCCAGATATGAGACATTATCCTCATTATTCTTTTAGCATTATTCTTTTTTTTATTTTATTTAAAAAAATAAATAATGTTATTTAGCCATTATTAGCCATTATTCTGGCATTACAAGGTTTACAAGCCACATCGATTCAATCACAGTATACATTTACCAAACTATTATCAAAAGCCTTTCTATAAAAATACAACAAAACATTTTCTTATGACCTTACGTGAATCATTATGACAAAATGCATTATGAAGAAGAACCACACCTGCAATGTAGCTGCATTAGAGCTAACGTTAGCATCAAGCTACATAAGACAATTTATGAAATTATTAGTACACAAAGATGCGTTTTGAGTCTAGATTTAAATGTGACTAGTGTTTTAGCACATCTGATCTCTTCTGGAAGCTGATTCCAACTGCGGGAAGCATAGTAACTAAATGCAGACTCCCCTTGTTTTGTGTGAACCCTTGGTATTTCTAACTGCCTCGATCCTAATGATTTGAGTGCTCTGTTAGGTTTATATTCAGTGAACATATCTGCAATATATTTCGGTCCTAGGTCATTTAGTGACTTATTTACGAGTAAAAGTACTTTAAAATCAATCCTAAATGTAACTGGAAGCCAGTGTAAGGACCTGAGGACTGGTGTGATATGCTCCGATTTTCTGGTTCTATTCAGAATCCGTTTAACGTGCTGTTAAAGGGAAACAACAATAATCTGGGGCCGTCGCCGATCTTTGACCACAAAGGGGATAAAGAAAAATAGGTAGCAGACACCGGTGTTCACTTGTGTTTTCATCTGAATTATAAGTGACTGGTTCTGATGCTGATGTTTGTCTGATGCTTGTGTCATGATAATTAATGTACTGTTTGTCCAAGAAACAGAAAAGAATGAAATCAAGGCCAAATGAATCCAATGGTAATTTCCTATTTTCTTCTGTCTCTTCACCAGGTGTGGTCTTTGTATTATCCAGCCTGTTATTACTCCAGACAGTCTCCTCTTGCCCCAAGGAGTGCTCGTGTGACACTCATGCCAAAGTGGTGGACTGCCGAGGACGAGGATTATATGATATTCCACGTAAACTTCATCAAGACACCCTGGAGCTGTATCTTCAAAATAATCGTCTGCGAGGCTTGGGCTCCATGTCTTTTCGAGAGACACCACAACTTCAAATTCTGGACCTAGCAAACAATTCAATCACAACGCTTTCCCCTAGTGCCCTTTTGGGACTTAGAAGCTTAAAGGTCCTCAGCTTGGCCAATAACTCTATTCGGGAAGTTGATAGACGCCTTCTGGTTTCAATAAGAAATCTAACCATATTGGACTTGTCCTTTAACACCATAGGTGGTCTACCAGCAGCTTTTGCTGATAGTTTCCACTTTCTGACACATCTGTCACTCCATTACAATCGGCTAACGAAGCTGGACCGTATACATCTGGAGGCTCTTGACAATCTTAAAATTCTGCAGCTGAAGGGCAATCCCTGGAGATGTGACTGTCATCTGATAGGACTCAAACTATGGTTGGAGACATTTGTCTTCAAAGGTAAAAAAAAAAAAAAAAACAATGGTTGAATCCACAATAAAGTGTTTAATAAATGAATGAATCAATCAATCAATAATTAATAACTTAAAAAACATCTTAAAAATTAAGAATTAAAGTAATTAAGTTTCATAATTTTGAAAATTCCACTGAAATATATTTATATTGTTATTATTATATATTATTATCAAAAGCTAAAAGTTTAGCATGAGTGTCCAGTCTTGCCCTCTACCAGTGCCATCCTTTTCTAGGTAGGTGTGAATGAGTTAATTGTGTTTCTCACAATTGGATTGGCTGAACAGCTGACAAACAGTTTTAAGGCAGCTGACAACTGGGAGCAGACTCCAGATTTGGGGCACACCTGTTAGAGCTCCATGGATTTTCCCTCCAGTTGGCAGATCATGGAACATGTTTTTGCATCAGTCTCGCTTGAACTGCTGCTGTGAGTTTATTTGAAAAGTTGGAGCATGGGGTGACCCGCTGTTTATTTTATTTTATTTATTTTACTTCATTTATTTATTTATTTTTTATTTATTTAATTTGTTGCCGAACATGGTTCATTTTCAACGCCCCCCTAACAAAAATGTTATATATAGTATATTGTTTAATGCACAGATTCTGCCAAAAAAAAAAAAAAAAACATCACACAATCAGTGTTTATTGCCTCATCACTAGGATGGTGGAATTTATTTCCATGACTTTGACTTACCGTCAATATAATCTTATGACACAAACCTACACTGTTTTGTTTAGATTTGAAAGTTCATGGCTTGCTCCACGAAGAGATTAAGAAAAAAAAAAAAAAAGAAGCTATTTTCTGGTTACCAGCCCTAAGCTTTACATAAAGGCTTTTACATTTGTTAACCCTGTGCCATTTTAAACCCTGGGTAAACTAATTGAGGAAAATCTTTTCCAAGGGTATTAAAAATTAATCCTGGGCATTCTTAAGCTGGCATTTCAGACTTTACATTCCCCAGGTAAAGAATGGCACTAGGAAATTACATTTTCCTCTGCTCGGGGTTAAAAGCAGTTTTAGAACGATGAAACACAATGTAAGAAACA
Organism: Carassius auratus; assembly: GCF_003368295.1. NCBI lineage: Eukaryota > Metazoa > Chordata > Actinopteri > Cypriniformes > Cyprinidae > Carassius > Carassius auratus. The sequence continues at coordinate 28,609,279 of NC_039250.1, forward strand.
ATATAATGAAGATGACCTCCATCTGTTAGCCATTTCAGATTCATCATTTTCTCTTGTTCTTAGGTGGAGTGGTCGACAGTGTCACATGTGTCCAGCCTCATCTCATGCTGGAGCGGGACCTCCGGCACATTCCCTACGAGCTTTTCCACTCCTGCATGATCACCAGCTACAGCTACCTGTTTGCTAACATCCATTACATGGACAACAAGCATCGCATGATCAGTGGGCAGCTCCATCCAAGCCCCAGATCACCATCTGGGAGTGATTTCAGCCCCCAAGGAGAAGCGATACTCCCTGAGTGTGAGCCCAAGCAGAGAGCCCGACCTGTGAACTACAGACGCGCCATAGCCACAGTGGTCATCACAGGAGTGGTTTGTGGAATTGTGTGTTTGATGATGTTGGCAGCAGCTGTCTATGGATGTGCGTATGCAGCAATTAATGCCAAGTATCAAAGGGAGCTGAAGAAGAAAGCGAAAGAGGCAGGTTCAGGAGAGGAGCAGGAAAAACATTGAAAGAGACGAGGACAAGGAGCCTCTGGAGTGACGCGAAAATCAGCATCACATGATGCACACGAAGCACAAATACACATCAGGGTTACGCTCAAGATTATCTACATACTGTTGTGTATCTACAAAGTTACTTTCAAGGCAAGTCAGTGTCCTTGGCAGACATACTGGCAATGCCCCTAGGGCAGCTATTGTTTCTAATTATGCAGATACAGCTCCTACCTAAAACGGGAAAGACGCAAAACTCCAAAACTATTATTATTATTATTATTATTATTATTATTATAGCTTCAATTAGGGAAGACAGTTGGCTCTTTGCCAGTCAAAACAAAGAGACATTCTGTTTTATAGGACATGTTTGTAGAGTTTTCAACCAGTTTTGTATTAGTAGTATATGTAAATTAGCAATGTGTACTCTTTCTCCATGTTATCTACGGCTAATGCACTATGGGTGCTGAAGTATCCCTACCTTTCGGACAAAAGGGAATGTCATAGCCCTTTTCTCTGTTTTCTTCAGTCATGTAGTGGTAAACACAAAAACAATGCCTTCCTAATTCATAAACAGCCAAGTTTTATTAAAAGCTATTTTTTCTAGCAGTGAATTATCCCCTTAATTGTCCAACACAATGCCACCAAATTGTAGCCAGCTCACATTTTATGGCCTGCTACAGATTTTAAACTTATTTGCCAAACTATCTCATCCATATATATATATTTTTTTTGTTGTTGTTTTTTTTTTTTTACATTATTTTATTTTAATTATTATTTTTTTCTCAGTACTATGCAAATCTTTGTGAAATCATTGGAAAGAATGGGGAGGAGAATGATTTTGTAGTTGAGGCACAAAGTTCCTGATTTGTACTGCAAATGGCCATCATCAACAACAAAAATCTTTAAATTGTGTGCAGCGTGACTAGATTTCATGTTTCAGGTGTACCCTTAAATCAACTGAACATACTGAGTGGTATTCATTTTTCTATATGTGGTCTGTCTCTTCTCCCTCGTATAGTCTCTGGTATCTATTATAACTTTTCATATTCTAAGACTAAAAACTGAGGTGGGACTTCCCTCCTGCTGTTTACACTATTGTAGCTCTATGGATAAAGCAACATTAATTCCCATTGAGCTTTAGTTAGGCCAGAGATTTAAGTGAACATATCAGCGTAAGTGTTTCAGTCCATCCTGTGTTACCTGTTTCCTCAGTTGTGTGACTGCCTAATGCTAATACAATTATTGTGCTTCCGCTCGTGACACAGAAATTACACAATCACACAGAATTTACACACAGCCATTAACAAGCAATTTTTACATTCTGACAAACTATTCCTTTTAAAAGGTTTTTATTTACAGTCTATTGCATAATTTAAGATAAAAATATGATAAATTATGACGAAAGGACTATTTCTATCACTCCATAATTACATCAGACAGATCGTTATCAGTGTGCTCCGTTATATAAGCATCCATGAGAATATACCGAATCTGATTGTGTACAGAGACAAACAGTGGATTAAGAGATTTGGAGCTCTACAGAAATGAGACGACAAGAAGGAAATAGTGATACAGATGTCTTATGATGGAGATTATGAGAGATTATGTAAACATGCATATGAAGGGTTTATCTGTCAGAAATGATCTATGTACGTTATGTAACATCAGAGCACCCAACCAAGTAATATATTGTACAATGGTAATGTTTACATGTCCTGTGAAGTACAACATGCAATACATGCAAAAAAAACTCAAATTATTTTAAATGACAGTGCTAAATCTTTCTCTCTTTCTTTCTTTCTGTAATGATCATCAAGCAGTCTTTAAGTTAAAAGTGTTTTAAAAAGTACACTGACTATTAATATTATTAAAAATACATCGGCCACACTAGAAGTGCATTAAAAAAATTATATATATATATTTTTTTTTTGTTTGTTTGTTTTTAATAAAGGGAAAAGTAGCACATTCTTACACACTGGAACAATGTCATTTTTATTTCAGTGTAATGCTATGGCTGTCATCAAGCACAAATCATATTCAAGTTGTGATTACAGGAATAAATCCTTTAAACTAGCCTTTAAAACACACCAAGGACACACATGCCCCGGTTACACAAGAGAGACTTGTCATCAGTATGTCAGGCTGCATTAGTGTGTGCTGCAATGCGCTTGAGAAACTGAGCACTATCACATCTGAAGCAGTGTATCAACATTATAATATATATATATATATATATATATATATATATATATATATATATATATATATATATATATATATATATATATATATATATATATATATATATTATTTTCAAATCAAATCAACCAACACTCATTGAGCTAGAAAGCTCAGTTTGTCATATATCTCTTGTATATGTGTATGTGTTTGTATAAAAATAAATATTTGTTAAATATATGTTCACTAGTGACTAGCATTAAAGCATAAAAATAAAAGATGTAAAGGAATTTAAAATATATAAAATAAACAACATGAAATACTGTATAGATCTTGATTTTAGTTGTGTGTATGTACACTCCAGCAAAACAATGAATCATACGCAGTAGATGAAAATCTGTCTGTTCTACTTCATTTCTCTGTCAGTTATAACATGAATCATTTGTGCATGAGGGTATGTGTGTGTTTATGTGTGTGTGCGTGCGTGTGTGTGCTCCTCCAGGCTTATGTTCAAGCAGACACTTTCAAATGTTCTCTCTGTGTTATTCTATTTCCTTTCATCCATTCCTACTGTTTGTCTAGCAAGATTTTTTGCTCACGTGGATTATGTAATTCTCCATCTCACAATCACTCTCAAGCATAAACACCTCCAGTGCACAGAAGTAACAACAAAAACACAAGATTTTGTAAAATAAGCAGTGATATTAATGCAAGGTTAAAGGACAAGTGCGCTACCTGCAGCGATGGGCGACTCTCTCTCATCCAGCAAATGAATGGCGCTGCTGGCCAAAACCACACTCTTATTCTCAGAGCCTGAAACACAATGATACAGTTCATTTAAAACAAATAGTACAGAGGAGACCAGGCCAGCACTTTCTGTTTTAATGTGGAACTGTGTGCTTTTTGTTTTCTCCTGATCTTAAACTCAGATTTAATTTCCCCACATTTTAACATTAACCACATCAACCACCTAATGTTAAATATTATTGCAGTAATGTCTTTAAGTCTATAAAGTACCATATGTGTATGTAGCTTGAATTAAAAAAAAAAATTATATGGAACACTAATGGAATTTTTAAAAGCCTTGTTACTTTGACAGTTTACATATATTTCCATACTTCAGAAACATTCACAAAAAAAAAAAAAAAAGTGAAGACATAACTTAAGAAATTTTCTGAATGAGAATTGGGAAATACAAGTGCATTCCAGTGAACATTTCATACTGCTACCACAAGAGTGCAGTATGTGTTGTTTTGTCCACAGAAAAAGCAAAAAAGAAAATAAGGAGACAGAACACACCAAACTGAAAAGAGACATATATTCTTGTGATCACAAAATTAAATTAAAATACCAAGCACTAGATTATTTTCCTGACAGAACATTTACAGTGGATACAAATTACAAATGGATAAAGAGTATTTGCAACATTATTATTTGACATAATTATTTATTGCAGTCTTTTTGAGTCGAAGCTCCTCAAATCAGAAATCTTATCCAGAATTTAAAAGACAGTAGACGAATTTGGGAAAAGGTGGATATGATTGCCATTTCATTTTGATAAACTGCAGAACTAGCCTAAAGAAAAAAATGCTGTAACACCATTAATTAGCAGCCATGAATATTCTGTAATTTTACTGAATTTTCACAGTGTTCAGTTTGGATGAATGGAAAATAATCCATTGTTTGTTCCTAACAAATCATTCTAAGAGAATACAATATCAATCATCGTTACTCCAATAATTCTGCAGCACAGTGAGCTTGTTTTAAGGGAGAGGAGATGAAGTCCTGTCTAAAATGATCTGTCCATTAAATAATATTTATTTCAGTGATAAAAATAAAAACAATTATAAAGGCCTCCTTCAATGAATCAATGCATTTTTGTAAGAATAATATCCATATTTAAAATGTTATAAATACTTTTTTTTTTACTTCCACTGACTGTCATTCATGCAAGCCATTCCCGATGGATGACGTAGGACGTATGTATCGCGCATACGCGGTAGAGAATTTATTTAAGGATTTATTTAAAGGAACAAAGGAAGCTAAGTTTCCTTCCTTTATCAAAAGAAAACCAGTCTCCTCTTGGTTTATACTGAAATCATCGAACATTATTTTTTACAAATCCTAGTTTTGTTCTTCCAATTCGTTCCAAACTTTTTGTTTTGCTGTCTCTCCTCTGCGCTTACGCATTCGTTACTAATCACCAGCGGTTGTGCTACGCATACGTCCTACATCATCTCGGATCAGCTTTGTCAGACCTATATGGACCTGTTTTAATTCCCCAATGTGTTCACTGTGACCTAGTTTCTGTCTCCTGTTAATTATGTCAATTGGTTCAGGTGTGTCACATTCATTAGCTTCATTTGCTTTAGTATTTAAAGTGTCTGTCCTGTGTTCCCTCGTCCAGGTATTACTGATGTCACTTGTGGATTACGTTTTTCTCCTGCCTTTCTTCTGTGTATTATCCCTCTTGTGGATTATTAAAAATCAGTTTGCATCAATATTCTACTTCGTTTTATGGACCATGCTTGGTGACAGAATAACGGACAAAAAGAAAAAAGAGAATGGAATGGCCGGTGAAATTCTCCACAAAACGTCAAGACTTTAAAGTCCCTGTTACAGATTAAGGCATATTACCATCGCCCTGTGGGCCTGCCAGACAACACCGGACTGAACTGGAGGGATGCCATGTTTCGGTGTCGGAGAGCATCCCCTACTGTGCGGATCAAGAACCTGAGCCCACCCCTGATGGAGAGCCAGAACCCACCAGTGAAGAGCTATCACCTAATGAAGCAACAGAGCTGAGGATTGCCCCAGAGCCAGAGAGTGTGACGTCAGACCAGGTGCGAGAGCCGTCTATACAGCTTTCCATGGGGGAGAGCGCTATGGACAGTGAGAGCATGGAGGGAAGCTACAACCACTGCACCGTAGCTGAGGGTGAGTTGAGCTCAGTGGACTGTGTATCATCTGCCTGTCCTGAACTTTCTATCTGCCCTGGATCATAGTCATCAGCCTGTCCAGAACTGTCAGCCTTGAACATTCTGTCAGCCCTGTTTTAGCTATGGAGGCAGCTTGTGATCTGTCTGCCCTGCACTGTCTGCCTGTCCTGATGCAACCACATAGGTCATTCCCCCATCGCTGGCCCTCCCAGTGCTGGGAGTGGCATTGTGGTGTGTGTGGGCAGCACACACCATTCCTAAGCCCCCTGATCAACAACCCGCCCAGCCTCCCTCTCCCACCACCTCTGCACCAGTCCTCACCATCACCACTGCTAACTCCTGGCAGCCCCTCTGCTCACCCTTAGCCCACTGTCTGTGCTGTGGATCACCATGGGTCTGCCTGTCTCCACTGGCATCATGGCTGCAGGATCCCTGTTCTCCGCCTCCAGCCTCTGAGTCCTGGACTCTGCCTCGGCCCATCGACCCAGTGGCTCCACCATGGCTCCTAGGTCCCTCTTCTCTGTCATGGCCTGTCAGTCCACCAGTGAAGCCAGGCTCCCTCATCTCTCTGGCTTAGCCTTGGTCAGTCGTTGACCATCCGCCACCTTGGTCTGTCATCGACCATCCACTGCCTCGGAACTCCAGCTTTGTCAGGCTCCTCCTTCCCTCTGGCTCCACCTTGGCCCTCAGGAACCTCAGTGTCATCTGGGCTCCACCGCCACCTGCTCCACCACCTTCAGTCGGCCCCCTTTGAGTCATCAGCGCTTCCTCCACCTTGGCTCCTCCATCGGTCTCGCCTGGCTCCCCCTGCTCCAAGTCCCTCTAGTTTCCTTCATGGCTCCTCCTTTCATTGTCTCCTGCCTGCCTTCTTTGTATTACCCTCTTGTGCATTATTAAATACCTGTTTTCATCGATCTTCTTCTTTGTGTGTGTCCATGGACCATGCTTGATGTCAGGCTTGCACATATGACAGTTAGCGGAAGTGTGAAAAAATTGATCATAACTTACAAAAACATACTGATTAACTACAGGTGGCCTTTATTCACCCCCCAGAACCATGTGAGGAATATTTTATTATGGATGCATATGCGTTATTGGATTTCCTTTGGACTGTTGAACAGAAAAACTGCCCACTGACAATTTTTTATATAACTCCAATTGTATTCATCTGAAATAAGAAAGTAATATACACCTAGGATTGCTTGAGGGTGAGTAAAGAATTGGCTAATAACGGAACTTAACCCTTTAAAATATAACCTGCCCCGAAAAGCACTGTTATTTGGAAATGTGCTAAAGTCTACAAATGCTGTAATAAAGCAACTACAGTAAATGAGTGCACAGGAGAGATCTGACTATGCATGGAGATCTGACTAGTGTTCCTGAGTATATATGAGTTATAGAGCCCCGAGCTACCCCATGAAACGTGTTGTCTATGTTTGTTGTGGGTTCCAAAATAAGTCTGCATGCTTTAAAAGTCTAGTGTAAAAGTCTGGTACTTTCACTGTGACTCTCACCCCCTGCTGTGAATTCAGCTTTTTATGCAGGAAAGACTTAATACAATTATTTCTGGCTTTGAACACGGCCTTGTCTCATTTTCCTTGTCTCTTAGAATATGATTCACATGAATCCTGGAATCTCTGTCTTTGGCTTTTTTGTTCTGTATTAAATGTTTTTTTACACATTGGTCTGAACTAGTCTCTTATTTAAAACAGTTACATTATCCTAAATACTTTCATGAGAACATGATTTCTACTGTCTTTGAAGTAGATAATTTTAGCTCATCATCCAAAGAAAATAACTGAAAAACCGTTGTGGTCCTATGTTAAAACCAAAAACCAAAAATTAATAAATAAATGGATGTTGCCATCTTTTCCATGTAAATCTGTGTTATTTTTAACCAGAACACACTAGCAGTAGGGAGGGGTCAAAAATAAGAGTGAGTGAATGACGACTTTGATTTTTGATTGAAATATTCCTTTAAACGTGAAATATCTTGCGACAACAGGTTCACATTGACTATAGACAAAGAAATGACTTGCATTGTGCCTGGTTCAATCATGGTGTAATGCATACATATATGACTGCTGTAATGAAACTGGGTGTTTCGTGTGTATATAATCACCTGTGCTAAAAGGAAGGGAGTAGATAAAGGTTCCAGGCACCTGTTCAGCAGCCCGTTTGTACCACAAAGGAAAATGGTCAGCACTGAACACCACCTCCTTATCTTCTCCAGTCAGGAAGTCTCTTACAACACACAACACACACAATACTCATTATTACAACATGTTATTCAATGAATATTAGGCTAACAATATTGGACATTCTGGAATATAAATCTAGGTTCATGTCTGGGTAACACTTATTGTAGTGTCCTTTGTAGTTTGACATAGATTACTAAAAAACACAGTTTGTTTTGTAGCCAGTGTTGGGGAAGCTACTATGGTATATATTTTGTCTATCTACAATACTAGTATTAACACTGCTATAACTACTAAAAAAGTTCATAGACAAGCTACTACTTAACTATAAATAAAAAGTTCAGTTTTATGTCAGTCATATCAGTGCTTTATTAGATGCTGACACTTTGACAACTCTTTTCCAGGAGTGACTCACTGAAGCCTAAAATGAACATAATTCAAGCCAATTAAAGCTGTTTTTTTTCCGGTGATATGTCACAAAAAAAAGATGGACTGCTTCAGTCCATTTTGGACTTAAGGTCTTTGATTAGTACACTGTTTGACATCTCCATTCAAAATTATAATTACATTTTTTTTAAAACATTCATATTTTATGTTAGAAAATACAAAATTTCAGTTCAAGGTTCAGTTCCCTTCAGCTTGTCCTTAGATTTCTGTACTTTCACAAGAAGCACACATGCTGCTCTAGCTCGGCTGAGCAATGTTTACATTCTGAAATAATCTGCATTATTTATCCATTATTTTTTTATTAAGCTGGTGTGTAACAACAGAGATCAGTCTGTTGCACATTTGGGCCGCCTGACACTCCAGAATTCTAAAAAATGAAACCCAACTAACCATGAACACTTGTATGACAGCACCATAGTTATTTCACTGTAAATGTTTCACAAGATGTTGGGCTTGATGAACATTATGGCACTATCACCTTTTCAGGGCTATTGTGCAGCAGACCCCTTTTTATTTGAATTTGTGCATTTGATGCTCTTTAATGTGGCATTCGCTGTCACACCTCAGTTCAAGAGGTGTGTGACTAGATCTTGTAAAAAAAAACATGAACGAACATCAGATGGTGTTGAAAGAAAAAGAACAACTTAATGAAATGAATCATGTCTCTTAATTACTCTCACTGTTTGAACTGTGTTTCATATTATTCTTTCTTGGCACTCAGTGAAGGCGGATGAATTTCTTGCCCTCTCCTCCCCTGGCCTTCCCTGCTTGTTCTCTCATCTCGTCTATTGTCTAATACTTCTGAGAGATTCTCTTTGCACTGCTCTCCAAACTGAATCATGGATTTGATCAACTGGTCTCTCAACTCAATTGACACCATCTTGCCTGCCAGACGTTCGCAGCTGGTTACACGATGGACGCGTGGGAGAGATGACAGGTTGTGTGTCTGGCGGCTCTTTCCAAAATGGGAACAGCTTTCCAAAGCCTCATAAGGCTGCCCTTCATTGCTGAAGCAGTGGGCAGAGTGGTCAGCACTGAGATAGCTGTACGGAACAAGAGGAAATATGGATACCATAATATGGGGCGCAATATGGATACCATAATATGGGGCGGCAGTGGCTCAGTGGTTCATGTAGGTTGTCTACAAACCGGAAGGTTGGTGGTTCGATCCCCGGCTCCACCTGACCAAGTGTCGAGGTGTCCTTGAGCAAGACACCTAACCCCAGCTGCTCCCGACGAGCTGGATGGCGCCTTGTATGGCAGACACCGCCGTCGGTGTGTGAATGAGTGTGTGAATGGGTGAATGTGAGGCAAATTGTAAAGCGCTTTGGATGGCCATGTGGTCTGTTGAAAGCGCTATATAAATTCAGTCCATTTACCATTTACCATACCATCACGGAGAAGCTCATGGCTTTGGAATGGAAAATGTATGGATTTGGAGACCAGAATGGACAAAGAGAGTGACCGTGTAATTGGAATGCAGCTACTCGACCAAACAATGGCAATCTTATCTTCTTTCGGCTCCCCTCTACCAGCACTGGCCTCATCCAAGGCCGCTGCTGGAACAACATCAACTCCCCCGGCAGAGCACTGCAGCTAGACGCTCTTACCTTCCTCGCCGACTTCCACAGACACCTGGTGATTGTTGACTCTGTCTAGGCTCTCCAGGCCTACAAATACACAAACTCTTGCATACACACACACACACACACAAATACGTACATATATACAGATATGCATTCACAACCCACCCCACACCCCCCATCCCTCGCCTTCACCGCTTTGTACCGCCAGTCTGACTAGCAGGTCCGGATGGCTGCTTACCTTCGCTGGATTACCTCAATTACCTATCTGGTAATCTGGGAGGACTAGAGATAGCGACTTCTGGTGGAGAGAGAGAGAAACGCAGGGCCTGGACTTCCAGATGTTCCCAAGCACCCGACCAGGGGGATAGCAAAATGGTGGCAGAGGAGGAGGAAGGATGAGGGACCATATCTGTGTGCTGGAGGGGGACCTGGGGACTGAAGCAGAGCCAGCAGGGTGGGTACCCAGGGCAGAACCATCGGCTGCCACAGTGGTGTGTGTGGAGCTGCCACAGCCATCTCTTCGGGAAGGCCTGAAACAAGCTCCGCAAACACCAGTGGGCTCTGCCACTTCAGGAAGGCCAGAAGCAAGCCCCGCTGCCTCACACACATTACTTCCTCTTTCGTTCTTACCATCAGCCTCCCCGTACAAAAATAACTTTCCTCTTTCATTCTTAAGGTTTCACTTAGATTTCTGTGACGTCAGATTTTTTTCTTTTTCCTAATTGGCAATCTGCTTTTGTTTTGCAGTTCAGTACTCAGTCAGTAAATGCACAGCTAAACACATGTTTTCCAGTCATCATCACCGCACAACACGCATTGTATCCCTCAGCCCATCACAGACACAGCGTCTGTCTTCTTCACTGGCTTCATCCAGACCTTGCATTCTGTATTCACTGTTTCTCTCCAGCCCCAAATCATCTGTTTCCCAGTTGGTTTCCTGTCTCTCCTCTTGTTCCGTCCAGCCATAAACCTTCTGTGTCTTCGCTGGTTCCATCCAGCTCTAAACAGCCTCAATACCGTCATCTCCACCATGAACTGTTACTCTACATGCTCCGCCAATCTTCCTTATTCCTCTGGCACCTCTTTGGACAAGCATCCATCTACCTCGACCTTCTATGCCTGCAAAGCACTTATCTCCACTGCCACCTGTCATCCCCTCAGCGTGCCATCAGCCTGGGTTTGTTTTGGGTTTTCCAGTCTCAAGCACCACGCAGGAATGAGGATCCCATGTCTCTGCCTCCAGCCAACTCAGCCCTGCAACCCATCGACTCCACCTTGTGTCCCAGCTCCCCAATTCCAATCAGCCCACTGGCTCCACCGGGATCCCTTTTCCCTCCAGCTCCACCTTGGTCAGTCATTGACCACCCGCCTCCTCAGGATTCCACTCCTCTGGCTTCACCTCCATCCTACTTGTTATGTCATGTTCCTCCTTCCCTCCGTGTTTACCCACATCCTCAGACACTCTGGCTCCACTGTGATCTTCCAGAACCACGTCTTCACCTCGGTTACAGGAGCCTACCGCTATGGGATTCTCTGTTTCACACAGGCTCCGTGTCTGCTTGGGTCTCCATTGCCGGCATCATCTGAGCTTGAATCCCTGGTTCCACCTCCAAGGCCTCCATCATAGCTCCTCCTTCCAGGTTTTGAGTTGATTACCCAGTGTATTTCTAGCCCTCTGTGTCTTTGGTTTGTGTTCTGTCTCATCACTTTATAGTTGTGTGATAGACTGTTAAAGATTATATCTCTTCTGGTCATTCCCCTTCTTCCAACACACTCACATTGTCAAATGACATTCCACCAAGAACAAAGGTATCTAACCCTGCTTCTTGAGGGCTTCATACACCTATACCCCTGGCTGTTGTTTTCAAGTAATTTTATGAAGTTGTTTTCAAGGTTCATGTGTAATGATTAGAGTTTAAGCTAAAATCTGCAAGGGTAGAAAGTTAGCCCTCCAAAGAACAAGTATTGGCACAGGGTTAATTCCTTGGTGCTTCTAATTACCCTGGTGACTAGAACATACTGGTTCATGTGTTGGCTGTGGCACAGAGTGGTAGGCACATGATGCCCTTAGCACCAGCTACTTACAAAGCATCAAAGTGACTTGAAAGCCATTCAACTTTCAACGTAGACATAACCTTCCCCTCACAGGAGATAAGGAGAAGCTGCCTATAGTTGTAGCACAACTGATATCTCACTGTTATACACACTCAATGTGGAGTGGATTGTCGAACATCATCTGCACTGACGAAATGTTAAACAGCTTCAGAGATCACCCAAGATTAGAGTTGCCATAGTGCCAGCTACCTATGCAGAAAATTGTCCCTACTTCCAGGGAAGTACTAAAAGTTATCAAGAAAATTAGCTAACTACATTGAATCTAACCAAGGAAGCAACATCATCAAACATATAACTAGCCGATTTTATAGTTCACAATACAGCAGTTTATATAATTTAATAATAGCTGTAGTTGTCTGGGATAAAATATATGTTTTTTTAATTAATTTCATTTTCAAAAGGAAATAACATCAAATCGGACAGATTAATTTACATTAAATACAGCTGAAGTTGGTAAGACTTTAGAATAGGGAACATGTATTCACTACTAACTATGACTTTTCCCTCAATAAATTCCTAATTTGCTTCTTATTAACAGTTAGTAAGGTAATTGTTATATTTAGGTATTGGAAAGGATTAGGGATGTTGAATAAGGCATGTAGAATAAGGCATTAACATGTGCTTAATTAGTACTAAAAAATGACTAATATTCTATTAATATGCATGCTAATAAGCAACTATTTAAGAGACTCTAAAATAAAGTGTTACCTAACTTTTATATATATTTATAAAATTTCATACATTTCTAATTTATACTAACATTACACATACGTATGGAGAGGACCATTTGGGATTAAATGTTTTCATTAGAATGAATCAGAATTTCCAACATTATATATTAAAAATAGCTTGTTACTGAAAAAGCTACACTAGTTTGACCCCAGCAGAGGCAATCTTACACTACTGAAAACAAGAAGAAAAAGGTTTAGTCAACTTAACAATATTGTTGCTTTTCATTCATTACTACACCAACACTGGCATTTACAGTCTCTTGCAAAACATTTATTACACATTAGTTGCTATTGTTCTACTGCATTTAGACTGCAATATGAACTCTGTCATGGAAGATATAAATTGCTAACTGATTGGTCAGTTGGTCTGGCATCACAAAAAGGTTGATGCGAGACAGTCCGGTTCGAGTGCCGAGGTAAGCGATCTCCACCCCTTTATCAGAATTCCTACCAGGACAAAGAGAACCACAGAAACAATGAATAATGAACTGTACAAGAAACAATTATTGAATTAAAATTCTATAGTTGAAGTCAACATGAAATGGTATTCACAACCCATTTGACCTCTCTATATATTTCACAAATGGGGAACTAATTGAATTCTGTAAAGAAGGCATTACACACTTTATTGGCAAGATTTTACAAAAGGCAAAATATATTACATTGTGATAAAATATTGTATTGTATAAAGAAAATATGTACTGTACTGCTCTTACTCAGATTTATTGAGAGCGAGACTGGTCCAGTATGCTTCTAGTGGTGCTGTGACCACAGCATCAAATACTACTTCCTGGATTAGATCCTTATCACCTATGAAAAAAATCTAATTACTAACAAAATTATTCCCTCCCTCCCCCCATACACAGACACACACATATATACCTAATGCTCTAATATCTTTTAATATATCTTCAACTCTGTAATATATATTTTACAGAGTTGCTGCCCATCATGGATCTGCATCCAATAGTAATTATTATTATTATTATTATTATTTATTATTATTATTTTAAATAAAGTATACATAAACATTGGGCAACACAAAGACAGTTTTCAAAACAAATGTTAGTGTTGATATGCATTCCTGCAACTTACACTTCAGATGAGGTTCCCCATTAAAATACAGCTTAATGGCATCAATCTGAGATAGGAAAATGTGTTCTGGATGTTCCTCTGTGTTACAGTATGTCCTGAAAAGCCAAACCAATCTGTCACACACATGCAAACATCAGAAACATTCTGTAGACTACTCGAAATGATACTTTAAAGACTGAATAAAACAAAATTAAGATACTACTGTACCATTCATTCGCTAATAAAACATCTGGATGCTCCAAATCATGTAGTCCTGAAACAGAAGAAACATCTGTTTCATGCTGTTGCTTAATGCTGTTTCAGTTTTAATAATAATAATGATAATAAAAATAATAAAGATCTATACTAATTGTGGGAGTTATTTTCTTTCATCCCTATCAGCTTTCAATCAGACATCCTGTTTGTTAATGGCACAAATAGAGCCACATGCTTAGATACGCGGTTGGTTTAGGTCATTAGTTAAATTAAACTTTTATTTAATAGGTACATAAAAGTGAGTTATTTAAAACAGCTTAAGTATACAAGTTAGGTCTCTAGATAATGCCAGCCTTTTTTTGCTCAGATACACATTCAGGGCACTACATTCTAAAGGTAAATCATGCAACAAGTAAACATTGTCCACTAGCATTACACCTTTAGGCCCACATAAATACAGCTAACAAACATGCATTTCACAGAACTGGTCTTTAAACTTAAAACTGACTTAAACTTATAAATAAAAAAATCAACTGGCCTACTGAAAAACAGGACATCCACCTAAAGAGCAAACTTGACAAACGTTTCCTGCATGCTAAGCTGATACCTCCATGCTGGGGCTTTTTTTTTTTTTCAATGTCCACTCTAAGGTGTGAAGATTGTGGGTGAAACCCCTTTGCTACCTCCATTCATTGTTCACTCATGTTCAAGATGCTGATAATCAAACAGATTATAAACCAAATCAGGCACAAGGACTGGTTTATCATCTGAAGAATGCATACTTCCATGTTTCCATCTTTCCTGAAGTTCTTGAACCAGAAGTTCCTAAGATTTGTTTTCAGGGACAAAGCATACCAATTTCTGGTTCCTTTTTTCGGCTTAGCACTTAGTGTTAAGGCTAAGGGCCCTATAATACACCCAGCGCAAGTGTGTTTGCTAGGTTCAGTCCGGCTCTGTTCGCATTTTTCCGTCCAGTGCCACGTTGTTTAATTAGTAAATGCATTTGCACTTATTTGTGCAACCATGGGCGTGGGGGTCTAAAAAAAAGAGATGTGTTCAGGCGCATTGCGGGCGCAATGCTATTTTAAGGAGCTGAAAATAGACTGTGCCATAGACCAACTCAAACCTGGTCTAAAGTCTGGCGCAATGTTTTTTCTTTGTTATTTAAAGAGTGTGTTAGTGTAGGCGGAAACACAGGGACACAAAGCAACACACAAACATGCGTTCTGTCTTTGCACTTTGCACAGAAGATTTGGCAGAGGTGGACTTGTTTGGATCTCAGGAGACTATGCACTGTCCTCTCTGGTTCTCCCTAATGCAGACAGCTCCTCTTGAACTGGATATCATGGTGCAGTAATGTCTAAGGCTGTGTCTGCTCCCAGAAAATCTTGAGAGAGTGTGCCATATGGTTCTTGGACCTTAGAAGCCCTCCTCAACAGTTCACAGTGGGAGATTTTTGGCAACACCATTACATGCACACACATAAAGAACACCACCTGGATCTGGACAAAATAATGTGAACATGCATTTGACATCATAAAATAGGATTTAACACAAGCATTAGTTCTTATACCACCAGTTTCACTATGGCCCTGTCCACATGTGCATGGTTATTTTTAAAACCCCACCTTTTTCTACTCGGTTTGCCCAATCGTCCCCAGGCAAACGCAGTGCCAGGTCACTGAAACCCACAATTTTTGAAAACACCTGCCAGTGTTATAATATTCAAAAACTCTGGTTGCAGTGTTATTGTGTAGACAGTGAAACTTGCAATTTTGGCTTGTGAAGTCGGAGCCAGCACTATTATCTCTGCCAACTGGAAACCTTTCCAGGCTTCGGATTTGCCAACATGGCATTATGGTTGAGATTATATCGCCACCTGTATGCTTGGCATGCTATTGAAAGTGCATCATAGCATGCATTTGTGTTTTCATGTGGACAGAGATTTTTTTTTTTTTTAAATGGAAGAAGGAAAACTCTAAACTACTAAGCCTTTTCAGTTAAAGACTAAAACCAGTGATGTTGGATTAGGGGCAGAGCTAACACAAGAGCTGGATCGAGGAGAAAGAGTAATATTATATGCATCTAGACTGTGGGGAGCTAAAAAAGCTGTGTCAAAGAAAGAGCGTTCAGCGGTTGTTTGGACAGATGAAAATGGAGGCCTTATCTGATAGGAAGAGCTTTTGACATCATTACAGATCATTACAGGCAGTGCACAGACATAGCATACATTGAATTGTTGTATAGGTAAATGGTAGTGAGTATGAGTATGTGAATCTGACTGGCTGGGTACATTGAACTGACTGAACCAATTATAATTAAAATAGAGTATAATGGCTGAAATATTCATGTACAGTGTGGTTTGTTTGTGTGGGTTTGCATATAAATGTGAATATATTGCAGTAATTTTGACAGTTCTAAATTAAATCTGCTTGTTTTATGCATGTATGGTATAGTAACTCTATACTATTGTTGCCTATAGACTGGATAGTAGGGATGCACAGATATAAAAATCTTGTCCGATACCGATAACTCTTTAAATATGAATGCAGATAACCGATATGTTGGCCGATAAATCGAAATCCACATTTTACATAATTTTTGAGAGTCCGACTACCAAAGAAGTCTCATCTTTAAAAGTTATTAAACACTTCAACATACATCAAACATAAAGCAGCCTTACAAATAAATAAAATAATGCTTAATGGAAACAAGTTACTTTTTATTAAAAAAAGGCGATAAATAAGGCAATAAAATGATGGAGTGTGTTGAAAGAGGTCATACATGTAAGGACTTTAACCAGAGATATTATCAAAATCATTAATATTGTTATTATTAAGAGTATTTGGCATTAATCCAACTAATGTAGACCTGTTATTTTCTGACCATTATTAATAGGTTACATTTATTATTAAATTGATATTACAATTAATATCCTTCGCAACAATTTAACCTGTTAACTACCCCCCCCCCCCCTTTATTTGATATAAAAAAAAATACATGAAATCAGTCCTGGAGACTTTATTAAAGCTTTATTAGACCACATGGTAAGAAAGACTAAGGCAAACAGGAACAGAGGATACAAGACGAAGAGTGCATAGGCGGGCGTGGATCTGCGAACAATATCCAATAAGGTAGTCCAATGGGGTCATCCGTATCCAGGCAATGATCAGGCAGGCGACAGACAATCTCCAACGGGGCAAGACTAGAGAGGTAAACTAAGGCAAGCAGAAGGTCGAGGCACGGGATGAAACTAGAATGATTAAACTAAAGCCAAGACAAAAAATAACTAGAATAGTAGAACTAAGTCCAGGAACAAAGAATTAAGGCAGGGAAGTAGAATGATAGAACTAAAGCTAAGACACAAAATTAAACTCAGACAGGGAAACGGCTTGAGCGCTTAACGCCAATAACATGCTGTAAGCCTTTTGTAGAGCGTGTGAATTGGCCTCAGATGTGCATGTAATCAGTGAGATGCATTGTGGGAACTGTAGTCCAGGGTGATCTGTGACAGTCTGTGTGGTGCAAGAGTCAATGTAAAGCACGGGCAAATTCTGCGGTCGATCGGACCGAAAACTACACACAAGGTTCGTTATAGAGCCCCTCCCCAAAGAGCAGCTTCCAGACGTTCCCCACAGTACAAGATCCAGGAGGGCAGTGGAGCGGAGGCGGAACGATGGGGGCGGGATGGTTGGCCAGGTCCATGAGGCAGTGCAGCAGCAAGGACATGAAGCAGGACCAGCAGAGCAGGAAACCAGGAAGAAGCCGGAGGTACAGGCAAAGCTGTAGATCACCAGATCAGAGCAGATGAGTCTGAAAACCCCCACGGTGGAGCAGACAGAGATGATAACCATGACCAGGATGACAGAGGCACTAAAACAAAGGAAACATACAGAGCATTCACAGCCTCAAGGGCTGAGGGAGCCATCATAGAGACAGTTTCATTAGTATGAATTGGCACGGCAGATAGTTCATAACTAGTCCCTATGACAGTGACAGGATCAATAGAAAGTTCAGGATTGACCTTGATAATCATGGCAGGGCCGACAGTAAGTTCAGAAAATGCCTCCTTGACAGGTTTAGGGCAGGAGTAGTGTTCATAGGATGACATCCCTGACACCTCTGGAGAGTCTGCAGCGATAGCTGCCACCTCTGGAGGTTCTAAAGTAGTCATGGCAGGAGACAGAGAGAGTTCAGTGCTGAGTTCTTTGACCATGACAGGACAGACTTAGGGTTCATGAATGGCTTCCAAAGCCATGACAGGACAGGCAGGGAATTAATTTATGGACATCACTGACACCTCTGGAGGTTTTTCAGTGATCGCCAACACTTCTGGAGGTTCCACTGTCTCCATCAGGATACAGAGACAGTTCAGTGCTGGAGGCTACCACCACCCTAGGAACTTTGTTGTTGATGCCATTTTGTGAGCTAGCTCTGGTTCTCCCACCATTACAGGCACAGACACGGTGTTGTGTTCCTCCTCAGTCAAACCCACCATGAACGCAGAGCCAGCAGTCAGCAAAGCATAGTCTATAAAGTCCTTTCAATGAAAATTTAATTTACCCTCTGACAACCATGATCTTGTGGCTTAATTTAGTCCATAACGAAAAAAGTCTTTTAATGAGACCTCATCAAAATCTACACTAAAAGATAACTCACAGAACTGAGTGACATACTCCTCAATAGGTGAACTCCCCAGTCGTAATTCGAATAGCCAGTCGACATGGTCCATACTTAGCCAAGGCCCATTAGGACAGCCGCTGGATACTTGTGTGGCCAAGTGTTCTGTAACGGAGCTGACAGAACAGGAAATGTGCGGATCCAAATGCAAAGCTTTATTAGACCACATGGTAAGACCGGCTAAGATCATACACCGGCAAACAGGAACAGAATATACAAGACGAAGAGTGATGCATAGGCAGGCGTAGATGTGAACAATACCCAATAGGGTAATCTGATAGGGTCATCCGTATCCAGGTGATGATCAGGCAAGGGGTACAGAATCTCCAACAGGGGCAAGACTAGAGAGGTAAGGCAAGCAGAACAGGACGGCACAGGATGAAACTAGGATGATTAAACTAAAGCTAAGACAAGAAATAACTAGAATAATAGAACTAAGAATAGGAAGTAAGAACTAAAGCAGGGAACTAGACTGATAGAACTAAAGCGGAGACACGGAATGAAACTCAGACAGGGAAACGGCTCTGCAAAGTAGCTAAAGCTCTCGAATGCTAATGCTAAATGCTAACAACACTCAGCAAGACTTTTGCAAGCCTTTTGTAGAGCATGTGAATTGGCCTCAGATGTGCATGTAATCAGTGAGATGCATTGTGGCAATTTTAGTGCAGGGTGATCTGTGAAAGTCTATGTGGTGCAAGAGTCAATGTAAAGCACAGGCAAATTCTGGTGGTGATCGGACAGAAGACTACAAACCCTATTGTTACAAATAGCACATTACTGCATAACTGACACGCTGTGACTCACAGCCTGTGAGGAAAATAAAAATATAACCTATTAGCCTATTGGCTACTCCTTACTGAAAATGTTTTAAAAAAGTCCTTCAAAACAGGTTTAGTATAGCCTACAATAAATAATAAGCCTATAGCCTAAATAAAATTGTTAAACTTCAGTAACAATTCATCAATTTTATGCACCAACTTTGAAAAACAACCTGTTCAACACGAATAATGTTTCTTCTAAATGTTTTCACTATGTTCAGGCCACTAGAGAAACATTAAAGAAATAAATTAAAACCGTTATATATACTGTAATGTGTGAGTTGCTTTAAGAAAACGAGATTACGTGGTTGTTCCAAGAAGTAATCCAGCACATGTTGAGTTCACGGCTAGAGATGAGAATAAAAGGATTCTGTTGTCCTGTTAAGAGCAGTGTTTTCATTAAAACCTTTACATGGTGTCAGAAGTAATTGACGAGCACACAGCCTCGGAAGAATGGCCAAATTCAACCCCCCAATTCTATGGAGAGTTTTCCAATTGATCGTCGAATGACTTGGCTGACTGGAAACAAAGTTTTCAGCACTTTCGGATTGCTACTAAATTGGATAAAGAAGATGGGGAAGTCCAGGTCAGTTCATTAATCTATGCCATGGGAAATGAAGCCGAACATATATTTAAATCATTTACCTTTATTGAGGAGGATGACAAGAAGAAATCTGATGTTGTGTTAAGACTAAACGAAACTTGATCCACGAGCATGCCTGCTTTTTTATTAAAGAGCACAGCACCCTGGTGAAAAGGCTGAAACCTTTATTAGAACTCTCTATAAGTTATCGGAACACTGTGACTTTGGTGTGCTGCGATACAAGGGATTGCAGAAGGAAGAGCAGTAGACCGAGGGAAACAGAAATCGAAACCTAAAAGGAAAAACGACAAAGAGCAAGGAGAACCAAAATGTGGTAGATGTGGAAAAATCAAACACAGATGACAAGAAAACTGCCCAGCAATAACATCAACATGCAACAAATGGGGAAAAAAAAAGTGGGACACTGGGAAAGAATGTGTCACAGAAGGTCAGTCAGAGAAGTGACACAAACACAATATTTCCTGGGTGCTGTTACAAATTCACAAAGAAATGATGAGCAGTGGTCAGTGAACATTTCAATTGGAAAGACACCAGTTAAATTTAAAATTGACACTGGTGCTGATGCAAACATCATATGTGAAGAAACGTTCAGCATGCTTAATCCAAAAAGAATGTTGGAGCAAACAAATGTTACACTGTGCAGTCCTGAAGGTCAAATAGAGTGTGTGGGAAAATTTCAAGCCAGTACCACATATAAAAGAAGTGTGTACACATTCCCAGTGTATGTCATCCATGGACAAAATGTGAACAATTTGCTAAGCAGATCCACTGCATCCTCAATGGGTCTGGTGAAACGCATTGAGGAAGTTCACAATGCATTTGGTCAGCATGGAACCCTTAAAACAGGACTTATTAAAATCCAGCTTAAGGAAAATGTTCAGCCATATGCAGTACACACAGCACACAGAGTTCCATTACCTCTTATACAAAAAGTAAAAGAAGAGTTGTGGCGCATGGAAGAAAACAGAGTCATAGAGTCAATAAAAGACCTAACAGACTGGTGCGCACCTACTGTATGGTGCCAGTACCAAAACCAAATGTTAGTTACGAATCTGTGTGGATCTGAAAAAATTTAAGATGTTAAAAGGGAAAGATATGTTCTGCCAAACGCAGAGGATATAATCGCAAAACTTAGTGGTGCAACAGTTTTTTCATCTTTGGATGTTGCCTCTGGGTTTTGACAGATACCCTTACACCGAGAAAGCAGCAAATTGACCACATTCATAACACCATTTGGAAGATACTCCTTTAAACATCTTCCTTTTGGCATTTCAATCACCCCAGAAATATTTCAGTGGAAGATGGCAGAAACTCTGCTAGGGATTGAAGGAGTATCTGTGTATATGGATGATATACTGGTGTATGGAGACACCATGGTACAGCATGACTTACCAAAGTATTGGAGAGAATTGATACTGCTGGCTTAAAGCTAAACCGTGAAAGTGTCTGCTGAGACAGAAACAACTTCATTCCCTTGGTCACTTGATCGACAGATCAGGTGTGAGACCGGATCATGAAAATGTCAGAGCAATCCGTGAGCTCTCACTGTCACACAATGTTCAGGAACTGAAACATGTACTTAGAATGTTAGTTATCTGGCCAAGTACATTCCAAATCTGTTGACAGAAGGTAAAAAACTATTTGAGCTTTTGAAGTCAACAGCGGTATGGACTTGGGCCTGTCCTCAGGAAGCAGCCTTCCAGTGCATAAAAGACATCCTTTACACTTTTCCGGATTTGTCATTCTACAGTGTGTCTCTACCCACTGCTGTTTCAGCTGACACTAGCAATTATGGCATAGGTGGTGTGTTGGAAACTGGAAACCAGTGGTGTATTGCTCACAAAGTTTGTCTGAGGCTGAGACCAGATACACCCAGATTGAGAAAGAATATCTGGTGGGCATCTGGGTTTGTGAAAAATTCGAAAAGTACCTGATTTGCCATGAACACTTCAAATTAGTGACAGGTCACAAACCATTAGTACCTCTTATGAATAAGAAGGACTATGACAATGTTCCGCTGCAATATCAGAGAATATTTATGAGGCTGATAAGATTTAAACTGACTGCTGAATATGCTCCAGGGAAAACTTTGTTGGTGGAAATGGACAGTCAGAGAGGGCAGTGCAGATTGCAAAGAAAATTTTGCAATAGAAAGATCCTCTGCTGGCTCTGATTAGCTACAGGGCAACACCTTGCATATCTACAGGTGTTTGCCTGGCTGAACTTCTTATGGGCAGAAAGATTAAAATCACACTTGCAAGGCTCGAGACAAATCTTCAGCCTCGGTGGCCAAATCTGAAAGATGTAAAGATAAAAGACTCCATGGAAAAGCAAAAGCAAGCTTTCTACTTTAATCGTCACCATGGAGCTAAACCCTTACCATTGCTGAGGACTAGTAATGCCATACTCACTGAGTGAGACCATCAAAAGTCCTGGGAAACAGCTGTTGTGGTTACTGGCATGAGTACAACTCCTCAATCTTTCACTATTGAGACCAGTGTTGTAGTCGAGTCACCAACTGTCGAGTCCGAGTCGAGTCTCGAGTCTCAGTGTTCGAGTCCGAGTCCAAGTCCAAGTCACCATTACCAGAGTTCGAGTTCGAGTCCGAGTCGAGTCTCGAGTTCCGTATTGGAAAAATGTTTATGTTTTTAGAGGAAACAATAGCAACCAACTGAGTTGGTAGGCATTGAAGTCCATTATATTAAGAAAACATCCTGGAATGTTTTCCTTAAAAAACATAATTTAAGAAAAAATGCTATGGATATCCTGAATGACACTGGGAGGAGTAAATGATTTGGAAATGTCCATTTTTGTGTAAACTAATCCTTTAACACTGTATTACAGAAATACACTCGGCGTAAAAGAGAAACGTGCATTTTACAGGACACTGTATCTTAAAGATACTTAAAACATAAAAATCAATACGATATGCCGAGAGAGAGAGAGAGAGAGAGAGAGAGAGAGAGAGAGAGAGAGTGTTTGTGTGTGTTTGTGTGTGTGTGAGAGAGAGAGAGAGAGAGAGAGTGTGTGTGTGTGAGAGAGAGAGAGAGAGAGAGAGAGACAGAGAGAGACAGAGCGTTTCTGTGTGAGTGAACGAGTGTTTTAGCGTGAGTGCGTTAGTATGTGTTCAAGTGAATGTGTCTGTGTGACGGCACGCGACTGGTCAGAAAGCAACGTGTAATGATAAGGGCCGTTCAAATATCACGTCTTTTGCGCGCTCAAGTTCGTTATTTCCAATGTAGTCGCACGGTACGCGCTCATAATGAAAGCATACAGGCGCATCCGAACCGCATCGAGTTAAAAACATCTAAACTTTTCAGAACGCTGCAAGCGCACCGTGGGTCATGTGACAAGAACTAACCAATCAGCTTCATCCTTTCCCGCAAGTGCCCGAGCGCTTTGGAAGAAAAGTAAAGTGAAAATAAAGTGAGTCATGTCAGCGAGTGTGTTGTCAACATAGACAGTAAAAGAAATGGACACAGAGACCCCATTGGAACTCAATTGAGACAAATGAAGCCCAGTTTTAATGTTTTTAGTACTTCCGTTTCTGACGCGCAGACTCAAACGAAGCTTGACAATGTCAGCAACCTGTCTGCCCAGATGTAAATCTTCTAAGTGGCTGTGCGTGCAAACTGCCATCATTAATCTTGCAGAGACGGTGAGCTTGAGCGGGGAGTTCTTTGTCGTGAGTGAGCAGGAGTAAGTATTCTGATTAATTATTTTGTATAGTATTTTAAAATGTAATGCCAGTACGCCATATTAAGTTAATTCCCTGCGAGCTTCTCCTCCTGTCTGTATGGTAATGCGACAGAGAGTCGAGTGGTTATGACGCAATCGTTAGCCTATTTTTTACAAAAACTGTTTCTACGGGCCATAATGTAACATAGAAGGTAATGGAGCCCTTTATACATTGTCGTGTATCTTTAGAAATAAATAATGGACAAACAGAGTCTTTAAACGCCTCAGATGTAAAGTTATTCGCTGTCAAAGTGACGCCAAAATGAATGGGAGTCAATGGGAATGCTAACGCAAGTGAAGTTCTGCTAAAAGATGGCAGCCCCCACCCGACTTCAACTTCCGGTCGAGTTCCTTGACCCTTGGTTGTCAAGCAAAGAGAGCGAGCGGTAGCATTGTCTGTGAGGGAAAATAATAGATCCCGGCTGGTCTTGGGCACGAAACATTTTTATAACATTTTTAGTCAAAAACATCGTAATGAATGCTCAAGTCCGATTTTATATATCCTCGAGTCCGAGGCCAAGTACGAGTCCAGAGAATAGTGACTCGAGTCGGACTCGAGTGCTCCATCACTGATTGAGACACATCAAGGATTAGTCCAAGGTACGGCACTGCTGGGTAATGTAGTTTGTGAGAGAGTCTTCTGGTGAAAGTGCCCTCCGGTGGCCTTCGGAGAGAGCCACAGAAGCCTAAGTTGTAAAAGTAATATTCTCTTTATAATATTATGTTTATGAAATTCCCGATTATAGTTATTAAACCACAGTTATTAAATGTGTTTGCTGAAGCTGAAGAGCTGAATGAACACCGGTAAACTGAAGTGCTGCTATCTTATTTAACACAGGAAAATGCATCATATATTCAGATATTTATACAACATAAATATAATATTACAGATTCTTTACATACAAAAAGACTAAATGCACACAAGAACTCAAATTAAGTGCCATGCTAATCTGAATGTGTAACTTCTGTTGTGAATGCGCTCTTGGCTCTTCCCGCAACAATGTGCTGAAAAACGGAAACCAAACAAATTCATAAAGTATTATTGTTTTATTATAGTGGTCTCATTATATTCATATATATATATATATATATATGAATATAATGAGACCACTATAATAAAACAATAAAAATTTATGATTTTGTTTGGTTTCTGTTTCAATCATAATTTTCAATGTTGTAAGCTGCTGTTTGAGCTGCATGCACTGAGCTATCTCCAGCAAACTGAAGCATTCTATTAACATAGGCTATAGCTTAACCAAACGCATTCTATATGGGAAAAATCAGATTTCTATGCATTAAATAAACACAATATTGCAACGTACAATTGCACAAAAGACTGTAAATGCACAAGCGAACTTAACTGTGCTAGTTGTGTGGATCCATTATGTATGTGCTCTTCTCTTAACAACGGACAATGGGCAAACAAAGATTCCGTTACATTACATTACAGTGGCTAATAATCTCATTATAATATGAAAGACTTGTCCTGCACATGTTGCAGTTCAATGTATTTTCCAAGTGTTTCCAATTATATTTTCATCAATTAAAAACTATCATGGTGAACAGTGCACATCTGAAGTGTCTCTGCAGGAAAAGATGCATTATTTATCGGCTAAGATATCGGCCAAATTCTCTTATCGGTTCGATAACTACAACAGAAAAATTATCATTCATCGGGTGATATCGATTTGGTGGCCAATATATTGTGCATCCCTACTGGATACTTCAGTTATGGTTCTTATCCTATGAAACGGTATAATGAAGCCAGGGTTTTAATCTGCTTGATACAGTGGGCAACGGTTACACAGCAAAGGAAATTATACAAAAATCATTACAAACAGCCTCTATATTTCACTCAGTAGTTTTCACTCATATTCACACCATGAAAAATGTCAGTGTTTAGTAATCACACTTTAATGCAGGCAACACACACATTTATAATAGTCTTTAAAGTTAATTTAGTGAACACAGTATACTAAGTCTATAGTTACCTTCTTCAACAGAGATATTTCCTCTGAAGAAATGTTTGCCATGACCTCTGGACAGGGCCACTCCTAAGCTGAAAACAAGAGAAATAAATAATAGACATCTAATTGAGTACAAAAATTTACATCACACATATTTTCTTTATTTTATTTGTTATAGTATTTATTAATCAATTCAGGCTTCCTAATGCTGTTAATTTCTCACATATACTATAGGTTTTTTTACAATAGCCAAGCTCTAATTTATTTTTTCCCCCACATCAGCCAGTGTTTAACAAATTGACAACATTACCAGCCATAAATTATCTTGCATCCTTTTTTGGTGGGATGTAATGTATCTGCAAATTAAATGTGTTGCCAAATGGTAATCCATTGTTGTAAGAAAAAAATGTCACTACTTTTAAAATAGTGTAAAATAGTGAAATAGTTGAAACAAGTACTACCGTATTTTCACAAATTATATATCAACTGAAAACATAAATCTCAAAATTCATCCTCTAAAATCCATTTTAAAATCAGACATTGCATTACCAAATAAATGGTACATCAATATCATGTTACAAAATGTTTTCATTCATGAATTTCAGTTTGGATCGTGCACTATAAAGTTGAAGTAAAAAATTTGAGTGACAGTTAATTAATATTACACCCCTTTGAGTAGCTTCAAATACTTTTTTTGTAACTTAAATTTAACCTGAAATGCAACTACTTTTTCATAAGGATGGCTTGTCTGTAGTGAATTACTTTAAGTTAAGAATAACCCGTGCTCCATAGACAACACTTTAGTTACTCCACTGCACACATCAGACCATTTCCTCATCACTTCTAACCTCACACTTAATCCTGACACAGCACTCATCTGCAGGTCATCTTTCGACACAACCTACTCTCCCTCTCTCCCTCTCGCCTGTCCTCTATGGTTTCATCCTCACTTCCTTCAACCTCTCAGTTTTCAGCACTTTTGCTCCACTCTAACCTCTTGCTTGGACAACATTTTGCCCACTGTCATCCAGACCAGCACGGACCACCCCATCTGCCCAATGGCTGTCCGATGTTCTCCATGAACATTGCTGTAAACTCAGGGCTATAGAAAGGAAATGGCGCAAATCAACTCTACCGACCTCAGTGTGTATCAGTCACTCCTCTCTTCCTTCTTTGCAAATGTCTTCACTGCTAAAACAACAAAATACCACAATAAAATTAACAGCTGTTCTGAATCTCGAACACTTTTCAAAACTTTCTCTTCTCTTCTCTGTCCTCCTTCCCCTCCACTTTCGTCAACACTTACAGCAGGCTGGGGTAAGCCCACTGCTTAAGAAACCGTCTCTAAATCCAGCACTTTTATTCATTGCACAGACATTTGAGCACATTGTGTTCAACCAACTCTCTATGCTTGTACAGAACAACCTCCTGGACAGCAACTGAACTGGGTTCAAAAAAGTGGCCGCTCATCTGAGACTGTCCTGCTCTCGGTTACTGAAGCCCTGCAACTGGCATGAGCAGCTTCCAGATCCTCAGTACTCATCTTGCTGGATCTGTCTGTGTCATGATCTTTAGCTAGAGTGCCCATAAACTCCAATAGAGGGCACTCCACTCAGGATTCTGGCATTTTTGTTTCCATTCCTCTTTTTCAAACTCCATTTCCCATCCTGCCTCATTCCTGGGACTGATTGCACACACACACACACCTGCATCTAAGCACACACACACACACACCTGCGACTAACACACAGAAACACAAATAAGCAGCACAATCACTGTCAGACTGGGCGAAGTCTTGTTTAGTCCGGTATAGCATTTCCGAGTGTTTTCCCTGTGTTTGTTATTCACGTGTCTAATTTTGGATTGTATATACCACCTTTGATTCTCTGCCGCCTGCATCGACCTCTGCTTGTTACCGTTTCTGATTTTGGATATCCCATGATATACTTGAAGCTGTTCTCCGATCTCTCAGGAAGATGGGCATCTCTGGAACTGCACTCCTGTGGTTCAAGTCCTACCTCTTAGCCCAAAGAAGTTCAAATCACTTGCACAGACCTTTTCCTGGACTGTGCCCAGTTGCTGGAATGACGTCCCAATCTCAATTCGAACAGCTGAGTCTTTAGTCATTTTTCTTTTTCGCCAGGACTTGGACAACTAATACCTGCACTTACCTTTTCTTTTGTATTCTATAAAAAAAAATAATAATAATAAATGCTATGTGTACTGCGCTAGATTAACTGAGACTTCTCCTGGCACTTGTATACTGTTGTTGTTCTCTTGTTGGTCTGATTTCTTGTATTGTTCTCATTTGTAAGTTGCTTTGGACAAAAGCATCTGCTAAATGATTAAATGTAAATAAATAACACCTCCAGGTGTTTGCATTATCATGAGCACTGATAGTTAATCTGATCATGGTTGTATCTCTCTATTAACATGGTGTTAACTTTCACTTTTATGCTGATGATAGCTATATGTTTCTTCACGGCCCTGAGAAACATACCAGTTTGAAAAATTTATGGAATGCATAGTCCATATAAAAACCTGGATGAGGAGTAATTTCTTACTGCTAAATTCTGAAAAAATACAAGTGTTAATTATAGGAACTAAAAACTCTGCATGTAATATCCTAGAATGTTGTCTAAGGGGCCGTTCACATATAGCGTCTTTTGCACGTGCAAGTTCGTTATTTCCAATGTAGGAAATAATGGGTGCGACGCGCCCGTATTTTCCAGGCGCGTCCACACCGCATCAAGTTAAAATGCCGCAAGCGCACCGTGGGTCATGTGACAAGAACTAACTAATCAGTTTCATCCTTTCCCGTAACAACGTTAAAAACTCAGCCAAGATGGAGGAACAGCTGATCATAGCTGTATATGGATTGGCATTTTGAATTAAATTTAGTAGCAGAGCTACTGCGAGCGATTTTTAGTGCTGCAAATCCATTTATCCTTTAAACTCCTGCTAGTTCAAAATGCAGCAGCTAGAGTTCTAGAACACTGCACTGGCGACCTATCAAACATCGTATAGATTTTAAAATCTTGCATAATACTTATAAAGTTTTGGAACAAGCTCTTGTTACATTATAGTCCTCTGTGTCCGCTGGATTCTCAAAACTCAAATATCAAAATCAGCTGCGGGCGGCAGATCGATTTCCTATTTAGCACCTAAACTCTGGAATAACCTACCTAATACTGTTCGGGAGGCAGACACACTCTTGCAGTTTAAATCTAGATTAAAGACCCATCTCTTTAACCTGGCTTACACATAACACACTAACACATTTCTAATATTCAAATCGATTAAAGGATTTTCAAGCTGCTTTAATTAGGAAAACCTGAACCAGGAACACTTCCCACAACACACAATGTACTTGCTACATCATAAGAAGAATGGCATCTACGCTAATATTAGTCTGTTTCTCTCTTATTCCAAGGTTCCCTTATCCACCAGATCCAGTCTGTATCCAGATCAGAGGGTCACTGCAGTCACCCAGATGCAGTACGTATCCAGACCAGATGGTGAATCAGCACCTAGAGAGGACCTCTACTGCCCTGAAAGACAGCGGAGACCATGACAACTAGATGAGCCCCGAAGACAGATCCACAGTCAAGACCTTGTCTCCTAGACGGCATCGGGACAGAACCAAAGGGAACAGATTATTCTTCTGCACAATCTGACTTTGCTGCAGCCTGCAAAAGAACTGCTGGTTTCGTCTGGCCAGAGCTGAACTGGATCCCCGACTAAGCCTGGTTTCTCCCAAAGTTTTTTCTCCACTCCGTCACAGATGGAGTTTTGGTTCCTTGCCATTGTTGCCTCCAGCTTGCATAGTTGGGGACACTTCATTTCCAGTGATATTGTCGACTTAATTGCACAGATAATATTTAAACTGAACTGAGCTGGATGATGACATCACTGAATTCAATGATGAACTGCTCTTTTGCATTATTGACACACTATTTTCCTATTCAATGCTATTCGGTGGCTTTATCGCAGTCTGTATTGCTAAAAGCACTATATGAATAAAGGTAAGCACCTGAAAACAATCTAACTCCCAAAGGGGATATCCATAGAAGACCCCTGATTACACTTCACAAGCACTAGATTGCTCAAAGACAGCAACACCCGAGATTGCCAGCAAGACCACCTGTTCTCCATTGTCCACAGCTTTCCCCCATTTACTTTAATAAAAGGCTTGTCCATGGTAAAAGTAACTGCTGTTTTGTGTTTTCCTCCCTATGCCATCCACTACACTAAGAATATAGGAGTAAAGCCTACCCAGAGCACTATACAGGCTTCCAGGTGCATTTGATTAGGGATAAAGCTAGATGCTGACTGACAGGGTTCCTCCAGGCCCATTTTTGCTCTACTATTTGAAATGTTGATAACCACAAGCTGCTCATTTACTTTTTTGCCAAAGTCCATTTTTATTTACCTTTGGTGCTGGTGCTAGTGTTAATTTTGGACCTTGGCTATACATGTTTAAAAACTTTTTGGAGCTGTGCTACAGTGGATAGCACTATTCGGGTTTGTGCAATGGGTAGTGCAATGGGTTTAAGTTCAGCTTATAAATATATAGTTCTTAGCTATATAAATATATAAAGAAAAACCTTACCTGAAGGGAGTTCCTTTAATGTCTGTGTAGTAGTAGTCATTGTGTAGAACAAGCACACGCTTCTAAAACATTCATAAACAAACATACAAGCAACATAAGAGAATGATAAACCTATTGATAAATCTATTACTTGTGTTTGTTTGTGTGTGTAGATGAAGTTTCTTGCCCCTTTATCCACAGTCTTCTTTACTTTCATAGAGAAGCTTCCTGTCTGTCTGTTCACCATGGCATTACGCAACTGGAGGAATAAAAAAGAAGAAAAAGATTATCAAACTGAGAAATCTACATTGTATTATTTTAATAATAACACATTGGTGAAGTTTACAAATGCAAAACTCAATGTTAGGGTGTTGCTAGCTGATTCTTAGGGTTGTTATGTAAGTAATATGGGTATTAGATACTAGAACCCCTTAGAAGTCTCTATGACATTCTGGGCCCGTATTCATAAAGATTTTAAGAATCCTCTCAGAAAACTCTTAATTAAGCTTAAAAACGTTTACGTAAAAGTCTTAGCTTAAGAGCGATTCAGGACCGATCTGAGAGCAACTCTGAGTAAGGAAAAGACAAAAACTTTCATCTTAGTGAGGAGGCGGGGGTTGACCCTGTTGCTATGTATGACACAATCTTTTGAAGACTGTGATTGGTTGGTTGTCCAAGAAGGAAAAAAATTGTGATTTTAAGTATAGGGTCTATACTAATTCTCACTTTGAATTTACATGAGTAATTTTTCCTATTTGAACTTTCTCTCTCACACACAAACACACACACACACATTATATGTATATAAATCCTTTTTTTTTTTTACCATGCTTGTAATTTCCTATAAGGTATTTGATTGGGTTAGAATGATAAAAATTGTTCCACTCTTTCCATTTACAGTGATTGCTGTCCTATTTAAGTGGTGGTTTGAGTGTTGGTTTTAATGTATCAAACATGGAATCAAAACCAAGAAGGGCGAGAAAGCCTCTTAAAAGTCCTCGTCTGTGCTCCTAACAAGTTTGACCTTAAGACCTCTTTTAAGGGTTAAGATGCTTTCTGAATTACTTTTTTCTTTACAAGGATTTTTTCTTTAATTTTAAGAGTAAACGCCCACATTTCTACGAATTTTCTTAGAATTTTGTCACTAGGAGCTACTTTCTGCATTAAGATTCTTTATGAATACGGGCCCTGGGCCCGTATCCCTAAAGATTCTGAGAATCCTCTCAGAGAGCTCCTAACTTAACCTAAAAATTCTTTGCCAGGAGTTTTAGCTTAGAAGTGATTCCAGAACATTCTCAGTGAACTCTGAGCAAGGAATGGATGGAAAATCCTATCTTAGTGAGGAGGTGTGGTTGACCCAGTTGCTAGGTATGAGTCATCATTTCAAAAGCCGTGATTGGTTGATCCTACAAGTTTGATGAAAATTAACTTTTGGTGATAATGAGCAAAGGATGTACCCTCAAATCAATAAACATAATTATACACTCTAATCTTATGCAGACTGTAATTGTAAATAATATTTCACATTCAAGAAAATATCTGGAAAATGAATAGTAAGCTGTAGGGGTTATAGCCTAACATTAGAATCTAAAATATGTGAAAACTTAAGCTCATTACACCCTGTTCAAATAATGATTTGTGTCTTATTTGCTCATATTAATATCCTAGCTGGCATATTTTGTACTTTCACTCCCATATGGACCCCATTGAAAACAAGATGGCCTATCTCAAGGGGCTGTCCTTAATGGAGTAGAAATTACAACGTTATAACTCAGTGTGGTCTTAACGAGGGTAACACGGCTCAGCTTTTATCAATGTCTGTGATTGCTGGCTGGTCTATTTATGAAGGCTTGTTAACAAATATCCTACAAACACAGAAAATGGAGAAAAAAAGGAATCGCAAGCCAAACTGGACTGAGGAGCAAGGTTTGTTGCTGTCCCAGTTGGTGAAGTAATTGCATCTCTAAGAAGATCCACCACAAACATGATTCCTGTACGATCCAATCTGTAGCGTCTCAATAATTCCCTGTCATCCAGTGTTTGCAGGACATCTCTCCTGCCCCCTCTGTTGGTCAGCTTGTGCAGCTGCTTAGGAGAACTCCTAAGCCAGTAAAAGTCCTCTTCCCTGCTCTTAGCAGATCTCGCCTTAGGAGCCCTTTTAAGCGCTAGGAATCTTGAGGAATAGCTTTTATATTAAGTGGGATTTTCGTGTCACTTTTAGGGGCAATTCTAAGAAAACGTCATGACTCCGAGAATTTTCTTAGAATTTGGCCGCTAGGAGACACTTTTTTGCACAAAAATTCTTTAGGGATACGGGCCCTGATCTCCAGACAACATTATTCACTTTTAAATGTCCCTATGTTTGCTTTTATTAAATATTTTTGTTTGTTTACGTTTCTATTTTATTTTACTGTTTGCTTCACGATGAGAGGAATAAGACATAATTCACCCCAAAAAGATGTACTGTGGATTATCTCAAGATTTGAGATTTGGATTTCCTCAGAAAAAAAGAATGAAGTGCTTTATTCAGCAGAGATCATAAACATGAGTAAGTGTCTTTTTATTTATTAATATACTTGTACTAGTTTTAACATAATGTGTAAAGGTTATTTTTTATTGTTAATTTGGTCATTATGTAATCTGGTCAGTATGTGTGCATCAGTCCAAAATAAGTTAAATAAAAAGCACCCATCCTTAAAAATAGTATTCACACAGCTCCAGGGGGTGAACAAAGTCCTCCTATAGTGAATCAATGCGTTGTTGTAAGAAAATAACCATATACTGTATAAAATGTTATAATCAATTAATCTAGCTTGCGTTCACTGTTGTACAAGGAAGCAGATCGGGCAGGATTAATGCAGAAGTATAGGGGAGAGATTAAAACAACAGTGGCTAATAAGAAGTACAAAATTAGGATTTGTAAAGAAGAATGTCGGAGGATTTGATATAAGCTAGGCCTTGCATAGACTAGTCAAGTAGTCGAGTGATCGACTACTTCAACCACTATCGGCGCTGTCAGAAACAATCGACTACTCTAGTATGCATTAACCATAATGCGTACAAAGTGTTTGCAAGTACGATGTGAATTTTAGGATTACAATATTGTGTATAGCTGTTACTTTCTATGACTTATCTATGTTGCATGTAAAATTTAAATATGTAATTAGGGTTGTGCCTGAAGCCGAATTCCTTATTCCGCATGGCACGGAAAATGGCTTCAAAAATGAATAACAGAAAATGAATTATTTTGCCTGAATACTCGGCAGAAGCTGGCACAGTCCGGAGTTTGCTAGATAACAGTTGAGCCAGGGAATCAGCGCATACAGAGACCTCTAAAGTCACGAGTGTGAAGTGAATTAATATAAACTTTATGAGTGAAAAGAACGCAAATCAAACACAGCATTGCTGTTGTCTCTCCGTGCATCTCTCAGAAATCAGAGCTTGGCAAGGATAATATCACCTTTAATAATAAATCATAGCCGTTCTATTGTATACATTTAAAAAGCAATGCTTTGAACCTTCGATATGATATGAATGAATGGATTAAGCACGGCACTCACAAATCAAACAGCCGCGTTGCACGTCAGTCTCTCAAAAACCAGCAGCAGGCTAATAATCAACTTAGATATGGATGCATTTTCTATTTGTCCTACATTGTGACGAGTGGGGCGGGGCCGAGGGACGTGGGAACGAGGAGTGAGGCCGGCGGAATGATTGGGAAATCGAGTCCCACGGAGGAGATAGAAGGATATAAAACTGGAGCGACGACAGTGAAGGACGAGAGAGGACCAGGCCTGGGCTTTTAGTTGTGTTTGCTTTTTATTTGTGCGCATCAGTTGTCCGTGAGGGGCTGACGGGCTGTTTTGTATTTATTTTTGAATTATTAAAGTTTCAGTTGATTGTCCGCCGGTTCCTGCCTCCTTCCGGATGAAATTGGAGATTTTATTATTACATACATGTTTGCATCTTTATCTTTTCCTGGTTTGCGCAGCACATGCACATTTGTTTAGTGAAGCTCACTAAATATTAAGACTTGTTTAAAGAGTGAATGTAATGAATGTGCGCATTGAATTGATTCAGTCAGGTTCAAATGATCACTAAACGTTTGTAGTGACATCTCTCTGCTTGCATGATAAATATTATTTTAGAAATGAATAATTCTTTTAGTTTAACAAGGCATAATTGTTCAGTGATAACTATGAAAAAAAAAGATAGCCATAATGGTTCTTTTCAAGTACTGTAAGACGCTGTATCCGAATGCAGATACGAAAAATGTTGTGACTGTTACAGACACAAATACAAATACTGGCTGTTTCAGGAAAAATTGTATATGTAATGTCATAATAGTTTTGACAATTTATATATGTTATTGTTGCATAAAGCTATGAATGAATAAGTGTTTATTGATAAAAAAAAATAATAATAATGTCTTTTCATTTACAGTAGCATGAACCACGAGTAGTTGAGTAACACCAATGATGGCTTGAGGGTGAGTAATTTATAGGCAAATTTTCATTTTTGGGTGAACTTACCCTTTAAATGTCATAATGCGGCCTGTCATAACATAGCTCATACACTTTACTGGCTGAATAACTGGCACAAAGATGACGCAAAAGCTCAGTCTGCAGGAAGAGAAGGAGGCGGTAAAGAAGAGGTGAGCAACAGCGCTCTTTTTGGTAAAACATGATTTTGAAGACTTCATTAAGTTTTGTTTTATAGAAAACTTTTTTTTTAAGATTTTCGTTTTGTAAAAATTGTATCTTGATCAATGTTTTATCAATCAATTGCCCGTATTTAATAAATAAGAAGCAAATATAAAGCAGACAAAGTAATGAGGCGCCAACACGATCACTTGCATTGCTTGTGAACTGGAGGGCGCCGAAACTCAGCTTGTGCATCACAGATTTGAGAAATATAGGCTATATATTACAGAAAGCTTGAAATGTCTAATTAAAAATAAAATATTCAAACCAAAATAAATAGGCTACTCTCTGATTATGGAATATTCAGAAATGCGCTCTCCGCTCACGAGCTCTGATCGAAACAAACCCGAACCTCACTGTCTGCTGACCTTGCAGAAACATCAAAATAGACATAGCCAGACTAGACTATTTCAGTACAAATTATGAGCTTTTTTATGAGCGATTTTTTATAATCCTTGACAAAATAATAATATATTAAGTTTTTTTTGTTGTTTGTTGTTATTTTTTGTTTGTTTGTTTGTTTTTTGCCTAGTTCCTACATCTGTGGCCCAATGACGCTACGATGAGCATTTACTGCTTTTAAAAAATGCGGGTCAGGAAGCGGGTTGAATACAATATTTACTTTTTCTTTTTTTGGTGTCTGAGTTGTGGGCGGGTTAGTTGAAAATTTTGGTCGGGTGCAATTATTAATATATTGACCCGAGCATAACCGGTGGGTATCAATTCACACTTCTTTTTGGGGGCAGGCTCTGCCCCTGCCTTCATCTTTCAGGCAGGATCAGCCAAATCTGCATCCCCAGGATTTGGACAAGGGATGGGGCCTATGCCAAATAACATTTATACAACTATACATTAGTAATTGTAACACCAACATCTGTAATAGTTTACGGAATAAATACCTGTAAATATCAGGCTTCATAAGAGAGAGTGGAAGTAAGAGAGATCTGAGCCTGTGGCTGTTCTATATGCTAAGATTAATGTCTTGAACTTGATGTGAGCCACAACCGATAGCCAGTGCAAGGAGATAAAGAAAGGTGTGAAATTGGTCTTTTTGGGCTTGTTGAAGACCAGTCATGCTGCTGCATTCTGAATCATTGGTAGAGGTTTGACTGCGCATCATGGAAGAGCACTGCAGTAGTCCAGTCTATAAATTACAAGGTCCTGGACAAAAAGTTGTGCAGCATGCTGCATTACGAAGGGACCTGTCGTTCTGGTATTTTGAAATGCAAACCTGCAAGATCAAGAGTTTTTTGCAATGTGATTTTTGAAAGTCATCTGGTCATCAAAGATAACACCAACATTATTTTCCAAACATGATGGGGTATTTGTCGATGGATCTAGCTGGATGTTGACATCATGCTGCAGTGTTGGAGTGGCAGGGAAGACAAGGAGCTCAGTCTTTGCCAGGTTGAGTTGTTGGTGATTTTTTATCTATGACAAGATGTCCACCAGGCAGTCGGAGATCCATGTAGCTACTGTGGGATCATTTGGTTGAAATGAAAGATAGAGCTGTGTGTCATCAGCATAGCAATGGTAGAAGAAACAATGTGCCTGTATGATGGGTCCCAATGATGTAGTGTATAAAGAGAAGAGTAGGGGTACAAGAACTGATCCCTGATGAACCCCAGTGAGCAGAGGATGTGCTTTGGAAACCTCCCCTCCCTAGGCCACCCTGAAAGACCTACCTGAGAGATAAGATTCAATGCAGCAAAGTTAAATCTCTCTGATGTCCAGTGATGGGGATCTGATTATTCACAGTGTTAAAACAGCTGATGGATACAGCAGAATGAGAACTGATGATTTGGAATCAGCTTTCAAAATCTGCAAGACTTCAGTGACTGACAGTAATGCAGTGTCAGTTGAATGACCACTTCTGAAACCTCACTGGTTAGCGAACAGTCTGGAAGGAGATACAGGTCTATAGCTATCTACAAGTGAAGTGATTGATGTAGGTTTTTTGAGCAGTGGATAAAACCTGTCTTGTTTAAATGCAGTAGGGAAAATGTTTGTAGTGTTGCTGTAGAAGAGAAATTACGATACGTCTGCCTCAGTGAGGGGGCAGAAGGAGGAGAGGGAAGTTTTAGCAGTGTATGTGGTTGGTTTGAGTTCCCGTGGGTGTGGAGTTGAGAACTGACTGCTGATAGTATTCGTTTTGTCTGTGAATAATGTAGCAAAATCATCAGCTATTAAAGAGATGCAAGGATGTGATACAGGGGGATAGAGGAGAGAATTAAATATATTTAAGAGATTTTGTGTGTCTGGAGCGTTGTTGATCTTGTTGTGGAAAACTATTATTTGTAAGTATGGATATTAGCAGAGAAAGATGACAGCAAAAACTGATACAGAAGACCGATGCAGGATGAAAGCAAAGGCTGATGAATACAATTCAGGTCTTGATGACATAATTCACATCCTGAAGTCCTGTAGTCTTGAAAACATAATTGCAGTGCACTTTAAAGCAGGAAGGATTTTGACTTTCTTATTATCAAAGTTTCATTATTCACCCACTGTGTCTGTCATTTGCTCCTCCCACCACAGTTTATTAACAAAATGGAACAAAGCAAACACTGGTAAACAAGGAAACCAAAAACAAAGAGCTTCTACAGAGAAGCACAATGACTGACACTGAGCAAGGGAAACACAGTGGTATAAATACACAAGATAATAAGGCTAACAAAGAAAGGGCTATTGAATCACTATGATGGGTAATTAGCATAATTATAGCAACAAACAGGGTAGCACAGCGCCCTGAACAAGTAAACACATGCCTTGTCCAAATACCATGCGTGACAGGAGTTGCGTAAGACTGCACCAGGTCTTAAGAAACCAAAGCGCAGTGCCCTTAACGCACAATAAAATACACACTTGAATACCGCTCCGGAGCGCTATTGCAGTATAATAGATTTTTATCATGCATCATTTTTGGGAATAAATTGTGATATTTTTGCAGAGATCTCGCAAGAGGTCAGGGAAACCTTTTCAATGTAATTTATATAATGATATTATAATTAGATATAATTACATAGAATTTGGTAGAAAAACAGTGTTTCACATTTTATTGGTGCAAAGATGAGTAGTAGTGATACTTATTTTTATACAACAGTTGCAACTGCCTATCATCCCTTAATTAGAAGCACCACAAATTAAATTGTGTCATGTTATGGGACTACTGAACAGATATTTTAAAATTTATTTTGAAATGCAAAGCATTTAAAATTAAAATAAATCTATACAAACAATTGCATTATTACAATACTTAGTGTGTCCCATCAGGTGATTAAAAGTTCTGCACTTGTGTTCTCCATCTTCATTTGGGCACTTGGGCCAAATAGAGGAAATACGTCATAAGCGGTCAAGTGCAAAGACTGCAAGTGTGGGTATTTAGACAAGAGGACAGAAACATATGGAAATAGAAAACACTTCAAAACAAGAGTCCATAAACACAAAACCAAGACAGAGGAACACAGACAGACAGACAACAGTATTTGTTAAATGTATTTTTTTTTAAAGTGATTTAAATCGTCTTTATTGTAGTTATAGTTTTGTGCAACTCTATAATGTACCAGCACAGCCCAAAATTCTAAGCTCCTATATATATATATATATATATATAGCTAAGGTAGCAAGTGGAGTTAGCACAGAGGACTTAATAAAGCTCCGGCTCTGTATTATGATTAACAGATTTTAATAAACATATTTACACTAGGACTTTGATTTAAACTGCTTATAACTATAAAAACCAACATTTTACCTCATCCTCATTGTCTTCCCACTCAACCTCAGACAGATCCACACTGCTGTAGCTGGATTTTGTCCTCTTTTTCCCTTCTTCATACTGGAAAACACAATCCATGGAAACACCAATGATATTATTTAACATGGGACTACATTATGTGCATTAGAGTGAAACTGTAGTAAACAATTATTATCATCACAATATTCTTTCATCCCTAGTGTTCCTTCTGCAGGACATTAACAAAACATTTTTTTTTCTTTATGTCAATACATTGTGTATGACTCTAATTAATGTTTGTCCCACAGATATCATATTATCTAAGCGGTTACTCCTTTCATAACAGAACACAGAACACCAGAGTCACTTGATGTTTTTTTTTTTTTTTGCAACAGATATAGACTGCCCTCCAGTGGCAGAATGAAAGTAATGGAAGAAACCAGCTGCTTATCTTTTAAAATGTGAGATAACAAAAGTGTGTGCATTTCTTTTGCATTGTGTAGATTGAATATGGGAGTGTGTGTATATATATACAGGGACATCAGCAGTACCCTGGACTCCAGTAAATCTCTCATATTTACTCTATACATATTAATATATAAAAACTTGTGATGGTGTTGACCGTTTTCATTGCCCTCTTGCACAGATCCTGTTTATCCTGAGCACTTTCCCTGTTTGACTGTTTCACAGCTTTGTTTATCGACATCAGTTCACACAACAGCGAGATCATGAAGGAGGTTTTGATTCTTATGCCTGTTGATGTAAGTGGAGTGTGTTCCCATCTCATCATCTGTCAAACACTCATAACGGTTGATCAGAAGCCGCATGCAGCTGTCGGCTCACAGCACAATGACTCTAATGAGATGCATTCTCCCATCAGCCTCAGCATGAGCTGGAGGACTGCTTCTTCGCTATTATCATCAAAAGCAATACATTACCAGAGGCTGCAAGTCTGGATGAGTGAGTATGTATCCATTATTGGTGATGGCGAAGGCATAACCATGGATTCCCAGCTGTGAACACACACACACACACACACACACACACACACACCACAAGCAGCAATCAAATTCAGAGATACTGTCACATTTTCAAATACCTCGTCTTTAAGTGCTTCACCAGTCTATAAGCTAGAGTAACGCTAAAAGTTTACTAAATGAACACTTAACAAATGTACACATTTAATTTGTTCAGTAAAGTGGACCATAAATGTTGAGCACATATTCAGCATTATTTATTTATTTATTTTTAAATACAGGAGTTTGACTAGCACGTCAGAAAATAGCTAACTGGAGACTTTGCAAATATTGCCGAAGTGTGAACTGACTTTCTTTGAGATTTTGCTCAAATTATTATCTTTTTTTTTTTTTTATAAAGATATAATCACATCACAAAATGATATTTAAACTCAAATGAAATAATTGCATATAATGTGAAACACAATCAATACTTAAGCTGTCAGCTGCAATGTTGCAGAAATAGAAACCATTTCAAAAATAGAAACATCTGTCGCTCATTGTGTGTCATCATCAAATCTGGTTTAGGACAGTGTGAGAATGTTCCTCTCCCTAATACCACCTCCTCCCTCTGACTAGTGTGTTGAGATATGCTGTTGCTTCCTATTAGAATTATTGTGTCACATCACCTGGATGAGGAATACAGTATTAGGACTTGCTCTACCTGGAAATGTGTCATTGGTAACCTGCCTTTCTTCTAGTATTGCATCTGGTTGCATTGATTAGTTTTCTATGTCTGTTTGTGCAGTGTGCTAGACAATGATATAAGTGTTGCCCAAGAAAGAAAGGAAGAAAGAGTGTCAAGTGCATTGTGTAGTGGACTCAGTCATTAGGTTTGTGCTTCTCTCCGACTGTAAAACTGCACAACATTATTGAATGAAATGCATGAAAAAGACGCAAATCAATGGCATGTATTTTCTTCTTGAATAAGCAAGCAAGGGATGGGGCTCCTAAAGAGTGCCAGTCTGCCCACTGCGAAAACTTATTCATGACTGAAGCAACAGTAAACTGTAAACCTGATACAAGCTGACAGTTTGCATTGTGAACTTTCGGACTTGAACACAACTCCTCATGTGTGAACTTCATCTGAGAAATACATTGCACATGGTTCAGAGAGTAAGAGAGCAACAGAAATCTCTCTGCTCATTCTCGACAGCCTCAAGCTCAACACTGGATTCCCAGGACTCTACCGTTTGTGGCAACTCAGTCAGCAACCATAGAACTAGACCTATAGGAGATGGAAGACTTTTCTGAAGAAGCACTTTCATTTGAAGAGGGTGCAGTTCAGTGAGCTGTAACACTTAACACACTTACTATGATCATTATCAACCATCTCACTCACTCAAGTATGCAGGTGTGTGTGTGTGTGTGTGTGTGTGTGTGTGATTGTGCATTTCAGGACAGATAATGACTGTAATAAGCAGCTCCCAGCTAGTAAGTCTCAGCTCTACTTAACATTTTGTATTGGTTCTATAAAGTGTGTGTGCATTATATGGGTCTGTTCTTCACTACTGATGTGACATGATTGATTGTGTGTGTGTTAAATAAATGAACATATTTTGAAGCCACATCTCTTGCCCTTTATTGAACGGTCCTGTGATCCTTTTGGTGGGTAGCCTTAGTTGCACTCCAGTACCTATTACCTGGCATAAGTTCTCAGGCTGGCAAAGTCAAGTTTATCTTTCTTTAGATTACATATTGTTCGGGTATAGGCTCTCCACTTGACCACAATAGCAAGTTAGAAATCTTAGTCCATATCCATGATATAACTGAAGTCTAATGACCATTTAAATAAGAAAGATGGCGCATTTGACCAGCTCACTTGGAACTTGTATTTCAGTAGTAAGCGCACCAAATTCAGAAGGCAAAACTGCAGATGTCACATAATTGTATGTGCTTTAGTGAACATGACATTACAATGCCATCTTCTAGAAAATAAAATAATATGTTTATTTAAATGATTGATTTATTATTATTGAATTCATTCATTCATCCATTCATACTCTCTGGTGCTAGACACACTCAACAGTAGCTCCTGGTTCTAATGAATGGACAGTTCTAGGTGATTTTTCTGTGTACCTTGTATTTGGGGATGGCCTTCAGTATTTCAGACACTGGAACATCTGTGCCAGCTACTCCAAGAAGAATTCCTTTATTTCTCTTAAAACAATCAACACAAGCATGTTAAAAGCAAAAAAAAATAATTATATATATATATATATATATATATATATATATATATATATATATATATATATATATATATATATATATATATATATATATATATATATACAGTGGGGCTCGAAAGTTTGGGCACCCCTTGCAGAATCTGTGAAAATGCGAGTAATTTTCAAAAAATAAGAGAGATCATACTAAATGCATGTTATATTTTATTTAGTACTGTCCTGAGTAAGATATTGTACATAAAATATTTTAACATTTAGTCCACAAGACAAAAAAAATGCTGAAATTATTAAAATAACCCCACTCAAAAGTTTTGGAACCCTTGGTTCTTAGTACTGTGTTCTGTTACCTGATGATCCATGACTGTCTTTCTGTTTTGTGATGGTTGTGCATGAGTCCCTTGTTTGTTCTGAACAGTTAAACTGAGCAGCGTTCTTCAGAAACATCTTTAAGGTCCTGCAGATTCTTCAGTTTACCAGCATCTTTGCATATTTGAACCCTTTCCAGCAGTGACTTTATGATTTTGAGATACATCTTATCTCACTGAGGACATTTGAGGGACTCAAACACAACTATTAAAAAAGGTTCAAACGTTCACTGATGCTCCAGAAGGAAACAAGATGCATTAAGAGCTAGGGGTGAAAACTTTTGGAAGGTAAATTGTACTTAATTTGTGTCCCGGGAAACATAAAATTATCTTCTGTTGCTTACGAAGGGCAGAACTGAATGGAAAAAAATATATATTTCAACATAATAAGACAAATTTGAGCATCTTCATCATGTTTTCACCCCCAGCTCTTAAAGCATCTTGTTTCCTTCTGGAGCATCAGTGAATGTTTGAATCTTTTTTAATAGTTGTGTTTGAGTCCCTCAAATGTCCTCAGTGAGATAAGATGTATCTCAAAATCATAAAGTCACTGCTGGAAAGGCTTCAAATATGCAAAGATGCTGGAAAACTGAAGAATCTGCAGGACCTTAAAGATGTTTCTGAAGAACGCTGCTCAGTTTA
Organism: Carassius auratus; assembly: GCF_003368295.1. Lineage (NCBI taxonomy): Eukaryota > Metazoa > Chordata > Actinopteri > Cypriniformes > Cyprinidae > Carassius > Carassius auratus. The sequence goes on from NC_039250.1 coordinate 28,652,306, forward strand.
ACTGTTCAGGACAAACAAGGGACTCATGCACAACCATCACAAAACAGAAAGACAGTCGAGGATCATCAGGGAACAGAACACAGTATATATAACTTTTGAGTGGGGTTATTTTAATAATTTCAGCAATTTTTTTTGTCTTGTGGAATAAATGTTAATATATTTTATGTACAATATCTTACTCAGGACAGTACTAAATAAAATATAACATGCATTTAGTATGATCTCTCTTATTTTTTGAAAATTACTCGCATTTTCAAAGATTCTGCAAGGGGTGCCCAAACTTTCGAGCCCCACTGTATATATATATATAAGTTGTGCTGTCATGTTTAAGTGGTTAAATGTTTTGACTCACAGTCTCATTCTTGGTGCTGAACACAGGCATGGCCACGGTCGTCATGAGCACAGGACCCTGAGCATCCTCCAGCTACACAAATACACAACAACACAAAACAGAGACACAAATGAAGAACATTCATTACCTGGTTCTCATGGGAAAGTGATTGACCATCTGTTTTCACAGATTATCTATTATTATTATTATTATTATTATTATTATTATTTATTTATTTATTTTATTTTTTGACATTTAATTTTATTTAATCACCATCTGAAATAATAATTGTCAGAATGGTTAAGTCATTAGGGTGCTTTGGAACTAAAATAATTAAAAAAAATGAAACAAATTCATAAAGAAAATCTGAGATCAGTGTATTTTTGAATCTGATGTGTTTCTCAAGCAAACGAATCTGTGGACATATTTCAGACATTATTTGGATTACTTTGATGTGTGTCTAGGGCAGGGTTAGTCAACACTGTTAGCCAAGTGTGTTTTATAAGATTTGGAGCTGAACTCTACAGGGTGCGTTTCCCAAAAGCATTGTTAGTCAACTATGGTCAGGAGTTCCATCATTACCAGCGTAGCTCAAAGATTCTGTGTCAGGATTCAATCAAATGTCTGTGCACTTCATATTATTTCTTCTGCGTGTTCACGATGTAGAGCTCAGAGGACGCGTGTGACGTGATGATGGCAGTACTTTATACTGCTGAACCAACATGGTTCAACTGAGGGATGTGCACACATGATTTCAGGAAACAGTCATGACTAATTGGTTACTTTTCCAACAATGCATCATACTATGGACGTTCATCAGTTAACTACATCATTTTTTTCATCATTTTACAAGCCTTTTCTTTTAACTGATGTTTTTGTTTGTTTGTTTTAGTTTTTTGCATTGCTTTTTATTGCCATAAGACATATTTAGGTTATTTAAACAACTCTTGTTCCCTTTATCTATCAAAGTGCTTAGCTAGTTGTGACATTATCATTATTACTGGAATAAGGATATGATTATTTTTGTTTTGTTGCTTGACCCATATTTTCCCATTTTAGCCACCCTGATAATCTGATGAACTGTAGAATGTCAAAATACTATATATAAAAAAACTGTTATTTTTTATCACTCTTTACATTAACTTAAATTATTTTTTTAACTATAGGCTAATAAAGAAGACTGTTACCTGTGGCAACAATGCAACAGCAAACAGCAAATGTAATAGCAGACACAATCAAGAATACACATGAATATGAGCTGTACATAAGTGGAAGAGAGACAAATCAGCTCAAACGGTCATATATATTCTTCTCTTATTTACTCTGCTCTCTCGATGTGTCTGCAGGAGTAAATGATCTGTGAAATGATGGATGATTGAGCTGGGTTATGGTGAGAATTTGGAAGCACAACAATAGCTCAGACTCTGAGATCACTACACACACTCACGTGTTTTTTTCTGTGATACTGAACAAAACAGAATTAGTCATCAGATATGCCACTGAAACCAGTTTTGGATCGTATGGTTGACTGATGCCCAATATGTATTCTAAAACAGAGAAGTTTCATGATCTTTATCAGAGCTGACCTCTTATAAAATGTATTATAACAATGTTCTTAAGTCCTACTCTTAAATTCAACTAACTTCATTTAATATAAATCTAAACTGCAAAACATTTTCATAAAATTGCAAATAACATGCAGTTAAGTTATGAAAACATCACATTCAGTGTGTATCTAACTGTATTCTTTAAAAGTACACTCCACACACACAAAAAACACACACACACACACACACACACACACACACACACATATATATATATATATATATATATGTGTGTGTGTGTGTGTGTGTGTGTGTGTGTGTGTGTGACTCATGATCTGAGTCCAGGAATGGCTTTACAGCTGGAAGCCACTGACACTTTTTCCCTACACATCTTTTCAGACTTTTTTTAACTAGTTTTGCATCTGGCTAGGGTCATTTTCACTACTGGTAGCATGAGACAATACCTGGACCCTACAGTAGATGCACAGGCAGTCCAAATCTTCAAGGATGGCACATCAATATGATCCGTTGCCAGGTTTGCTTTGTCTACCAGCACAGTCTCAAGAGAATGAAGGAGATTCCAGGAGACAGGCACTTACTCTAGGAGAGCTGGACAGGTCTGTATAAGTTCCTAAACTCATCAGGAGGACAGGTATCTGCTCCTTTGTGCAAGCAGGAACAGAATGAGCACTGCCAGAGCGCTACAAAACGATCTCCAGACACCTGTCCAGGAACTCAGTGATGCCCTGGTCCAGTTCAGGGAGGAAAAACCCCAGGACACTATCCATCATCTCATTAGGAGCATGCATGCACATGGAGGGGTAATACAAATTACAGATTTCCATTTTGAGTTGCTGCAATGAAATTTCAGCATAATGGACTAGCCTGCTATAAATCATTTAACTTTGATTCTTTTAATTCAGCCCTCTGTAGGTTGATCATTTTCATTTCTATTAAATGATGTGGCTGTCACGTGGGTGCATGGATGAACTCAAGCGCAGACAGAACGCACTACACACAAGGTTTATTAATGACAAAATGAGGAAAACAAAACCCACAAGGGGGAAAACAACGACTAGGGAATAGACAAATAACTTAACAAAACCTAGACTAGAAACAAACAGTAAACAAAAAGACTCTTCACTCAGGCAATCTCACGACAGAAATACAATCCACAGGTCTCATAACATTTGACAAAGTGTAACAATGAACCGCACCAGACAGCGAACACAAGGGGATTGAAATAAGGAGACGAATGATAACAAGACAGGTGACACAGGTAAAGCAATAATGACAAAATGAGGATAACAAGGGGACGGGGCAACACAAGCACATGACCCAAAGACAAGGCCATGTGCTTACACACAAAATACGGGCGTGTCATGATCCTGCCTCAAGACGAGTGCAGAATCATGACAGTGGCATCCTTTCATTCCTAACACATTACACAGTCCATTTCAGTATTTTTCCTCATTGAGGTCTGATGTGTTTTCAAAGCTTTCCTTTATTTGTATTTTTTAAAACAGTGTATATTTCCACAATAAGTACTCTTTTTACAGCTTTAAGGGGCATCTTACCGAAGGGAACTTTTTTTCCCTTCTAGAATTTTTTTTTTAATCTACATTAAGTTTACTGTAATCTTGGAATTAATTAAAGATGAATGTAGATTAAAATGGCTCATTTGAATTCTGCCGAAGGCATTCAGAATATGTGTGCTACCAAAATAAAATAATGACTTAAAGTAAGTCTTTTAGAAAGGGTTTCTCAAGCCAGGTGGTGCATTAGACCAGAAGCTCATCTCCTGTTTCCAAAATGCATTACAAGTTGCTTGAGAAAGCTGTAAATAAATTGCACATTGCACACAGTGCAAACAACCTTACAGCTGTTTAACACATAATCCATCTGCAGTGCATATGCGTTTTGTATTTTTTTACCCACCCATGTTAACGGATTCCAGCATTCACGCGGTTGCGGTCTGTCAGTGCATTCCAGGAGCATTTGTGTCTTCAGCAGTTTAATTATTGTTTACGTACCAAGTACCGGACTGCAAACGCGTCCTGTGTGAAAGCACAATGAGTATGAGTCCGTGCTGCTTCTGCACCACACACGAAACGCACACGGACTGCATACGCACTACAGACGGAGTATGTGTGAAACAGACGTGCGTCTTGTCAAGGTTTCCATTGGGAAGGTTCTTTAAAAAAAAAAAATCCCTGAAGCCAACCCGGCGGCTTCAGCTGCATCCATGTTAGCACGCCACGTTTGATGTGGTAATTTCACAGTATGCAAACACACAGGTTTAAAGACTCATTCTCGCCCCCTACAGATTCGGCTAGGTATACATCCATGCTAAAATGGTCATCATAGCTCACGTAGTATAGATCCAGCTTCCACCGGGTTTACCCCCTTTGAGCTCCTCTTCCACAATCGAGCATGTCCGGGAGATGCGGGAGAGGATTGACAGGGTCATGCCCATCGTCCAGGAGGTACAGGAGATGTTGAGGTTAGGGACCATCGAACCATCACGCAGCCCCTAGTCCAGCCCCATTGTCATGGTTCCAAAGCCCGATGGCACCTTCTGCTTTTGCAACGACTTCTGCCACCTGAACAAAGTCTAGGAGTTTGACGGCTACCCAATGCTGCGGGTCGAGGAACTCTTGGATCGCCTGGGAAGGGCCCGGTACATTTCGACTCTCGACCTCACCAAGGGCTACTGGCAGGTCCCCCTAACCGATCAGGTCAAGCCGAAGATGGCGTTCTCGACCCCTAGTGGCCACTGCTAATACTGGGTCCAACCCTTCGGCCTGCATGGGGCTCCCGCAACCTTCCAGCGGCTAATGGAAATCCTCCTGCGGCCCCACCAGCCCTACACTGCCGCCTACCTGGACGATGTAGTCATACATTCCGAGACTTGGGAGGACCACCTGGAATGGCTGCGGAAGGAGCTGTCGGGAACTACGCCAGGCTGGGCTGACCACCAACCCCCCCCGTAAGTGTCACCTGGCCCTCACCGAAGCCAAGTACCTTGGCTACCAAGTGGGTCGCGGCCTCATTCGACCCCATGAGAAGAAGGTGGTGGTGATCCTCTCCGCACCGCGGCCCACCACCAAAACGCAGGTACGGGCCTTTTTGGGGTTGGCGGATATTACCGCTGTTACATCTCTAACTTCTCCTCCTTAGCCTCTCCCCTGACAGACCTGACCAGGAAGGGGCAACCAGAGATGATCCCATGGAACCCCGAGATGGAGAGCGCTTTCCAGCGGGTGAAGATCACACCTGCAGCCCATCAAGGACTGGCTTTATAAGCAGCGTCGACGAACACAGAGGAGAGAGATGTCTCCAAAAGACTCTGCTAATAATTCTCTGTGTTTCCCTCCAGCAGCGTGTGACTGCCAGCCCCAAAGGACACGGACTTCACGGACCCACACAGCACTGTGCACCGAAGGAGAAGAGAAAGCTGAGCACTGAGCACCGGAAGCAGAAGCTGAAATTAGGTACATACTTCAAGTAAACTAGTAAAACTATGAGACGATGCAGTGTTTTTAAGAATATTGTACAGTATATCAGCTACAGAATTGTATAGGTTTGTCAAGCCAGCCAACCAGTAAAGAAAGAGTTGATGTGTAATTACGGACAAGTCATGTCTTTCTCTGCCAACACATACAAAGACTTCGATTAACCGCAATACAGGTACTCTGAGTGCACAGATGACTGGAAAATCAAGTATGGCACTGATACAGACTACACAATGTCATCACTTAAAAAAATAAAAAAAAGATAATGAGAAGTCAAATAAAAATGAAAACTTTTCCAAACTGCACAACATATAATGTAACAAAGCAGATCCACGTAATGGGTTAATGTGCTATGTAGAAACACGACTAATCACAATCAAAATGTGAATTAAACCTTTACCTTTTGAGCCTGTGGACGCTACAGAGACAAAAGACAAACTATGATCAAATGAGTGTTCACACACAAATTACAACTTCTCCTGGTCATTACTTCCTAAAGTCTGGATCTGAAATACATTCTGAAAAACCTTTTAATACAAACGCTCTCTGTTGAAGTGGTGGCCAAAAATATTAGAAGACTAGTATTTTCACCAGCTAAAAAATGGTTTTAAATCTGTTGTATTTATCTTTTGCTATAACGTGTCAGTAGGAAATATCAGTTCATATTTCCAAACATTAATTTGTCCATTAATTGTAATAATCCAGTGAGAGTGTGTGAGATGTGATCTGATCATCATCAGTCTGTCTGGAGCGACATGAAGAAACAGAACAAACTGAGACAGACTCAATCCAGAAGAACTGTGTCTCCAAGACGCTTCAAGGCTATGATTTCTTTACAACCTACTATTTTTTTTCTTGGTCTGTGACACTTTTTCCTATTGTGTTGACATGCAGCAGACGGTTAAATGAATTGTAAAAAAAAAAAAAAAAAAAAAAAATAGCTAAACATTTTTACAATCTGCATTATTATTTTCTCTGAGACACTATTTTTCCTACTATGTTCACAGCAAATTGTTAAACAAATTTTGTGTCTTCACAAGACTAATAAAATTACAACATGTCTACTATTTATTAGCCTGTCTCTCTTTCCTTTAGTAGTGGAAATTTTAATGTGAGGATCTGGAACGAGATCTAAATTTAGCAAGTAAAGTCAGGCCGGTAAGAAAATAATTCTAAGTGAACAGCAGGGGAACAAAGAGTGAATATATAGTGGAAGCAGGAGGCTGCGGAATATAACCTAACATTGGGTTGTCCATCAGAAAAGTTTTTTTTTTTTTCTTTGTCCATGATCCCAGTTTTAGCCATATATGAGGCCCTTGCCAGCACTCAGAACGTATGCACTGTATCCTGATCTACATAAAAAAAATTAACCAGTACAGACAGTGTATTCAAATGGGCACAAGTGGGCACAATACACAATACTCTTTTCTGTGTGCATGGCGTTAACAATGAAAAAAATTCAAAAGCACAAATATGTTACACTTACAGTGTTATCAACATAGGCTTCTGTCCAAACCATGTCATGCTCTCGATCAATGACCTTCGGCCGACTGAGCACATGCAGATACTCCATCACATTCTCCTGAACATCTGCCAGTGTGGAGATCTGCGTAAAATAACCTGACAACACAGAAAAAAAACATGTATATATATGAATATATTAATATAATGATATATATCCAATGATGTGTGAATATATACACAAAATGTAAAACTATATACAAACTTTAAAACACTCAATGATTTGTTGTCTCCTGTCATGAGTGAGTGTATACATTTGTTCACATGCTAATTCTACACTAATGTAGGAAATCAAATTGTGTGGTAAACCATACAGCCAAACAGTCAGTCTACAGAAATTGCTAAGCAATGTTGCTGTCAACAAACCTCATAATCATAATTATAACACATCATGATGATAGAATACATATACAATAAAAGCATTATACAGACCTGTCATGAATTAAGCACTAGAACATGCTGCTTAAGCTTAAAGGGATACTCTACCACGGTATGAAAAATTGTTCATTGATCACTTATGTGGAGATACACAGGGGAAACACATTGTTGAATAGTTTGAATTAAGTAGTTTAAGTATTTGGTTCTTGTAATTGTAATAATTTTGGCTCACATTTAACAAAAACCCACCAATTCACAATCTCAACAAATTAGAATACTTCATAAAAACAATAAAATAAAATAAAATATTTAGTGAATTGTTGGCCTTCTTGAAAGTATGTTCATTTACAATTCAGCGTGGCATGGATGTGATCAGTTTGTGGCACTGCTGAGGTGGTATGGAAGCCCAGGTTTCTTTGACAGTGGCCTTCAGCTCATCTCCATTTTTTGGTCTGTTGTTTCTCATTTTCCTCTTGACAACACCCCATAGATTCTCAATGGGTTTTCAAAAAAACAATGGACCAGCACCAGCAGATGACATTGCACCCCAAATCATCACAGACTGTGGAAACTTAACACTGGACTTCAAGCAACTTGGGCTATGAGCTTCTCCACCCTTCCTCCAGACTCTAAGGCCATTATGAAATACAAAACTTGCTATCATCTGACAAAAGGACTTTGGACCAATGACAACAGTCCATTTGTTCTTCTCCTTAGCCCAAGTAAAATGCCTCTGAGATTGTCTTTGGTTCATGAGTGGCTTAACAAGAGGAATACAACAACTGAAGCCAAATTCCTTGGCATGTCAGTGAGTGGTGGCTCTTGATGCCCCAGCCTCACTTCCTTGTGAAGTTCTCTAAAATCCTTGAATCCAGTTTGCTTGACAATCCTCATAAGGATGCAGTTCTCTCGGTTGGTTGTGCATCTTTTTTTCCACACTTTTTTGTTCCACTCAACTTTCTGTTAACATGCTTGGATACAGCACTCTGTGAACAGCCAGCTTATTGGCAATCAATTTTTGTGACTTACAGTACATCCCTTGTTAAGGGTGTCAATTATTGTCTAGAGACCATTCTGAAGGCTCAGGAAACCTTTGCAGGTGTTTTGAGTTGATTAGCTGATTGTCATGTCATGATATTCTAATTTGTTGAGATAGTGAATTGGTGGGTTTTTGTTAAACGTGACCCAGAATCATCAAAATTGACAGAACCAAAGACTTAGACTACTTCAGATGAGTAACTACATGAAACTACATGAGTTTCACAATTTGAGTTGAATCACTGAAATAAATGAACTTTTATTCGATATTCTAATTTAATGAGAAGCACCTGTAGTATCCTGTCAGCTACAACCTGTGTATGGTCTTATTTACTGTCAGTTCAAGTATCAGCAACACAGTGTTGTCACCCAAAACTGCTATTAAAAAAAGTCAATAAAAATACAAAAATAGGTCTAAAAATAATCCAAAATTATTTAAAATCTTTTGTAAATAATATAATGTAAAGATATTTGCTGTGATCCGGTCACTGCACATCCGTTTATTCACCGCACAGACTTTCACACGACACAGTACACCTTGGACTTAATTTCCCATAAACCCCTGCCTAGGAAATCATTATTGAATCTCACCTGTTTCCCATCAGTGATACTTTAAAGGCTGCACTTATCCACACACACACATTGCGAAGTCTTGTTTAGTTCTGTCTGGCATTTCTGAGCGGTTTCCTAGTTTGTTTCTTCTGTGTTTGACTTTGGATTGTGTATATAACGACTTGGATTCTCTGCCACCTGCCCCGACCTTTGCCTGGTATTGTTGCCGTTTCTGGATATCCTTTGACACACTTGATGCTGTTCCTGATTTCTTAAAAATTATATTTATGGAACTTGGATACGTATGTCCTATGCAACTGTTTTGATAGAGGGAAACAAGATGTGTCTAGTTTTAACATTATTTCAGTCATGACAACTCTTGGGATACATTATACATTTTAATTTAATAATGTAAATAAAATGTGTATAGGTTTGGTCTTGGCGGACCAGATCTGCTATGATGCTGCTGCTAAATGCTTAGATCATAAAATCAAAAGGAAACATGCTGCTGCTTGATAGAGGAATATCCTTGTAGCAGATCTAGCCAGGCGGTGCCTATTAATTAAAGCAGTCACCCGATGGCCATTTTACACAAGTTGATATGACTCTTTAGGGTCTTAATGAAAAGTCTATAGCATATTTTGGTTAAAATGTCTCAATGGTAGTGTAAAACAACACCCTTTTGTCTGTTCACAGCGACCCGTTTCGGTGCATGTCCCTTTAAATGCTAATGAGCTCTGCTGCCCCTTCCCTCTCTTCCTTGAGGTGATGATCCATTTATCATATGCTAAAGTATGGTTGAATCTATTATGGTAGAGTAAGTTGAAGCACTTGCAAAGACACTTATATCAGTTTATCTGTTGGTTGACCATCAAAATCTTAGTCAAAAGTCTTAGCATATATTTAAATTAGCAGACATACTGATTATCTAATGACCCCTAGTTGATATGTAGTGCAGAGTTACTTATCAACAGCTGTTTAAAGGGTACCATCATAATAATTAAACTGATATTACAATAAAAATAGTTCAAAGCAAAGGTGTCATATTACACATCCAATTTTTTATCTTATGGCAGTTTGAGATCATTGTATTAGTATTATTATCACTTATAAGTGGTCTTTGGTAGCATAAGGAAAAATGGCAAGATATGAGACTTATAATGCATTATAACTATGAGAAATATAATACATTGTAAAAGTGGATGCACATATTTATTATGACATAAAGCATCATACTCTTAAAAGCTATAACCACAAATAAGTAAATATTATATTAAAACTGTTTTTATGAATATTCATGAGATGATACACAATATTATAAGGTTTTTTATAATGCATTATGCATTCATTGTAATTCTTTAAGAATACCCTTATAATGTATTATGAGTATGATATGAGCTTAGAAAGTGTTAGCAAAAAACCTTACACTCCGTTCTGAAGGTGAAACTGGATCAAAAATGATTTGTGCAAACAGAGACGCTTTTATGTAGATCGGGGGGTCGCATTCCCTTCAAAAACAAAAGTAAACCACTGCATCTTCAGTGGCTCAGATGTCAGGAGTAAATGTGCTCTGCTATGTTCATTATTACATCCGATATCAGAACACCTCAGTCGTTTAGGAGTCATTCTTGTCTACATCTGCTCCGGCGGTGAAACAATGGTGGACTGATGACAGTCATTCAGGACGGGTCTAAGGTAAAATGCTAGTGTCAATCAACAATTGTGGGCGTAGCCTGGGTCTGTGTGACATCACACAGACAGACATCTGAGAATGGCGTTGAAATGAAAAATATGAAATTATTTATAGAGATTATTATTTTTTTATCACTATAGGTAGGTTGTGTACACACACTGCCAGCACATATTTCAGTTCAAACAATTTGTAAAAGTGCATGTCGCATCCGATTACCCTTTAAGAACTAATATATAAAAGCATATTAAGATATCTTCAATGCCTCTTGAATTACAGGCATGCAAACCTTAAGGGAATAAATAATTACTAAAGTCAACAGATTTTACTAATAGACCTACTAATTTCTGTAAAAATAACATGGTGCTACCATCTTTTTGAAGTTATTTTACCCCCTTGTAATTTGACTCTGAATCTCAGGTGAAAATTTTAATTTTGAACCCCCTCTACAAAACAGACGATTACATTTAATATTCTGGCTTTTTCCTTCATTCATGTTTTTCTTTAACAGAAGATAAAAAATTTAACTGGGGGACCTCGGGTCTAAGTTGAGTTGACATGAACACACACACACACACATTTGATTATTTTATTTGGAATGACAAATACTGATTAAAACAACACAGCATCCAAATATTTACAAAGAGCCTATTATTTTTCACCTGACAATACAGACAATGCAAGTAGCAACCACATTAATAAGTCGGCTATGGATAAAGGTGACATCGTCTTCTCCAAACATGCAGACTGTCTATGATTGCTGACACAGAACAATATCTGGCTGTTTGCTTAGAGGTCGTTTTACTCAGTCCAGCAATCTGCAAGCCTCTGACACATAATCTGTGCACATGTCCCAAGCTACCAAAGATAAGAATAATCAGTTTGATCCTGTAACCACACACTAACAAAGCATTTGTTAATGACTGATACTTTAACATTTTCTCAGAAAAGAGGCCACTTCCAGAATCAGAATGTTCTTAGAAAGTTCATTGATGACTACAATGTCTGGAGTGTTTGTGTTTTCCCTGAGAACACTTCTAAAAGAGCTTATATTATTACCATTCAAGTTTAAAAACCAGCTAGTTTTAACAGTTTTGATTGTATGTATTGCACTTTTTCCAGATACTTTGCACAGTTCTTGAGCTGTTATGTTTACGATGCGATCGTGACGTGAGATGTAAAGTCCTTTAAACGCGGGGCATCCGTTCAGTATGTGCGCTGTGGATTCCTTTATCTTATCACTGTGTAGTAAACAGAATGGTTCGTGGTGTTTTGGGAACCACAAAGAGAGGTTGTATTTGGTCGGGAGAGTTTGCAGCCGAGCTTTAATAACAAATTTTAAGATATCTTTGTTGATGGCTGAATTTTGTAACGCAGAGTGTGAGACTGTATGATCCGCGCTCTGCAGGCATGCAAGTTTCCCTTGAAGGCGCAGGTTAACCCAGTAATCACTCTGTTGTGCTTGAAAGTACTGGAGGATTTCATACCTGCACGTCCGGCTGTTCAACCTCTCACTGGTTCCAGTGTGATGTATGCCCAGTTCAGCTCTTTGTTATTGCTGCACAAATCATTCAGATCGGGTCAATCCGAACGTACTCAGAATCCCGTTGCTCTGGTATCCAGCTTTCCGCTAGGTTTCTTCCGGAAACCGAGGAAACCTGCTTCTCTGTCTGCAGCATAGGGGACCTTATACTCATAAACTTTATTCATGTCATTTATCGCAGGAGGGGGGTCTGGGTAAGTGCTGTTGTTTAGAATTATATCTATTGCCTTACTCCTATGGTGTTCCCAAAGATAGGCTAGTAGTAGTTTTCGCTTACCACTCTGGGTTCTCGGATACTGTTGGAATTTGTCGCTTCATTGAGCGACGGCTGGATGGTTTCCCGTACGAAGCGCAGCTGCTGATTTATCCATTCAGTGATTGTCTCTGAGTCGGGCCTCGGTGAGAGTACTTTACAGAGGGGGACTTTCCGAAGGATTCTTACGGTGTATTTTAGCAAAGGTATTCCTAATGGTTTCCTATCTCTGTGAGTTGCTATATAAGATCCATTTGTGTAGTATACTCAACATAAGACGGTTATAAGTTTAGTCCAGTCACGCATGTTAGTTCCAGTGAATTATATTGTTTGTCTGTCATTAATTAGTTTAACATCCAGGGTTTTCCTGAACTCTCTCTCCTGTGCCTGAAAGCACATCCACTCTTGGTCAGAAAGTGGGCGATTGTACTGTTCAAAGTTTGCCCAGGTGGCATACAAATGGTTACTTTCAGGACAAATATTTGTCGGGTCATGGATTCGCCATCCGATGTTATGGATTTTACCACTTTTTAAAGCAGCTTTGTATGTAAACTTCAAGGTTGAGACCAAGCACATTGTGAGTAGTCCTGATAATAACATAACTGGCTCTTTTCTGCGTCTTCGCCGGCAGCTACGACGGGTGTAGATGTTACATTTTTAGTGCAGCTGAACCGCGTGCGAACCTGCCGCTGCCATGACACACACACACACACACACACACACACACACACACACACACACACACAACTGAACACAACTGAAAAGAGAACTTTTAGACGAATGTAGGTTTTGTTTTTCACTACACACATGTGGAGATCAGGTCATTCTTTCACTGTTCATCAATCAGCTGAGGAAATGTTTACAGAGCTGCATGAGGAAAAATGAGCAAGCCTAACCTTTATTAGCGCAGGCCATCCATTTCAGATTATCAGCAAAGGCAGACTCCCGACCAATCAGGTAAGGGAACACACGCACCTGCAGACAGAAGAGCTTAGGTTAGCTGTCAGTCATGTTTAATCGCTCAAGATTAAGCTAATGTACAATCCCTCAACAGCAGATAAGACACACTACCTTGACTGCATCTAATTAGTTTACTCTTTAATTGTTTAGCTTCCATAAAAGTTTGGCCAACCAAAATAATTTGTTATTTTGTGATACAAGTAAAAAAAAATATATATATGATGATAATGGATGTAATCAGAAGTCAGATTTACAGTGTACATTGCATTAGACATGTTTGAATATGTTTTGTTGGTAAACACCATTCACGAATAAAGCCTATAACTAGCATACACTAAGACCCTGCAGTCATCAGCCACCTGAAAAACATACCAGATTTGATCCATGACAGAACCAATCACACTCACTGGGCATATTAGTTGATGAATGCTGCTTTCACATTCTCTGTGCCTCATTATGTGCTGCATTGAGATAGACCACACACACACACACACACATACAGGAATACTGAGGTGAAGAGAGAGGTGCTGTATGACATACTGGAGGTGACATAAAAAGTACTGTGGTTGCCCCTTTATAGAGGAGAACATGCCATGTATTACTTTACTAATATGCATGTTAATTATAAAATTATTTTCCTAATGTTCACCTACAGTCTTGCTGACTGCTGACTATGCTGCCACACACCCATGTCTGTTAAGTCCACATCTCTGAGTTTAATTTGTGTTTCACATTTGTCATTTTAGGCTCCACAGCAGACTTGTATCCAACAGTCTTAATGGCATTAACATCATGTATATGTGGACTCTGAGGAGCACTGCAAGGCTTTAGAGTGTCATTTAGGATAGACCATGTATATTGACTCCTTTGGTTCAGTTAGTGTTTGTATTAATATTCCATATGAGGGTATTACAACTCAAAACTTGTGAAAATCAAAATGGTTTCTAGATTGTTTTAAATGATTTTCAATGGTTTGCCAATGCCATTGCATTCAACAGACAATTATGATCTAAGGTATAAAGGTATCATTGCATGGTAAATTAGATTAATGAAGGTATTACAGTAGTTTAATGTAAACTGCCAAGAACCACTAGCAATAGGACCAACAAGTGTGAAACAACTTTTAGGGAGATTCAGACAACCCAGGAAGACATTACACCTCTATCTGCAGTGCGTATGCATTGGACTCACTGTGCTTTCACACAGGACGCGTCTGCAGTCCGCTACTGATTCGCGGTGTTTAGGCCACAAACACAACATTTGTTCATTATATTCATTTCAAATCATGTAAAAAAATAAAAATAAATAATAAATAATAAAAATAAAAATAATATTTTTCAGCATTGTGACTCACAGAACAGTAACAATCTTTCATAATCATATACATTAGTTTAAACTCAATAAATATAAACAACATTATTCACGCATTTGACTTCTAGGTTTGTATAATGAGGTGCTCAAGCAAGCAGCAAAACATTTAAACTCAAAAATTAGCCTAATTTTCTTGTTAGGATATCACAAATATTTAAAATTAAAACACCACTGGCAGAAACAATCATCTCCATTTAAATCTTTATCACAAGCAATCACAACCAATGTGAAGCACAGTATGCTTTAATTAGTATACATGTTCTTTGAAATTACTTAATTTCCATGTCAATCAATGTTTATTTTTACCGCGAACAATGCGCTGTCACTTTAATTCAGTGCGTGCAGAACAGCAAAAATAGACTCGGTACGTAAACAATTGCTGCACTGCTGCAGACGCACCGGTCCTGGGACGCACTGATGGACCACAACCACATGCTGTGTGAATGCTGTAATCCGTTAACATGGGTGCGTAAAAAAAAAAATGCACTGCAGACCGGAGTATGTGTGAAACAGGCATTAGACATACTGAGCCAGGGAAGCATTAACAGTGTTATAAATGTGGGGAACAATAACAGCATAACTGGGGGAGAGGCACAAAAGAACAACATATTGGCTCACAATGGGGTGCTCTTTTCCCCAAGCATAATTCAGTACTCTGCTTTAAACAGCCCCACTAAAACATTACTGTTCTTGTCTCCCAGAAGATTCATCAGTTGGTTTTTATATGTCAGGCAGGTTAACAAAATGTGACCAATCACGGAAAGTAGGGACACAAGTCGATTCTGGGGCATTTTGAGTTAATCACAGATTCTGAAAGTGTAGTCTCCAAGCTTTCCAACGATGTGTAACATATGGAAATCTGATAATATTTGGAGAAGTTGTGGCCATTTGAAGGTAGGCACTCAAAAAAGCTCAAAAGGGAGAAAATGGCCTCTAAACATTGTGCGGTTCTCACCTGCTGCGAGTGACAATGGGGCTCATTTACATCTCATTTACATAAACCATACCCCCTGTAAAGCTGCGTGGTTGCATAGCAACGACAGACACGACAGGAAAAATCGGACTGCATACTATTAATAATAAAGGATAATTTATATTTTAAATGTCAGTAATTTATATTTTTGAGTTTTATAAAAATGATTTAGCGGCTAAAATATGTGAGTTTTATCTTTTTATAAAATCTTTTTTGAACTTGTGCATTGAAGATAACGTTGCAAGACACTTCCTTAAAATCTGGCCATCATTTTTAATGTTATTATTTTAATGTTTATGTAAACAAAAAGTACATATTGATGCTAATTTTATTTGTTATTTGCTAGTTTTCTACATAAAACTTGATTGTGAATTGATTTCATTGTGTAGCATTAGGACTTTTTGAACAGGATTCTTTGATAACCGTGATCATTTTAGTCACTAAAATCATGAAATTAAATTTTCATGCCATTTCATCTCTAGTTATGATCAACTATGATATGTTTTTATAGTATAATATGCAAAGTATGATGCTAACAATTACAATTAAAATGACAGTCCTGAGCTAGCTAATAACAATGGGTATGTATGGGAAGGTCTTAACATGGACTAAACATAAGATAATGTACGTGTTTGTGTGCTTATCATGTAGCATTTACAGTCAAAGTTATGGACTTTCCCCATTTCTCTGTCTTTATCCCCATCAAATGTTACTAACGATATAGCCTCTGATATCTTACGGTCCAACTCGTCCGATACATTCTTCCTTGTCTTCATCTTTGCTCAGTTGTAGATTAGGGATATTATTCAGTTTTATTAGAGTGCTGCATAATAAGTAACCATGCTTCCCTTGGAGGGCGGGGGCAACGTCCCTACTGTGTGCTAGAATCTCCAAAAAACAAGTTGATTTCAACCTCAAAATGTACGCTTTTAAACATACCAATACTGCTATCTCAAACACGGAGAGGCTTCTTTGTGACCTCAACTAACAGATTCTGCAAAAAAACCTAAAATCACCCATTCTGAAAAAAATATATTTCTCATTTTGCTTGAAAGTTGTGCTGCCGACTTGTGTCACTGGTTTCCGTGACAGGTCACAAATGGTTTGAATCAGATTCTGATTCAGTTTGGATTATGAGGATCTATTAAAACACGATAAAATCTACAAGTACCTCTACAACATGGTAATAATTCAAAAAAGTACCAGAATGGAATGAGGGTTACGTACGTAACTGAGATAGTCCCTATCTGTCGGTCACTACGCATTAAGTCAAACAACATATGGGGTCCATGGAAAATGCCAGAGCCTGAACACCGTCGCAACCCTGTGGCAATGCAATTGTGGACAAGCCGTGGCATGCCACAAAAGCTACGCTAAGGGCATAACCTTACCAAATCCCAAGCACAAATTCACTGACCTCGGTACCAAAGGTGGCCAAATGGTGAGTACATTGCTGCTGGAGAAGGCCATGCTGCTGTTATGTCCACAAAAAAGTTCCCCTTCAGTGAAAGATTGCTTCAGATCTTTCCTATTTGTTATTGGCAGAACGATTTGGATGTGAGCCTTAAGGGGAAACAGAGACCACATTCTACCCATAGGGAGATGATGTGGAAATTCTGATATGGACTGACCCAAGGGGGCAGCACTACATATAGAATAGGTCTCTGAGGCAGGTCCTACCTTAGAGTAGGGATGGAAAAACTTCCAGAAGAGACTGACAAAGTGGGACTGTCAAGGGAAGACACAGGTTTTCAGAGAGGGAAACCTTACCGTGGAAGAATACACATATGGGATTACCCATAGGAAATCAAGCCATATGGACACCTAGCCCAGTACAGGGACTGACCGGGACTACAGGCATGCTAACACCAGTACTGGGCATGGCTTCAGTCTGCTCTACCAAGTCTGACTGCCAAGGGTGCTGGAGGATGTTCAACTAGGGTTCGGCCAACCAGGGAAATCTATTGGGAAAAGAAAGGCACTCGAATCCCCATATGAGGGGGGATGGTGCAGCAAGTGTGACACCAAGCCAGATCTTCCCACCAATTACCTGTTACCCAACACATGGGCAATGGGAGGACTAGTGGAAAGCAAACAGGTCCACCTGAGCTTCCCGAATTAACTCCAGATCAGCTGGAACATCTGGGGATGGAGTCACCATTCCCCGGGGAAAGTGAGCGGGTGTGAGAGCACATCGGCTGCACAATTGAGATCCCCTGGAATGTGGACAGCACACAGCGACTTGAGCCACGTCTGACTCCAGAGGAAGAGATGGTGGGCGAGTTGAGACATGCGATGTGATTGTAGACCACCCTGCCAGTTGAAATACGAAACACCCGCAGCATTGTCCAAATGGACTAGCACGTGTTTGTCCAACAGCAGTGGCCAAAACTGCCACAAGGCTAGATGCACTGCCAGCAACTCCAGGCAGTTTATGTGCTAAAGCAGTTGAGGTCCTGTCCAGGACCCTGAAGCTGCCTGCCTGTTGCACATAGCGCCCCATCCCATGTTGGAGGCATCTGTCATGACAACAACATGCTGGGATACTTTTTCTTAGCGCACCCCTGTCCTTAGAAAAGCAAGGTCTGACCAGGGGCTGAATAGCAGCAACACATCTGTGTGTATTTATTTATTTAACCAGGAGAATCACATTGAGATATGTCTATCTCTTCTTCCAGTGAGACCTGGTCAAGACAGCGGCACATTAAATTTCACACAAAAAATAAAAACAATAAGACAACACCACAATTTACAAAACCAAAAGCAGTAACACCAGATCAACTAAAACAATTACAAGTATCCAATAAAACATTTAGAAAAAAAAAATGATTAAAGGTGCTTAGGGTTGGAAGTGCATCTAAATTGAGTACATTTTGCAAGTCATTCCAGGCCCAGGGACCATAAAACGAAAATGCACCTTTGCCAAATTCTGACAATACCCTTGGCACTTTTAGCCTAATATGGGAACCAGACCTACAGTAGAACAAAAAAATTTTGTGTAGTAAATTAAGATATTTGATAAATAAAAGGGTAATTTGTCTAACAAAGCTTTTGCGGTAAATAAATACATATGAAACTTTCTCCTTTGATGTAAGGATAACCATGAAACATATAAAATACAGTGATGCATCCGTGACTCTGCACCAGAAACAAAGCATAAGGCTGCATGATACACATAATCCATTTTCCTAAGTAGGGTTGTAGCTGCGTGCATGTATAGAAGATCACCATGATCGATTGTAGATAAGAAGGCACTAGGGCTGTCACTTTTTATTTGATATTCGAATATGTATTCAACATGACGTTGAAGTGTCTGTAATCTAACTATAAATAAAATATCTGGTTTTTAAAATGCCATGTGTAGGGCATTTTTTACAGTCTATGATTAGAGCGTTTGTTTTTTATTTTATTATTTGCCATCTTATCCAGTAGAGGGCAATCTAGACGTATTGTAGCGTAGGCCCGTTACCAAATCACGTTATTGTTTGTGCCTGTTCTGAATAATTTTTTTGTTCTTCATTTAACCTAATTTTGTGCCACTTAATATAAGTTGATATTCTAAGTTGATAACCTGCTGTTTTAAACATAAAGTAAAAAAAATAATAATCCAGATAGTCCTGTTTATTACTAAATGTTAATACATTTGTGATCGAATCTCTATTAGGCTCCGGTGGGTTTTTTTTTATGTGCGGGGGGACTGTATCTGTTGCCTAGATATTTGTATATATTCGAATACATTACATGCGTTCAAATTAGATTTTTCTCAAAAGTGACAGCCCTAGAAGGCACTCTCTACTATTTTATTTCGGGCCGCATAAGGAAAACATTTTTTTTTAAATGATAGAAAAAACCTAATTTAGGTCTAAGGTTCTTCCACAGTTTATCAATATGTACATCTAATCTTTCATCCAGCCATATACCTAAATATTTGTAGGAACTCCCTCTTTCTAATTGTATACCATTTTTATATCAGTTAATTTAGAGAAACCTCAACTAAAAATATATATCAAATATATTTTATTTTATTTTAATTTAAAGCCAATTTTAATTGTGATAATGACAGCTGCAGTACTTGAAATGCATTCTGTAGTTGCTTTATTGCTTGATTTAAGGAAAATGCTGAGGTATAAATAACTATCATCAGCATACAGATGTAATTGTGTGATGGTACATTGTTAGATGAATGGCATCTACACTAATATTAGTCTGTTTCTCTCTTATTCTGAGGTCACCGTAGACACCAGATTCAGTCTTTATCCAGATCAGAGGGTCACTGCAGTCATCCGGATACAGTACGTATCAAGACCAGATGGTGGATCAGCACCTAGAGAGGACCTCTACAATCCTGAATGTAGGCGGAGACCAGGACAACTAGAGCCCCAGATACAGATTCCCTGTAAAGACCTTGTCTCCTAGACACCGGGACAAGACCACATCAAACAGATGCTTCTTCTGCACAATCTGACTTTGCTGCAGCCTGGAATTGAACTTCTGGTTTCGTCTGGTCAGAGGAGAACTGGCACCCCTACTGAGCCTTGTTTCTCCCAAGGTTTTTTTTTTTTCCTCCATTCTGTCACTGATGGAGTTTTAGTTACTTTCCGCTGTCGCCTCTGACTTGCTTAGTTGGGGACACTTAATTTTCAGCGACATCGTCGACTTGATTGCACAGATACTATTTAAAATGAACTAAGATGGATGATGACATCACTGAATTCAATTGATGAACTGCCTTTTTGTATTATTGATACATTATCTTCCTTTTTAATGCTGTTCAGTTGTTTTAAAACAATCTGTATTGTTAAAAGCGGTAAATAAAGGTGACTTGAAATTATTTTGGGACTCAGGAGTGTAACCATTGCTGAAGTGGTCTGATATGAAGCAAATTAAGCGGCGTGACTGTGGCTGGAGATGACATATGCCCCAGAAGCCTCTGAAAATGTTTGATCTCTAAAGGAACTCAGTTCAGCACATACTGGGCAAGTTCGTTGGTGAGACGCACTGTCATACTCACTGAGTCTAACTCCATACTGAGATTTTCTGCAGAGGGGAGAGCTTGCTCTCGTTTGACCTGAAGCCCCAACAGACTGAGTCCCTATGATCACACAACTTCTCTCTCAACTGGGCCATAATGAGCCAGTTGTCGAGATAGTTGAGGATCCTGATTCCCACTTCCCATAGTGGGGCAAGGGCGCCCTCTGCGAGCTTTGTGAAGACACAGGGGGACAGGGAGAGCCCGAAGGGGAGGACCTTGTATTACCCTGTATGGACCTCGGTAGCAATAGCTGGCGACAGCTTACAGGCTTTGGACAGGAGATGCAGACTATTCCTCCAAGTGGAGGTGTTTTGCGGGCACAGGTGCACCCCAATCACTCACTCCTCCTGGGGAATGTCGACGCACCCCCTAGCCGCCCCACCATCGAGGGTAGTGAGGACGGAGGGGAAGTTACAGAGGGGTCTGCTTCTTTCCGTTTAAAAAAAAACAGAGACGTGATCGCAGCTTTGCCGTGGTCACACATGCAGTGAAGGCGTGAACCATCCACGAACGCGTCTTCAGCATGCTGAATGCCCAGACACGGACGACAAAGCTCATTGTCAGAGGACAGGAAACTACCACATCCATAAGGACATGGATGAAACGGCATCTTCAAAAAGATGCGAATCGTCTGTGATTTGTTCTTTTAGGAAATCTGTTCCCAGAAAATCTGCTTTAGTTGAAGGGCCCAGGGGAATCGCTGAAAGCAACACAGCTGTTCACGCCGTACTGCCAACCAGAACAGCTTCCCGACACACTGAGTATTTTTCATTGGCATTTTCTCTTAAACGCAGAGATGACTGGCCTCCCAAGTGAGACCCCATATTTCGTTAAACATAACTCACAGTAACTGACAGATAGAGAAAATTTGTTTTCTGAACAAGTTCACTAGTTCACTTGCTTTGGTCTGGACCAAGTACAATGTTAATTTATTTAGAATCAGAATCAGAATCAGAATGAGATTTATTGCCAGGTATGTACACATACGAGGAATTTGTTTTCGTGACAGATGCTCCGCAGTACAACAGAATGACAGCGACAGAACATAAAACACATAATAAAAGAATAAAAAATACAAAATAAGTAGATAGTGAGTTTTATTTTAGAGTTTTATTTATTTAGTTTTATTTTTATTTTTTTTTGTTTGGTGAGGTTTGCTTTCTCACTGCCGTTTTGGCAAGTGAACCAGAAATTTTAAACAAAACCACATGTGTGCTTAAGGTCATCCATTCATTGGTTCATTCATTCAACTGTATCAGAGATCGTTTGGAAGCAGGCCAAGAACACCTCTTCAGCTGGGTCTGTGTACAGTTGTTTGGTCTGCTCTCGAGTACGATTGCTGTATTCACACCTGACCAAAAGATCCGCACCAATTGAACCAAACAAAATAGGTGTGAATACACCCTAAGACTTTACAGTAACTAATAATAATGATAATTATAATGTGTATGAATCTGTAAAAGAAGATTTATGTATAGATTTGTGCATTATTTACTCTTTTTACAGCCGTATGAATAAAGAGATATGCATGTGTATTTATATAGTTCTTGAATTACAGAACACAGGTAATAATTCCTGTGTTATCTGTTTAAGCTGGAGATGGCATGGGGGGGCAAACTATTTTTATGCCTAGATGTTCTAGTGCACAGAGATCTGTAGCATCTGCCTGAAGGGAGAAGTGCAAACAGGTTCTGTCAACGGTAAGAGGGGTCTTTGATGATGTTTCCTGCTGCCTGTTTCTTCACTCTGGAGTTGTATAAGTCCTGAAGGTTGGGCAGGTGTACACCAATGATTATTTCTGCTGTCCACTGGAGGCAAGTTGAGATGAACCCATGTGAGTTTTATTGAAACAGTAAAATCCAAAATACAACCAAAGACTTTACTTTAACAGACCTGGCATTAACAGAAACACAACTCGCCAACAGCAGGTACACAATACAAAGCTAGACAAGAGACAATGACAACATGAGGGATACTTATATCAAACAATAGGGTCACATGTACTGTATGTATCAAGATGGTGCCACACGCGGCTGCCATGTAGTTTAGCTCAATAACTTCAATAACTGTCTGATTGAACTCGGCTACTAAAACTGACCTTAGAAGAATGCAGCGGATAGCCAAGAGAGCTAAACAAATCACTTGTACAACCCTCCCCACCCTCCAAAAACTTTACTCATCCAGAGTGAGCGAAAGGGCTGTCAAAATCATTTTAGACTCTTAACATCCAGCACACTCCCTCTTTAACTGCTGATGTCTTGTTGGTGCAACAGAGCACTGACCACCAAAACAGGCAGACATAGGAACGGTTTCTTCCCCTCAGGCCATGCACTGTCCTCTATTGTACAGAAATGCCATTCCAATAACCCTGTATTTATTAGTTTTAATAGGATATGGCTGCAGTTTAGACCACATGTTGGTTATAAACAAATAGTCTCTCCATTCAAATAGTCCACAATTCTTTCTTCATACCTACCCAGCTAGATCCGGCTTTTTATCTGTGGCATGTTGAGTGAAGCTGGCTGAACAAACTCTTGTTAACTTTAGAGTTAACAAAACCAAACAAATCCAACCTGGTTTAGAACCGTGGCCCGTTTTTCATATGTCACTAACTCAGCTGGATTTGATTGTTGATGATTTGGCATGATTTTACGACCAAGATGGCGGCGGTGCGAACACATCGCGAGGCTCAGCGTCTCTCCAGTTTTTGCAATTTTGCAGTTTTATTCCTGCTCATCTCGGGTCTGTTCGTACTGAACAGCTTTGCTTTAACATCATACACCCGACAGGAGCTTTTGGATATCGGTGAGGACTTTACCAGCAGTTTTATCACCAATCTTCGACTCATCCCTGAGATCGCTAGAACACCCGAGGCTTCGCACTCTACCCGGCCGGGCGGAAGTGCTCGCAGGCGGCGTCGAGATCGTAAACAAAGGCGGGGGAACCGCAGAGGTCTAAGAGCGAAGCTAAAGCTAACACCGCTCCGGCTCTCTTTACCCAGCATTTTTCTCGCTAATGTGCGGTCACTGGTGAACAAAATGGATGAGTTACGACTCCGCATCACCCACAGTAAGAGACTTCTGGACTGCAATGTCATGGTTTTCACAGAAACATGGCTACACAGCGACGTACCCAACAATGCTATTGAGCTAGCAGGACGCTACACGCTCCGGGCAGATAGAACGGCAGATGACTCTGGCAAGACAAGAGGTGGTGGATTGTGCATTTATGCCAACAAAGCTTGGTGTATGAACACTGTCATTGTTGGGAGACACTGCTCAGCTAACCTAGAGTTTCTCATGGTTAAATGTAGACCTTTTTATCTGCCACGGGAGTTCAGTTCCACCATAATAACCGCAGTCTATATTCCACCGGATGCTAATGCCAAGCTTGCTTTGAACGAACTTCATGCAGCCATTAGTAAACAACAGACTGCTCACCCGGAGGCTGCTTTTATTGTCGCGGGTGATTTGAATCACTGCAAACTAAAAACAGTACTCCCCAAATTTCACCAGCATGTTTCCTGCCACACCAGAGGGGACAAAACTTTGGATCATGTTTATACAAACATTAATGGAGCTTACATGGCAAGCCCCCTCCCCCACCTCGGACAGTCTGATCACCTTTCTTTGTTTCTCACCCCTAAGTATTCACCCCTCATCAACCGTGTGAAGCCATCAGTGAGGAGCATCAAAGTGTGGCCAACTGGAGCAGACTCTTTACTTCAAGACAGGTTTCAACACACTGACTGGAGTATGTTTGCTTCACAGGCTGCCTGTGGCTCTCACACGCACATTGATATCTACACCTCCTCTGTACCGGATCACATCAACTACACCAATGACAGTGTAACAACAGAAAAACAGATAACACCCTTATCAGATGCCATGGATGAACAAGGAGGTTTGACTTCTGCTGAAAGCCCGCAACACCGCTTTCAGGTCAGACGACTCTCAGGCCTACAGTAAATCCAGGGCTAACCTGAAAAGGGGCATCAAAAAGGCAAAGTACTGCTACAAGCTGAAGGTAGAGGAACACTTTTCCAACTCTGACCCCCGACGCATGTGGCAGGGCATCCAGATCATCAGTGACTACAAGTCAAGCAACTCCACACCAACAGTCACGGACGTCTCCTTCCTTAACGAGCTAAATTACTTTTATGCTCGCTTCAACAGCGACAGCAAGGAGATGGCCACCAAAATCTCAGCCTCTTCAGACCACCAACCTCTCAAACTCACCTCCACAGATGTCCACACTGCACTGAGCAGGATCAATGCACGCAAGGCTGCTGGCCCTGATGGCATTCCTTGACGTGTGCTTAGGGCATGTGCAGAGCAGCTTGCAGGGGTCTTCACAGACATTTTCAACATGTCCCTCATCCAAGCAACTGTGCCTACATGTTTTAAGTCCACATCCATTGTGCCAGTACCAAAACACTCCTCCCCAACGTGCCTCAATGACTATCGCCCCATAGCACTCACACCCATCATTATGAAGTGCTTCGAGCGACTGGTCCTAGCACATCTCAAAGACTGCCTCCCACCCACACTGGACCCACACCAATTTGCCTACCGCAGAAATAGGAGCACAGAGGATGCAGTATGCACAGTGCTGCACTCTGCACTCACACACCTGGACCATAACAACACGTATGTTAGGATGTTGTTTGTTGACTTCAGTTCAGCATTTAACACCGTCATTCCCTCCAAGCTGACCACAAAACTTGGAGACCTGGACATTAACACCTCCCTCTGCAACTGGATTATGGACTTTCTGACCAACAGCCCTCAGCATGTTCGGTCAGGCCACAACCACTCCACCACCATCACACTTAACACTGGCGTACCACAGGGCTGTGTGCTGAGCCCATTCCTCTACTCCCTTTACACCCACGACTGCAAGCCTGTGCATGGATCCAACTCCATCATTAAGTTTGCAGATGACACCACGGTGATTGGCCTCATCAGTGACAACGATGAGACTGCCTACAGGGAAGAGGTACAGCACCTGGCCACATGGTGCGCTGACAATAACCTGCTCCTTAACACCAATAAGACCAAGGAGCTCATTCTGGACTTCAGGAAGAAGAAAGGAAGCACGCATGACCCCATCCACATTAACGGGATGGTTGTTGAACGTGTCTCCAGCTTCAAGTTCCTGGGAACCACCATCTCGGAGGACCTGTCCTGGACTACAAACACCTCCAGCCTCGTCAAAAAGGCTCACCAGTGCCTTTTCTTCCTCAGGACACTGAAGAAGAACCAGCTTTCTTCAGCCATCCTAGTGAACTTCTACCGGTGTGCGATCGAGAGCATCCTGACCAGTTGCATCACAGTCTGGTATGGGAACTGCTCAGTGGCTGACCGCAAGGCACTGCAGAGGGTGGTGAAAACTGCCCAAGGAATCACAGGGACACCACTTCCTGCTCTTGAGGACATCCAGAGGAAACGCTGTCTACGTCGAGCTCGCAGCATTCTCAAGGACTCCTCTCACCCTTACCACGAACTGTTTAACCTCCTCCCCTCCGGAAGGCGTTTCAGGAGCCTCCGGACAAGGACCACAAGATTCAGGAACAGCTTTTTCCCTAAAGCTGTCTCCTTGCTGAACTCATACATAGACTCCTCCCCCTCTTCAACACTCTGATTTATTTATTTACTCACAACAAGCAAAAAGTAACTTGTTATTACTTGCACTACTGTCTGTTCATCCAGGAACACTGTATAATCCATTTGCACATTGAAATATATATATTTTTTTTTTCTATGCACTTTACTGTCCATTGCAATACTGTAAATTATGTTCATAATTCTTCCTATAGTGTACATACACTTTTACATAGCCCATCTGTATAGTATGTTCATAGTACACCTATCTGTATATTGTGCTTATAGTATTTAATATCTGTAAATTATGTCCATAATACTCACCTGTATAGTTATTGTACATATTATAGACCTTTATTCTGTACTTACTGATTATTGCACTTCTGGTTAGATGCTAACTGCATTTCGTTGCCTTGTACCTACATGTGCAGTGACAATAAAGTTGAATCTAATCTAATCTAATCTAATGATCTCAGATTATTTGGTTATTCAAAGCTCATCCTGGACTTGCTGTCATAGCAGCAGTTTCGTAAACTTAAAGACAAAAGCGCACAGCTCGAGCACACTTGAAGCTCACATGAAAACAACAACATGACGGCAGTGTCAGGGCTCTGTCACAAAACCATGAATAAACAAGTCAAAGGGACAGAGCTCTGACAATGAATTATAAACATTTATAATTTCTATACTATAAATATAATAAGAAGCAACAAAGGTCATGCAATTTTGTCTGTAAAATTATTGGACTGTAAGCTGCTTTAATTTGGAGCGAGAGATACGATGGAGGGGCTTCATTGCATCAGATGTGTCACTTTGCTCACAATTGGTCCAGTTTGGAGAATGGAGAACAGAATAAAACCTGCTCCATATCAGAGTAGCTGTGTAGTGTAAGTTATCATGGTGATGAAACCTGCTCAAAACCAACAAACCTTCATGAGCCCAAAAACACGAGGGTTTGCTCAAACTAAATGCTAACGTTACTGTGTAAAAACTCAAACCTGCTTTGTACAACAGGCTTCTGTTGTTTCAGAAGAAATTAAAATGTGTTTTATTTTATTGTATTTTATTTTATTTATGCAGGTATTTATTTATTTTTACCCTTTGAAAATTATTTAGAGCTTGATAACTTTTTACCTTTTCAGGGATGGATGAAGGAGTGTATTAGGATAAACTCATATTTGGAGTGTCTGCTGACCTGAATATTATTATTTTGAACTAAATATTATTATTTTAATTTATCTCTAACTACTCTCTTACTCATCAGTAAAAACTGATTGAAAAAAAAAAGACAATCTCTGATCAAATCTGACATTCTTTATTTGATAAAATGTATAAAAACTATGTGAGAAAAGAATTGTTCCTAAATTTAAAACATTCCAGTCTGTAACATTATTCTGCACTTGACCTCGCAAACTGGAAAAACAGAAACTCTTCTTACCTTTCTATCAGGCCAGTTGTACTGAGCAAAGACAGCATCATATGTTTCCACAGCTCCATCCGTCACCAACATGATGGCTTGACTGCACACACTGCCTCGGCCTGTCTCATTAAACTGAACACAAATACATATTACTTAATAAGAGGTTACAATAAATTGGTTCATGGCAACATGGCAATTAGCAGTAATAACTAATGCAATACACATTTTTGGGGAAGTCGTGGCCTAGTTATTAGAGAGTTTGACTCCTAACCCTAAGGTTGTGGGTTTGAGTCTCGGGCCAGCAATACCACGACTGAGGTGTCCTTGAGCAAGGCACCAAACCCCAACTGCTCCCCGGGCGCAGCAGCATAAATGGCTGCCCACTGCTCCGGGTGTGTGTTCATGGTGTGTGTGTGTGTGTGTTCACTGCTCTGTGAATGCAGAACACAAATTCTGATTTTGGGTCACCATACTTGGCTGTATGTCATTTTGACATTCACTTACTTTGTACAGATTTTTTTACACAGTGTCCTAACTTTGTAGTGGTGTCTGAATTAAAATTATAAAATTGCATCCTTACATTTGTTCACTCCTTCATACCCACAATAATAAAGCGTGTACATTGGATGCATATTCGCCTGTTATGGTTGTGGGCTGTTTTCTGTTTTTGGTCATGTCTGTCTGTATATTTGTAGTCTAGCTGTAGTTTTTCTATCGATTACCCTGTCACTGATTCCAGGTGTGTCTTATTTGTTCATTTGTGTCAGCCATTATATACTCTTGTGTTTTCTGTGTTGGTTATTGTGTCTTGTCCTTGTATTGACTTGGACGAGGAGCTGTGTCACATAAAAGAATGGTGCGTGCGTGCGTTTATGTGTTAGATTTATTTTGTCTTAGATTTATCTAATAAAGCCTTCTTCATATTGAAAAGAGAAGTATTTTGTGTTTTGTGCTTACAAGTTAATGTCTTAAACTGCCGATCTTGTTCCTGTGCTAATTGATAGTGTTTTCACTATAGTTTGGATATTAATATCCAGCGCAGATTTGATGTTAAACGGCACTCTTTTCCTAATGAATGTTGTTCAGTCGCTTTGACGCAATGTATTTTATTTAAAGTGCTATAAAAATAAAAGTGACTTGACTTGACTTTAATAAACTTCCAACCATTTGTTTCAATTTCTGTGTTATCATCTTTGAGTCTGTGCCAAATTGTGATAGAAGGTCAGACCTAAAAGATTAACCTGGCAGGAAGCAGCCAGGTTATTCCATTAAATGAACTTGTTGATGTATTACAACATACTCTCACATACTCTTACCTCACCTCTTGTGTTTCTGCACTGATTCCACACTGAAAGAGCTAAGATGTCTTTGATTATTTCCTTACTAATTAGAAGAGCTCTCCAATGGGAAGAGAACATTTGGAACCATCCAGCTGGTGATACATATGTGAGTGAACAGCTATTCAGGTTATGCCCAGGCAAATATTTCTCATCTCAATGCTTCTAATGGATGGAATGAGCCAGTTTTACCTTCATCAAGAGTTCACTCTGGCCCTACAGCTGTAACTTTGTCAGCTCTTGCAGATCCAGCAGTAGAGGCCATGAAATTTGATGCCTTTCTCCTATCCCTTGCTAAACGTCTCTGCCAGCTGGCCCAGAATATATGTCTGCAATGCAATGCTGAGGGACAAGTGAGGACACCATGTCCCATCCTCCGTCCTCATCCCATGGTGAGTTAGGTGTCAAGCCATTTACTTCCACTCTGATTTTTAATTAATACTCTCCTCAACTCAGAAATTTGCCAATTGAAGAAGCTTCTCCTGGTCATGCTGAGAAAAAAAAAAAACTATCTACCATACTGTGCCTTGGCCATTAGTACTTTCACCATGGGTACTGTCCTCTCCGAGCAGTAGGGGAATAGAGCCCATCTCCATCCATGTGCTTACTTCTCCAAGAAACTCACTCATGCAGCGCATAATTATGACACTGGAAACTGAGAGCTCCAGGGGATCAAACTGGCTCCTATATGTCTCAAAATGTCTCAGTGTTTCAGAAAGTAAGTGAATATTGAAAACAACAGTTATGTTTATATATGATCTTTAGTGTTCTGCAGAAGAAGAAATGCATATAGATTTAAAAAGATTTAAGTAATTATTGACACATTTTTATTGTTGGTTGATCTGTCCCTGAATCTGTATGTAGATTCTAGCAACCCAAAACTCAGCTGTGCCACTGTTCATATAATTTACCTGTACTATTTGTGTTATTTGAGTCTATTTCTATAAAGATACTTTAACTTAGGATAGTTGTAACACAGTGTGGGCTAGGTACATTTTATTTACATAGTTCCCAACATTTATGAGGATATAACAGAAAACCACCAAAAAAGTAAATGTTGCATTAGCTTTTAAGGGGTGGTTGATTGTGTTTATGGGGTGCAGTCTAACACGTGTTAATGCTTTGTTTGTGATACAGTTATGGAGGCCCTTCATAATGCAGATGTCGACTGCCTGCTCTGTCAATAATTAGAAAAGACCCTATAGTATGTTGTGTTTAATGTTTTACTAAATTCTGCTGAGGTGAAATTCAGTGCAGTCTTGTATCATGATACATATCCTGTCCTATATTGTCACTTTGCTGGTACACAACCCTAGTAACTAACGTTAAAAAAGCAGGAAGCCACCAACCCTAACCCTACCCCTAACCCTTTAAATTGTGAAAGTGATATTTACATTTTGCCAGGCTTTCATACATAAACACATGAGATCTATCTATCTATGCACCACATGATTACCTCTGATTTTTAGGGGAGTTAAAGAAGAAATGACTTCAATATGCCCACACATATGTGTGTATGGATGTGGACTCACATTACTGAGAAGTTCAAAGGCCTCGGTCAGAGCCAAGTCAAGCATGCCTATCCCTTTAGCAAAGAGCTTATCAAGACGGCCACGGAAATGCTGTGGAGATAAAAACACAAACACAACCTAGCAGTAAGAGATGTCAAGACGATGTGTATTGTGCATGCATTTTTAAGTACAAACTTTCTAAGTGTCAGTTAAGAATTGGCCAGCAACACTTCAACACATTCATTAAAAAGTAACAATTTGTTAGAAAAGCATTTGGACAGACTCTAACCAAACAACTTTTAAAAGCCTTTTTTTATCCAAATAAACCTTCAAAGTGCTGGTCATAAGGTGCTCAAAATAATTAATAAAAATAGATGACAGTAGTTTATCTCCCAGCCTGTAGTTTTCAGCTTGTCTACATGACCCTGACAATGACTGATACAGAGCTTTGTTTTGCCCTCTGGACTCTGGTCATTAGTCTCCCTGCCTTTTCTGGTTCTGAGCCTCGATTTGTCTCCTCTGTCCTTGTCTGTCCGCTAGTTTTACCACCTGTCGTGAGCTTCAAAAGCTATTTAGAGTTTATCCCGTAATCAAGTTCTCTTTTTCCAAACCTGACGCTAACACAGTTAGTTATAGTTTACATACATCTATATCAGAAAATGTACTTACATCTTTGTTGGTAACATCAGCTTGAACCAGTGTTCCGTTCAGACACGGCTCCACATAATGCAGCTCCTCATTGTACTGCCACACAAAATAAATACATTAAGCAAGACCATTATGGGGATAGAACTGCTTTGTATTTACAAATGCATATATTACAGTCCACAAATAAATGGAAATTGAACAAATTCTCAGATAAACACAACAAAATCCTCAAATATATGTTAGGAGTTTCAGAAAGGAGAAACTGGAAAATGGATTAGGGAATTGAGGCATGGACTTTCAATTAGCATTTTGTATTAAATAGGATCCTGGGGAGTCCACACATTACTGGGGAACAGAAGGTATTTGTACGATCCACCATGGGAAAGGATGTTCTTCAGCAGGCAAAATATCTCAAAAATGTATAATCTTTATCATGATGTAGTGTATTTCTGTGAAGATGAGACCACTTTATCAGTTGCACTCAGACGTTTTAAATAATACTGAACATGAAAATGAAAATCACTTGCAGATCACTGTATTTTGCTATAACCTTTCAGAATGAACTGAGTGGTTTAGCCTGTGTAAAATAGGACTTTACAAATATAAAGAAAGGAGAAAAATACACATTCCCACAAAATATATTTGAAAGGCTTTTATCTTATACAATGTACTCTTAATATTAGTGACATCTGGTGTAGAGCTGTACTGAAGCAGAACAAAACTAAAAATGTTCCCAAACAAGTAGCTTGCACTTCTTCTTTAATTAATTAAATCAAAATATTTTCTTTGATTAAACTCACAGCGATAACATTAAAAAAGTCATCATCCCCAAGTGTATCCAAAATGGAGGAGACAGTCTGTCGGGCGATGGTCAGCCGTAACCCCTTCATACTGCCACTCACATCCACCAAAATGACCACATCTTTAGGAGATGTAGCAGCCTGGATATACCTGGAAATACACACATGTTAGGAGAGTATGATATGATTATGTTGACTATGAGTATGGATCAGTTTATACCACAATTCATATCGAAGAGATTAAATGTTAAAAAGACACAAATCGATACATTGTCACTTGAACACGAATTAATTCAAATAAGATGTTTTATGGTTAAGTGGTATGCATATTCATCTTTGGCTTAGATATTAGTAGTTCATGGCTGAGGGTAAATATTCACTTACCACTTCCGATTTCGACAGTCGAATTCTAGAACCCCATGTTCATCAGGTGTCCACTTTATACCTGTGAAGATAGACGATTGTCTAAATTGGCTTGTTACACTACTTCTACACACAAGAGTAGATGTGTTTTATGGTGTAGGTATGTCTCTATGCACAGCTTGTCAACTGCATTTTTCTAAATTAGCACTGAACAAGCAGAGTAGTGGACAGATCATTGTATCAAATAATACAATGCTTTTGACTTTGACCTTTTGACCTGGCTCATTATTAGACTAAACTAATGAAAGTCAAATGCCAACAAAGTGCATATTTAATTCTGATATAATAACTGGAATGTTCCTAGTAGGGATGTCAACGATTAATCGATGATCGATTAATTGTCGATAAGAGATGCAATTGGTTAAAACTGCGGATGGTCGGTTAATGTGCGCAAAAAGTGTGAGCGAATGTGAGTGACGGTGAATGTATATAAATACATCATCATTATTTCATTATCAGTAGTAAGTATACTATACGTTATGTCAAGATGATTTATGACTTTGACCTTTGACCTTTTGACAGGTTGAACTTCCGGTAACCTTATGATGGATGGGCGGGACAAATGAGATCAAGGGTTAACCTATGACCTTTCCCCGCATCGATCATGTGGTTTTGACAGAAAGTTTTACCCTATTGACCTAATTAGTTCTAAATCATGGTTTTGACGGCTAGTTTAATCGGAAGATGAAAGACTCCTCACGCATCGATCATGCGGTTTTGACAGAAAGTTTTACCCTATTGACCTGTTAGTTCTAAATTATAAAGGTATATGAAAGACTCCCCACACATCGATCATGCGGTTTTGACAGAAAGTTTTACCCTATTGACCGTTAGTTTGTTTGAAGTTTGTGCCAGTTGTTTGAAGTTTGTGTCAGTTAGCTTGTTTGAAGTTTATCACAGTTATACGGTTATGTGTGTGTGTGTGTGTGGTTATACGGCTTCTCCCCCCTCCCATTACATTTATGAGCGGTGTATAAATGGGATCGGTGTGTTCTACATTTTAGATATATAAAACATTATATAATTTATATAATCTCAAACAATTAAAGGTTGAAAACACATTTTAATTATTTCACATTTATATATATATATATATAAACATTATATAATTTATATAATCTAAAACACATTTTAATTATTTCACATTTATATATATATATATATATATATATATATATATATATATATATATATAAAACATTATATAGTTTATATAATATACATAATCTAAAAACAATTTAACTAAGGTTGAAAAAACATTCTGTTCTTTTAAAAAAGGTTATAAATTAAACTGTATAAAAAATATACTGAAACCGACTGTTTTAGATGAAACAAGATCCAATGTTTTTTTTTTTAGAGAGCAGAAAAGAGATGTTTTCACACACCTTTGATCCTGACCCTCTGTGTCCCCACTGTCTGCGTTTGCACGCCACAGTGCACACTTGTCGGAATTTACTAACCAATCATAATATCTTCAAAGCCATTTTTTTAATTAAAACCAAACGTATCTCACGCGGGAGTACCATGATTTTGACAGTTTTCTGACGGTTCACCTATGAATTACGGTTGGTGCGCGGCTAGCATCTCTCGTACCCCTCTCTCTCTCCCTCTCATGCCTGTGTACACACATTCGTCTCCAAGTCTTATTTTCTTCTTTTAATGAATATAAACACATTATACATTCACAAACAATATAAAACAAAACATTTACATTAGTTTTGTTCATCACTAAAAAATATACATTTTACCAGGATCGGGGAAAAATATATAACTGAACAGAATGAAGAATATGGTCTATTGAGGAACCAGGACGTGTCATTGACACAATTCAGTTAAATTCATTTCACATTATTTGTTGCAAGACATTTTCTATATTATATTTAAAACCTTTTATATCCATCTTTATATCATATCTTTTTCAAAAAAGCTGTTTAATTATTTATTTTAACCGTACACCTACAGTACCACCATACAATAAAATGCTGCATGCACGTATACTTTTAAGCGATCTGAATTATGACTAGCCTATAAATTTCATCATAAGCCACACGTACCTTGTTATATCACTATAATATCCACGGCGCTATACAAATTTGTATTCTGATAAACCATAT
Source organism: Carassius auratus (assembly GCF_003368295.1). NCBI lineage: Eukaryota > Metazoa > Chordata > Actinopteri > Cypriniformes > Cyprinidae > Carassius > Carassius auratus. The sequence goes on from NC_039250.1 coordinate 28,686,866, forward strand.
AAACAAGCGGACATACGCGTGGACATATCAAGTTAAAAAGAGACTTATCTCTATTTTAAACAATATTAAATTATATATGACGGCATGTTACTAAACCGGAACATACATTTTAAACAAGTTATTCATCGTTTTTATAAAACACATCGCAGTAACAGACATGTTACTAAACCAAAACAAATAATTTTATCATACATTTTTTTAATCATGTATTCAATCAATACTTATACAACATATACAAACACGTTTTAAACATATTTTAAACAAAAACTAATCATAAACGCAGCCATCTCAAAATTACAGACATGTACAATCATGCTGATCACATATTATGGGATATTCAGACTTTTAGCCACTAATACGTTTTAGGATAATGAAAAACACCAACGTCTGAGGGGTGTCAAAATATCTCCAGTCCCCAAAACCCACTCAGACTCCAGGGGTTAAAGAATATGAAAATAAATAATTATATAATGACATCGGGCTACTAAAGCAATTCATTAAACAAAAAAAGGTATTCAACATTTAAGTTAATCAAACTTATAAAACACACCATACTCTTCTTTTTTTTAAAAGATAACTTATTTTAAATGTGATAGCATAGTATATATACAATAAACATTTCTGATGATACATATAAAAAATTATCCCTTACAGTTTTAGACCGATGAGAGATGTCCAAACATGAATGAAATATCCCCAAAATAAAATAATACGACTTAAAAAATAAAATAAAAATGATTAAATCATAAACAGAATCTCACAGGTCTTCGTAGTGAAATGTATGTGAGACCTGAGGGGCTGCTTCACACACACCCCGCGCAGGCGAGGGTGGAGTTTCAGACCGCATGATCTAAGTCAATGGTGTACATTATTTCAAAGCTAACATTAATGTAATTTTTTTTAATAATCAGTACCCCCAGTACATCTGATGTCCGTTGATTCTTAATTCATGATATATATTACCTAAAATATTTTATATTTTTATATAATATTATATAATAAAAAATATTTATATCATATTATATCATATCATATATATGATCATATTATATCAGATGCGTCATGCATTAATCACTTTAGATTCTTTAAAGTTCTTATTTTTAGCACCATCTTCAAAGTTTTCATACCATCTCTCTCTCTCTCTCTCTCTCTCTCTCTCCCCCTCACACCCACACACACACACACACACACACCCCCTCTCTCTCACACACACACACACACTCTCTCTCTCTCTCTCTCTCTCTCTCTCTCTCACTCTCTCTCTCTCTCTCTCACACACACACACACACACACACACACACACGCGCGCACACACACACACACACACACACACACACACACACAATATGAAACATGATGCCAAAGTCTTTCTGTATGTTTTTTTAAAAATAAAACTTAAAATATTGATTTAGCTTTAAATCTATACTGAGGAGCTCGTTTGTTTGTCACAGTATAGACTGTGAAGTTTAGATGAAGTTGTTTTATCTTTTAGAAGAAAGACCCTCGATGGTATTCAACCATTAAAGATGGTTCAGGAAAGACCCACGCGTCCTAGAGATGTAATTTATGTGCGTTGCTACGGTCGTAAACCTTTCACATATCCACGGTACTTTCAGACACAGAGCAGGAAAGACATTTGCAGGCCCTCTGCTTAGCCGTCCCAAAATACCTCCATTTAAAAGCAAAAATATTAAAATGACCGCCTGTACATCTAAGAAGCTGTAGTTCTATTTTATATGTTTTGTATTAAAAGTACTTACTTTTGTATTTAAATCCTTATTTAAAACAATATATTTAACCGACAGTATCCCCCCAACGTGTGTTTTCCATCAGTTGTTTGCCCTTCAGCCTTATTACGTAGTGCTTTTTATTTAGCCTACTGTAAGATCCCTTTACAATAGTCTAATGAAAGTTAACTTTTCTTAAAGTTTATAGTTGTATTTTACTGTATCCCCATCCTTCTATCCTGTAGATTGTATGCGTACTGTAAAATAACAAATATACATCATGCTTAAAGTCACTAAAATAATTACACCTACAATTTGAAACGTGTTTAAACACATTGTGTGTCACTAAAGCAAGGCACACCGTCTATCGTCTTATTTTTTTTAAATAACTGATGACAAATCGTCTCTTCATATAATTTATCCACCCGAGTGCTTTTCTCACACGAGTAGAAAACTCTTTCTCTTTGGATGTGTTTGGCAGAAACATAATTTCTACATCAGAAAAAAATTTTAATGTACGCTGAACTTTTCTCATTCGACGGAAATACTATTTTCAAATTATTTACCCGGCCTATAACACTCGGTGTAAATGTTCTTACCTAGAACAGAAAACATACACTTTGACTGTTTTGTAGATGCCAACAGATCATGTCAAGGGTGTTTCACATCTAAGAATCACGATGTTTTGTAAATGACATTTTTCTTACACCTCGATATTTAGCCGTATCAAGATTTTGGACGGTCGTTCGCAATTTGTTTGTCGGACCGTACGTTTTTAGGCGATCTTTGTGCGGCGTCATCCTAACAGGAATAAATGAAAATTAAGAAATTAAGTAACAGTTTTTTCTCTTTGAGATATTTCTTTTAGCTCAACTTTGTGTCTGTCCAAAAGTGTGATCGCATGAAGCATCGAAGCAAAAATTAAGTCTAGCTGTTTTACACTTAAAACTATTACAACCTAAACAAATCAAACGGTACACTCGTTAAAGTTTCCACACTCTTGTGAGATACATTTTATCCATAACCTTTCGTGTATTCGAGCGAACAAATCACTAAGAAAGAGAGTATAGCGAGAAAACTTAACGTTTACAACGCATATACAATTCAGAATACAATTGTTAAAGTATTTTTTTTTTTGTTAAATGTTGATTTGTAAATTATATTTTTATTACTCCGTTAGATTTAGTCATCGTGTTCGGATAGCCGATGACACAATTCACATTTTTATTTTTAAGACTCCTGTAAGTCCATGCTAACTCTCGCGTGGGAAAGAGAGCGGGGTGAGCGTATTCTATTTATTTAAGAAAAATTATTAAACATTTCCCCCGAACATTTTTTATTATTTTGACAAAACACGACACGACAACATTAAACAATGTTATCAGTTCCTACGGCCATCTTCTTCGATTCAAATAAAGCAACATCTCCGGTGTACGTGTGTATGTGCTAAACATCTTTGCTTCTCCACTTCTCCAGATTTGTTAGATGGGCTACCGTTGTAATACAAACACATTTGAGAACTACGACGTTCTCACTTTTGTAACGGTTATAGAAAAATGCCGTACACACTTTTGCATTTCATAATTCAGTGATTTTAGCTGTAATGAGCACATAAGACAAAAATTGTCAACGTGTGACTCGTAAACATGTATCATTTTATTTATTCATTTATTTTTACCAGAGATAGTCGACACGTTGTTTTGCAGTTTTCTCAGACTGCGGTCAAACATACACTGCCTGTTCATAGAAATTTTACAGCATGACAATATCGCCCCTACATCTAGAGCTCTTGTTCATATAGCCGATGACCGTATTCAGATTGTTTCAGCATTTGCCGCTTGACATTAAAGAGTAGGCCTATGCGTACTCCCCTTTGGTTGTAAGCATTATCATCTACCGTGCGCTGAGATTTTTCTGCTTTGTCCAATGTTGACGGATTTGCTAGAGGGACTATGTCGCCTTGTTGTAACGTGATTACGTTTAAGATCCATAAGATTGCACTACATTCATCTGAAAAGGTTATAGATATAGTCTTTTATACAGGAAATGTGTATCAGAATAACAATTACCTAATAGTGAAATCCACTCTTCTAAACTATTGGGAAACTTTAATGTTGATCTGGCCCACCAGCCGTGTATCTTTTTCATTGTTTTTTAGATAAAGACTGTTCTCAGAGTTTGGTTATACAACTGTAATTGCGCTGTCACGTCTAAATAACCCGCTCTTCTTTAAGAAAACCGCGAGGCGAGCAGTTTCCGACATCTATTAATTCACTTCATTTTTTTCACCACCGCAAATGTTTTGTTTAGCATACATGTTAGTTTTAGTCAGTTACATAGGCGTCACGCATGAAGTTTATAGTTATTTTAAATAATTATGATAGAGTTACAGGTTTAGGTAAGTGGGGTGCCTGTAAGTGGTGACAACTTCGAGCATCGGAGACGACGGTGCTACTCAAATCGCACATAGCGTTATCTTTTAACAAAAACTATCGTATTACGCGTTACTAAGACAAAATCTGTAACAGCGTTCATTAATATGTTGAAATGAAAATGAACATACAAAACTTTATAATGACCGTATAGCCTAACACCGCATAGACAAATGTTTGTTCTAACGCTTTCGCCCTAAAATTGCGAGATTTCTTAACGGACGCTAGAGCGAACTGTAAACCACACACTTTCTCATCGCATTATGCTAAGAAACTGCACATGGTTAAAGCTATTACACCATAAACTGTCTAAAGTTGTTAATGTACAAGCACAGTAAACTATTTCTACAAAAAATATCATTGCACTACTCTTTTTTTGCATATAATACATCGTTCAACAATACTTTTGCACACTTATTCGACCGTATTTATTACCGCCGTTCTCGCGTTCCTGCTGTTCATAATGTATATATAATCCTTCATTGCTCGCTTCATCATGTACATACGATCCCTACATTGCATTCATATTTATATTCTGTATATACTCTGATCAATATCGTATATAGCAACTACACTGTATATTCTGTATAGCTTTACTTACTCTGCACTTTTATGTATTTAAAACACTATATTCTTGCACTTCTGGTGAGATGCTAACCGCATTTCATTAGCTCTGTACTTGTACTCTGCATAATGACAATAAAGTTGAATCTAATCTAATCTAAACAAGTACAATCGTACGCTTCCAGGACTTTGCTCATTCTTTCTGTTTAAATTTGTTTAAACGGACTTTCGCATTCTTATTTTATTTTCACCAACTAAGTGATATTCCTAGGCCTCGCGGATTGTTTTCTAGTTTTGGCCCTCAACCTCCTTGTTCATACGTCGCGATATCTCTGTGAATTTGCTCGATTTCATAAAATATCTTTTACATTATATCATTATCCTATCCTAGTTTATATCAGATACAAGTTTGTTTCTTCATATTTCTCGCAAGTCAAACCCCAACCACGGCCCTTCACCCTCCTCCGCTTTTTGAGCGCAACACCCACAACCCATTTTTTGGTAGAATGTACAGAAGGTCCACCGCTACTTCCTCGTGACTACGGCTAGTCTTTATCCCCTGTGAGCGGCTGACCTCATAAACTCTGCAGTTATCGCAGGTTTTCTTATGATCTGCGAACAAGGGTTTTACAGCGCGGTCGATGGAGTATCTGTCAGTATCTACGTGGACTGACAGAATCGGCTCTGTCTGAAACTGATGCACTCTCTAATTTTTCAAATAATAAGACTTCAACGGATCTGAACCATTTTTAAAAAAAAACACTGGATCGTCGTGGATTTAAAAAAACGCTCGGTTTACGTCTTGGAACAAATTCTGAAAAGGATGTCCGCCACTACCAGCGCTGCTGCGGATGAGCGAATGGAGTGCGGCTGTGCCGAGGGAAAGATGTGTCCTGTAAAAGCCAACATAGACTCTATGTTTAAACAATGTTACAGAGAGCAAATGATTGATCTGATGCGTAAAATCATAGACGATGCGTCTGATCCGAATCTTGATTGTACGACGGATTCCAAGCGAGTAACAAATCTCAAGAAAGAAATGGACGTTGTAAGAAGACTGAAAATTAATCCGTGGCCCGATTTGACGAGCTTGTATACGACCAGCAAGGCGCCGATTTGTGTGACGACCAGAAAAATTCTGTATGTGACGACCGAATGTAGCGGCGAGATGTACATTAACGAGACTCTCAGTCTGTGTACGTGCATAACGGATTTGTGTGTGATGTTAGTCGCTAAACATTATGGTTTCGCCATACATGAAATTATTGAAACCGTCGTCAATTTCATAGTAGAACAAAACTTGAGGGCCTGCCGAGATTTTCTTTTCTGGCTAGATAACTTGTGATGTCATGTCATCCCTATTGTTTGTAATAACAATTTGATCACTTTCTTCAGTACTTCATTGTAAATTCAACGCTGTTATGTTTAAATAAAAGTTTGAATCCCTTCACTGAATATTATTTCTCAGAGTTCATTTTTTTAATGATTTAGCACATGTCCGAAGAGACTAACAAATTAGTATTCAGTCTTGGATAACTCTAACGGGGGTAGATGTAAGAGAAATATGAAGAAACAAACTTGTATCTGATATAAACTAGGATAGGATAATGATATAATGTAAAAGATATTTTATGAAATCGAGCAAATTCACAGAGATATCGCGACGTATGAACAAGGAGGTTGAGGGCCAAAACTAGAAAACAATCCGCGAGGCCTAGGAATATCACTTAGTTGGTGAAAATAAAATAAGAATGCGAAAGTCCGTTTAAACAAATTTAAACAGAAAGAATGAGCAAAGTCCTGGAAGCGTACGATTGTACTTGTTTAGATTAGATTAGATTCAACTTTATTGTCATTATGCAGAGTACAAGTACAGAGCTAATGAAATGCGGTTAGCATCTCACCAGAAGTGCAAGAATATAGTGTTTTATATACATAAAAGTGCAGAGTAAGTAAAGCTATACAGAATATACAGTGTAGTTGCTATATACGATATTGATCAGAGTATATACAGAATATAAATATGAATGCAATGTAGGGATCGTATGTACATGATGAAGCGAGCAATGAAGGATTATAAATACATTATGAACAGCAGGAACGCGAGAACGGCGGTAATAAATACGGTCGAATAAGTGTGCAAAAGTATTGTTGAACGATGTATTATATGCAAAAAAAGATTAGTGCAATGATATTTTTTGTAGAAATAGTTTACTGTGCTTGTACATTAACAACTTTAGACAGTTTATGGTGTAATAGCTTTAACCATGTGCAGTTTCTTAGCATAATGCGATGAGAAAGTGTGTGGTTTACAGTTCGCTCTAGCGTCCGTTAAGAAATCTCGCAATTTTAGGGCGAAAGCGTTAGAACAAACATTTGTCTATGCGGTGTTAGGCTATACGGTCATTATAAAGTTTTGTATGTTCATTTTCATTTCAACATATTAATGAACGCTGTTACAGATTTTGTCTTAGTAACGCGTAATACGATAGTTTTTGTTAAAAGATAACGCTATGTGCGATTTGAGTAGCACCGTCGTCTCCGATGCTCGAAGTTGTCACCGCTTACAGGCACCCCACTTACCTAAACCTGTAACTCTATCATAATTATTTAAAATAACTATAAACTTCATGCGTGACGCCTATGTAACTGACTAAAACTAACATGTATGCTAAACAAAACATTTGCGGTGGTGAAAAAAATGAAGTGAATTAATAGATGTCGGAAACTGCTCGCCTCGCGGTTTTCTTAAAGAAGAGCGGGTTATTTAGACGTGACAGCGCAATTACAGTTGTAGCGCGTTTTCCGGATCAGACCTTAAGCACGATCAATGACTAAAACGGTCAAAATCATCCCGCCTCTCACTTAAATGAACGACTTATCAACAGTGGTTTATTTATTGAAGTACTGTTTAGAGACGCATACGATGAAAATACCACATCCATGACATCCATGACTTTTAATGTCTAACTTTAGTGTAGTAGATGGGTTTGTATTAAGTATAAGAGTCATAACAGAAGATGGTAAGGCTCATTTTAAAAGTCGAGGTAGTGCCTATTATTTGTCTTTGTGACACAGGTAGACCAGAAGAAGCTCTAAAGTGTATCACAATCTCAGTTTAAACACTCTCTTGACAATCATTTAATCATCTTGTACTCTATTTTGTTCATGTTTTTGTCTGTTTGACCAAACTCTGAGAACAGTCTTTATCTAAAAAACAATGAAAAAGATACACGGCTGGTGGGCCAGATCAACATTAAAAGTTTCCCAATAGTTTAGAAGAGTGGATTTCACTATTAGGTAATTGTTATTCTGATACACATTTCCTGTATAAAAGACTATATCTATAACCTTTTCAGATGAATGTAGTGCAATCTTATGGATCTTAAACGTAATCACGTTACAACAAGGCGACATAGTCCCTCTAGCAAATCCGTCAACATTGGACAAAGCAGAAAAATCTCAGCGCACGGTAGATGATAATGCTTACAACCAAAGGGGAGTACGCATAGGCCTACTCTTTAATGTCAAGCGGCAAATGCTGAAACAATCTGAATACGGTCATCGGCTATATGAACAAGAGCTCTAGATGTAGGGGCGATATTGTCATGCTGTAAAATTTCTATGAACAGGCAGTGTATGTTTGACCGCAGTCTGAGAAAACTGCAAAACAACGTGTCGACTATCTCTGGTAAAAATAAATGAATAAATAAAATGATACATGTTTACGAGTCACACGTTGACAATTTTTGTCTTATGTGCTCATTACAGCTAAAATCACTGAATTATGAAATGCAAAAGTGTGTACGGCATTTTTCTATAACCGTTACAAAAGTGAGAACGTCGTAGTTCTCAAATGTGTTTGTATTACAACGGTAGCCCATCTAACAAATCTGGAGAAGTGGAGAAGCAAAGATGTTTAGCACATACACACGTACACCGGAGATGTTGCTTTATTTGAATCGAAGAAGATGGCCGTAGGAACTGATAACATTGTTTAATGTTGTCGTGTCGTGTTTTGTCAAAATAATAAAAAATGTTCGGGGGAAATGTTTAATAATTTTTCTTAAATAAATAGAATACGCTCACCCCGCTCTCTTTCCCACGCGAGAGTTAGCATGGACTTACAGGAGTCTTAAAAATAAAAATGTGAATTGTGTCATCGGCTATCCGAACACGATGACTAAATCTAACGGAGTAATAAAAATATAATTTACAAATCAACATTTAACAAAAAAAAAAATACTTTAACAATTGTATTCTGAATTGTATATGCGTTGTAAACGTTAAGTTTTCTCGCTATACTCTCTTTCTTAGTGATTTGTTCGCTCGAATACACGAAAGGTTATGGATAAAATGTATCTCACAAGAGTGTGGAAACTTTAACGAGTGTACCGTTTGATTTGTTTAGGTTGTAATAGTTTTAAGTGTAAAACAGCTAGACTTAATTTTTGCTTCGATGCTTCATGCGATCACACTTTTGGACAGACACAAAGTTGAGCTAAAAGAAATATCTCAAAGAGAAAAAACTGTTACTTAATTTCTTAATTTTCATTTATTCCTGTTAGGATGACGCCGCACAAAGATCGCCTAAAAACGTACGGTCCGACAAACAAATTGCGAACGACCGTCCAAAATCTTGATACGGCTAAATATCGAGGTGTAAGAAAAATGTCATTTACAAAACATCGTGATTCTTAGATGTGAAACACCCTTGACATGATCTGTTGGCATCTACAAAACAGTCAAAGTGTATGTTTTCTGTTCTAGGTAAGAACATTTACACCGAGTGTTATAGGCCGGGTAAATAATTTGAAAATAGTATTTCCGTCGAATGAGAAAAGTTCAGCGTACATTAAAAATTTTTTCTGATGTAGAAATTATGTTTCTGCCAAACACATCCAAAGAGAAAGAGTTTTCTACTCGTGTGAGAAAAGCACTCGGGTGGATAAATTATATGAAGAGACGATTTGTCATCAGTTATTTAAAAAAAATAAGACGATAGACGGTGTGCCTTGCTTTAGTGACACACAATGTGTTTAAACACGTTTCAAATTGTAGGTGTAATTATTTTAGTGACTTTAAGCATGATGTATATTTGTTATTTTACAGTACGCATACAATCTACAGGATAGAAGGATGGGGATACAGTAAAATACAACTATAAACTTTAAGAAAAGTTAACTTTCATTAGACTATTGTAAAGGGATCTTACAGTAGGCTAAATAAAAAGCACTACGTAATAAGGCTGAAGGGCAAACAACTGATGGAAAACACACGTTGGGGGGATACTGTCGGTTAAATATATTGTTTTAAATAAGGATTTAAATACAAAAGTAAGTACTTTTAATACAAAACATATAAAATAGAACTACAGCCTCTTAGATGTACAGGCGGTCATTTTAATATTTTTGCTTTTAAATGGAGGTATTTTGGGACGGCTAAGCAGAGGGCCTGCAAATGTCTTTCCTGCTCTGTGTCTGAAAGTACCGTGGATATGTGAAAGGTTTACGACCGTAGCAACGCACATAAATTACATCTCTAGGACGCGTGGGTCTTTCCTGAACCATCTTTAATGGTTGAATACCATCGAGGGTCTTTCTTCTAAAAGATAAAACAACTTCATCTAAACTTCACAGTCTATACTGTGACAAACAAACGAGCTCCTCAGTATAGATTTAAAGCTAAATCAATATTTTAAGTTTTATTTTTAAAAAAACATACAGAAAGACTTTGGCATCATGTTTCATATTGTGTGTGTGTGTGTGTGTGTGTGTGTGTGTGTGTGCGCGTGTGTGTGTGTGTGTGTGTGTGTGTGTGAGAGAGAGAGAGAGAGAGTGAGAGAGAGAGAGAGAGAGAGAGAGAGAGAGTGTGTGTGTGTGTGTGAGAGAGAGGGGGTGTGTGTGTGTGTGTGTGTGTGTGTGTGTGGGTGTGAGGGGGAGAGAGAGAGAGAGAGAGAGAGAGAGATGGTATGAAAACTTTGAAGATGGTGCTAAAAATAAGAACTTTAAAGAATCTAAAGTGATTAATGCATGACGCATCTGATATAATATGATCATATATATGATATGATATAATATGATATAAATATTTTTTTATTATATAATATTATATAAAAATATAAAATATTTTAGGTAATATATATCATGAATTAAGAATCAACGGACATCAGATGTACTGGGGGTACTGATTATTAAAAAAATTACATTAATGTTAGCTTTGAAATAATGTACACCATTGACTTAGATCATGCGGTCTGAAACTCCACCCTCGCCTGCGCGGGGTGTGTGTGAAGCAGCCCCTCAGGTCTCACATACATTTCACTACGAAGACCTGTGAGATTCTGTTTATGATTTAATCATTTTTATTTTATTTTTTAAGTCGTATTATTTTATTTTGGGGATATTTCATTCATGTTTGGACATCTCTCTAAAAATGTAAGGGATAATTTTTTATATGTATCATCAGAAATGTTTATTGTATATATATACTATGCTATCACATTTAAAATAAGTTATCTCTTAAAAAAAAGAAGAGTATGGTGTGTTTTATAAGTTTGATTATCTTAAATGTTGAATACCTTTTTTTTGTTTAATGAATTGCTTTAGGATGATGATGTCATTATATAATTATATATTTCCATATTCTTTAACCCCTGGAGTCTGAGTGGGTTTTGGGGGGACTGGAGATATTTTGACACCCCTCAGACGTTGGTGTTTTTCATTATCCTAAAACGTATTAGTGGCTAAAAGTCTGAATATCCCATAATATGTGATCAGCATGATTGTACATGTCTGTAATTTTGAGAAGGCTGCGTTTATGATTAGTTTTTGTTTAAAATATGTTTAAAATGTGTTTGTATATGTTGTATAAGTACTGATTGAATACATGATTAAAAAAAATGTATGATAAAATTATTTGTTTTGGTTTAGTAACATGTCTGTTACTGCGATGTGTTTTATAAAAACGATGAATAACTTGTTTAAAATGTATGTTCCGGTTTAGTAACATGGCGTCATATATAATTTAATATTGTTTAAAATAGAGATAAGTCTCTTTTTAACTTGATATGTCCACGCGTATGTCCGCTTGTTTATATGGTTTATCAGAATACAAATTTGTATAGCGCCGTGGATATTATAGTGATATAACAAGGTACGTGTGGCTTATGATGAAATTTATAGGCTAGTCATAATTCAGATCGCTTAAAAGTGTACGTGCATGCAGCATTTTATTGTATGGTGGTACTGTAGGTGTACGGTTAAAATAAATAATTAAACAGCTTTTTGAAAAAGATATGATATAAAGATGGATATAAAAGGTTTTAAATATAATATAGAAAATGTCTTGCAACAAATAATGTGAAATGAATTTAACTGAATTGTGTCAATGACACGTCCGGGTTCCTCAATAGACCATATTCTTCATTCTGTTCAATTATATATTTTTTCCCCGATCCTGGTAAAATGTATATTTTTAGTGATGAACAAAACTAATGTAAATGTTTTGTTTTATATTGTTTGCAAATGTATAATGTGTTTATATTCATTAAAAGAAGAAAATAAGACTTGGAGACGAATGTGTGTACACAGGCATTAGAGGGAGAGAGAGGGAGAGAGAGAGGGGTACGAGAGATGCTAGCCGGGCACCAACCGTAATTCATAGGTGAACCGTCAGAAAACTGTCAAAATCATGGTACTCCCACGTGAGATATGTTTGGTTTTAATTAAAAAATGGCTTTGAAGATATTATGATTGGTTAGTAAATTCCGACGAGTGTGCACTGTGGCGTGCAAACGCAGACAGTGGGGACACAGAGGGTCAGGATCAAAGGTGTGTGAAAACATCTATTTTCTGCTCTCTAAAAAAAAAAAAAAAAAAAAAAAAAAAAATTTGGATCTTGTTTTATCTGAATCAGTCGGTTTCAGTATTTCTTTTTATACAGTTTAATTTATAACCTTTTTTAAAAGAACAGAATGTTTTTTCAACCTTAGTTAAATTGTTTTTAGATTATGTATATTATATAAACTATATAATTCTTTATATATATATAAATGTGAAATAATTAAAATGTGTTTTAGATTATATAAATTATATAATGTTTTATATATATAAATGTGAAATAATTAAAATGTGTTTTCAACCTTTAATTGTTTGAGATTATATAAATTATATAATGTTTTATATATATATAAAATGTAGAACACACCGATCCCATTTATACACCGCTCATAAACGTAATGGGAGGGGGGGGGGGGAAGCCGTATATCCACACACACACACACATAACCGTATAACTGTGATAAACTTCAAACAAGCTAACTGGCACAAACTTCAAACAAGCTAACTGGCACAAACTTCAAACAAGCTAACTGGCACAAACTTCAAACAAGTTATCAGGCACAGACTTCAAACAAGTTATCTGACACAGACTTCAAACAAGCTATCTGGCACAAACTTCAAACAAGCTAACTGACACAAACTTCAAACAAGCTAACTGACACAAACTTCAAACAAGCTATCTGGCACAAACTTCAAACAAGCTAACTGACACAAACTTCAAACAAGCTAACTGACACAAACTTCAAACAAGTTATCAGGCACAGACTTCAAACAAGTTATCTGACACAGACTTCAAACAAGCTATCTGGCACACACTTCAAACAAACTAACGGTCAATAGGGTAAAACTTTCTGTCAAAAGCACATGATCGATGCGTGGGGAGTCTTTCATCTTCCGTTTAAACTAACCGTCAAAACCATGATTTAGAACTAATTAGGTCAATAGGGTAAAACTTTCTGTCAAAACCGCATGATCGATGCGTGAGGAGTCTTTCATCTTCCGATTAAACTAGCCGTCAAAACCATGATTTAGAACTAATTAGGTCAATAGGGTAAAACTTTCTGTCAAAACCGCATGATCGATGTGGGGAAAGGTCATAGGTTAACCCTTGATCTCATTTGTCCCGCCCATCCATCATAAGGTTACCGGAAGTTCAACCTGTCAAAAGGTCAAAGGTCAAAGTCATAAATCATCTTGACATAACGTATAGTATACTTACTACTACTATTATCTACAAATTAGGCTTTTAATGTTATTTAAAAGCAAATTAAAATAGAAACAACAAAAAGTTCTTCAACACGGAAAGCAATAGAAATGTAGTAACTAAAAGTCTTTTCCCCAGATAATTGTTTCATATATTGTGAGCTTTCCAGGGCTGTAGGACACAGTGATAGATACTTTTAAAGAGGCGCGTTCAGCGGTCAGTAAAATGATCTCAAATGTATGGCACGCTCACTTCATTTAATCAAATGATCATAATCACATCTATTCATTTCATAATTCTGCTACTAGCGTTTTATTCAAACTAAACTGTCTTTAATTCGGGTGAGATAGGTTTTTTGTTTCCTTTTGTCGTCGTTGTTTTTTTTTTAAGTGGCATTTGCACATCCTGTTATACATATGTGTCCTGCTGCAATAGATGCATTTCGCAGCATTAAGGTTAACGATTAATTGATTGTTAATATAAACAACAATCCATCATGGAAATGATCAAAAATGTACATCCCTAGTTCCTAGCCAAAAATCTAGAGTGGTAACAGTAAGGTCATCTATCAATGTATGAGCAAAACAATTAAAGGGACTATTCACCCAAAAATAAATATCTTATGTTTAAAAATAAATGTATCTTGGTGCTTAGTTTTTTTTTTTCTCATGTGTGTGACAGTAATGAGGTTAGCGGCACTGCGAGGAGTATGTAGGTCAATGGAGCAGATCATCTTTAAGGGCTCTCCCCTCATGAAGAACTGTGTGTACATGATTGAGTACCATGATCAGATCACCATCAGTCGGCTCTGGATTACAGATCATATTTTTGTAATTCAGTTTCTTGCACAGATTGCTTCAAATGTCCTCAATATTCCGTTTGGACCCACATGTATTAATTTTGTGCTGCTTATTTAAAATTTTTTAAGTCATTTTACACCAAGTAATTCTACAGGTCTTGAGACATGTTCCTTACTGCACATATTGTAACTCTCTTATGCCTTTTTTGATGAAGGACATAATCAACTTTGATCACCAGCTGTTATCATTAAATTAGCCGATGTCTAGTAAAGCTAATTACTACTTTTATTGACTGCCCTGTTGACTGGTGTATTGCTAAAAAGACTAATAATCACATAAGTGAGAAAACAAATTGGAGTGGAGTTTAAAAAAAATCCTCCTCTAAAGCATTCACTGGAGCAGCCTGGTTCCTTTTAAATATAATTTAGCTTCCAGGCAGACTAATTAAAACTGATAAATTGCATAAATTGATTGTACCGGGCTATTTTAGCCAGTAAGCATTTGAAATCTTATCAGCCTTTTACAAAGCATTTTCAAATAATACCTGAAGTAGTTTGCTTTGCCGGTTATAAGGCTCATGAATATTAATGACATTCTCTGGATTGTGAAACTTAGTGGTAAGAGAAAAAGTGGTTCTCCAATTATTTCATTTTCAACCACTGCTGCATGATGTGATGTTGTTTACGTGTGTGCTATAGAGACAGCAATATTAAAAGACAATGCAATAAAAAGGCAAAAAAAAAATATATCAATCTTTCAATCTTTCATATAATTAAAATGATCTTAATCAAGCTCCTTACATTTACATGTAACCTTGTTTAGAACAGTGGATGTGTTTCTGCAGAACATTCTACCTCTGACCTGTTAACATTTAGCTAACCAAATTTGACTATAAAAGTGCATCTAATACACCATTAAAGGTGCCATTGAATGCACTGATACAATATCTTAAATTGTTCTCAGATGTCCCCAGAGTGTGTGTGTGAAGTTTTATCTCAATATACCCCACAGATATTTGTTTATAGCTTGTTGAAATTGCCACTTTTAGGATAAGAGGCAAAATGCGCTGTTTGTGTGAATGTCCCCTTTACATGAAAATAAGCTGTGCATACGCGGGCGTACCACCGGTGTTATGGTTTAACTTGTGGTGACCGTGTTACTGACCTCACATTGCATCCAAATGCAATTTTTAACTACCATTCCTATTAAGGATCATTCTGGTAGCATGTGAAGGCAGCATTAGTGAAAACAGGCAGAGACAATGGTAGCTTTAGCAACATTAGCCTTACAGAGAGCCAAGAAGCTCTTTTGGAAAACAAAATATGATATGTGATGCTTACTTTGTCTGGAGTCTGGATGAGTCAAACACCTTATAAAAGAGATTGTTGAATTCTATGGCACCTTTAAAGGAAGTTTATCTGGCTGTTTATTTAATTAGTTTGTTGGTCTTGTGCATTGCTCTCTTTTGTCCCTGTCATCTGCCCAGTTATCCCTTTGGGATTTTGGACTGTCTGTATTTTCTGGTCAATAGATTGTGAAAGTTGTTAAGGCTTAAGGATTTTGTTCAAATAAAGCTGTATTGGAGCATCTCTTGGGTTTTTGACCCTTCTGTACAGTAAAGCTAACAGATCTGTTGAACTGGCGATTTAAACCAGTTCGTTAAAATGATCTGTCTGAAAGAACCAGCTTATGGAAAATAATTTGCCTGAGGCTATAGAACAAAGGCAATAATGTTGTTTATGATTTTCATCATCTTAAGACTACAGTATCATCAGGAGCCACAGGTATTAATTTTTTATTGCCTGTACAGTATATGCTTTTTTATTATGTTTTTGATTCTCTGTTGTCAATAGCCACTGAATTGCATTTTAGGATTCACTAAGGACCACTATTTCAGCTAAAAATGTCTTTACTGTTCTATCAAAGACAAAAAGTCACCCACATCTTGAATGGCCTGAGTAAATTAGTAAATTAATAGCAGATTGTTTTTTTTTTTTTTTTTTTTTTTTTTTTTTGGTTGAACTATCCATTTCAGTTTAAATAGCTGGATAACTTACAGTATTAGAAACAAATTCAATAAAATTGAATTGTTGGATCCTCAAATAGTGCCATCTAATTGGTTTAGCCTATGTCATCTAATCTTAGTGATGTCAGGTTTTATAATGAATCGTTCTTTTTAATTGGTTCTTCATAGTTAACCTGTCAACAGTTCACCAAATCAAACTGAATCATTTGAAACAGTTCGCCTCACCAGTAAGCACTAAACCATAAATTACTTAAGTTATTCACTTTTTTAACATGCCTGACACTCCCTCTAACCTGAAATAAACCTATTTCTGTTATTTTATTTAGCTACTCAAAAAGTACACAGAGTGAACTGTTATGAAAAGAGAACTATTCCTTTGGACACATCCCATATGAGAACCGATGAGCTGATGATACTGTGCATGTGTGATTCAGCGTGAAGCTACCGAACAGTACATGATTGACTACAATGACTGACATGACACAGCACATCTGGACCAGTTCTTCTGAACAACTGATGCTATGAGTGAGGGTAAACCAAGGACTTGAATGAGGGGTGCAACGTGGGTTTATTTAATAGCATAGTAAGTGGATCATTGTTTCTGTACTAACAAGGATTAATTTATTAACTTTATTTCTTTAAGACTTGTAAAAAATCCTTGTTTGCATATCTGCCTGTACCTGTGTTTGGGTACTTTAGTTGCACATTGTTAACTGTTAGAAACGGTTAGAAACTGATGATTGATGTTTTAACTGAAGTAATGATTACTGACTTTATATATTTGAATGTGTTGAGTGTATTTTCCACTGTTGGGAAATACTTCTGGATAATAAGTCCACCTGTCAGACATTAAAGCTACCTTGTGAAGTCCTAGTTTTTAATCAATTGAGTTTAGGTTGGAGACATTTATTAATGTCTTTTTATATTAATTCTATGTTGTTGCTTATTTTTATTATTTTATATTACAAATGAGATGGAATCGTCTGTACTCTGAAAAATTTCTGCATCCAAAATATCTAAGTCCGAGTCCATCCAAGTCCGTCCAAGTTCATTCACAATTGCAGTTTGAGTGCGAGTCCGAGTCCCGCGTCCAAATACTTGTTCATGGAACAGAACTGAAGAACTGAATTTCCCATCACTACAAAATCTCACTCCAGCCAAGTAAGTTGGCAGTACTTTTTAAAGGGGTCCTATTTTATATATTTTATAACAACATAGAATTAATATAAAAAGACAGATTTTGCAAACAAGGATTTTTTACAAGTCTTAAAGAAATAAAGTTAATAAATTAATCCTCGTTAGTACAGAAACAATGATCCACTTACTATGCTATTAAATAAACCCACGTTGCGCCCCTCATTCAAGTCCTCGGTTTACCCTCGCTATATATATATATTGACTTTTTCAACTTAAGTTAGTCTGTAATGTTGCTGTTTGAGCATAAAAACCTTTCAAAACCTACAATGAACGACTCGTTTGGATTACAATGCATATTTTCCAGGATTCGCGATATTACAAATACAGACGAATGGGACAGATCTAGTTGAGCTGCACTAGAGAAGGCAACAACAGTTATTACTGTGGACACACGCTAGCTTTCCCAAGGCAGACAAACTTAGAGTGGTTACAATCATCTGGGTTTAAAATCGCGCTCAAATTGATTTGATTTTGACGCAATATTTAAAGTGAAGCTCGCAGCAGATGGCTATGGTAAGAAGCAGGACATTTCCCGACCTGGGGCCCGTTCTTCGTACGTCGCTAACTCAGTTAGCAGGATTTTATTGTTGACGATTTGGCGTGATCTTGGATCGTTTGGTTCTTCGAAGCTCATCCCGGAGCTGCTGTCATAGCAACAGGTCCATAAGCTTAAACCTGCTCGGGAGCAGCTTATTTCATGTAAACAGGATTAGATCGCTTCTTTTCAACAAGAACTGATACTCTAAATATGTCTGCTACCACCGCTACTTTAATACAAGAGTATCGTACTGATCCAGGGACAATAATTTAAAATAATAATCATTAAAAAAATTATTTAAAAAAATATATAAAAATGTTGTGTAGTCCATAACAGCCTACTTTAGACACAGCCAGTTTTACTCACTAAAATATTTATTTGTCATAAAAGTATTACTTCAGAATTGTATTAGAGTCGTACACACATGCTATACAGATAATAGAGTCGTGCATTATTTTGAGTGATGACTGCTATTATAAGAGTGGCTTGATTCAGCGCAGGAGATGCAGATAACATGATATTGACCCTTAAGAAACTTTCATTAATGCTGTCACGTAACAAAACTGTCCAAATATAAAACGAAATGAATAGATAATTTCTACACTGAAATAAAAATGTAAAGACTGCACAACTATTATAAATTGCGAATCTAAATAATTGGGAATCATGAAAAAAATTATAATAAAATAAAAACATGTATCTATTATCTGTTTCATGTATCTAATATAACATTTATGTAGTTTTGTTTGCTTGGCTGTTTCCTTATAAAAGTCCAGAAATTTGTCAAGTTTTTTTTTTTTCGTCGGGTGTCGCTTTAAATTATATGACGTCATTACATTGCCAGGGCTCCAGACTAACTTTTTACACTAGGAGCACAGTGGCCCCCAACTGAAAATTTTAGGGGCACAACCAGAAAATTTAGGGGCGCACACCGTAAATCAACATGCTAACCAAATCTACTAATTTCCACTGTATTACTAATAAATACTTTAATAATAGATGCAGAAATTACAATGTGCCGTTTCAAATTCAGTGTCACATTTTATTCTGCACTTTTGAAGATACAACAAGGTAAACTGACAGCACCATCGCTGTCATGACAGTACAAATAGTAAACAAAATTCCATACACTCAGAATAAAAAATGTGCATAGTAAAAAAGTTTGTGTGCATGCTTTATCGTTGTTGTATGTTTCGTTAAGTTTTAAGCCATTCTTCCTTTGAAGGTCGAGCTGGCTTTTGTATTTGGTGAAAAGTAGTTCTAATAATTATAGTACCTCAGCCATCTGAATTCTTACAGCCAGTCTTCTCGAAAATGGTGAGTGTGGACCAGGGCCTGACCAATTTGCAAGATTTTACCTGGCGCCTCATGCATATATATATATATATATATATATATATATATATATATATATATATATATACACACACACACACACACACACACACACACACACACACACATTACAGCAGAACTGTTTCCAACACTCATAATAAATCATCATATTAGAATGATTTCTAAAGGATCATGTGATAGACTGGATGTCACATGTGACACTGAAGAATGGAGTAATGATGCTGAAAATTCAGCTTTGCATCACAGAAATAAATGATAATTTAAAGTATAATAAATTGAAAACAAATTATTTTAAGTTGTAATAATATAACACAATATTACATTTTTTCTGTATTTTTGATCAAATAAATGCAGGCTTGATGAGCAGAAGAAACTTCTTTCAAAAACATTAAAAATAGTAATGTTTCCAAACTTTTGGCCTGTACTGTATCCCCCCAAAACTGCACAACTGTAGAGTGAGAAAAAAAAAAAAAAAAAAAAAAGTGATAATAAAAAATGCTTCTTAAAACTGATTGTACAAAATCACAGTCTGGGGACTCAGATCTCAGAACAACTGCTAACATTAAGTTTAAGGTAAAAATAACTGCCATGAAATTATAGTATCTTCTTACTCCTATGCAATAAATTGCTATTTCCCTACATCTCTTTACCTCTGTCTTTATCCTCTTCTCTTCTTTTTGGCATTGTATCTATTGCAGACTATGCTCATTTTTAATGTGTCATGTTAATTCGGCCTTCCGTCACAATCAGGAAACTTTCACCGTGTCTAGAACTGGCGTGAGCTGCCAGGCCCGTTTCTACGAGCTGTGTGTTAACAAAAGCAGTGCTGTATACATTGGATGCGGCGTCGGGCACGCTTCACAACAAATTACCAACAACTGATCGTGCGCGCACTCTGTTTCTGACACACTTCAAGCACTCGATGGGCGGGAAGATTGAAGAGCCGGATTTTTTTTTTTTTGTTTTGAATTAATGGTTTTTAAATAGTAGCCTATTATAAAAAAAAAATATGTTAAAAAAAAAAAAAAATCACTCGTTCACTCATTCTGGCGCCCCTATGGATGAGTGGCGCCCTTAGCATTTGCCTATACCACGGGCCGGCCCTGGTGCGGACTTTTTTAGCCACACCAACCTCTGACTCTGAATCATCATCTGACGGTGACACTAGGCTCTGGCACTGGTACACTAGCCGCAGGTCGGAAGAACGAATCAATAGTTCGCTTGCTCATAGCTCAGACGCACGCACATATCAGGTTGTGATGATATTTGTCTCGGTTTCCTTCCCACAGATGTTTACGCCCGCTCAATTATCTCTAGGCCCCTCCCCCTCCACACATTTTAGCCACTTACAGTGGCCATTCCCTATTCTTCTCACACGCATTTGCCGCCTCACAGACAGGCATCACTCAATGAGACGCGAGTGTGTGCAAATGTGTGTGTGTGTTTGCGTGCGTGCGTGTGCAAATCTACTGGTCGCACATGTGCGACTGGATGTAAAATTCAGTCGCACACTCTCAAAATTTGGTCGCAAAATGCGACCATTTGGTCGCAGTCTGGAGCCCTGATTGCGGTCTTGCCACCAGCCAATCGCTGCACTGCTGATCATGGTTTCGAGTATCGATACGGATCCCCTTTTAAGACAACACATGAACGCGCAATTATCTCACATAACTCAATCCAGCGATACTAATCATACACAACAGGTTTGTTCGAAGAACCCAATTAGCCGGATCAGGATTAGCACGATGATATCATCTTGGATGTGTCACTTGATCTCGGATGTAATAAGTGACGTACGAAGACGGGCCCTTGGTGCTGAGTGCTGTCAATCACAACACACACTGGTCCAGCTAACCATTCACAGCACATTTCACAATCCAAAAAGCAGGCCTTCATATGATACAGGAACGATTCGAGCCATTCATGCCAGGTGTTGGAATAATGTAAAATATGTGAAAAATAATGTGTTTTTTTGAACAACCTAGTATTAGAGGCTGTTCTAGTACACCCCATAAACAAAATCAAGACTTTATAAAAGAGCATAATAGGACCCCTTTAAACTCTGCCAGCCTATAAGAAATGAGAAAGTGGGGAGGGGGTTAACACTGAAAACTCACCTGGATACTGTCTGAAGAAACCTTTGGCACTACCAAAGTACTGCCATATGAGAGAAGGGTCTCTTTTAAAGTTATCCACGAACACCTTATTGAGTGCCTCTGACCAGTACACCCCATTCACTATGGCTGAGTCTGCAAAAGAAGTCTGAATGAATTAGACAGAACATTTTAACAATATATATATATATATATATATTTCTTTTTTTTTTTTTTTTTTTTTTTACAGTAAATTAAGAGTTAATCAGTATCAATCAGTATTCTGAAAACACGGTATATGATACAAACAAACACTTCTGATAACTTGGAAAGTCTTTTACAGCACTGTGGAGGAATTTTGGCATACATTGATTTGCAGAACTGCTAGTTCAGCCCCACCAGAGGGTTTCTGAGCACAAACTTCCCATTTAATGTCCTGCCATGGCATCTTAACTGGGTTAAAGTCAGGTCTGGGTTCAAACTTCAGCTTACAGGCCAAAGACATTCTTTCTAGTGCTATGCATTTTCTTTCACCTGGCATAATCAGTGTGTCCTGGTCCTTGAATCTGATTGGACGAGAGGCCTTCCAAGAGTGCTGCTATTTCACATGTATCAGCATTTGAACTACTAGGTCATGTGACTTGTTACAATGCTTCACCGCCATTTACAACTCCTATCCTGTGGTATCATTAAAAAATCTGACCTGACAGCTCAGAATTCTGAATCATCTTTAGAAGTGTACAGGTGTGAATCAGGGTAATGTAAAAATACCGTTTTAGAACACAATTTTATATGTACAAGCTAAAAAGGAAAAAAAAAAATAAAAAAAATAAAATAACGTCAATACTTAAGCTTTGAGGTGCAGAACAAACAGAAAAAGAAAAGAAGAAAAAATAACTCTCACTCAACATTATTATTCACAAGCTGAGCAGTCCATTGATAAGAGTCCTACCCTGGAGTCCACATTTGCATATGGAAGAGAAGAGAGGGATAGTTCTCAGCAGAATATTATTCAGTGACCAAGTGGTGCTTTATTCACAAGAAAGGGAAATAATTGTTAAGTTTAAGTAATGCAATGCATTCTGGGTTCCACTTGGGACCCCTTATGCTTGATTTGGGCTCCTCCTTATTCTGATTACACTTTTATGTTTTTAATTCAGAAGTCTTCTTCAAAAAGTTAAAAAGTTTGTTTTTATTATTAACATTTTTACTATGTGAGATTATTTGTTATTTGTGGATCATTCCAGTCTTTGATTATGACTGGAGCCACATTCAAAACCATTGTAAAGTACATAGACCATCATTACATCAGCATTACTGCACCACTGTGTCTGTGTCTTCTTTGGTAACCATTGTGCTGTTGCTTGGTCAAGAACTATTATTTTAATTTTTTTATTTCATTACATTTTTGTTGTTGATTATGACTGGACAGTAAGGCATGGCTTCGAGAGGCTCTTTGCTTTAGTATGTGAGATCTTATAAGAATAAATCAAATGATGTAAAACATGCAGATATCTGCCATTTAATTATGTCTAGTCAAAAACTAATTTTAGATCTCCTTGGATTACAGTACAGTTATAGATTTCTAGCAGTCAAATAAAAATGGAAGATATATCAAAATATCGTTCTCATTAGTAACAATAAAATTAGAAATAGTAAAACATTTATTTTTAGATCTCAGCATTATAGACCCTACACTGGCACCTCTCCACCAGTTCCTTGTACTTTGTGCATTCATATTCATTTGCTTCTTCAGTAATTTGCATTTACATTGGAAATGATCCAAGTCAGAAGAATGAGTACAAATTTTAAATCCATTTCTGAGAACCATTATATTCTGTATTTCTACAAAATATATATCGTGGCACCAATGCTAATCTTTTGAGATGGAGTGTGTTTCTGGTTGAAATAACACTAATATTTAGTATCTTAAGCTGAGTAGCAGATTTCATTTATAATAATAATTATTACTAGTTACACTGGGGGATGCAGCTTCACATGATCACATACAGTGAAACATTCCAATGTTGTTTTATGAAATATCAGAAGTATTTGGAAACTGCTTGACTAATCAACTCAGGGGACTGGAACTGACTTTTTAAACACATCTATATATATCAATATCCCTTTGTCTTCTTACAGGGATGATGTGTCTAGCGTATGCAATGCTGATCATACCTTTGTTATACATGTTAGTTGGAACCTGGACAACACTGAGGCTGAGGTTTACAGACAGATTGTTGAAATGTTCATTTGGCTGCAGGATGAATTCTCCACCCAGCTCCAAACTCCTGCCCTCCTCGTCCATCTCATTGATCAGCACTGCATTAAAGTACTCGTACTGTCAAGAAAAAGAAAGAAATAAATGGCATCACAATTTTTTTTTCCTTGATCAAACTCAAAACACGCTGTGAAAACTAGATGCAGAAATACTTCTTTTGTTTGGGCAGAGTAACCGTCCTCCCTCAGAGACACAGGGTTTGAATGTGGCCCAGCAGTGCTCTGACCAACATCACCCTAAACGGGGTCATAAAAACTGGGGTCCAGGACCTCAAAGGGCCCAAAGAGATGTGATCACTGCTACTTTTTCATTGAAGGTTGATAAGTTTGGATTGTGATGCTGTAAAAACTGCTCTGCTAAGAGCTTATAACTTCCATTCACTTAACACAACACAATAAAATACTATGTATATGGATACAAAGGATTCTGTGATGGCTCAAAACACTCTATTAACATTCTACCCTGTTGGCTACACTTTATAACAACGGCATGCTATGAATCATTAGTTAAGCTTTAGTAAATGTCAATTCATCATTTATAAAGCATTCTACCAACATTAATATGCATTAGTAAGCACTTTATAAATGCAACCATAGACACTTTCGTCTTGATTTATGAGCATATCTATAATATTTTTAATAATTCTACTTTCGTAAATTCTTAATGATCAATTCATAATTTCAAAATTAAATATTACATTATTTACAAACCATTAAGAAATGGTTGGTGGTTCATACGATCATTAAATCATCAGTAAACTCACTTATTGTAAAGATAGTTGCACAAAAGCACATACATGCAACTTCTCTCTCTCTCTCTCTCTCTCTCTCTCTCTCTCTCTCTCTCTCGAATTGGAAATATTTGAGAAAAGGGTTTAGCGATTTCTAATTATTAGGGGGGACTAGACCCCCTCAATGTCTATGGTGGTTATTGCCCTGATCAGACATGAAGATATGTTGTGGCACTACCGTGCAGTCTGTAATGATATGTCAGCCATCTTTTGCTATTTTTTTGCAAACATTTCTTTGAATAACATAACCGTAAAAATTAACACACGACTGAATGTAACATAAAACAAATGGTTACTTTTCATGTTTGCACTGAATTTTCACTCAGCCATGAAACTGAAACAAGAAAACTTCTTATGACGCCAAGATATGTAGCAGATTTTCTGCATATTTTGTTGGTTTTTGTTGTTGTTGTTCATTTTGTTGCGTATTTACTTCCTTTTTATTTTTTTGCATCTTCAAACACACACACATAAATACACACACACACACACACACACACACACACACACATATATATATATATATATATATATATATATATATATATATATATATATATATATATATATATATATATATATATATATATGTTCTGCATTACTCTGTTGTGTTTTTTTTTTCCTGAGCCTTTGAATCTTCTTTGTAAAAGCTTTACAAGGCATAAATAGTCTTCACTTTAGATGAGCTCACGGAACTACTAAATACTAGCTGAATTAATCATGAATTACAGTAGGAATATATGTAAATAAAGCATTTATTACCACACTATTACTATATTTCTGAATGATATGTATAAATTAACTGTAACACTTTATGATAACGGCATGCTATTAATAATTAGTTAAGCATTAGGAAACAGTTAATTCTTCATTTATAAAGCATTAATAGACATTTATAAGCAGTTTAAAAATACAGATATAAATGCTTTATACCTGATTTAAAAGAATATCTATAATTTATTTAATAATTGTTTTTTCATACTGTATTAATGATAATTTTATCATTTCTAAATTAAGTATAGCATTATTTACACACCAGTTATTAAGGAGTTGTCAGGGGTTCATAAGATCACTTAGAAATTGTAAGTAAATGATTAATTATTTAAATGTGCATTCATTTTTTTATTCAGACATATAGTAATAGTTACTTATAGTGTTAATAAATGGTTTATTAACATGTATTTCTACTGTAATTCAGGGTTAATTCAGGTAGTTATAAAACATATGTAGTTTTTAGTTAACTATTTTTGTGAGCTCATCTAAAGTGAGGACTATTTATGCCTTGTAAAGCTTTTACAAATGAGATTTAAAGGCTGTTAATATTTATATGTTCTGTATCACTGTGTTGTGTTTGTTTCTGTTTTTTGTTTAAAAGATAACTGAGCCTTTAAATATCCTTTATAAATGCTTTACAAGGCATAACTAGTCCTCACTTTAGATGAGCTCACATAAATAGTTAACTGACCACTACTAAATGCTTTATAACTACCTGAATTTACTACATTTCTTGTGATCTTATGAATCACTGGCAACTCCTAAATAACTGGTTTGTAAATAACGCTATACTTCATTGAGAAATGATAAATTGATCATGAATAAAGTATGAAATTACACATTATAGATATGCTTTTAAATCAAGAATAAAGCATTTATATCTGTATTTATAAACTGATTATTACTGTCTATTAATGCTTTATAAATTATGAATGATCTGTTTACTAATGCTTAATTAATGATTAATAGTGTGCAGTTATTATAAAGTGTTACCCTGATGACTTACTGTCTATTAATGTAGGGACAGTCCTAAATGATGAATTGAATATTTAGGAATGCTTAACTAATGATTCATAGCATGCAATTATTATAAAGTTTTATCCTTTTGGGTATGTTTTATTTAATTATTTTTATTTATATATATTTTTTTATTCTATTTTATTTTTTCAGATTTTGCCTCAGATAGCAGTCATACTGAAGGTGTACTCATAGTCTCAACACCATGACACAGCATTTCATTTCATTCCCTTCCCGAGGAATCGGGTTAAATACTTAATGCTGAGAGATTTTTTGATGGTTACAAACATTTAAGCGAACGGAAGTGCTTTTGAATTTAACTTGCACAGCTGAAGCTGTCAACTCACAGTTCTCTTTCACTTAAAAACATTACACACTGAATTAAGCTAGCTGCTGTTAGCATACTCAATTAATCTACTGTAGCTGCAAAAGCTTGCACACAAACACAAACAGTATGTGGCATGAGGTGTGTTATCAAGACACAAAATCTCAAACATTTTACTACACTGTCAAAAAAATTGTCAAAAAACTATATATGTTTAGTAAGAGGGATAACATTTCAATTAATCAGGACAAGATAGAAAAGCAATACACCAATTAATAAGATGATTAATAAAAGTAAAATAAAGTATAAAAAATATACAACCCTGTAATCTTGTGAGGACAACTATCAAATATATTACAATAGCTAAGAGACATGGAAATAATATACTGAACCATAAAATCCCCACCAATCATCCTAGCATCACAGATAGTGGAGGAATGGCAAACATTTGGGGAATATAGGGACAGAGTGTGCTCTCTCAGGTTACTCAGACAAAAGAGCAGTGAAATTTGAGAAACGGCAGCGCTATCAGAACACCAGATAACAGCAGCATGTGCATGTCTTCAGCTGCAATAGAGAAAATACCTTAAAAACAGATCCAAAGAAATACACCCCAACATTCCCCTTCACCTAAAGTTAAAGTGCCAAACATTGCTAATAGTACTGTACATTTACACATTTATAAACACAAATATATAATTGTTTTAGCACACACAACCCTTTTGCCCTTCTCCACTGTCACAGTGTTCATATTTTTAGCACTGCAGTGTACTGGATGAGCTATTAATAAATCATTCAGCAGTATTATATTTACAGCAGGGCTGTCATCTACTCACTGTACTCTCTTTAAGCACTGCTGTATTTTCACTAAATAAGCTTTCCAATAAACAATCCTTGCAAATGAAAAAAGTTGTTGTAGATATCCCAAAATGTTCTCAGTAAACTTCAAGGCTTTAGAACATTTTCATACACAGATGGACAGTTTACAAACATAAACTACTTCTTTATATACATCTTTGTAGATTAATGTTTATGAATACTTTATTTTCATGAATAAATTACTATCTGTTTAGTCCCATGTGGATTTTGTTCTGTATATTTGTAAAAATGTGTATGTATGTGTTTCATTTGTTAATATGTGAATATGTACCTATGAAAACTAAAGAGATGGCTATCCACACAAAATATAAGTTATTTTATGACATCTATTGCTTTATGAAGAACCATGGAATCTCTCGAGTGCAGGAAAGGCTCTTTACAGTGGAAAAGGATTCGTCTGACAGTAGTGTACTGAGTGGTGTATAAAGTGGCTGATGCTTGTAAAGTGACTGTGGCACAGAGAAGAATATGCTGACAGGCTCAGGGAATACAGTCAGCAGTCTGAGAGGGGCCATTCAGCAGAAACTTTAGTTTAAACAAGTTAAACCTCCACTGGACACTGGCACTCCGAGTTCCTTAGAGTTTTTCACTGCGGTCATATGGAAGGAAACATGGAGGCCACTGAAGTGAGCGTTTATGTGTCCCTTTATAAGATGAAGTGTCCTGGAAGCCAGCGAATTATTGAGAATACGTACATTTACGGTACAACCAAGCAAGGTTAGCTTGTATAGAACAGTTTTTGTAATATACCATCAAACAACACCTTTTGTCTCTTCACTGACTACCTCTGCAGCTTTCTGTTGTTATTAAATAATATGTAAAATATTTGAAGTACATACTCCGGGTACATACTTACATGCATGCATACATACATATAAACACTTTTTTTTTTTTTATTAAGATGTAATAAATAATTTGTATGAATCTGTAACAGTAGATTTATCTACAGATCTGTGCATTATTTACTCTATATTGAACTGTATTAATAAAGAGATATGCATATGCATTTACATGAGAACGAACCAAATTGCTTACCACAGCTATGCTGATGATACCCAGATTTACCTAGCCTTATCTCCAAATGACTACAGCCCCATTGACTCCCTCTGCCAATGCATTGATGAAATTAATAGTTGGATGTGCCAGAACTATCTTGAGTTAAACAAGGAAAAAACTGAAGTCATTGCATTTGGAAACAAAGATGAAGTTCTCAAGGTGAATGCATACCTTGACTCTAGGGGTCAAACAACCAAAAATCAAGTCAGGAATCTTGGTGTGATTCTCGAGACAGACCTTAGTTTCAGTAATCATGTCAAAGCAGTAACTAAATCAGCATACTATCATTTAAAAAAACATTGCAAGAATCAGATGTTTTGTTTCCAGTCGAGACTTGGAGAAACTTGTTCATGCCTTTATCACCAGCAGGGTGGACTATTGTAATGGGCTCCTCACCGGCCTTCCCAAAAAGACCATTAGACAGCTGCAGCTCATCCAGAAATCTGCTGCCAGGATTCTGACTAGAACCAGAAAATTTGAGCATATCACCCCAGTCCTCAGGTCCTTACACTGGCTTCCAGTTACATTTAGGATTGATTTTAAAGTACTTTTACTCGTATATAAGTCACTAAATGACCTAGGACTGTAATATATTGCAGATATGTACACTGAATATAAACCTAACAGAGCACTCAGATCATTAGGATCAAGTCAGTTAGAAATACCAAGTGTTCACACAAAACAAGGGGAGTCCTCCTTTAGTTACTATGCCGCCCGCAGTTGGAATCAGCTTCCAGAAGAGATCAGATGTGCTAATACACTAGTCACATTTAAATCTAGACTCAAAACTCATCTGTTTAGCTGTGCATTTATTGAATGAACACTGTGCAATGTCCGAACTGATTGCACTATATTTTCACTGTTTTTTTATTTTTATTAAAAAATGTTTTAATGTAAAATCATTTTCTAACTGTTTTAAATTAATTTTAAATAAGTACATTTTTTAATAGTTTTAAAAGTTTTAATAGTTTTATTCTTGTTATTATTTTTTCTTCATGATTATTTTACTTTCTTTTATGTAAAGCCCTTTGAATTACCATTGTGTATGAAATGTGCTATATAAATAAACTTGCCTTGCCTACATAATACTTTAGAAAGAAGCAATAATTAAAGATGTAGAATGAATCATGGAAATTAATTACAGAACAAAGGTAATGATACATATGTTAGCTGTTTAAGCTGGAGATGGCATGGAGGAAAAACAGTTTTTATACCTAGATGTTCTAGTGCACATAGATCTGTAGTGTCTGCTTGAAGGGAGAAGTGCAAACAGGTTGTGTTCAGGGGGAGAGCCCAGATAGCATGTAGTAATCGGTCCAAGCCGAGTGTGGCCCGCAGCTCGCTCTCGAGCATGTGTTTGTGATTCGGCTGGAAAGCACTGGCCCGACTCCTGTCCACTGTAACCGGCCCGAGTCTGGCTGTAGAGTCCAGAACACTTTTGGCAATGACTCGGCTCGGTTCAGTCATAGATGGTTTACATTAATATAGCAATTATTAACATAAAACTATTTTAAACTTGACTTAAGACCTTTACAGTATCTTATAATTTTAACTACACGTTTATTGTCGTGAATTTGTCAAAAACGAATTATCTGCTATAATAAATAAAAATGTGAAAAAAATATATTAAAAGTGATTTATAGGACAGATCTTTCTCTAATATTTATAACAGTAGCAAATATATATTTATGCAATGCAGCAGGTCATTATTATACATGCTTGCATTTATTTGAACTCGCTCCATTGCGCTCTCAGGTGATTCATCACCTTCACTCGTGCAGTGTGGGCGGAGTCTCGGACCTGCGTCTGTGAGTGCTGAACACAAGGTTTGTGCAGTTTGGATGCAAACAGAACAATGGATTATTTACCAAGATATATGGATGTATAGACTTATTTTGATAAAGCTCTTACGGTAAGCATCACTGAGCATTTCATTTTAACATTTTACTAGCGCAGGCGCTTAAACTCATAAAGGAACTCGCAAAAAATTGACCTCACGTGCGCCTTCAGTGAACGTGGCTTTGTGCGAAACGCAAGTTAAAAAGAAATCAATTATAAATTTTTCATCTTTGATCTAAGTATTGGTGTGTGGGTCTAGAGTGTTTACGCTGCAGTTTGTATTTTTAGCCTCCACATTCTTATTTTTTTAAATGCAATTGCAATAAGCAAACATAGTTTTTTCCCCATATTTCTTGAAATATGAATGAGTGAAGATTTAAGTATAAGGTCGTTGTTTTCAGAAAACCTCAACTAAATACATAAGCTAATAAGCTAGTTTCAGTTATTTTTATAATGAGAATGTACTGCAGTCATATATGCATCAGTATGTCTGAGATGCTCTGGAATACCTCTGTTCTGCTTTTACAGATGCTAAACACAAGCAGACTGACATGTGCAGATGCTCATCTCTGCCAAATTACAGTATTGTTCAAAATAATAGCAGTACAATGTGACTAACCAGAATAATCAAGGTTTTTCGTATATTTTTTTATTGCTACGTGGCAAACAAGTTACCAGTAGGTTCAGTAGATTCTCAGAAAACAAATGAGACCCAGCATTCATGATATGCACGCTCTTAAGGCTGTGCAATTGGGCAATTAGTTGAATTAGTTGAAAGGGGTGTGTTCAAAAAAATAGCAGTGTGGCATTCAATCACTGAGGTCATCAATTTTGTGAAGAAACAGGTGTGAATCAGGTGGCCCCTATTTAAGGATGAAGCCAACACTTGTTGAACATGCATTTGAAAGCTGAGGAAAATGGGTCGTTCGAGACATTGTTCAGAAGAACAGCGTACTTTGATTAAAAAGTTGATTAGAGAGGGGAAAACCTATAAAGAGGTGCAAAAAATGATAGGCTGTTCAGCTAAAATGATCTCCAATGCCTTAAAATGGAGAGCAAAACTAGAGAGACGTGGAAGAAAACGGAAGACAACCATCAAAATGGATAGAAGAATAACCAGAATGGCAAAGGCTCAGCCAATGATCACCTCCAGGATGATCAAAGACAGTCTGGAGTTACCTGTAAGTACTGTGACAGTTAGAAGACGTCTGTGTGAAGCTAATCTATTTTCAAGAATCCCCCACAAAGTCCCTCTGTTAAAAAAAAGGCATGTGTAGAAGAGGTTACAATTTGCCAAAGAACACATCAACTGGCCTAAAGAGAAATGGAGGAACACTAGTCAACGGGCAAAGTCTTGGTTTCAAACCAACAAAATTAATGTTATGGAGTGGCCAGCCCAATCTCCAGACCTTAATCCAATTGAGAACTTGTGGGGTGATATCAAAAATGCTGTTTCTGAAGCAAAACCAAGAAATGTGAATGAATTGTGGAATGTTGTTAAAGAATCATGGAGTGGAATAACAGCTGAGAGGTGCCACAAGTTGGTTGACTCCATGCCACACAGATGTCAAGCAGTTTTAAAAAACTGTGGTCATACAACTAAATATTAGTTTAGTGATTCGCAGGATTGCCAAATCCCAGAAGAAAAAAAAAATGTTTGTACAAAATAGTTTTGAGTTTGTACAGTCAAAGGTAGACACTGCTATTTTTTTTAACACACCCCTTTCAACTAATTGCCCAATTGCACAGCCTTAAGAGCGTGCATATCATGAATGCTGGGTCTTGTTTGTTTTCTGACAATCTACTGAACCTACTGGTAACTTGTTTGCCACGTAGCAATAAAAAATATACTAAAAACCTTGATTATTCTGGTTAGTCACATTGTACTGCTATTATTTTGAACAATACTGTACATGTGACTACAAGACAACACAGCATCAGTTCATCACTTCACTTTAACTGCTTCTTCACTCGGGATCCAGAGACACAGGAGGAACTTAAAAGTATCTTATCATGCTACAAATTTCTTTTAACATTTCTATGTTTTGTAGTGACCGAGAGAAGTGTCATCGCTGAAGGAATAGCAGACATTACTCAGACACCTGTGAACACTGAGCAGTGATTTGAGTCCAAGACGGTGGACATCATCTTTATTACACTAGACTAGGAGTATTAGAGCCAATTACAAAGTGAGCTCAAGTAAAACGTCTGAATTGACCATTTCACCATGTTATTTTCTGCAGTAACTGTCGGAAATATTACCTAAAGAGACCTGATCTACAGCAACAGATTTACTGAATGTGTATTTTTCAAGCATTTTATTGCAGTTTTCACTGTTATTTTTCTGCATAGCCATGACTGGTGAAAAGTGTTTATTAATTTACTTCAATGTAAAGTAAAATTCTGTCATTAACGTTTTACCAAACCTCTGACTTTTGTTTTTCTGCAGAACTCAAAGAATATGGTTTGAAGAATGCTGGTAATCAAACCCAATAAATTTGTCAGGGATGGACAGTAGGAAGGGGAGTAAATTATTTTCATTCCTTGGGTGAACTCTCGTTAATTAGCATGCTTCAGACTAAATATTAATCATGCTGGGCGCAGCCACTTATTCTGCTAACACTGCAGTTTTGGTGTCTCTTTACAATAATGTATAATTAGTTAAAGTTAATAAATGCTGAAATTAACATTATATAATAATGAGCAATGCATGTGTTATATTATGCATTAATATTTGATAATGAAAAAAAAAACTATTCTTTGTTAGTTCATGTTAGCAATGTTAAATTTTGAAATTAGGTTAATATATTAACTGCAGTTAACTAAGGTTAATGTTAAGTTAACATCGCAAAAGTATTTGCCATGTTAGTTCATGTTGGGTAGGTAACTAATGTTAAAAAATGAAACCAAAAAGTGTTTTTTGTTTATACTTGATAAACTTTAGTTTCCAAGAATAAATAGCCTAAATGCAATGGTAATTCGCTAAATGTTATGTTTTATACATATATTATATATACTTTCTGTTTTTTTATTATTGTAAATAAATTGTGTAAAAAAAAAAAAAAGAATTATCATGCCAACTTAATCAAGTGAGTTCTTTACTTTAAAAATGCATTCATCATAATGAGATGTTTATATATTTATAATTACAATGAAAGTAAACATTTTGGCTGCATACCAATTTTAAATGATAGACAAATGAACAGATATTAAAAATGATTCCATACATAAAAACATAATCCACCTCTCGTTTTCACAGACATCTTGGTAATGCAACCTGTCTGAACAGCTGGAAGCCCGTAAGATGTAGCACACTGATGGCTCCATTGAAACAGAGCACAGAGGAGTTTAAAAAGTCCTTGTTTGTGCGGCTTTGGAGTCATAGTTCGTCAGATTGTTTGCTAGGAAGCGGAGTTTCGCCAGATGAATGCTCGGGAGTAGAGTCCTAAATTTGTGCTGTCAGAATTTCATGTGCATGCTGGCGTGCCTTCCTCACTTGTGTTGCTTGTATAGGAAAGCAGTTCCTCTGACTAAAATGTCAGGAGCATCGGTTTCTTACATAGAGAAACTACATTGAACTAACACAGCGATATCAACACTTGAAAAACACAATCTGCCACAATGTCACATCACAGTTAGATTATTCATAAAGTCACTTATGTAAAATAAAAAAAAAAACACTTATGTAAAATAAAACTTTCACTTCAGAGCACGTTGGAATAGTCCTAACAGTGCGACTTGTACTCTCACAGGAAACAGTTCTTGTCCTCCGTAAAATGTACTGCACACATCTGAAAATTTGGTTTGAACTGTTCTGGAACAGTGTTGTAAATACAACTTAACCACTGATTTCTAGTCATGTCTTCTTTTGGAAGGACAAACAAAGTATTTTCGCTTTCACAACAAAACATAACGCCTCCACGACATGGTGGCAGAGGTGTCAGCAATACCACAGTGAAAATCACATTCAAGTTACACATTCTTTCTTTGCTTGAACATTTAGGCGATGTTATGCAAATCTTCCCACACTGTGATGAAGACATGTTTAAACGAAGCATTTTAGGAGGGCATGGATGAGTCTTAACTTTTATAAAGAATATATATCTGGGTTTGAGACTTTAGTCTTTGCAACTTTAGGGATGTCATCTATTCACCAACAGCTTGTAACACTCAAAAGAGAAAAATAAAACTTGAAATCAAATCAAATGACCCCTTTAATAAATATAGTTTTTAAGCATTTATAACATGTGAGTTTAATTGGCTCATTATTTGTCAGGTATTGTATTAAAATCACCTTTTTTATTCCTGCATTTATAGCTAATTATCAGTGATATATAATGCATTTGTAAATTAGTTATTAGTAATTTATGAACAACTTTATAAACACCTTATAAAAGGAAGCTTAATGTAAAGTGAGACTAAAAAGGGCTTGGTAAAAATATATATATTTTTTTTAATGGAGTTATTTCCATTCAGAAACTGGTTCAAGTAGAAAAAAAAATTGTTAATATCGTTATTTAAAAAAAAAACAAATTCCAATAATAATAATAATAATAACAATAGCCTAATAATAATAAATTACAGTGTTTTCTTTACTCAAAAATAAAAAGAAACGGGATTAATAAAAATAAAAAATCAATCAACACTCAACAAAACAAAACATTAAAACATAAGTTGAGTATAGGCTCACGTCACATTTTATTGGCTCTATTACATTCAGAAACAATGTAGGCTAAAATGCCAGTAGGCTAAAGAAAAATGTTTACAAACACTATAAACACAGTTATTAGTTTCTCTCAACAAATCCTCTAAAGTTAAGGCTATGTGTTTAGGCTATAAAAACGTCAAAACAAATTAATTTAAGGTGAAACTGATGCCTACCTCTCATTCGTCAGGAATCCAAATGTTTATATATCAGTGAAGTATCTAGATGATAAAATATTATTTATTATAGGCTTTGTACTTTCATTGATGTAAAACAAAATCCTTCATCGGCTATAGCACAGTAAGCACAGTAAGTCGCTGGTCATGCTGAATGCTACAGATTGAACAACGGAGCAGTGTAACTTTTTATTTATTTTATTTTTTTAATTGTACTTTATTCTGATAATGTACTGTCACAAAAATATGTTGTGTAAATGGACTGCATTTATATAGCGCTTTCAACAGACCACATGGCCATCCAAAGCGCTTTACAATTTGCCTCACATTCACCCATTCAAACACTCAATGCGCCATCCAGCTCGTCGGGAGCAGCTGGGGTTAGGTGTCTTGCTCAAGGACACCTCGACACTTGGTCAGGTGGAGCCGGGGATTGAACCACCAACCTTCCGGTTTGTAGACAACTTACATGAACCACTGAGCCACTTCACAGAACCGATGTGGATGTGTATAATCTGTTGAATCCTTCTCACACTATACTCAGATAAACTCTAAGGCTGCATTGCCATTGGGATTTACCTATGATAAGTCCACAGCTGAACCCGGGCATTTCACTCGTTGGATGCATAAGTATCACATTTGCATGCCATAGTACTACTGGAATTCCTGATTGTTTGACAGCAAATTTAAAATATTAAATGGATCGATAAAATAACATTATTATCTAATTAATGGCCATTTAATATTTTCAATTCTGTTTGGAACTACAAAATTTCATTTCTGTTTCTGTTCATGTCAAAATGAGTTTGTTTCTGGTTGAACCAGTTCATAGCCCTGGTTACCAATAAAGGGAATGCCATTATTGGACTGTGCAATTGTAAGCATGTTTTCTGTTAACCTTCAAATAATTTTGAAGACAGCTGTGAGGTTGTCCAAAATTTAAGACCGTTATAAGGATTTTTTTGTCAAGTTAGTAGGTTTCTTTAATACCCCCTTCTTATCTTTAGTTAAGATAAGATAATACTTTTAGGCAAAGCTATTCTGTTATAAATTTTGTCCTAAATGTGGACTCTCTCTCTCTCGAATAGGCAATATTTGAAAAAATGGTTTAGCGATTTCTAATTATTGGGGGGATTAGCCCCCATCAATGTCTATGGCAGTTATCGCCCTGATCAGACATATGCTATGGCACTATCATGCAGTCTGTAATGATATGACATTAGCAAATATTAGCGATTTTTCAAAGGAGCTTTATAGAGGGATTTATAAAGTATCAAATGCATACCCTCCATACTGCACAATTACAGAAATGAGATTTTCAAGCAAGTCATAAATATCATAGATTAGAAGAGATGTGAGGCAGACGGCAGCTAATGTGATGAATTCCCACCGGTGTGCTTCCTGTAATCTGCTATTTTTGATGGCAGGTGAAGACCATATTCTGTGTTGAGGTACATTCATTTTAACACCCTCAACTATATTTTGACACAACTGACAGGTTTACTTAATAGGGCTGTCAACTTTAGCAGAGCTAAGTAGGGGATGTTCTCAGTTTCCTTTTCTCCATTACCATAACACGTCATGTGATGTTTTTTTTTCTTGCTTAATTTCTGATTTGCTAAATTGGTAACACTTTGTTATAGTTACCAATTCTCACTGTTAACTAGTTGCTTATTAGCATGCCTATTATTAACATATCGACTGTTTGTTAGTGCTTATAAAACACCTATTCTGCATGAGCAGATATATATAAACTATTATTTATTATGTCAATTATAGTTATATGTGTGTGTATGTGTTTGTGTGTAAACTGTTTCCTCATACCAGTAGAATCAGCTTTAAACATTGTCTTATTAATAATGCATCACTGTATTAAGGTCTGCTTTTATTTGTGTACACTCACAATGAAAACAAATCATTGTGCTTTTTTTTAAAATAAAGAAAATAAATAGGATATGGCTATCCTCAATTTGAGTTTCCTGGACAAAATAAGCCTGTCACAAAAATGAACTGAAACTCATCATATATAGGTTACGATACGTGTCTAGGGATGGGTACCGAAACCCGGTATTAAACTGGCCCCGGGGCTAAATTATGAAAGACCGTAGTATCAGTAAGATCTGACGGTACTGGTTCTGCTTTCGGTACTGGAGAGGAAAAAATGAATGTACTATGTATTTTTGCTTAATAATGTTATCGTGCACATTTTATCTCACCAAACATTTCTAATGTGCGATCATATTAATACGTTTGTCTGTGAGATCTGCGAGATCGCTCATGCGCGCCGCGGAGGCTGTCTGTCAGTCACACACACACACACACACACACAGCACAACAAGCGCGGCACACGCACAGAAATACAAACAGTATGAAAACTCCCGCTTAGTAATAAAGAGCGACGATGGCGAAGAGATTTGCTTAATGATGTTATCGTGCACATTTTATCTTTCCAAACATTTCTAATTTGCGATATTATTAAGACGTTTGTCTGTGAGATCTAAGAGATCTCTCATGCGCGCCGCGGAGGCTGTCTGTCAGTCACACACACACACACAACAAGAACGAGCGCAGCGCACACACACCCGAAGGGGCTGTTCACATATCACGTCTTTTGTGTGCTCAGGTTCGTTATTTCAAATGCGCGCCCAAAATGGAAGCGACGCGGTCCGACGAGCACGTTTTTTCCAGGCGCATCCGCACTGCAGAGTAAAAAACCTCTCAACTTTTCAGAATTCCACAAGCGCACCGCAGGTCATTTAACTTCCTCACCTTTTCCGTAACAACGTTGAAGCTCAGCCAAGATGAAGGAACAGCTGATAGCTGTATGTGGATTTTTTTATTAATTCAGTAGCAGTGCTACTGCAAGCAGTTTTTAGTTCTGCAAATCCATTCATCCATTGCTGAAATTTCCGCGTCTTCATGGAGAGAGCAGGTCATGGTCGCTTAGCAACGACAGACTCCTCAGGAGCGCAAGTGCCCGAAGGCTTTGGGGGAAAAAAACCAGAAAGCGGCACGCCTAGCGTTTTCCGCGCGTTTTTAGACGCGATGTGCAAACGGCCCCTTACAGTACAAAAACTCCTGCTCTGGATGGAATGGATGGAATTGGATGGAATAAGATGGCGTTACTCACTGCTTACAGATAGGGTTTAGATCCAGAGAAAGCCTGGAACCACTCGAAGCCCGAATATCCCATCTGACTATGCAGCATTCCAGGATGTGTTCAGCAAACAGGCAGCCACAAAGATACCACCGCACCGATCATGGGACTGTGCTATTGACCTACTGCCTGGAGCTAATGGTGGGAATGGTGTCTTGCCATGTTGCTGGGTTGAAACATGCCTGCACTCATGTCAGCCTTCCTCTTTTTATTCATTATTTTCTTGCAGCCCATATTATTATTTTTACTAGACTATAACAATAACAAATTCTCAATTGATAACTAATCATTATTTTTGTATCAAAATTGTTATCAAATCCAAACACCAGAAGCAACCTACTGCACAATCATTAAGTGTTATTTCATTGAAAAGTATGCATTCATTTTATTCACAGGCTATGTGGCTGAAATAATATTTTTGTTAAAAACTGTAAGTGCGGTTGTTTAAACATTTTTTCTACTTTTCATAGACCTTTAGTTGTTATGCTTTAAAATCCCATTCCATCAGTAATTTCACCTACAAAATCACTAACCTTGTAAAGTCACAATTCTATATTGGTAAAATTGACTCAGGCCAGTGGCATTTTTTTTATGACATTATTGTTATTACTAAAACATAAAAACATACACAAAACTTATAAATAGTTAACACCATAGCCTAGATTAGGCCCAGACTCTGTTCCTAAGTATATAGTGTAAATTTGTTAACCCACAGTAACAATTTAAACCAATTTTTTCCTTTGCTGCATGTTTTTGTTTTTTTAAACACGCTAAAAGTAAATTACGTTTGTGAGAGGAAAAAGAAATAAGTCTTGTCCTGTACAAGTTGCATTT
Source organism: Carassius auratus (assembly GCF_003368295.1). Classification (NCBI taxonomy): domain Eukaryota; kingdom Metazoa; phylum Chordata; class Actinopteri; order Cypriniformes; family Cyprinidae; genus Carassius; species Carassius auratus. The sequence goes on from NC_039250.1 coordinate 28,726,477, forward strand.
TATTACATTCAGAAATAATACCGGGAGACTTAATAATGTTATAAGCTAATGTACCAACAGGATATTTTTAGTTCCCTTCACTTTAGAACAAATTCTTTAAATGTAACAAATTTATCAGAACAGAACAATAATTAAAAATGTATAATTCTAATAGATAAATATAATTGCAGTTTATAATAATATAGGCTTAGCTATAAAAAAAAAAAAAAAAAAGATTAATAATAATAATAACGTGAAACATAAGGTAAGGTCTCTAATTTGGGACAAATCCAAACTTTTCCATATTTATGATGTTGCCTATTTGAAGCTTAACTATTATTCATTAGGTAAAATAGGCTTTGTAGTATTAATTGTATTAATTATAATGTTATTGTTGTTTTACTTCGTACTTTTATCTCCGTTTCGAATCTGTCCCTTTGCGCCACCTGGCAGTTAATTTGCAAATGATTTTGACACGCGACTGACTTGAAGTTAACGTCACTGAGGCGGCAATACATGTGGCAGTAATACCCATTCTGGTTGTCCACCTACTGTATATAAGCAGCACAACAGTTTTAACACTGATAATAAATCAGAATACTTCTGAAAGATCATGTGACACTGAAGACAGGTGTAATAATGCTGAAAATTTTGCTTTGCTTCACCAGTAATACAATATACATTATACTTTAAAATAGGCAATCTGTTGAAGTTGTGGCCTAACAATTAGAGTATTGGACTTGCAATCCAAGGGTTGTGAGTTTAAGTCTCAGGCTGGCAGGAATTGGAGTTGGTGGGAGTGAATGTACAGCGCTCTCTCCAACTTTAATATCACGACTGAGGTGCCCTTGAGCAAGGAATCAAACCCCAACTGTTCTCTGGGTGCCACAGGGCCCACTGCTGTGTGTGTGGGTCTGTCTGTCTGTATGTGTGTGTGTATGTGTGCATGCGTGCATGCATGCGCACACCTTGGATGGGTTAAACGCAGAGCATGAATTCTGAGCATGGGTCAACATACTTGGCTGTATGTCATGCAACTTTCAGTATTAAAATAGGAAACCAATAAAAGAAATTGCAATAGCCCAATACTGTAGCTCACAATATAACTTTTTTTTTCTTTTTTTTTTTTTGCTCAAATAAATACAGCCTTGATGAGCATAAGTGACTCCATTACAAAACAAGGTCAATTATTTCTTAGCTTTATAATATAGGCCTAATATAATGTAATAGCAAAACAAACTGACGCATTTAAACTAATGGAAGAGAATAAAAAAAACTTAAGCATTATATATTACGTGACATATTTTATCATACATTATTGTTTCTACTGTTGCTATTTTTAACACTACACACAATGTGTAACTACAGTTTTACTGTCTCTAAGTAAATTTGTTAGCAGTTATCTGTATATAGATATTTGGTTACGTTTACTTTATGTTGTTTGCCCGGATGATAAGATGTAATTCTTGTAATTTCTGAATTTGCTCAAAATAAATTGTTGAACTTAAAACAGATATGTTTGAGTGCAGTTTTTGAAAAGGTAACTGTATGCAGGTGAAGAAATCCATGTTTGAGAGAAAGGATATTTCGAACAAAAATTTAATCAATTTGGTTACAATCAGAACTAATGTTATGGGCATTTGGACAACAGGCGCTAAACAAGCACATTTTTTTGTGAATTTGTTCAGTGAAAGTGTCAGTTCTATATATTTTGAGGGTGTTACAAAGATGTGGAAGCATGGTTGTATATATGCTGCTAGTGTGCACCTCAACACAGACTCTGGTCTCCACCTGCCAACAGAAATAACACAGATTAAACACACCACTGGGAATTCAGTGCATAAGCTGCTCTCTGCCTCACATCTCTGCTGTCGTATGACATTTACTACGCCCATGAAAATCTTATTTCCGTAATTGTGCGGCATGGATGAAGCGAATTAAGCCTTACCCTGTTAGGAAAAGAGAAAATCCCCAGCAGGAAGAATGATTTACTCAGAAACTTCTCTAGAATAAATATGTAGGGGAGAAAAAAAAGGAAGAGATTTTTTCTTCTTACATTTTCTGAGTGGTGTTTGCACATGCAAAAGTTACCTCAACACTTAGGTGCTGTGGGTGCTTACCATGGCTTTGCTGGGTGGTTATTAAATAGCTGCTATGACATTGCTAAATGGTTGATAGGGAATTCAGTGTGTTTACATTTCTATGGTGTTCTGGTAGGTTGCTACTTCTGGACATTGCTGAATTTTTTATTTTTGTGTGGTCTCAGATGAAAATGTTCAGTCCTGCCATTTCCAGTCAAAATGTAAAATTTCAAGTTTTGCAAAAAAAAAAAAAAAAAAAAAAAAAGTTTGTATCAATTGATTGCTCATTAAACATTTCCAATTTAAAAAATGTCCGATATTAATAGTTCAGAGATGGCCTATCTTACCTACAACATAACTCTTTGACCCTTACAGCTTATTTGTACAACGGTAAAGACCACCTTACAGCTTTATCATTCATTGTTAACATTTTCAATTTGGAGCACTCAGCAAGTGCTTCTTTCCATCCATCATGTTCTTTGCATTGTTAACATCACAAAACCTGCATTTTGAAGAGATGGAGCGCAAATTCACTTTAATTTATGGTTTTCTATTACATACAGATTTTCATTATATTTTACTACGCTATTGATGTTTATGTGTATGTGTATATAATTTAAAATAAAAAGTATACAATTAAGCAATATTTTTTAAATGATATTTTGTGTTCCCTTGTGTCGTGGTGGGCCCATATACTGTATGCTTGGCATACTCTGCACCCCCAATAATACTTGATACTATCATAATAGCTTGGCTCTTATGATAAATTTTCTGTGATGCTTCTCATTTGCAAGTCACTTCAGATAAAAGCATCTTCTAAAAGAATAAATGTAAATTCAGGCAATGCAAATAGGGATGCTTGATTTAGCAAATGGGAGTGAAGAACAGAGAGAGAAAAACACAAGTACTGGTCACCTCCTGCCCTCGATGAAACGTTGCCGGGTAACATATAGTTTCCATGCATTTCTCTGAGTGAAATCACATGCGTATAATCAGCTCTCTGCTGTATGTCATTTTCCTGCACGGTTATTTCCATGAGGATTGGCGAGAGAAGCGGCATCAGGCAGCGAGAGCGCTGGAACAGATTATGAAGCTGAGGAAGTGCTCTGCAATGAGCAGATAAGAAGATGTTCATTTGCTCTGCTGCCAGCCAGAAACTCAACAAACAGCCAAAACCAGGAGAGCGCGCACAGACCCTCTCTGAGGAGGATTCACCCTTCAGCAGTCTTCACTGTTTATTTATTTATTTTTTGCTTCAAATGTCTGACTTCACCATATCATCACTAGAGGCTAAATCAGAGCAGGAAGATTTCAGTGTAAAGCAGCACCACTGGGTTCATATTCACGGTTAATAAACCTCACCGCAACTACACGTCTGATGTCAGTCAGTTCACAGTGGAGCTAATTCAAAATATTGCCGTAATGCTTTATGCCCATAAGATATTTGGAGATGCTGTCCTTTTAGGATATTTAGTGGACTACAGAATTGATCAATATTAGAAGTTGTGATTTAGTAAAGTTAATGTTAAAGGGGTCAATGGATGCCAATTTGATATGATTTACATTTAGCTGCAGACCTTGCTAACTTGCACGTTATTAGGAAAGGTGATTTGCAAAGATTTATAAAAAAATAAAAATAAATGCTGAAAATTGTGTACAGATCTCCTCTTTCATAAGATCTGTACACAAATCAGTTTAAATTCGCTTGTATACATTGGCTATGTTTACATGCACCCAAATAATCTGTTTGTAATCTGATTGATGGCTCAATAAGATTGAAAAACGCTCAAACAAACACCTTAATCGATCCGAATGAGCTTGATCAGAATTAAATTTCGACTGGATTGAAGGAGATGGTTTATTCCTCTTCTAATACGATTGAGCTGCATGTAAACACTTGATCGGACTGAACCACAAAACTGAAAGAACTGCGCATGTGCAATGATGCAGAAATAATGTAATTACGTATGACGCAAAGACAAGAGGCCCTTCCTTTTGAATAAAGTGTTGTATGAATGCATGTCCTGTCATTATAAAACTCTCCTTTTACTCAGCAACTGTGAAGTGGAGCAGGACAACCTTGTTTTGGAGACTCATCCACAGGCAACCCATATTGGGCATGGGGAGGGGCTTTTTTTGTGATAAATATGAGCAGCACAGCGGTTTATATGTATATTTATCCATAAATGGGTAAATATTAATTCTGCTGTAAAAAACTAAAGAAACCGTATAGGAAAGTGGTTATTACTGTATGTGCAAACAGTGAGAAACTCTATATTATAAATATGTCACTTTCATTTTCACTTTCACTATTTGAGCAGTGTTTTTTGTCTGTAGGCTTGAGTTAGGATACATAGGTAAATGTTATCAAAAACAGTAACATCTGTAAACAATCTAACAAGATGTTTATATGGTGAAATTTAATTATTCTAACTTTTTTTGTTTTAATAAAATTAACCATTGGTCTTCCATAATATTATAAATTTAGATAATGATAACAACAGTTAAAAATCACATATATAGCACCTCAATACCATGGTAAAAATATGACTATATGGTTTCTAGGTATTTTAGAAAAAACAGTAGTCTAAATAAATTTAGTATAAATGAACAAATACTAAAGATAAATCACAAAAATACATAGTGTTTCTGCTGTTTATCAGAGCAATTTCCTCTTGCTTTAAACTCAGTCACTGAGTCATTTGTGTTGTTCACTGAATTCAAGCACTTCACACTGGATCTAAATGTGTTTAACGCTCATGTGACCGAGACTTATCAGCGAGTAAATGCATCTGCTCTAGTGAGTTTATCAAATTCTTGTTATCATTTCATCAAAGAAAATTCTATTAAAATAATTATCATTAGTGTTTTATCAGCCAACCCTAAGCCAGGCTTTAGTATAATGAGTTGACACGTACTGTATTTGCAGAGTTACTTAGTTGAGTATCTGTTGGGGGGCCATCGAAATAAACTGTTAGGCTACACTTCTCAAAAATGAATGTCTGATGAATGTCATCACCAAGAGTCATCTCTAAATCAGACACCACTCATCATCTGCACAATACCATCCCGAAAGTGAAGTATGGTGGTGCTAGCATTTTTTTTTTACAGTCACAGGTCAAAGACAATGTAAGACAAATCTGTGAATGTCCTTGAAAGGCCCAGCCAGAGTGCAGACTTGAACCCAATTAAACATCTCTGTAGAAACCTGAAGACATCCACTGACAGTCCCCATTCAAACTAAAGGTGCTGAAGAGAAAATCCACCAATCCAGATGTGCAAAGCTTGTTGCATCAAAAGACTTGAAGCTGCAATCCCTGACAAAGGTGCTTCAACTAAACTTTGATTTACTTATGTCAACAATATATTTCAGCGCTTCTTTTCTTTTTTTTTCATTTGAAATGTTTTATTAATTTGAAAATCTAAAAGGTAATAGTGTATAATTGGAAAACAATGCTTATAAAAAAATAGTAAAAGACAAACAATTTGGGATATGTTCATAGCATAATGAAACTCATAAATCTGTGCAAAATGGCCCACGGGCTAAAAGTGGAATCACATCTTATCTAGAAAGCATTTATTTCATAAAGAAATTAATATGTATTTAACATTTAAAAATGTTAGCACAAAGTAATTACGATCTTACACACATGAAACTTTTTATAGCTCAACTGTGTTCATTTGCCGAAGAGCAGATTGTTGTTTATAGCTGTGAAATGTGCAGTGTTGCATAGACCTCATGTAAAGACTTGTGTCTGAGACCACCCAAGGCTTTCCACGTAAAAAATAAATAAATAAATAAATGGCTTTTTACAGTAGATTAACCTTCAACCTTCATATGAGCAGTGACAGAGATTGTCTGAGTAATGATCTAGTGCAGTGCATTCAGAGAATCTAACAACAAACAGTTCAAGATCTTAATAGAAGTACATGTGATTCATGTATATTGCTTTGTACAAAGAATTTGATTACTGTGTCATTTATGCACACAGATATGTTATTTATGTTTTATATTCCTCTGTGTGATTGTGGTAAGGTCATATAATTGATGGTAAGCTCCACAGAAGTTTTAATAGCAATCAGTTACGGCTGAACATTACTCATTAAGTGCCATTGCCCTGGTGAAGAGATGAAGTTTCCATGGTAACCCCCGCTGTCTCTCACCTGTAGTTCAGGATCCTCCTCATGATTCAGATGGGCTTCCTCTGCTGCTTCCACCAACCGCTGGAGGGCAAGACAAATGGATATTATTGGCCTGTTTTAATGGATTCTGTTTGTTATCTCCCTGTCATTCATTTAGCGTTTCCTGTTCACAGTCAAACACAACACATGCACACATACTGCAGTTGATCCCTCTCTAAAATAATAGAAAAGACACATTTTCGCTTACAAAGACATTATAAGTGGAAATATTACTTCAAGCCAAGTCTAGGTGATATATTGACTTTTGGTGATTATATATATATATATATATATACACACACTCACACACACACACACACATGTTTGTTTTTGTGTAAAGTGTGCTCATCCCATAGGTGTAATGGTTTTTGTACTGTACTAACTGTATATTCTATGGCCCTACACCAACCCTACACCTAACCCTCACAGGAAACTTTGTGCATTTTAACTTTCTCAAAAAAACTCATTCTGTATGATTTATAAGTGTTTTGAAACATGGTGGCATGGGTTATGTCCTCATAAGTCACCCACTTGTAATACCTGTGTCATACCCATGTCATTATACAGAGTTGTGTCCTGATATGACACACACACACACAGGTGTATATTAAGTGTATGATAGATTTTAATGCTAAATTGGAAAACTGCATGGAAAAGAGACAATTGTTGTTGCTTTACTTGGTTGTTACTGTATTTTACACTTTTTTGGAAACATTTGTGTTTTAACTGCTTATAATGTTCTGAGCCTGAATAACCTGTGTCAATCTTTATGCTGATAAACCTCTCTGTTTAAAACATACAAAGACAGTTACCTTTATAGCTTCAGCCTTCTTGTGGAACATCTGCTCCATTTCCCCAGCCAGTTTCTTCACCAGTTTGATTCCATCAATCTCCTCCACCCTCACCGACTGTTCAAACTCCTTGTATTTCTATGGAAAGAATGACATCTGACAATGGCATTTCTAAAACAAATTATCCCACTCCTGGCTGCTCATTGACCGGTACAGTGATAGACTGCAGCTACACCTGTGATGTGAACAGCTGTTGAGCAGCTACTTGAATCTCTTTTATTATGTCATTATTTCCTCACACTTATGTTGTTCCAAACTTGTATTCATTTCTAGGACAACTTGAGGATGAGTATATGATGAACAGGAATGAAGACCTGATCCATACTAAGAGCAATGTAGAGCTGCTTGATTTGGCAGTGACACCTGTGTGAGTTTGAGTTCAAATATGCATGACTGACAATAGACTCACAAAATTTAACTGACATTTCATTAATGTAACCACAGTATTTATATTCCTTGTAAACTGCAGCTGTACCATAACATTTGAACTTTTTGCACTTCTGGTTAGCTTTGAATGCTATCTCTGTACTCTGTACACAATGTCAACTTTGAATCTTTTTTTTGTTTGTTTTTTTTTTGTAGGGGAAAGAGAGAAGGAGACAGTCAGAAGTGCTCTTGGCTTATGTGTGGATGAAACCAAATATAATCCTATTCCTGCTCCCATAACTCCCTTAACCTCACTCTCAAAGCCCTTCAAGCCACTCCACTAATCTCCAGGCCAAACATTCATTATCTCAAACGCTTGAGATGTAGCTCTTCACATGACTAGCCAAGTTGTGTGTGTGTGTGTGTGTGTGTGTGTGTGTGTGTGTCTTTGCACATGTACAAACTTACATTTGTTTTTTAATTTTACATTAAGTCATTTACGGTTATTTCTTGATTGCTCGGTAATAAAAATAAAAATGTACCCAGGCTTGATATTAGCAAAGAAAAAGATGGTGACAACTGCAGTGAATTCTGCCAATACATACAATAGCCTAGTTTCATTAACAACAAATCAGACATACAAAAATTACAAGTAGTTTACAAGAAAAAAAGTGTACAGTTATAAGTATTCCAAAATGCAGCAGCTAGATTCCTGAGGGGAGTAACAAGTTCAATCAAGGTACTCCTTTCTTTAGATCATTGCATTGGCAGCCAGTTCCCTATCGAACCGATTTTAAAATCTTGCTACTTGTCTATATTCACTCAACAGTCAAGCTCCTCCTTTTTTGTCTGATTTATAACACCCCAACCCTACGACTAGGAGATTAAGATAAGGCAAATTTCTCCTCCAGATCCCTAGAATCAGCTTAAAGACCAAGGGATCTAGAGCCATTGACGTGTCTGGTCCCACCCTCTGGAACAATTTAGCTCACATTAAAATGGCTTCCACTTTATCTGAGCTCAAGTAATTTCTTAAAACCTCCAGTGGTGGCTCGTGGGTTTTAAAATAGAGAAGAGATAATAATTGTATTGGCCTAGAGATCCCTTCCAATTGTTATTATTATTATTTGCTTAACCACTTTAAAATGGCTTTTTGGTGGCTTTTAGTCAGAAAACTTAAAGAAAACAACACACATACCTGTCCTATCACTTGAAACAAATATCCATCCCTTCTTAAAAGTCTGTGGTAAAATAGAGCTGCTTGATGTGCTATTTAATTGGGCCTACTTCTGTAGCCTAGCTCCCTTTATTTTAAATTTGTATACTGTATATACTGTTTGAATGACAGCTGTTGGCGATCAAATATTCCATAATCTCTACTCATCATATATACTTGGTAAATTATCCACTACGGGAGAGGTTCAAACTAATAGCACATAATTTACGTCTCTATGATGTTTGGTTGATATACCAGAGGAGGGCTAGCCTCCTCTGTGATGTTCCTTTTCTCAACACTCCTCAGTGCTGAAAGGGAACACTCGATGCTTATTGGCTAAAAAAAATTTCTACAACCGAGGCACGAGAGCTCATATGTCCCCCAACCCCCGCCACCCCTTCTCTTTCACTTAGGGGTTGTAATTACATCGGCAGATTCGGCACATTCGCTATAGAAAAGCGGAGTTTTCGCGTAATGATATAACTTCTGTAGCTGAGGGGCTAAGGACTGTAAGGTGCTAGCTGTGGCTAATGAGTTGAAGCTGGGCCGGGTGTGTCGGTAAGAACACCAAAATCGGAGAAGGAATCCAGTTTAACAGATTTATTTATACAAGCATATGAAGAGGTGGAGCCAGATCTTGATTAGCTGTACTAAACAGTGCTCTCTGTGCACAGATCGAAGATGAGCATGAATATTAAGTGATATCGTCTTTGCTTTATGTCCTGAGGAGTGTCAGCATAAGCGTATGACTGTGTGGTCTGTAACAAACAAATAAAAGATATGCTCTAACAAACAATCCTTCTTTCTTATCACAATCACACTCATAACAACATAAATGACATTAAAACTACTGGCTTCCCCAAACATCAACACAATGTTGTCATTAAATACAGCAGAATATGAAACATAATTCACAGCTTACATGTATAATAATTATACATAATTACACAATTACACTGTACTGGATGAAACTCAAATACTAACTATACTTCACATTAGCATCCATTTTGTGTCATAACTCTGTCCACATCGCTATCTAAGCAAACAACAATCAACTAAGCCTGAGTAACAGTGCAATTTGTAGTACTCACTTTCTCTCTGGACGCACACAACTTTAAACACTCATAGAGAACATAACGAAGATCAAAACTGCATTTAGTCAGGGAATTTCACGGCTCGCTCTATCTGAAGATGACGCTGATGCAAGACTGGATTGCAGTGTGTGCGCGCGCGCTCTCTCTCTGAAGCATCCCACTGTATGAGCTGCGCTCTGTCAAAATAAGAGTCCCCGCAACCGGGACGAGAGCGCTCTTATCTATCCGCTTCGTAAAAATCAGTGTCATTAGTGAGACTTTCACACAGCCGCCCCCAAATTGCATGCAATTTGCTCCTGAGAAAGGCTCACTGCTCAGCCACTCCATAGGCACTACGACGGACCCATTATGAGTCTGGAATAGCTGGAAGGGCAATGAGACGGGCAACTGGTCTGGTGTAGACTTTGCCCTTGATCCGGACATCTGCTGACCTTACACGACCATCAACACTCTGATGTACCTTAGTCACTCTGCCAACTTGCCAAAGAGCCCTGGGAAGCTGTGGGTCCATCATCAGAACAACAGAGTTGACGGCAAGATCCACATTGGTGGTATGCCACTTCTGTCGAAACAGCAGGGTAGGCAGGTAGTACCTGATAAACCTAGACCAGAAGTGGTCTGCCAAGACCTGACAGTGCCTCCATCTTCTCCTGCTCAATCCTTCACTCTTGTTGTATACCACCTGGGGCAAAGCACCATCCAGCCGCCCCATCAAGAGGATGTTCGGAGTGATTGCATCCAGATCTGCTATATTGGCTGAGGTATATCCCAGTGGCTTTGTGTTCAGTATCGCCTCAACTTCCAACAAGACGGTACGGAGTACTTCACCAGAGACCGGCTGAGCTCCAATAACTGTATACAAAGCAGATTTGACCGATCTTATCTCTCGCTCCCATGCCCCAACGAAATGAGGTGCTGCCGGGGGGGTTGAAGTGGAAAGCAATCTTCTGCTTCGCTAGAAGTTGCTGAAGCTCAGAGGATAGACCGTCAAATGTCTCACAAAGCTCTTCCTCTCCTGCCTTGAAATTTGTGCCCTGATCCGAGTAGAGTTCAGCTGGAGTACCCCTGCGGGCAACAAATCTCCTGAGGCTCATTAGAAATGAGTCTGAATCCAAGCTATGTAAGAGGTCCAGGTGTACTGCTCGTGTGGTGAGACATTTGTAAATAATGCCCCATTTCTTCAAAGAGTGGCGCCCCAACTTCACCTGGAAAGGCCCAAAACAGTCCACACCCGTGAAATAGAAGGCTGGCTTGGCCTTCCATCTTCTACACTCCTTACAGAGATGTTGTATATGACGAATTGCTTCTCTCCCGCGTAGGATCCAGAAAGTGCGACGCATTTCTGCGTATACCCGTTCAGGTCCAGGATGACAGAGACGAGTGTAATAGTCCTGTATAAGGAGCTTGGTGGCTGGATGACTGGGATCCAATACGATCGGGTGTTTAAAAGCAGAATCGAGCACTTCAGCCCGCCGCAATCTACCACCAACACGTATGATCGCATCCTTAGGGTCTAACTCTGGGGACAAGGTAAGTAGGCGACTACTGTTTGGTACTGACTTGGCCTTCTTGAGGTGGTGTAGTTCTTCTGGGAAGCAGTCTTGCTGGATTCTCTTGTAGATGATCATTTCAGCTTGATGATATTCTGAAGCAGTAACAGCGCTACCCTGTCCAGCCGCTCCGTGAAGCTCATGCATCGTAGCCTCAACCAGATCCTTCCAAGTGTGTTGGCCACCTTGTAGAGAACATGGCCAGTCACTGTTAGTCACAATACCGCAGGAAACTGACTTCCTGTACTCTGACAAATCTGAATCAGGCAGCCTAGGTAATTGAGATGGCCATTCGTTGGGTTCCTTAAGGAGGAAAGGGGGCCCTTTGCTCCAGCGATTAGGCACGGCAAGCTCCCCAAGAGTCTTACCCCGCATGACATCATCGGCTGGATTCAGTGAGGAGTCCACATAACGCCAGGCACTGGGTTCTGTGAGCTCCTGAATTTCAGCTACACGGGTGCCCACAAATACTTTGAAACGGCACAACTCTGACTGTAGCAGGTAAGCACCGTAGTTGAATCCAGCTGGGCTGCTGTTAGGGCACTGCAGAGCTCTAGACGTGGAATGGAGTGTTGTCGCCGGGGAGCGACTCTTGATCTCGCTGCCAGGAAGGACAGGTAGACTTGGCCTTGGGCATCCTTGGTCTGCAGGTAAGAAACAGAGCCATAGGCTTTCTCTGACGCGTCACCGAATATGTCGATCTGTCTAGAGACAACTGTTTGACTCACGTGAGCTGGAACATAGGATCGGGGTAAGGTTATGCGAGGCAACAGATGGAGTTCGTCTTCCCACTCCTTCCAAGCTAACTGGAGCTCCTGAGGGAGGAGGGGGTCGTCCCAGTGATGGTGCTTATCCCACATGCTTTGGACAAGCAACTTGGTGCGGGTTGTGTAGGGTAATATGAAACCCAGAGGGTCATACTGCCGAGCTAGAACTTTATGCCAATTGCGCATAGTCAGTACGCCGTAGTCAAGTGGGCGGCTCTTATACCCCAAGATGTCCGATTCCCAATGCCAACTTAGCCCAAGAGTTGATTCGGACAGACCAGTGTCATCATGTTAGAGCCAGCGCTCCATACTGTCTGACCTAGCTTCCTTTGGCAGATGTCTGATGGCACTTGGGATGTTACATGCCCACTGTCGGATTTCAAATCCACCCGATGACAGAGTCTCCCTGAGTTTGTCGACCAATCCTCTGGCTTCAGCTGCAGTTGCCACGCTCTGAAGGTAATTATCAACATAGAAACAGCGCTCTACAGAGTCTCTGACACCATCCCCTGGAACACTGTGATCTAGCATGCCGTTGAAGAGCAAATGTGGCACAACAAGGTGAACAGGTGGTGCCAAAAGGCAGAACTTGCCTTTCGAAGGTATCAGGGGGAACCTCTCGTTTCATATCTCTCCACACAAACCTGAGAAGTGGCCGGTCTTCTGGCAGAAGTTGGACTTGGTGGAACATACTCCTGATATCTCCACTAACTGCTACTGCTTGTTGCCTAAAGCGCAGCAGAACCCCAAGAAGAGATGCGCCCAAGGTCGGTCCTGGAAGAAGGGCATCATTCAGATTCAGTCCGCGAAACTGGTAGGAACTGTTGAAAACAAGCCGATTCTTCCCATTATGGCTAACTAAGTGATGAGGTATGTACCATGATTCACCAGTCATTGAGATCTCATCTTGGCCCAACTTCTTGACAGCTCCTGATTGTACCAGCTGATTGATTGCCTCACAGTAAGCTTTGGCATGTTGAGGGTCCTTAGCTAATCTTTTCTCTGTACTCCTCAAGCTTGGTAGAACCGCCTCTTAAGGAGGCACTTTTGTGCACATGCTATCCACTGGATGAGGTGAGTCGGCCCCTGAAGCGTCCAACCCAGTCTTGTACGGATAGCTGCCGGTCCTCCTGGAGGGCCTAACCTCACTGGCTCGACTGGAGTGAGCAGATGGGGGTGATCTGCTCCTATCAATACAAGTGGCTTGACATGCTTGAACGGTTTAATATGGAGGTCTGCCAGATGCTTATATTTTCTCTTCAACATGGAGATGGGATATGAGTGATCCGCCGGACTGAGGCGCTGTGAAGTGAACGCCTCTGCCACCTGAAAGCTTCTTCTGGGATGTGCAAGGGGTGATATGCAGAATGAGACGGAAGATCCCTTCAAGGTTTGGACATCCTGTCATATTGTGCGAAGGACAAGATCCTCTGGTCTACCTTGCAAACCAAGTTGGTCTACAGCTTCTGGAAGGAGCATCGCGCGTTCCGATCCATCATCCAATACGGTGTAGGTGTCAAGAGTACGGTCTTTGTTCCGAACAAGCACTCTCACAACCTTTAACAGAACACGAGTGGAAGTTGATGGCCGATCCAGGTAAAAAACCTCGGTACCGTTGTTCACTAAACAACTCTCTACTTTGGGTGGCTCTGCAACAGGACGGGTGTTCACACTGTGGATAACTCTCAAATGCCTGCCTTGGCACAGGTCACAGAGTCTTTTGAGGTCGCACTATGCAGCTTGGTGGGACCTCCCACATCTCCAGCATCTTTTATTCACCTTGATTCAATCTATGACTTCCTCCCTTGTGAACTTCTGAATGGCTGGGCACTTATTCAGAAAATGTTCAGAACTCTCACAATATGGGCAGTACGGCTTTATCTTGCCTCTCCTTTTGAAATCTGAGGAACTCTGACCATCTTGCTTTGTGGCCTTACTACCTCCAGAGCTCTCTGCCCCATGAAGTACGGTAGCCACTGATCTACTTTGTCGCTTCTCAGCTTTGTAGCTCATTGACCCTTGGACTCGGGTGTCAGATGGGGTGTCATATCTTTGACACCACGACTCATACTGGAACCACTCTGCTAAGTCAAGCATGGTATGAGTAGAGCCAGGTCGATGGAACATCTGGCGTCGGAAATTGGCCCTCAACTCAGGCGGAAGTTTCGTGAGCAGCCGTGCAACGTTTGAGCCATTTCGCAGCTCAACTTCTCCATCAGAGCCCAGGATCTTTAACATGCCCACTAACGACTGAACGTGCAAAGCAAACTTCTCAAAGGCGGCTGCATCACCCCGCCTTATCTCTGGTGAGTCCATGACAGCAGCAATCCTCTTTAAGGCGACTTGATGTGGTTGCCCGAACTTCTCATTCAATGCGGCCATTGTGTCTGAGTACGGCATTGGTGAATTGATGTATGAGTCAGCTATAAAACAAGCCTCCTTCAATCTCATATGGTCCACGAGAACCTGATATTTGAAGAGCTCAGTGGCATCCCTTGGCAACAGATTCATTAGGGCGAGCTTCAGGCGGGAGAATTCCATGGGGTCCCTATGGATGAAGAGGGGAATTTTCGGCGCTGGCCCATGGTATTCCTTTTCCTTCACCATAGCTGATAAAGGCTGGTATGGTATGTCTCGAGAGGGGGTACAATGACTCATCTGAGGTCCTGGTACGTGTTTAGGTAGAGGCCCAGATTTAGCCGAGTCCAGAACAGGAGGAGAGCTGATGCCTGGTGAGTAAAAATGTGACCGGTGCGTCAGAGGCTGAGACTCATGAAACTTCCTAGCTGGTGGTCTCTTAGGGGTTGAAGACAGATGACTTCTAGTTGCGGAGTTAGATACAGCACTATCTCTGATTAGCAGGAGTTCCTTCATCATTCTATCTATAATTGTGACCATCTGTGTCTCCTCACCCTCCGGAGGCATTGTCGGTGGTTCAGCAGAGGGCCATGGTGGAGGCGGTAGCCAGTCGTCATACTCCTCTTCTTTCCTTCGGGTCGGAAAGTGATCCTTTCCAGGAGGAGGTGGTACTGGCCATGATTCCTGTCGTGCTCCCTGCTGTGTCCTAACTGAGACTACAGGAGAATGCATTTCACTCTGAATACTCCAAATCTGTGCATGCCTGCTCTGCCTGTCTTCTTCAGATCGGCATAATGATGTGTTCTCTCTACGCATCTCAAACAACTCATTCTCGTCCCCATCAAAGGTTGTCATAGTATATGTCCACTCTGCACGTCGGCCAGTTGAACGTGTGAACGTGCCAGTTGAGCTGGGAGAGTAGTCTTCATCATGCTCACTAATATCGAAGTCCCACTGAACCTGACGAGGGGACCTTGTGATATGTGTTCTTTCAGCGGGCGTCATCATAGCCGCTCCCTCACGGTGAGAGCTCCACCCCTCTAGACCATGCATATGCTGTAATAAACTTGTACCAGATGAAACTTGTGTCTGTTGTCTCATTGGACTAACCTCATAGTCCTCCAGATACTGTGGCGGTCTCCGCTGCCTCTCAGGTCGAGTCGATTGGACCCAGGATGCTTCACCGTTTTGCTGCATATTCCCGGAACAGCTTGGACCAAATGTAGCTGAGGGGCGAAGGACTGTAAGGTGCTAGCTGTGGCTAATGAGTTGAAGCTGGGCCGGGTGTGTCAGTAAGAACACCAAAATCGGAGAAGGAATCCAGTTTAACAGATTTATTTATACAAGCATATGAAGAGGGGGAGCCAGATCTTGATTAGCTGTATTAAAGAGTGCTCTCTGTGCACAGATCGAAGATGAGCATGAATATTAAGTGATATCGTCTTTGCTTTATGTCCTGAGGAGTGTCAGCATAAGCGTTTGACTGTGTGGTCTGTAACAAACAAATAAAAGATATGCTCTAACAAACAATCCTTCTTTCTTATCACAATCACACTCATAACAACATAAATGACATTAAAACTACTGGCTGCCCCAAACATCAACACAATGTTGTCATTAAATACAGCAGAATATGAAACATAATTCACAGCTTACATATATAATAATTATACATAATTACACTGTACTGGATGAAACTCAAATACTAACTATACTTCACATTAGCATCCATTTTGTGTCATAACTCTGTCCACATCGCTATCTAAGCAAACAACAATCAACTAAGCCTGAGTAACAGTGCAATTTGTAGTACTCACTTTCTCTCTGGATGCACACAACTTTAAACACTCATAGAGAACATAACGAAGATCAAAACTGCATTTAGTCAGGGAATTTCACGGCTCGCTCTATCTGAAGATGATGCTGATGCAAGACTGGATTGCAGTGTGCGCACGCGCGCTCTCTCTCTGAAGAATCCCACCATATGAGCTGCGCTCTGTCAAAATAAGAGTCACCGCGACCGGGACGAGAGCGCTCTTATCTATCCGCTTCGTAAATCAGTGTCATTAGTGAGACTTTCACACAACTACTGTGAGATTACAAACAAAATATATATACATTCTGAGACATTAACTTAAATGAATTGTGAATTTTATTAACATTAAATTGTCCTCATTTTCACCCTTAAAATTGACGTCAACGACGTGCTGCGAGATATGATTGATCAGTTCATATATGTCTACCTGGACGACATATTGATTTTTTTCTTCTTCTCTCCAGGAACATGTGCAGCACGTCCGACGAGTGCTTCAGAGGTTGCTAGAGAATGGGCTTTTTGTCAAGGCGGAGAAATGCGAGTTTTTTAATGCACAGTCGATTCCATTTCTGGGGTATATCGTGTCGACTGAGGGAATACGCATGGATCCCAAGAAGGTTAAGGCTGTAGTAGATTGGCCAAGTCCAGATTCCCGTAAGCCCTACAGAGGTTTCTGGGGTTCGCCAACTTCTACCGGCGTTTTATTCGCAACTTCAGCCAACTAGCCGCACCTCTGACCGCCTTTACCTCCGCCAAAACTGTGTTCAGGTGGTCAGACACCGCTGAGGCTGTGTTTGCCAAACTGAAGAGCTGCTTTGTTTCAGCCCCTATCTTGATCACCCCTGACCCTGCACGTCAGTTTGTTGTGGAGGTCGATGTGTCGAAGGTGGGGGTAGGAGCGGTGTTATCGCAACGTTCTCCCTCAGATGACAAGGTCCACCCTTGCGCGTATTTTTCTTATCGTTTATCTCCTGCCGAACAAAATTACGATATTGGTAACCGAGATTTGTTGGCAGTTAAGATGGCATTGGAGGAATGGCGACACTGGTTAGAAGGATCGGGGGTTCCTTTTATTGTATGGACAGACCACAAGAATTTAGAATACATTACCACTGCCAAAAGGTTGAACTCCAGGCAGGCTCGGTGGGCACTTTTTTTTCGGACATTTGATTTTACCATCTCGTACCGCCCGGGTTCCAAAAACATTAAACCCGACTCTTTGTCAAGCATTTTTGACCATTCAGAACGCCCGTCCACTCCCGAGTGTATTTTTCCTGAGACATTAGTGGTCTCCACACTCACATGGGACATCGAATTGTAGGTCAAAATGGCCTTAGAAGGGGTAATGCCTCCGCCCAGATGCCCACCGAATCGCTTATTTGTGCCGGAGGGATTAGGGACCAACGTTATCCAGTGGGGACATTGCTTTAATGTGGCTTGCCATCCAGGGGTTAACCGTACTAAATTTTTAGTCAAGCAACGATTCTGGTGGCCATTTATGGCTCGTGACATTCACAGTTTTGTTTTGGCTTGCTCGGTTTGTGCCACTGGTAAGACTTCCAATCGACCCCCTGATGGGTTACTTCAACTGCTGCCGGTCCTTTCGAGACCCTGGTCCCACATCCCTCTAGATTTTATTACCGCCCTCCCAGGGCAACACGGTAGTTTTGACCGTGGTGGACCGGTTCTCGAAGGCGGCCCATTTTATTCCCTTGCCCAAATTACCCTCAGCCAAGAAGACAGCGTTGACCATCGTAGATCATGTCTTTCGTTTGCATGGTCTCCCGATAGACGTGGTTTCCAACAGGGGACCCCAATTTGTGTCCAAATTTTGGCGAGAATTCTGTAGATTACTGGGAGCGACTGTAAGTCTGTCCTCAGGGTTTCATCCTCAGAGCAATGCACACACCGAGAGAGACAACCAAGATTTGGAAAGGGTGTTGCAATGTTTGGTCTCCAAGAATCCTTCCAACAGCCAACAATTGTCTATGGTGGAGTACGCCCACAATACCTTACCAGTATCAGCTACGGGCCTATCTCCTTTTGAGTGTAGTGTAGGTTACCAGCCACCTATTTTTCCCAGTCTGGAATACGAAGTCGCGGTCCCCTCCGTTCACACCTTCGTCCAGAGGTGTCACCGAACTTGGACTAGAGCCCGCGAGACTCTACTCCAAGTGGGGGTGCGCACTAAGACCAAAGCAGATCGCCACCGGTCTAGGCCTCCCATATACATTGTGGGTCAAAAAGTGTGGCTTTCTACTAAGAATATTCCTCTCCGCTCCGTATCTAATAAGTTGGCTCCCAAATTTATTGGCCCGTTTACTGTCACCAAGATTATTAGCCCGGTGGCAGTCCGCCTTAAACTCCCTCCTGCGTACAGGAGAATTCATCCCGCCTTTCATGTGTCTAAAATAAAGCCCGTATTTCATTCTCCCATTAATCCGCCTACGTCCTGCACGTTCTGCATGTCTCTGTGGAAATGAATGGCACGCGGTTTTATACTGAAGTGTGTGTATCGCTTGCGGATGTTGCTGTGATTTCAGACTCTGCCGCCTCAATATATGAGTACATGAACACATAAACATAATCTCTAGAACTGCTCTGAAGCACTTCATGGGAATTTTACAATTTCTTTTGAGAAAACTACAATCATATAATATACAAACAGACACAGGCCGTGCACAGGGGGAACATTCATTAAGAAAATAATCAAAAGTAACCAGTTACCTACATTACTTTAATAAAGTAGTTGAAAAAGTTATACTACTGTAATATTTTAAATAGGGTAACTTGTAACCTATTACATTTCCAAAGTAACCTTCCCAACACTGGCGCTATATTATGCAAGCCATGCCAGTAGGTGGCGATCTTACTTTGTTGATGATTTTAACATAACAAAAACAATTTCGAGCTGAACTTGAATACACGCAAATCACTGAGAGTTTGATTTTGCTGTGGTAGGAATCAAGTTTAACTTTTTACTGTTCTGCCTTAAAAGGGGGTGTTCCAGAAGAGATGAACAAATGGAAGTGGAAGAAAGTTTGCATGAAAGAAGGCATGAAGGAGACCCTGGAGAAACAGTTAATGGGCCATGAACAGGGTGTGATGAAATCCATTTACCAACAAGTTGGCGTGTTGAAGAGGCTTTGGAAACGGTGCATAGTCAAACTATTCACTTAAAAAAAATGACAATGCATGAGGTAAGAAACAACTGGAAATACACTGTTCTGTTCTGTTCTGTTGTTAGGCATTGTTATTGTTCTAACTACTCTGGATGGTTGCTAAACTAAACATTTCTAGATTATTACATTATTCCAGGTTTTTACAGCATTAAAAATCATGTCACTAAATCTCACTCAAGTAAAGGTAGCCATTTATCAAAGCCATTCATCAAGATACGCACAAATTGACTGCATCCATACCTACATTTAAATTAAGTCCAGTATGCCTTCCTCAGCACTATTGTATTCACTGTACATTACATACATTTGCTGCTTACTTATATAAATAGTTTTTAAATCTTGTATGTCATGTGGAAAATGGTTGTAAACACTGTTTTACTAAATCAGCAAGGTTATACCCTGTATATTTGAAAATGGTTTTATGTAATAACTCATTATGAATTTATCCCTCTGAATGTCGAATGTCAAGTAATTAACATTTTAAAATGTCCTACTCTACTGGTATGCTTGCCTTGGTGGTTCTATTTTTGTAGTACCGGGGGTGTTTAGGTGCTTTTGCCTACACATCACTTCTGCACTTCAACTATTAGAGCACCACCATTAATTTCAAAAGCATCTATTTGATTTTGTTCTGGAGTCTGTGTGGAATGTAGAAAATAATTGTACAAATACATTTGAATAGATTTGCTTAAATTATTTGAGATTTCTACACGGGACAAAAAAATAATAATAATAATTTTACTAATGTTTATTGATCATTGGAACGAATACTTGGCAACCTAAGGACCACTGAAAGAGTGAGTAAAGGAGAGATATTGGGGAACTTTAATGTCACTTCACAAACCAGAAATTACATGAGTTACACGAACATGAGCAAGGCAGGTTAATCGACTTTAGCATTGTAGATATATTTGCACATTAATGTTTATGTGTAGAAAAAAAAAAAATAGCGGAGAAGATGGGTGAATGAAGAGAAACAAGTATGTACTGTATGGCATTAAAATGGACTAGATAAGAAATGGATGATTCTGGAATGGCCAAGTTAAGGTCCTTATCTTAAACTAATGAAAATGCAAAAAAATATCATACTTAAGATCAATTCATGCAAAAAATAAATAAATAAATAAATAAATAAAGTGTCCACATACATAACCAAAAAAATTTGCTTACAAACCTAAAAAGTCTAAGACCAGGACCAGCACCTTGCAGAATACAGATGGAGTGTGTACATCTGTCCTGTATTAGCTGTGATTGGCTGTTACATATATGCAATTCTCAGTTTATAACCATTTCATAACAGGCACATTTCAGTGAATCATTGCCAAGATATCTAATACAGGCCTATTCCCTAAGTACTCAGAAACAGAAATAAAAATATGTTCAAATATGAAAACTTATACAGCAACTGTAGCAAGTGACTTTAAATGTTTTGATTCTAACATAACCCAAAACAATAACAAGGTCATTTATTAATGCATCGCAAAGGTTTATGCCTCGTGCACAGTCAGAAGGATACAATTCTAAAATTTATTTACAGTACATGACTCTCTGGAATACTTTACTTTTTTGAAATCACTGTCAAAATGAATAGTATTACTTATATGAATAATATTTATTTTCGTATGAGTTTATCCATATGCTTTTCTATTTTTATTTTTTATTTATGTTTATGCTTTTAATTTTCATTCAACAATGTTTGAGTCAATCCTTGTGTTTTAAGGAATAGTATTTCTGCCATTCAAAAGAGCACAAAGCATTCCTATGCATTCAAACTTCTGGCATGACACCTTTTGATAGTTTAAACTCAATCTGACACAATGACATTATTATGACACAGTGCATCTGACTGGTTCTTTTGTATCAGTATTGTATATGGGGTTATTTGATATATTTTATATACGTTATGTGCAGCAGCATGCTCACAGCAGAATGTCTCTGCACTTGTTCAGCCACAACAGCAGAGCATATCTATTTTGCCAAGACCAAACACATTAACATTACTACTTTATGTGGCTGTGTTTATTATCTCATCATTCACAAAACACATTTCAGTCTGTGCATGTCTGCTTTTATAGTATTTTGTAAAGAACACATGCCATGATAAACACACACCCTGCATCACGTGTTGTCTGGTTTGCCAATCGCTACTTACAAAAAAAAAAGATTACATGCAAGACATTACAAGTCTTCAAAAACTCAATCCAGTGAATTCAGTCTTTTTTGGCAAGAAAATAAATACAGATATGCAGAAACCAAGGTTAACCACACCTTGGCCAGACCTGTCGACAAAAAGACAAGATGCTGTTTTTCATATATTAGGCAGTATTTGTATTCATATTTTATGGGGTCTTATGTTTAGATGGCCAGATGCAAAATCCCTTTGTGTCAATACAGATTTCATGACTCATGCTGCATTTCACAGTCTCATCAGAATTTTTATTTAAATCTACTTCAATTTTGCAATTCATCTGTGGTGTAAACAAAACACTATTAGCTTTATTTCTTCTAATGACCTCCTTACGTTTCAGAACCCATGCCTAACTACTCTGCTATGTTCACCCAAAACTTAGATTTATGTAATTATTCACTCAAAAATCAGGCACATCAAGCAAGTTCCAGCACAAGGAAATACATTTGACCACTTGATGTAAAATTTCAGTCTGCTCCTCTCACATTTGGACTACTTTATTTTCATGGTACTTTCTCTGTATTTTGGTCCTTTTAGAACTTGTCATTGTTTAGAAAGAACTGTGATGTTCATATTTTAACATTTTCTACATGAACAAAATACAACATAAAAAGGTGAGTAAAGATTACACTTATTTTTTAAACTTTTTTTTTTTCATTTTATCTTTTAAAGATTTGAACATGTAAGTAAACACACAATCTCAATATCTTAGATGTTCATATATAAAGCATGTTAAACTGAATATGTACAGTATATTGATTAGGAAAGGATATTGTTCACTTCCTGTTACACACACACACAAACACACACACACACACTGCTTCCCTTGATTTAACCTTGGAACATGAGAAATTTCCAATACAAGTATTATTTGAGCTTGAGCAGTACAATGTGTGACGATGATGCAGAATAATATGGGCACAATTTAGGCACATGCATGATGACAGCAGATAATATAAAAACATTTTTTTTCAATGTAAAGAATGGCGTAAAATGCTTTTAGGAAAAGAGAAAAAAATGGAAGAGAATGGATGAAGGCAGGGCAAAGGGTAAAGACTGAAAGACACAGGAGATGAAAGACACACAAACATAACAGATAATCAAAGAAAGAACAAAGTGAAAGCTAGATTTTCCTGAAGGAAACAGCAGGGCTTGCAAGATAGCAAAGCATGGAGATTTCAGGTAAAGTACGTTTAAGTAATGTTTTTCAGATTTTACTTCTGTGGAAATTAAATGCAATATTAAAACTGTTTTGTTATTTTCTTGACACTCGGCTGTTGGTTATATTTTAAATAGTAGATTTAAATAATATAATAGTAAGATTAGTAGTAGATAGTTATATAGTTAAATAGTAGAAGTTCATGGGAGAATGTTTTACTTAAATCAAGAGTGTAAAAAAATAAGATATCTTATGTTTACAAACCCAAATTAAATTTCACATATGAAAATTAAAATATCTGCAAAACTAATCTGAATAAAAAATAGTTATATACAGTTTATAAAAATGAAAAAAAAAAAAAAAAACTAAATGATTAACTATTGTCCCTGTCCAGAAATGTAATAAAAACATCATCAAAGGGCTCCATGTGACATCAGAGGGTCAGTTAGAATTTGTTGAAGCATCTAAAATACATTTTGGTCCAAAAAATAACAAAAATGAACTTCTTAAATCAGCATTTTCTTCTTTTCCGGGTCTGCTGATGGGTCTATATGACGGTGCTGACATGTTTTCTGATGCACCCAATAACAAAGATAATATATGTCAGCAGCGCCGTACGTCAACGGTCACAGCAGTCACACTCTCAACAGACCCGGAAGAGAAGAAAATGCTGAAAAAAGTCATTGTTTTTGCTATTTTTGGACCAAAATGTATTTTCGATGCTTCAAAAAATTCTATCTGACCCTCTGATGTCACATGAACTACTTTGATGATGTTTTTCTTACCTTTCTGGACATGGACAGTAGACCGTACACACAGCTTCAATGGAGGGACTGAGAGCTCTCGGACTAAATCTAAAATATCTTAAACTGTGTTCAGAAGATGAACGGAGATCTTACGGGTTTGGAACGACATGAGGGTGAGTCATTAATGACATAATTTTCATTTTTGGGTGAACTAAGTATAAGTATAGAATTCAAACCTACTGCATCAGGTGTCTATAACTTTAGGGGACAGAACAGAACTGCAAGATGTATATCCAGAATTCTGAAAAAAAAAATCTGAATTGTGAGATTTAAATTTGCAATTGTGAGACTGTTATGCATGTAAATGCAAAATCTCATTCTCATTATTGTAACATTGTAATGTTGTCATTACTGTAAATGTGCTACTGTTTATTGCAAATGTAAATGTATAGAGCACTGTCCAACAGTTTTCCCTACAGTTTTCAGAGATGCGTTTTTAAGTAGTTGTTTTGTTCCAGCTGAAATTTGACATTGCTCCTCAAGCAGAGACCCAACCCTCTGCAAATGGACCGTTGGACCCGCTGTCCTTATCTCCTGTCCAGAACCACTCTGAAGCACTTTTGAGCTGATGAGGTCACACACACAATAAACGAGTGAGTGAGCCACAGGGCACACTTACACCAGTTCATTCACATTACTCTACTTTACATTCTCCTCTCCTCTTTCTCCATGCACATTTCTTCCTCTGGGCTTCCTGTCATATGTCTCTTTGCTTTCTTCTCTTCTGTTGCCCTCTGCTCTATTTTTTCTCTTTGCCGCTTTTCTGTCTGCTCACCAGGCATGTTCTCTTTCTTCTTTTTAAAACCGTCACACAGATAATCTGCCCCTCGGGCTCCCATCCTCTTTACTTAGTAGCAGACACACAAATGCACACATGCCACAAACATTCCACAGTCACTGTCTTTTTCCTTAATATTGAAATCTGAAACTCCAACCAGACCAATGGTGAAAATATCACTAGAAAAAATCACACTAAAATCATGCTCACAGGCATCCATCTGCTCCATTCAAAAACATGCTTTCCCATAATCACAGGTCTCGAGTGCTGACCTCTGTGATGCCCTGACCTCACTGTGAAAAAAGACAAGCAGAACACAAGCAATTCAAAAAAAAAAAAAAAAAAAAAAAAAAGATTTGTTGCTTGTGGGTGGTTTAATTATTGTAGATTGTGTTTGTATGTGTGTATGTGAATATGAGTTCTGACATCTACTTATGTATGTGATAATATTACTATAATAATTATTATCATAAAACTGCAGGAACAGAAGCACACACTCACTTTTCTGTGTGTTGAAAGGACACAACAAACGCAGCTAAAACCTTTTAGTCATAATAATGTGTGCCCCTTAAAAAGAAGCCCATGACATGACACAATGTTGGTATCAGATGGTAATACTTTGATAAATACCATGGTACTGAATGATTACCAGAGTCATATAGCATGACAATACTCAAAGGTACTTCAAATAATATCATGATACACCTTTCATTGCTGTTTTGTTCATGGTGTTAACTGCACAGATTAACAGAAATCAGTTTACCTTTTGCAACAGCTGAGAGCCGGAATACTTGGCCGCAATGGATTTAATTTCTCCACCAAACGCTGAAGCCCAAAGTTTTACACTAGAAAGAAGGAAATGAAATTATGAGGAAATTAATTTGACATAGCAGGTACAAATTCAGGTATGGGAGAAAAGTGCAGTGTGGTGAAAACACTTGCTTAAACTGCATTTTCAAATCATGTATATTTATAATAGATGAAATGTGTATGGTATTCAAGGAAATACATCCTTTAAACTGCATTTGTCCCATCACTCAACTATATGGAGTAAACTTTAAAATCAAAAGGCACTGGCTAAATAAATACATAAATGCGTATTGTGACCTAAAATATTTTGGTTGATTCATTTTGATTCAGTTCATTTTGTAGAGCAGTCTGGGCAACTTGACAAATGGCAAATCTGGGACAAAATGACAATTTAAAATATAAATATTTTCTTTGTCAGTCAATACAGCAAACAATATACAAAGCATCCTATTTTATTTTTAGCCTATTATTAGCACCTACTAATTATATACAATGCATTTGAATTATAAGAAAACTATACTTACACTGACAGGGGAATTCCTTTATGAGATGCACATACTCTGGTTTTGGGTGTAATCCACAGCAAGAGGAAGAATATACAATGCAAAACACACTTCATGATTGCAGTGATGACCAAAGGTTGTGTAGAGATGAATAATTGTCTGTCAACAAACTCAGCTGCCGACTAACACAGCTTGCAACAAATCTATGTATGGATGTGTCGCGTGGAGTGCGTTCAAGTCAGAGATGTAACAAGGGAAGCGCATGAGCGTATTTTTGAAGGAAAACCGCCGCTGTCATGCTTTATATACTCCAGTCGGTCTGCAGTTTTACTCAAATCAAGTGCGCTGAAAGAGAGATCCGAGGTGAGAGCAGAACGGACCGATGACGCGAGGACGTGTCACGTCTTCTCTTTCGTCCGATTTCTGAGAATCTGCTACTGCCTTTGTTGTTCTACAAAGGAGAATCCGCTATCAAATGATGCCATTCGAATCGATGACGAAATAGTGAACAAAACTCTATCTATCTATCTATCTATCTATCTATCTATCTATCTATCTATCTATCTATCTATCTATCTATCTATCTATCTATCTATCCATCGATCTATCTATCTATCTATCTATCTATCTATCTATCTATCTATCTATCTATCTATCTATCTATCTTTGAATGTCTATGCACTACGTTTCTTCCAGCAAATTATTTCACTGAAAAAATAATAATAATTATTATTATTATTATTATTATTATTATTATTATTATTACTATTATATTTAAATTGTAATAATTTATAATTTGATGTGTATCAGCAAACATGACAAAAGTGACAATTATTGGTTAATTGGTAAACTTTTAACTGTAACATAAATTATTAATTCAGGAACAAAACAATCAGTAGCTACTCTGAAATTGTATGCTTTTTAAGTAGCTAGGTACTTACTGCTTTGGAATTCGAACTTACTTTGTAATAGTAAAAAATAAATACATTAACAAATAAATAAAGCCATAGACTATAAGCTGTGTCCCAGTACACAAATTAATTTATTAATTAATTAAAAAATATAAAATAAATATGAACATGTCACGTTATGTTTCATTGGGTAACTGATTTGTCTAGATTATTTAGACTATTTGTAGAATTGTGCTGCCTTTCTGCTAGTAAGTTTAAGGTGGTGTTCGCTTTTTAAGCAAATGTTTTGGTCTCTCACTGTGGGATATTCCCCTTCAGTGCATTCCTCTAGTGATTTAAGTGTAAGAGCCTAAATTTAGTGATTTCAATCTGATCAATCTGATTATCAGATAGATAATTCCTTCCTATGTTATGGGCAACCAGCAAGGGGCGCCCTGACAATAAAGAACAATCATGAAAGATTTTTTTATTAAACAAACTCTTTGAATAAAATAGTTATACAAATTGGAGGAAGTCATCTGTGTCACAATCTGTGATGGTGTGGATCGAGGAACGAGAGAGAAACATGGAGTACAAAAAATAATCTTTAATCCAAGGAATAACAGGGAAATTACACACAATCCAGCAAGTAGACCCAACAAACACTAACTAAATGGACTGGGGCTTTAAAACACATGATAATGAGGGACTAAGAAGACACACCTGGAATCAAATTAGCCATGAACATGAGGGAGGAAACTGGGTCACAGGGAGCAAAACATACACAGTTGACATATCGTGACATATCGCCTCCCTCCCAGGAGGTGCGTCCGCACACCATGGAAAAACAAAGGGAGGGAAAATGGGTGGAATTAAGTAGGAGGCTTAGGAGGAGGACGGACACCTGGGAGGAGGCTGGCAGACAAAGTCCAGGGAGGAGACGTAGGAAGGAGGAGCCAGGAGGGGCTTGGAGCAGGAGGAGCCCAGCTGGACCGAGGCCACAGCCATAATGTCAACCCATAGTGGAGCAGACAGAGAGAGGAGCCATGGAGGAGTGGCTGCCAATTCCAGGGGGCCAATGGCGGCGGAGCAGGTGGTGGAAAAGCCAGAGGTGGAGACAGAGAGCCAATGAGCCAGGGCGAAGCCTTGGTTCCGGGAGGCCACGGTGGAGCCAGAGTGACCAAGGACTGAGGAGGAGCCGAGGGGATGAAGGTGCCTGATGGAGCCAGAAGTGAGTGAGTGAGTGACATGACGTGACCTTCAGCCAAGTATGGTGACCCATACTCAGAATTTGTGCTCTGCATTTAACCCATCCGAAGTGCACACACACAGAGCAGTGAACACACACACACACTGTGAACACACACAAGGCGCAGGATGGTCAATGCCAGACCAAGGCAGAGCCAGATGAATGAGGGAGCTCAGGCGGAGTTAGTGGACTGCCGGGCCACAGTGGAGAGGAGGGAACTAGGAGCCATGGTGGAGTCAACTGGTCAATGGGCTGAGGCAGAGTCCAGGCCAGAGTGGGCACTGGAGGGCACTCTCTAGGAGTAGGCACTGGAGGGCACTCTGGACTGGACTCTGGAGCTGGAGCCCTCTCCTCTACATTTTGGCACATATGCCGAGCCATTCTCAGCTCACCCTCAGCCGTGGTGCAGGGGGTGGAGCTCCTCTCCGCTTTTACACCATCCGTGGCTTTCTCCTTTGTGGCAGGCGTTGTTGCCAGCTCACATACCTTGACTGTAATCAGGGGCTCTGGCTCCACAAAGATCCTCAGCATTGTCACTCCATGAGGCGATGGCTCATCGGTGGCTACAGGCTCATGCCCTCCATCTTGTGGTGTGCTAAGGCATGCACTCGGGAAGATGGTGGGCTGGGCTCTGGGTCTGGATTTGCACTGGCAATATACTCCTGGGAAACTGGCAGGGAACGGAAATTCATTTCTCACCAATGTCCACTCCACAAAGGCAGCAAATTCCGCTCAAGGAATTCAAACAAAGGCGCTATGCAGCCAGACCTCCAGCTCTTGTAGCAGATGCTAACGAGAGGCTGCCTCCACCAGTGATGCAGGCCATGTTGCAAATAAATGTTTTGGTAAAGTGCTAAAAGGCAGGCTGTTTGTTGCTAGAAGTTGTTAAACGATGTTGTGACACAAAAGGATTTAGATGTCATTTTTGTAATCACGTTGCAAAGCTGCATAGAAAACACAATGAAATTACTCAGAATTTCTTAATTTCACTAACATTTGCATATATTTTAAATTACACATTTCACTCAGATAAACAAATGAAAACGATTAATTTTCGAGAAAATAAGTTCAACTATTTACCTAAATGATTAACTATAATAGGCAGAGACTAAGATGTATCATAGAGAAACTATTATTATCGAACAAGTCCATATAGCAACTTAATTCACATGTGATGTGCATATTGCTAGGCACCTCTCTCCAAGTCTTTAGCTGATGTACCACTTGGCTTACTTTTCAATACTTTCTTCTTTGTGTGGTTAAGAGGAAAATGTATGTCATTTTAGCATTATATATCACTTTTTAAAATATTCTAAATTTCCAAATACATGTTTAAATAGCTACGTTTGTAGATATGTGCTTTGGAAAACAAGTTGCTGGTGTAGTCCAAGAATTAGCTAAATCTGGCAACAACATTGCTAAATTAGAAACAATGCAGGCTACTCAGTCATTTCAGCATTTCCTGTCAAACGTCACAAGCCACTCCCCTTTCCCACAGCCTACAGCTAAAGCTGTTAAAGAAAGCAATTAGGCTGCCTCCACTTGCAACACAAGCCGTTACATCTCAGTGTCCACTGCTACTTTTAAACCATATATCAGGCATATCAGGCTGACCTGCTAAAGGACCTGGATAAAGGTTAGGGCCTTTCTCCCGATGAGGTAACTGAGTTACGGCACAACACGGATCTCACTCTGTGTGCTACTAAGCAGGCAACCTCTGCTATGGGCAGGACCATGGTGGCTATGGTAGTAACGGAGAGACATCTGTGGGTGAACCTGGCAGATATCGGAAAGAAAGAGAGGGGCTTTCTTCTTGATGCTCCAGTTTCGCATTCTGAACTTTTTGATACCTCCGTCGAGACAGTGGTTAAGAAGTTCAGTGAGGCAAAGGTGTGCTCAATGGTCTTCAAATCCTTCATTCCACGAACCTCCAGGTCTGTGCCCAAACAACACAGGAGTCATGGCTCATCTCAATCTGAGGATCAGAGTTTGTGCACTTTCTAACATCCACATAGAGGTAGGTGTGAATGCTAAGATTTTCTGAAATCCTCTATGGTAAATGTTATGCATTATTAGCCTCATTCCCTTTCTCTAAGGGTTATTGTGAGTGTTGTTGTTATTGTGAGCATGGTGCTTCTTTTTGAGCGCTCATGCTGTACGTCAAGCTCCCTCTCATTTGACAGCTGGGTTTTATTCTTCCAACTAGCCATCCAGCATTGAATATGCCACCACTGAGAGCCCGGTGTGGGGCTACCTCAGCTAGATATTTCACTGCTAGCCATTCCAGCATTTTACCATAGATTTGTCACGGTTCAGGGTGCTTCATCGGCTTCCCTGTTGTCTGTGTGCTGTCATTTTCTGCAGCTCGTGACCTGGGCTGATACATCGGCGCTGGTGTGTGCAGATCACGAGCTGATTGCCCTCACCTGTCGCTTGTTCCCATTCTCCCATATATTCCCTGCTGTGTCTGTCCCTTGTTGTCAGTAGATTTTGTGTTGTCATTGTGATTGTGCTTGTGCTGTGTGTCCGTTTCCTTACCTTTTGGCTGCTGTGCTCAGGACGCATAGACAAGGAATTCTTGTGGTTAGCCATTTGCCCTAGATCCTCAATCTCGTTTTCCCCGTCCCGATGGGCATTGCACCAGAGGTGGTCTCCACAGCCTTTGTCCACAGGTATCTGTACGGACAGCTCTGGAGTTGTTTTTCACTTTGGATTATTTTTGGATTTTTTATTATTGTACCCAATAAACTGTTGCACGTATCCTCTGAGTCCTTTCTAGAGTCCTGTATGGTGAGGGCTTTTTTTTTTCATGCCCTTTCTTCAGTTGGTTCCATCTTGGACACCACTCCACCTATGTATCCTCTAGATACATGCTTTAACATGGTCTTGCTACTAGGGTTCTATTGAGACAGTTCTTCCAGTAAGCTTATGCAGAATAAGTGGTAGCCTCTGTGTGACAGGCCAAGACTTAGTATAATTGTAGGCTCTAAGTTGTATCCCCTTAAAGGAATCTTTCCTGATTCCAAGCCTTGAGCTCTACCACTAGCCCAGTAGTCCGGCCCTAGCAGGTAAGTTTTTGCGGTATGTAGCCTAGGCCTTTGGCCATAGGGGATAATGTCACGGACAGCCATCTAACATCCCTGGGGCAACACCCGTGGCTATGGTAGAGTTGGTACTTAGTGCTCGCCATGGTTTTCTGGCATGCACTCCCCTCAGCATGGTGGCTTAGGTATACCATTCTCCAAAGCAACCCCTGGAGGATGCAGTTCAAATTTACCTTACCAGTTTACGTATGTAACCATGTTTTCCTAAGTAGGGATGAGACACTGTGTCCTCTAGGTTTTTCTGCCATGCTTCAGAT
The DNA here is from genome assembly GCF_003368295.1 of Carassius auratus. Lineage (NCBI taxonomy): Eukaryota > Metazoa > Chordata > Actinopteri > Cypriniformes > Cyprinidae > Carassius > Carassius auratus. Next base: position 28,757,663 of record NC_039250.1, read on the forward strand.
GCAAGCTTCAGATGAAGATGTGGATGACGTTCTTTTGGCACCTATTTATACTATAGTTGCTCCGGTAGTGACGTCATGGGCTGTTGCCAGCCAACAAGTTGTAGGTGTTTTTTGAATGTATGTTTCAGACACGGGTCACAACAAGGTGTTCCCAATAGCGATCCCTAGAAGATGCAGTGTTAGTGCATTAGCCAGTACTATCTGATGCTGTGGGTTGCTTCTGTCAAGAAGCAGTGTGAGCCCTTCAAATCTGGCATCCCAAATCTTGCTGCGTAGTCCATTGGCTAGCTGCTCCTGTTGGAGGCAGTACAGACCCCCAGTCGGATAGCCTAAAATGGATCATCTATTGGTCAGTAAGGCTAACTCACCTGACGCTGTGAGCTGCTCCCATCAAGAAGTGACATGAGCCCTCCTGGGGTTAGTTTCCCAAAAACAACTATGGTCACATGTTGTGTCATTACCAATAGAGTTCAATGGAACTTACCTCTATAGTTAGCTAATGATGCTTTTGGGAAATGCACTCCTGATCGGATTTCCCAAATCCTCGTTCATCGGCTGGTTGGCCCTGTCCGCCCAGCCCCATGAGCTTCTCTCTACAGAGTTTGCCTGGGCCCTCCTGTTCAAAATACTAAGCTTCATCCTGAAATGACAGCACGTAAAATGTCGGTGCTCATTTTGGAGGGTTTAAGGCGGGCGTACACGGTGTGAATTCGGATGGTCGGAAGATCATTTGTCCACGCACACGGCAAGAGTGAGTTTATCTGAAAATCGTACGGACGAGATGATATACGACATGATTTTACAACCTGCGAATTCCAGAAACAATCGCACAAAGTCGATAGACGCGTTCGACTTGAAGCACCACTGCACGCACAGAAGGATCACTGTATGACATTAAAGTACCGCGAGAGTGATAAGAGAGCACACATATCCAATGCATTCGAATCGCTCTCGTGGTACTTTAATGTCATACAGGTGATCATTCTGTGAAGCACTGCTTCAAGTGTAACGCGCCTAATATAACTGCTCCCCATCTCTCATAACTGCATATAAAATACTGATACGAGCCGTGACTGTTTCCTACACGTACAGGTTATTTTTCAGCAATAGGAACTTGGGACGTTTGTTTACCCTGTGTCTGTGTTACAATGTAAACATGGTTTGTGAGGACAATTCCTGTGCCCTCGTAAACCAAATGGCTTTAAAATTTAAACATGCATTTTCCGTCATGGATAGAGGTAGTGTATGGGGATAAACAGTATAGAATACCGTTACATTTATGGAGAGTCCCTGTAAACTACATATGCGTGTGTGAGAGAGAGCGAGAGAGAACGTCTCCGGTTACTATCGTAACCTCGGTTCCCTGAGAGGCGGGAACGAGACATTACGTCAGCTAAGACGTATATGGGAACTCTTCCCTTCTCCACTTTCACTGAAATCTTATTGGCTAACGCCAGCTGGGGACAGCTGGCCAATTGACGCGAAGCATGCAAATACTGGCGGGTAAGCGTGCAGTATAAAATGCATGGGCGCGAAAATTACGTCAGAATCACGACTGAACGCTAGCACAGCTGATCAAACAGCGACCACGGCGGCTAACGTAATGTCTCGTTCCCGCCTCTCAGGGAACCGAGGTTACGATAGTAACCGGAGACGTTCCCTCTCGAGGCGGTAACTCAACATTACGTCAGCTAAGACGTATATGGGAACTGTATAAAATCCCGCCGTGAGAGCAGTGAAGATAAGCCCTGAACGGAGTCAATCACCCTCACACAAGCAGTACAGTTCTAGCCAATGGCCGTGTCGCTAAGAGTGCTTTCATCTGATAGGAGGAACTAGACCAATGAGACATCTGCTCCGACCCTAACAAAATATGCATAACTTCAAGCAATATATCGAAATCTGCACTAACCAGGGCAGACACAAAGCAATAAGCACTCAAGCATGAGAGTTAAACAGAGTCGACGGCGTTTGCGGTGACTGCTGCATAAACCATTTAAACCATAACACAGAGTTAGCAGCCATGGTAACTACTGTATAGCTGGTTATAACAGCTTTAATGAATAAAACTTAACTCACCGAAAAACATGTGACGCTACAGAGGGTACATCCAGCTTGTAAAACCTGGCGATTGTGTTCTGGGAAGACCAGCCAGCAGCAAAACATAAATACTGGACAGACATACCTCTAGACCAGGCCCATCAGGAAGCATTTATAATGTCCTCGCAGAATGAGCTCTGATGTTGAGGGGGTAATCCTTCCCCTGGCATTTGATAGCGTCCACGATCCAGTGAGAAAGTCTCTGTTAGAAACAGCACGTCCCTTATTACATCCACCAAGCACACGAACAGCTGGTCCGACTGACGAAAGGCGGCCGAGCAATTCATATACATCCGTAAAACCCTAACAGGGTCCCGGCGCTCTGAGTATCAGCGTCGCGCGAGGCTGACGGCTCAACAGACAAGGCGGGCAGGGAAACAAAACGGTGTATTGAGTGACTTCGAAACGAAACCCGGTCTCGGCCGGAGAGTGATCATTACAGTCGCCAGGCCCGAAACCAATGCAATATCGTTCACCAAACACTCACGAAATTCTCCAAGGCACTTCGCTGAGGCGAGAGCAAGAGGCAAGGCAGTCTTCAGGGAAGCTCCTTAACCGCAATCGAAGCTAATGGCTCGAACGGTAATAAGAGATAGAGCCCTCAAAACTAGAGCGAAATCCCACGGCGGCACGGAGGGCGGCCATGAAGTACACAATCTACTTGCTCCCCTGAGAAAACTGAATACCAGAGCGTGCTTACCGATCGTTTACCCGTAACCGGGGAACGAAAGCGGCAATAGCGGTCACATACACCTTCAGCGTGGATGGTTTCAAACTCCCGCTATCCAACTGTGCTGTAGAAAGCGCAAAACATCCGACACGGAACAGGTCCCCGGGTCAATATAAATGTTCTCGCACCATTTTGTGAAAACTCACCACTTCTGCGCGTAGCAGCGAATGTTTGATGATGCTCGCGTCTCAGTAAGTGTGTTTAGCACTCGTCAGTGCAGAGTGTCCCGCTCATTAGGGTCCCCGCAGCGGCCACACATGAAGGTTCCACAGCTCGGGGCTGGGGTGCTATATTGTGCCATTCGCCTGAGACAGCAGGTCCTGCTTGAGGGGGATTCGCCATGGGGGAGCCATCAGTAACTCTCTCAGGTCCGCGAACCAGGGCTGATTCGGCCAGTTCGGGGCCACGAGTATAACTGATGCTTTCTCCTCACTGATTTTGCACAACACAGGCAGAATCTTCACAGGAGGGAATGTGTAAGCCTGGCTTCCGGCCAGCGCGATGTCAGAGCATCTCCCAGCAGGGGGGGAGTGAGATAGCAAACGTGTTCTCGCTCGTGGCAAACAATCCACTTCCTCCCTCCCAAATCATAGATCTGATCTTGGGTGAAGCCAACATCTCCTTAAGGAATCCCGTTCCTCAAAAGCATGCTCACTCCACGGTTCAAAGTACCGGGGATGTGCGACGCTCCTATGGAGATTAAGTGTCGGTCCGCCCACAACAGGAAACTCGCTGCCTGTTTGAATAGAGCTCTGGAGCGCACGCCGCCCTGGCGATTTATGTACGAGACCACAGACGTGTTGTCGGTTTGAATCAGTACATGTTTCCGCTCCAATTTCGACCGAACGGCTTGCAGGGATATTAGGACACCGCTTCCATTATTCCAAACGGTTTTGTGTCACCTTCTCTGTGACTCCGACCACAGGCCCAGACGCACTGCTCCCCGGCCTAGATAGCGTTCGCAGAGAAAAGAACTCCTGGGCTGAACATATCCGGGCTGTTCCACGGTCTCAGAGTGCTGACGCAACTGTGAATGACCGTAAGTGCTTGTGGACCGAAGACCACGCCATCGGCGGAACTCGAGTTACAGCCAAAACTGTAGAGGCCGCAATGTAGCAGACCCAGATGGCACACTGAAGAAGCCGCCGCCATCAGTCCCAGAAGCCTCTGAAATTCCCTCAGTGCAAACGACCTGCCCAGTCAGAAACAGCGCAGAGTCGATGAAATGCTCTAGAGAGAGATGGGCTCGCATCGCCATCGAGTCCAAACATATTCCCAGATATGTTACAGTCCGACTCGTAAAAACACGCTCTTCTGCATATTCACACGCAGTCCCAGCGTATCCAAACGGCGAAGCATTGTTTCCACGTGACTGATAGCACATCTCTTGAGTGGGCTAAAATCAGCCAATCGTCCATATAATTCAACATGCGCATTCCGCTCGATCTGAGGGGAAACTTCGCTCTATCGCTCTCTCTCGAGCAGACTGAGAACTTCCTGTCGCAGAACAGGACGGTTTTGGGGCAAAGTCAGTGACGGGACCACGCCATTGAAGCGGGGAGGTCTGCGTTTGAATTGGAGAGAATATCCGTCGTGAATTATTCCCAGTATCCACGGTGAAAACGCCCGGGATAGCCCTCTTACCGTCCATGAGATGACACGGCGGACGCGTTACGTCTACAGCCACTGATGGCTTATTTTATTAGGGCCCCGCCCCCGCGAGGCTGGAAGCACTGGCGGGAGGGCGGGCGCGTCGCTAAATGGTGTGACACTCTTGCGCCATCATGAGGCCATTATAATCATGGACTGTGGCTCTGCGCTGTTTGAGACAGGGCGAGTGACACAACGTTGGGTGCAAGAATTTGTATATATGCTTCTTTAGTAAAATTTTTACTCACAAAAACATCATTTAAACACATATAGCAATCGTCACCCATAGTGATGTGGGGGACATGATGCATGTGTCTTTGTGGTGTTGGCACTCTCGCTCCTTCGCGAGGCCATTGTAATAATAGGTTGTGGCTCTGCACTGTTCTGAGACAGGGCGAGTGACACAGAGATGAGTGTAAGAGGAAGTAAAGCTCTTTAGTTGATTGTAACATGCTTTTATTGTGGAACTCACACAAACAGCATTCAAACAGACATAGCAATCGTCGCCCGAAGAAACATGGGGGACATGATGCATCTGAACATTGAGGGTGACACCGTGTTCATGTGGTGTTGGCACTCTCGCGAGGCCAGTATAATCATGGGTTGTGGCTCTGCACTGTTCTGAGACAGGGCGAGTGACACAGTGATGAGTGTAAGAGGCAGTAAAGTTCTTTCGCTGATTGTATACCTGTTTTTATTGTGGAACTAACACAAACAGCATTCAAACAGACATAGCAATCGTCGCCCGAAGAAACATGGGGGACATGATGCATTTGAACATTGAGGGTGACACCGTGTTTATGTGGTGTTGGCACTCTCGCGAGGCCAGTAATCATGGGTTGTGGCTCTGCACTGTTCTGAGACAGGGCGAGTGACACAGAGATGAGTGTAAGAGGAAGTAAAGCTCTTTAGTTGATTGTAACATGCTTTTATTGTGGAACTCACACAAACAGCATTCAAACAGACATGGCAATCGTCACCCGAAGAAACATGGGGGACATGATGCATCTGAACATTGAGGGTGACACCGTGTTTATGTGGTGTTGGCACTCTCGCGAGGCCAGTATAATCATGGGTTGTGGCTCTGCACTGTTCTGAGACAGGGCGAGTGACACAGAGATGAGTGTAAGAGGCAGTAAAGCTCTTTCGCTGATTGTATACCTGCTTTTATTGTGGAACTCACACAAACAGCATTCAAACAGACATAGCAATCGTCGCCCGAAGGAAATGGGGGACATGATGCATATGAACATGGCGCTTGGGGGCGGGGCCTCCCGCTCACTCACTCTTTCACCGTCAGGGAGACGGCTCGTATGGCGCGTTGGCTCTCTCGCGGCGCGGGGTCCTCAACCGACCCTGACGTTACCTTCCAGGCTCTTACCACTGCTGGTTTCGGCAGAAACGAGCGTCCGGTTCAGAGCGGGGTGCCACTGCGGGTTATTTTAGCTGGTTTCAGAGCCTGGCCCGGTGCTTAAGAATCTCGCAGAAGAAGAGTGGGGTGAGCGACGGGGTATCACGTGGCTCATACTTTGGCGCGCTTTCTGCGTCTCTGAGAATAGCTCCATGACGTCACCAAAGAGGCCGGAGGGAGCAATCGGAACGTTTAGGAGCGGCCTACGGTCCGCGTCTTTCAGGACAGCTAGGGTAAGCCATAGGTGCCTGTAAAGATGACCATGAGCTCCGTGAAACAGCTGAGCAGAGCGCTTAATAGCAATCAGCGCGAGATCAGTTGCCGCGATCCTGATGACGACAGCGCTACTGTGCCGCCGTTTGCCTGAAACACCTTGAGTATTGCCCTGGTAAAGAGCAGAAGCTGCACTTGCTCTTTCTAGACTGTGGTCCGGACCAAAAGCAGAGGGAGACGAGCACAGGTGTGTGGTAACAGTCTCCTAGACGAGGGGGGGGGAGGGTTTCCGTCCCGTCCACGTGCGTGATATGGCCTTCGTAGCAGAGTGGGTGCGCGCCGATTGGGGTGCAGCCCACGATTTCACCACGAGCTCTTGCATGCCTAAATGCCATCTGGTAGCAGCTCGACTGGAGGAGCCACGAGTCTAGTTACCCATCACAGGCTCGTATGTGCGTTGCAAGCGAGACTCAGCTCCGAGACGACCTTTCCGAAGACCCTGACGAGCTTCTCCTGGAGGTCTCAGGGCCCTCTTGGTCGGGGCGGTACCACTGAGAGGCCCAAACCTTTTTCGACGTCGAAGCGACATGGAGTCGTTTTCCTCGCCAGCTCCGAAGAGGACGAAGTTCGCGTTTTTTTATAGTCCACCACGCCGACGTCAAACTCGTCTTCGGGCGGGGGAGGGCCCACCAGCGGCTCGCTGGCGGCAGTGGGCCTCATTCCCGCCGTCCTCCGAGCCACTCTGGCTCTGAGGGCGCGCACTGGCAGCTCGGTACACTGGGCGCAAGTGTTGTCCGTGTGAGAATCCCAAGCAGGTCACACAGAACTGTTGAAGGTCCGAATCTAGCATTAGCAGCCATCGGATGCGGAGAGGAAAAACAGGGTGAGTAGTCCTCTATTGCAACTTCCACGATGACTTAGATAAGACTTCTAGCGTGAAGAAAGAGATTCTGGCGTAATTTTCGCGCCCATGCATTTTATACTGCACGCTTACCCGCCAGTATTTGCATGCTTCGCGTCAATTGGCCAGCTGTCCCCAGCTGGCGTTAGCCAATAAGATTTCAGTGAAAGTGGAGAAGGGAAGAGTTCCCATATACGTCTTAGCTGACGTAATGTTGAGTTACCGCCTCGAGAGGGAACTAAAAAGGCATTGGAATACGTTGCTAGAAACATACAGCGATCACTGTTCCTGTCAGACTTCACCGAGTTTATCCTCCCACATTCGCCGTGGCGCTGCCGTCTTCGTCTTCTGTGGTTTTCCTAGTTCGTGATTGGTCAACTTCAGATAAATCAACAAATCGGCTCGTTCAACCGCACAAATGGCACGAATTCAAACCGATAGCTCACAAACTTTTTAGACATGTTTAAAAATGATTGGGAGGTTGGGAAGTGCTCGTAAGCCACTCTGCTCAGCTCATAGTTCATCGCAAATGATACGAGCCGCAACCATACGAGCATACGCGATTTCCACTCGATTGAAAAAAATCACATGCGAACTCGTACGACAGCAAAAATCGCACCGTGTACGCCCGCCTTTAGTCAAATCATCGGGCAGCTGTCCTTTGCTCAATTGCTTTTTGGGGGGTTCTCTGGGATCTGTACTCCCCTTGGACAGCACACCAAATAAGCATAACCTTGACTCTATTTATTTTATGTAAGTTTGAATTCATGAAATTATGTTTTATTAACAAATTTCAGAAGGAGCATATTCAGATAACCTGATGAAAACGAGAGGAGCACAATCAGTAATCAACCTAATTAATAGGTGTATATATACACAGCAGATTTAACTCTGTTCCTCAACAGTTTTCCAGCATCCCTCCACCACCGCATCTCAACTATTTCTCTCCTAATCCATGTGAGGGTACTCTGGGTTCGGGCCAAAATTCCAAGCTCTGAGCCCTCTTCTCAGACAGCACACAAAATAAGCATGACCTTGACTCTGTTTATTATATGTAAGTTTGATCTCATTAATTACACAGGTGCATAAAAAAAATTGAAAAATCATGAAAAAGGTCTTTTTTGTTATTTAATTAAAAAAGCAAAATAAAAAATTCAGTATATCAAAAAAAAAAGCATGCTTAGTTTGATTAATTTTGAGTATAAATAATGGGTACCTAGCGGGTTAGTTTAGAACATGCAACCACAATTATGGGAAAGACTACTGACTTGACAGTTGTCCAGAAGACAATCATCAGCACCCTCCACAAGAAGGGTAAGCCACAGAAGGTCATTGCTGAAAGGGCTACACACTCACAGAGTGTGTATCAAAATATATTCATAGAAAGTTGACTGGAAGGAGAAAGTGTGGTAGGAAAAGGTGCACAAGCAACAGGGATGGCCACAGCCTTGTCAGGAAAAGATGATTCAAGAACCTCTGAGAGCTTCACAAGGAGTGGAGTGTCACCACGCTCAGACATCTTAAAGAAAAGGGCTACAGCTGTCACATTTCGAGAACCAAGCCAATCCTGAACCAGAAATGTTTCACCTGGGGTAAGGAGAAAAAGAACTAGACTGTTGCTCAGTGATCCACAGTCCTCTTTTCAGATGAAAATAAATGTAGCATTTCATTTGGAAATCAAAGTCTGGAGTCTGGAGTCTGGAGGATGACTGGAGAGGCAGAGTATCCAAAGTCCAGTGTGAAGTCAGTGATGACTTGGGTGCCGTGACGTCTGCTGGTTTTGGCCCATTGTGTTTTATCAAGTCCAAAGTCAATGCAGCCATCTACCAGGAGATTTTGAAGCACTTTATGCTTCCATCTGCTGAAAGCTTTATGGAGATGCTTATTTAATTTTGCTGCAGGACTGACAAAATGTGGCCTTTAGATCTAAAACATACTGGGCTATTAGAAATTCAGCAGCAAGGATTAATAAAGCATAAACAATAACAATTAAGTATTGGACAGAATTTTTTGCAAACTCTGGTTTTTATATAGTTGTGTTTGCCATATTTGTTGGCTTAATTCTAAAATTAATAAACAATTACAAATAATAATAAAAAGGAAAAATTCAACAAATAAGAAAAACTGATAAAATACAGATAAATAAATGATAGAGCTTGGCTTAATGAAAAAAAAAATGGCTTAATGAATATTAAATTGGTAACACTTTATTTTAAGGACCAATTCTCACTGTTAACTAATTGATTATTAGCATGCATATTGGCTGTTTATTGATACCTATAAACCCCATATTAATGCTTTAATCTGTATGACCATATTTTACTTCCCTTAAAGGGGTCATATGATGTGATTTGGTGCATAAAGAAGATCTGGAAAGTTTCAAAGACTAAAGTCTCAAATCCAAAGAGATTTTTTTTATCAAAGTTAAGACTCTGCCATGCCCCCCTAAAATGGCTCGTTCTAACATGCCCCCACATGTCTACATCACTATGTGGAAATATTTGCACTATGGGGCCCAAATGTTCATGCAAAGAAAGAAGGCGTAGTTTCAGTAACACAGTGTTGAAGCAGTCATGTCAGGGAGATGTGTGTGTATCTAGGCAAAAGCAAAAGCACTTTATTTGGCCTTCCGAAAGTAGATGCACTCAGGAATCTAAAGATTACTAACAACAGAACAGCAACGCATTTTATGGATGATCGTTTTGTGAACCTAGGAGAGGAGGTCATTCTGACTTTGAAATGACAATCTGGTGTTTCTGAATCTGAATCAGCTACTGGAAGTATGTTTTGTTATTAGTTTAAGTATTTACTATTGAATGTTAAAATGCGGATGTGACGAGTGATGTGGGAACGAGCGAGGCCGGTAGAGTGATTGGGAAATGAACGACACCTGCGACCAGACATGGGGACTTGTGACTTGGTGACTTGGACTCAAGTCGCTATTTTTATGACTTGAGACTTGACTTGGACTTGGAAGTTAAAGACTCGGGACTTGACTTGACTTGAGAGACGATGACTTGAATGACTTGAGTGTTAATCACACCATGTTTTCAGTTTAAATATAAAATATATAAATTATTTTTAAAAATAAAGTTGATTACTCAGCTGGAGCGCAGGCTGAGAATAGCGTCGCGACTGGATCAGGACACTATCATCAGTCATGTCCTCTCTACCTTACGCACACCACGCCCACTTAGATCAGATATCACATCACATCAACATGTCAGCCTGAGGGTTACCGACGGTCATCGCTTTTGTCTTCAATAATTCGCGCCGAAAACATGTGGAAAACGCTGGGTGCGCCGCTTTCTCCTTCTTTCCAAAGCGCTCGGGCAGTTGCCATAGACAGTAAAAGAAATGGACACAGCGACCCCATTGGAACTCAATTGAGACAAGTGAAGCCCATTTTTAGCGTTTTTTAGCACTTCTGTTTCTGAACTGGGGAGTTCTTTGTCGTGAGTGAGCAGGAGTAAGTATTCTGATTAATTATTTTGTATAGTATTTTAAAATGTTACGCCAGTACGCCATATTAAGTTAATTGCCTGCAAGCTTCTCCTCCTGTCTGTACGGTAATGCGACAGAGAGTCGAGTGGTTGTGACGCAATCGTTAGCCTATTTTTTACAAAAACTGTTTATACGGGGCCATATTGAAACATAGAAGGTAATGGAGCCCTTTATACATTGTCGTGTATCTTTAGAAATAAATAATGGACAAACAGAGTCTTTAAACGCCTCAGATGTAAAGTTATTCGCTTTCAAAGTGATGCCAAAATGAATGGGAGTCAATGGGAATGCTAACGCAAGTGAAGTTCTGCTAAAAGATGGCAGCCCCCACCCGACTTCAACTTCCGGTCGAGTTCCTTGCCGCCTGGCAGTTGCGCCCCTGAGGCGTCTGCCATTGCTAAGCAACCATGACGAGCTCCGTGACGTGCCTCTCCATGAAGACGCGGAAATTTCAGCAAAGGATAAATGGTTTGCAGCTCTAAAAATCGCTTGCAGTAGCTATGCTACTAAATTTATTTCAAAATGGCAATCCATATACAGCTATGATCAGCTGTTCCTTCATCTTGGCTGAGCTTTCAACGTTGTTACTGGAAAGGATGAAGCTGATTGGTTAGTTCTTGTCACATGACCTGTGGTGCGCTTGTGGCTCTCTGAAAAGTTGAGATGTTTTTAACTCGATGCGGTGCGGACGCGCCTGGAAAAAACGAGCACGTCGCGACCGCGTTCCTTCCATTATGAGCGCGCATACCGTGCGCCTACGTTGGAAATAACGAACTTGCGCGCGCAAAATTCGTGCTATGTGAACGCCCCCTTACGATCCGCTAGCAGGCCGTCAAAAAAACGCGTTCCAAAAAACGCTAGGGCTGGGCTAAGGGGGCTTAAGCCCCGAACATTTTGTTACCTTGTCTTTCTCATAGAGCAAAACAGTTAATCAGAAAAACAAATGTGATTAAGACTACAGCTGCCGCGATTGCCTAATCATGAGAAGTGCATATTACAGTTATATATATATATACAGTGGGGCTCGAAAGTTTGGGCACCCTTTGCAGAATCTGTGAAAATGCAAGTAATTAAAAAAAAATAAGAGAGATCATACTAAATGCATGTTATATTTTATTTAGTACTGTCCTGAGTAAGATATTGTACATAAAAGATATTAACATTTAGTCCACAAGACAAAAAAAAAAAAATGCTGAAATTATTAAAATAACCCCACTCAAAAGTTTGGGAACCCTTGGTTCTTAGTACTGTGTGGTCACATGATGATCCTCGACTGTCTTTCTGTTTTGTGATGGTTGTGCATGAGTCCCTTGTTTGTTCTGAACAGTTAAACTGAGCAGCGTTCTTCAGAAATATCTTTAAGGTCCTGCAGATTCTTCAGTTTACCAGCATCTTTGCATATTTGAACCCTTTCAAGCAGTGACTTTATGATTTTTAGATACATCTTATCTCACTGAGGACATTTGAGGGACTCAAACACAACTATTTAAAAAGATTCAAACATTCACTGATGCTCCAGAAGGAAACAAGATGCATTAAGAGCTGGGGGTAAAACTTTTGAACACGATGGAGATGGCCAAATTTGTCTTATTTTGTTGAAATATAATTTTTTTCCATTTAGTTCTGCCCTTCGTAAGCAACAGAAGATACTTTTATGTTTCCCGGTACACAAATTAAATACAATTTACCTTGATCTTCAAATTCTGAAAGTTTTCACCCCCCAGCTCTTAATGCATCTTGTTTCCTTCTGGAGCATCAGTGAACGTTTGAACCTTTTTTAATAGTTGTGTTTGAGTCCCTCAAATGTCCTCAGTCTGAAAAGATGCATCTCAAAATCATACAGTCACTGCTTGAAAGGGTTCAAATAAGCAAAGATGCTGGAAAACTGAAGAATCTGCAGGAGCTTAAAGATTTTTCTGAAGAACGCTGCTCAGTTTAACTGTTCAGAACAAACAAGGGACTCATGCACAACCATCACAAAACAGAAAGACAGTCATGGATCATCAGGTAACAGAACACAGTACTAAGAACCAAGGGTTCCCAAACTTTTGAGTGGGGTTATTTTAATAATTTCAGCATTTTTTTTTTTTTTTTTTGTCTTGTGGACTAAATGTTAAAATATTTTATGTACAATATCTTACTCAGGACAGTACTAAATAAAGTATAACATGCATTTAGTATGATCTGTTTTATTTTTTGAAAATTACTCGCATTTTCACCGATTCTGCAAAGGGTGCCCAAACTTTCGAGAAATGTAACAAAGTTTAATGTTGTATGTAAACTGTGTTTGAGAGAGAGAGAGAGAGGTGTTCAGAGAGGAGTCTGTAGGATGTTTAGCTTTTATTTGTTTTATGGACTCAATGTTGAAAATGTAAAACATTTCAAACACTGTTGGCAGAAGTGAAAAATAAATAATTTTATGAAGTTACAATTTTGTTTGATTCCATGATGTATTTTACTGAACATGAGTATTTACAATGCAAATCCAAATTATTTTAATTTACTGACAGTTACTTATATCTTGTCTTTTAACTTTATTAAGATCAGATTCTGCAGGTAAAATTACAATAATAAGGTGACTTGACTTGACTTGACTTACTACAGGACTTGACTTGACATAGCTTGTGACTTGACTTGCCCAAGAAAAAAATACTTGGGACTTACTTGAGACTTGAAGGTTAAGACTTGAGACTTACCTGAGACTTGCACATGTGTGACTTGGTCCCATCTCTGGCTGCGTCTCGAGTCCCACAGAGGAGATGGAAGGATATAAAACTGGAGCAACGACCGTAAAGGACGAGAGAGGACCAGGCCTGGGCAATATTTTATGTTTGCTTTTTATTTTGTGCGCACCAGTCATCCGTGAGGGATGTGTTTATTGTGTTTATTTTTGTCATTAAAGTTTCATTTTGATTGTGCGCCGGTTCCCACCTCCTTCTTCCCAATGACTATGGAGATTTTATTATTACAGTGGTGCCGAAGCCCGGGAGAAGGAGGGACGCGCTGCTGAAGATCCCTCGCGGTTGCCATCCGTGAGGGAGTGGAGGAGTCGGCGCCGTTCGCCAGGGGGCCGGAAGCCTGCTGCCATCCGCCGGAAAGGGGAGGAGCAGGGAACGGGGGACTCCTGCCAGCTGTCCAAAACCAGAGGAGCTGTCCCTGTCCACCGGGCGGCGGAGGAGTGTTGTGCCGTCCGCCGAGGGCCGTCCAGTGCCACCGCCAGGCACCGCGGAGGAAATCACCCAGCTACTGGAGGGCCGAGCAGCAGGGCGTCTGGGAACCAGTATTTTTTTATTTATTTCCTCTCTCCCCTCTCTCGTCTCTGTCGCTCCTCCTTCCATCTCCTTTTCTCTCGCCTCGTCTTTCCTACCACCAGGTTCCCGCAGGTCCCCGTGAGCGGTCCCCCCCGGAGGGAGGGGGGGGAGTAGAGCGCAGTCTTGGGAGTACCCCCCGGCCTGCGAGGGGTGATGGGGGTATGTGACGAGTGGGGCTGGGCCGAGAGATGTGGGAACGAGCGAGGCCGGTAGAGTGATTGGGAAATAAACGACACCTGTGACCCACTATCGGTCTCGAGTCCCACAGAGGAGATGGAAGGATATAAAACTGGAGCGACGACCGTAAAGGACGAGAGAGGACCAGGCCTGGGCAATATTTTATGTTTGCTTTTTATTTTGTGCACACCAGTCGTCCGTGAGGGGCTGGTGCACTGTTTTGTGTTTATTTTTGTCATTAAAGTTTCATTTTGATTGTGCGCCGGTTCCCGGCTCTTTTTTCCAATGCGGAGGTTTGCGTGTCATGTGTGCATGATAGAGAGAGACAGGGTCACACAGAGGACTCAGTTGTCTTAAACATACAGTACGTAGCTTGTGCACTGCAAAGACATACGAGCATTATCAGTGTGTCTGTCATGCCACTCTGTTCCTCTTTTGGGCTGGTATCGCTAGTCTGTGCCCAGGTGCAATAATTGCAGTTTAACGATCCGTGGTGGTCTGTAGACCAGTGGGTTCAGTCAGCTTCCAGAAGAGACATGCAGTTGCAGGAGTTGTCATCGTCTGGGTCTGGGTCTGGTCATTCCTGTTGAACATTCCACTACTTTTGGATGGGGTAGCTATGAGCTGGAGAGTGTGCAGACATCTTGTGCACCAGACTGGTACAGCAGAAACTTGACCAATGTCTCCTACATCATGTGTTACTTTCTTCTGTACTTTGCACTTCCTTTCCCTGTCATTGGCATCCCCTACACTTTCCTCCTGCACCCTACGGCAGGTAGGAAACTCAGGAAAGCTACAAAGGACTAGGGATGATTTCATGTTGATAGAGCAGTAGTAGAGGAAGTAGTTGTTATTTTACACACCTGTATTTGTCTCTATTAGAAATTTTAGCATTATGGGATCAGGTATCATTTCTCACTATTAAGTAGTTGCTTATTAGCATGCATATTGTTAGCATATAGGCTGTTTATTAGTACTTATAAACATATAATAATGTCTTATTTTGCATGGTTGTATTTTAGATCCCTTAATCCATCCATCATACCTAAACTTAACATCCACCAACTTACTAACTAGTAATGAACAGTAAATCAGGAGTTTATTGAAGCAAATGTCATAATTAATAGTGAGAACTGGTTCCTACACTAAAGTGTAGGTATCACTTTCTTGTTACACAACTAACTTGTCCGCGTTAAAAATGGGACAGGAATTTCACAATGGATTTTTTTTTCCTTTTTTCTTTTTCTTTTTTGTTATCCACAAATTTTTTTGCCTCTTCATGCCAAATTTACTGCATTGTCCTATGATGGGGATGACAGATTCCACTCATAGAAGGCCACAGTCTTCAGTAGAGTTGTCACGCTGCCAGTCTTTGTTTTCCTGGGTGTTCCCTAGTGAGCTCACTTCCCCTTAGGCACTTCACCATAGGCACTTTAATTCCGCTAGTCTGGTTGTGTCTTCACAGTAATTGCACTCCAATTAGAATCGCACAGGTGTTGACAATACTCTGTCATTAGTTTCCCTTTATAGAGCTGTCTTTCTCTGTTGTCATCATGGAGTCCTTACCCTTTGTGTCTCATGCTCTCGTTCCCCGAGACTTCCTCTACCTTCTTGTTCTTCTGAGTTCCCCGTTTCATCCGGTTCCCTCTTTTGGTTTTTGTTTGTCTCTCATGACTGTTTATTTTGTATTTACCCTTCCGTTTAAATAAATCCCTTACCTGCACTTGGATCCACCCTCTCTTTGTGTTTCATCTAAACCCTACCGTGACAGAAGGACTCCATCCTCAAGGATCCAGCGGTATGTCTGCTGCCATGTACTCATCAGTCAGCAAGCGTAATGGTTTTGAGGGCTCTCGCCTGGTGGTGTTCCGGGGGACCAGGGGAGGTCGCTCCGGAGCAAGCGGTCGAGAGGAGGTCCGGCAGCGATCGCCACTGTGGCCTCCCATCGACCCGAGATTCGGATGGGGGCGGCCATTTCCCCAAGATGTCCCGAGAGGAGAGGGGAAATGCAGATCGGCTGAGCCAGCGCCGTGGTACCAGATGGCCGCCAGTCCTGTACAGCGGCACCAAATGGCCGCCAGCTCAGCGCCACAGCACAAGATGGCCGCCAGCTCAGTCCCACAGCACAAGATTGCTGCCAACTCAGCCCCACAGCACAAGATGGCCGCCGGCCTAGCGCCACAGCCCAAGGTGGCTGCCAGCCTAGCGCCACAGCCCAAGATGGCCGCCAGCCTAGCGCCACAGCCCAAGATGGCCGCCAGCCTAGCGCCACAGCCCAGGATGGCCGCCAGCCTAGCGCCACAGCCCAAGATGGCCGCCAGCCTAGCGCCACAGCCCAGGATGGCTGCCAGCCCAGCACCACAGCACAAGATGGCCGACTCAACGCCACCGACTCTCCATCGTAGAGGGCGGAGGAGGAGACAGGCAGCTACTGTTCCTCAGGACCCGGAGAACGTTCCCGAGCGGGCCGCTGCCATCCATGAGGCCATTCCCGATGTGGTGCCCGCTGCTGTTTCGGAGGCGGTGGTTGAGGCTGTTCCCGATGCGGTGCCCGCTGCGGTTCTGGAGGCCGAGGCGGTGCCCGCTGCTGTTCCGGAGGCCGAGGCGGTGGCCGATGCCGTTCCCGATGCGGTTCCCGTTGCTGTTCCGGAGGCCGGGGCGGTGGCCGAGGTCGTTCCCGATGCGGTGCCCGCTGCTGCTCCGGAGGCCGAGGCTGTTCCCGAGGCGGTGCCTGATGCAGTTCCCGAGGCGGTGCCCGATGCAGTTCCCGAGGCGGTGCCCGATGCTGTTCCCGAGGCGGTGCCCGATGCAGTTCCCGAGGCGGTGCCCGATGCAGTTCCCGAGGCGGTGCCCGATGCAGTTCCCGAGGCGGTGCCCGATGCTGTTCCCGAGGCGGTGCTCGATGCTGTTCCCGAGGCGGTGCCCGATGCTGTTCCCGAGGCGGTGCCCAATGCTGTTCCCGAAGCGGTGCCCGATGCAGTTCCCGAGGCGGTGCCCGATGCTGTTCCCGAGGCGGTGCCCGATGCTGTTCCCGAGGCGGTGCTCGATGCTGTTCCCGAGGCGGTGCTCGATGCAGTTCCCGAGGCGGTGCCCGATGCAGTTCCCGAGGCGGTGCCCGATGCAGTTCCCGAGGCGGTGCCCGATGCAGTTCCCGAGGCGGTGCCCGATGCAGTTCCCGAGGCGGTGCCCGATGCGGTGCCCGATGCGGTGCCCGAGGCGGTGCCCGATGCGGTGCCCGAGGCTGTTCCCGAGGCGGTGCCCGATGCTGTTCCCGAGGCGGTGCCCGATGCTGTTCCCGAGGCGGTGCCCGATGCTGTTCCCGAGGCGGTGCCCGATGCTGTTCCCGAGGCGGTGCTCGATGCAGTTCCCGAGGCGGTGCCCGATGCAGTTCCCGAGGCGGTGCCCGATGCGGTTCCCGAGGCGGTGCCCGATAAGGTGCCCGAAGCTGTTCCCGAGGAGGTGCCCGATGCTGTTCCCGAGGCGGTGCTCGATGCAGCTCCCGAGGCTGTTCCCGAGGCGGTGCCCGATGCTGTTCCCGAGGCGGTGCCCGATGCTGTTCCCGAGGCGGTGCCCGATGCTGTTCCCGAGGCGGTGCCCGATGCAGTTCCCGAGGCGGTGCCCGATGCAGTTCCCGAGGCGGTGCCCGATGCAGTTCCCGAGGCGGTGCCCGATGCTGTTCCCGAGGCGGTGCCCGATGCTGTTCCCGAGGCGGTGCCCGATGCGGTTCCCGAGGCGGTGCCCGATGCGGTTCCCGAGGCGGTGCCCGAGGCTGTTCCCGAGGAGGTGCCCGATGCTGTTCCCGAGGCGGTGCTCGATGCAGTTCCCGAGGCGGTGCTCGATGCAGCTCCCGAGGCTGTTCCCGAGGAGGTACCCGATGCTGTTCCCAAGGCTGTTCCCGAGGAGGTACCCGATGCTGTTCCCGAGGCGGTGCCCGATGCAGTTCCCGAGGCGGTGCCCGAGGCAGTTCCCGAGGCGGTGCCCGAGGCGGTTCCCGAGGCGGTGCCCGATGCAGTTCCCGAGGCGGTGCCCGATGCAGTTCCCGAGGCGGTGCCCGAGGCTGTTCCCGAGGCGGTGCCCGATACAGTTCCCGAGGCGGTGACCACAAGGCTGTGGTGGTCTTCTGCTCCGCCCTGGGGGACTCTGGCGGTGACCACGAGGACGTGGTGGTCGTCCGCTCCACCCTGGGGGACTCGGGCGGTGACCACGAGGACGTGGTGGTCGTCCGCTCCGCCCTGGGGGACTCTGGTGGTGACCACGAGGACGTGGTGGTCGTCCGCTCCGCTCTGGGGGACCCTGGCGGTGACCATGAGGACGTGGTGGTCTTCTGCTCCGCCCTGGTGGACTCCGGCCTCGACCACAAGGACGTGGTGGTCTTCCGCTCCGCCCTGGAGGGCTTTGACTTTGACCACAAGGCCGTGGTGGTCTTCCTCTCCGCCCTGGAGGGCTCTGGCCTTGACCACACGGCTGTGGTGGTCATCTGCTCCGTCCTGGTGGACGCCTCAACATGTCCGTCATGGACTTATGTTTTGTGTTTTTTTTGAGTTCTGTTTCTGTCTGTTCCTTTTAGTTTAGTCTGGCCCTCCTTCCCTCCCCCTGAGCCTCCACCTGTCCGCCTCCCTCCTGGACTCCTTGTTTTGTGTTGCACCTTTCCATTTCTCCTGGTTGCTCCTGTCCCTGTTTTCTGTCCCTCCGTCCCTCCCCCTGGTCCGCCGCCGTTCCACCTCCCTCCTGCCTCTTTTTCTGTTGGGGTTTTCCTGGGTTTAGGTGGAGCATCTGGTAGCTGCTCCGTAGGGGAGGGGGTAATGTCACGCTGCCAGTCTTTGTTTTCCTGGGTGTTCCCTAGTGAGCTCACTTCCCCTTAGGCACTTCACCATAGGCACTTTAATTCCGCTAGTCTGGTTGTGTCTTCACAGTAATTGCACTCCAATTAGAATCGCACAGGTGTTGACAATACTCTGTCATTAGTTTCCCTTTATAGAGCTGTCTTTCTCTGTTGTCATCATGGAGTCCTTACCCTTTGTGTCTCATGCTCTCGTTCCCCGAGACTTCCTCTACCTTCTTGTTCTTCTGAGTTCCCCGTTTCATCCGGTTCCCTCTTTTGGTTTTTGTTTGTCTCTCATGACTGTTTATTTTGTATTTACCCTTCCGTTTAAATAAATCCCTTACCTGCACTTGGATCCACCCTCTCTTTGTGTTTCATCTAAACCCTACCGTGACAAGAGTTTAGTTGAAGTCAAAAAATCTCACTCTTCAACCATCGATCATTAAAAGGAAACTGTAAAATGTAAATGCATTAACAGATTACTTTCAATATACTATGAGTAGCTCCTGAAGATCCTACTCAATTCAGCAGTAGGATGTGTGTTAAATATCATTATAGTAATATATATATATACATTTCTTAACAATTACATTGCTCAACATCCATGTGAAAACAAACCTAGAAAGAGAGATGAAAGATTCTTAGATTCTAAATGCATTCAAGGAAATTGTTCATGGTTTATGTTCACGGGAGAGCAGACCACAAATGCAGAGCATGTGTTGTCTTTTTAATTTACTTAAAGCAAAATACAAAGATAAAATGAAACAAATCAGGAGGAAAATAATGCAGTGGACTGAAAAGAGCTATTCTATAGATATTGTTGTTATATCACATGACATTAATAATATACCAAATGTAACATTTTCTTTGTGACTTCGGAAAACTGTAAACTACTGAAAATGTATGGCCCATTCAGTCAAAATGACGGATAAAGATTATGTGTAGGTTAATTGTCTGATTTGAAATGAATTGCTGCAGTCTTTTAAAAAGAACTTCCCTACTGGAAGTGCCCCCATTAATCAAAAGACAGTTGGCTTGATAGGAAAAAGAGGGAGAGACTTACCTAAAAAAAGGTCTGCATGTTTTGCTTTATAATAAGCAGAGAATGCTATTTAATAATTTTCAACTTCAGTTTTAAGTAAACTAGATTTTTTACTGTTCTTCCTCTGGATTCAGGAGGTTTGCATGTTTGTACGACCTACTGAAAATGTCAGAGGGAGGAAGCACTGCCAGGGCAGAGACCCAGCTGGCCTGTGTGGTGGTTGTCATGGTGATGTCCTTCCTGCTCACCTGGCTGCCCAGTGCTGCATTTGCACTCTCTGTGATCTTAGACCTGAACCTTTACCTTGAACCGGTGATCGCCACCGTTCCCATGTATCTGGCCAAGAGCAGCACAGTTTTCAACCCCATAATCTACTGTAAATATTCTTGAACAGACTAGCGATGGGAAGTTTAGATCATTTTACCGACTCTGGCCTTTGAGTCTTGTTCATCAAAATGAATAAAACTTTTTTCGAGTCATTTCGTTCATTTTTATCAAAATGTAATTAAAATACTATGTTTACTTCCCTAACATGTCTACTAGTACTTACGCAAACATTGATCACACTACAAACAATACAAAACTATAATGCTATAATAAACAGAAAAGATGAATTCATTGTTTACCAGCTCAGCAAATAACATTCAGCTACATTTCCTCCCCCTGCGTCTCTCACTCACGCGTCTCTCTCACACACATCTACACAGCCCCTCCCCTCCGTGCACACCACGTCTCCATGAGCATTGAACATCGAAAGCAAGTTCGCGAAAGGTTGGTATCTCGTGAACACCTTTAAACAATCACACATTAAAAAGGGGTATAAAAATATTTATATTCTGAATAAAATTTTGTCAGTGTGTTAAAGTTACAATTTGTAAGATATTTGCAGTAAAATATCCAAAAACCACTAGGCTAGTGTTATATATTTTTATATACCAGCTGATTACTAACAATATCTCTAATGTTTTCAACTACTTGTAAATTATGAGAAAATTCCCAGTCAAGTCGCCTGTCAATGACGTTAGTTACCCTTTGTTACCGCCTTTACTGACGTAGAAACCACATGACAACAGTGTCATGGACAAATGCTGAAGTTGTGTCTAGCGTCCAACAAATCACTTGTTTGCTTCAAGCAGTTCCTTATTTATTTTTTCTTGCATGTTTTATGGTGGATTGTGTTACTTATTTCTGGAACATAATTACTGTTTACCGTCTGCTGCTGGTTCTGTCAACAAGGACAGCTTCTGTAAATGTAAGCGTATGGGCCAACCAAGCGACCCAAGAAGAGTTTGGGACAATAGGAGAGAAAGAGCGAGCAATAATATCGGTGTTGCATTTTCTAGATGGAGAGAGCTTCGCGACAAATCTTGCTTGTGTTTTACTCGAAAGGTGAGTTGTTTTGATTCATACCTTTACACAAAACGTATGCTATTATCACGATCAGCAAGATTAGTATTATGGGGCATACACGCCAAACACGGGACATTGCGTCTCTATACCCACGCGAAGATGCATCTGATCCATAGTCTGATCGCGTCTTTGCATTGACTTTGTATGTAATCTACTTGTGCAAATCGTTGAATACACATTTGAAAATTATGACATGACAACATTTATCAAATTTACCTCATCCGTTATATCCATGATTTATATTTCTGTCTGATTGATGGCCGTCAGCAGTTGGGTAGACAACAAATCCCATCATTCCACGCTCCTTCTTAGTGTCATCAAACCACGTGATTGTTATTGTTTTGGTAGTATGCCCTCTCGTGGCAGGTCCTACAATCTGTACCTTTATTGTCGACCCGAGAAGCGATTAGCCTTTTTCACATGCAACCGGAAACTACGTCACGCAGGGTAAACTTATTTCCGCCACAGCTGCAACACCGGCGTTTTGACAACATGGATCGTTATTTCACTGCTTCTCTCTCAACGCTGCCGCGACTCGGATTCGAGGATGTTGAAAGAATAGTTGGACGACATTCAACAACTAAAGAAGCAAGGCTGAGCAAGGGCTATAAATTCTTTGTTGAGGAGTTTATTCACAATTATCAAGGTAAGTTGACAACTAGCTGACGCTAGCATCTGCAACATTATGAATGCTAACCATTTCGTATGTGTTCAGTCTCGAATGTTGTTGAACGGAAGGTGGTAGTGAGAGCAAGGTGTTATCATTCTATGAGGAAAAATGAGGAGCCCCACACACTTGAGGTTATATGTAAATAATATGCCTGTTGGCTTATGAGTTCATCAGATCAGCTATTACTGTTCTGACTGCAGGTCACTCCATTTTAGTTAAAATAACTGCGGTTGCAGATTTTCAATTCCCTTTCTTTTACTTTCACCTGTCGTAACGTTTTCTCTCTCTCTCTCTCTCTCTCTCTCTCTCTCTCTCTAAGTTAACGTTACGTCTCTTAAATCTTATGCGGTTGCAGACTTTTTCTATATTTCTTGCCTTTGCTGCTGTTTGCAGCTTTCAATTAAAAGCACGTAATGTATATTACTAATAAAAATTACAATTCATTAGCTAAACAATTGTCTTCTCAAACAGATCGCATTGGAATCGGAGGGGGTCGTTAGTGTTGCTGACTATATTTGCAGCTGTGCAGCTGGTAAAGGATTGTGCAACCATCTGACAGCACTTTTGTATCAGACAGCCCACTACGTGCAGCTTAATTTACAAACCGTCCCACCACCACTGGCCTGCACGAGTGAGCCACAGAGATGGCATCGTCCAAGAACACAGGCATGTATTTTTCTTCTCTGCACTTGGTAATAATACTATTAACTCAAAGAAAGTATATGTTAACATTAAAACATAGATAAATAATGAACAAGAGTTCAGATTAAGTAACAAAAATGAAAATCACCAAAGATCAATAAACAATTTTTAACTATTACTGTACACGTTTTATATAAAGGGAGTACATGCAGAGGCAGTGAGTGAACTTTGTGTAGTGAAACCAAAATCAGTTGGGAAGACTGGAATCAAGTCTACCCTATACAAGGCTTACACGGGTAATTCACAACTTTGTTTATGTGTGTGTGTTTGTTTGTTTTGTTTCTGTTTGTTTGTGTGTGTGTGTGCGCACAGCTACAGCTTAATGTCTTCACGACTCATAATTTGTGTTGATTTCTTTAGGTCCCCTTCCAGATGCTGATGTCTTGGCTTCTGGTGCAAAACTAAATCGGATAAATCCCAAGCCTATGCTGGCACACATACTTGAGGGTATGTCAAAAGTAGAGTTGGTCCCCTCACAATTTGGTCCTGTACCTCTTGGCAGTCCACTGTCTTACAAATGTCCCCCTATAGCTGCAGGTGTTCCTGATGTTAATTTTCCCCCACTACCTGTGCTTGGTTATGAGTTTAGCTGTAATTTTAAATTTGTGCCCACACACCATCAAGCACTTCATCTGGAGTCTATAAAGGTTACCCATAGCTCAGCTTGCCAGATTGATGAGGCCACAAGACTACAGTCAAAATGCACTGCTTGGGGACAAATTCGGAAATCAAGGATTACTGCGAGCAGGTTCCGGAAGGTTTGTCATGTGGTTGGGGATTCAGCTAGTCAGTCATTGGCCACAAGAATCATTAAGGGCACAAGGCAGACAAGTGCTATGAAACGTGGCCTTGAACTTGAGCCAGATATTTTGAAAAAATATTCTGAGACAGCAAGTGTTAGTGTCCTACCATGTGGCTTTATTATAAACCCAGAAGTACCACATCTGGGAGCTAGTCCAGACGGACAAGTCCACGATCCATCTGAAAAATTCCAGTTTGGACTAGTGGAGGTAAAAAGTACCTCTGCTGACAATATTGCTCAGGTTCCGTTTGTGAAAATTCAGAGAGGAATAGCCAAACTTAAAGAGACCCATAAGTACTACTGGCAGGTACAAGGTCAGGTTGCAGTTACTGGTCTTCATTGGTGTGACTTTGTGACTGACACGAAATCAGATTGCACAATACAGAGGATCTGGCGAGATGATGCGTTCATAGCATCAATGAAAGACAAGCTAGACATGTACTATTATAACGTTTACATGGGTGTCTATCTGTCAGCGGTATGAATGGACAGTTTATTTTCATATTATACTATGAATTTAAGATTTTTTTCTTATGTGTATATACTTTATGTAGTTGAGTAGTATGTAGCATATTTTGTGGTGTAGATCTTTTGTAACATATTAGAGAAATCACAAATTATACTGTATGATTGAATATATAGTGCTTGCGCTTAAATAGATGTAAATATGTACATACCAAGCTGAACACATTTTGTATTCAATATTCTATAACGTATATGATATGCATACACATTTACTGGTTGTATATATTTATTTAATACAATGTGTGAAATAACAATGAACACCAGAGCAGAGTTGACAATTTTTTTTCATGAATTATTATAAAAAAGACTTTATCAGCTATTTCATTGTGTCTGTCCAGTTAATTAATACAGATTGTTTCAATATACACAGTGTAATAATATTAAATACTCCATACTCATCGGGAAGAAGGAGGCGGGAACTGACGCACAATCAAAACATAATTTTAATATTCAAAATAAACACAAAACAGCGCGTCAGCCCCTCACGGCGACTGACGCGCACAAATAAAAGCCAAAACATAAAATAATGTCCCAGGCCTGGTCCTCTCTCGTCCTTCACGGTCGTCGCTCCAGTTTTATAACCTTCCATCTCCTGCGTGGGACTCGATACTGGCGGTGGGGCGCAGGTGCAGCTCATCTCCAATCACTACACCTGGCCTCACTCCTCGTTCCCACGACTCTCGGCCCCGCCCCACTCGCCACATACCCCCATCGCCCCTCGCAGGCCGGGGGGTACCCTCGAGACTGCGCTCTACCCCCCCCCCTTCCCTCCGGGGGGGGACCGCTCACGGGGACCTGCAGGAACCTGGGGGTAGGACAGACGAGGCGAGAGAAAAGGAGATGGAAGGAGGAGCGACAAGGACGAGAGAGGGGAGAGAGGAAAGAAAAAAAAAATTCCGGTTCCCAGACGCACTGCTGCTCGGCCCTCCACCAGCTGGGTGATCTCCTCCGCGGTGCCCGGCGGTGGCACTGGACGGCCCTCGGCGGACGGCACGACACTCCTCCGCCACCCGATGGACGGCGACGGCTCCTCCGGTTTTGGGCAGCGGCAGGAGTCCCCCGTTCCCTTCCCCTCCGGACTCAATCGTGGAGGCAGCAGGCTCCCGCCCCCTGGCGAACGGCGCCGACTCCTCCGCTCCCTCACGGACGGCAGCCGCCCCTCCATATCATGGGCGGCCGGCAGCGAGCTCGCCCGTCCCCGGCAACTCACTCCAGCCCACCGCCTCGAGCGTCCCTGGCGGCACATACCTCGCCTGCTCGAGGGCACCGCGGATTCACCACAGCGGCGAGGGATCTTCAGCAGCGCGTCCCTCCATCTCCCGGGCTTCGGCACCACTGTAATAATATTAAATACTCCATAATCATCGGGAAGAAGGAGGCGGGAACTGGCGCACAATCAAAACATAATTTTAATATTCAAAATAAACACAAAACAGCGCGTCAGCCCCTCACGGCGACTGACGCGCACAAATAAAAGCCAAAACATAAAATATTGTCCAGGCCTGGTCCTCTCTCGTCCTTCACGGTCGTCGCTCCAGTTTTATAACCTTCCATCTCCTACGTGGGACTCGATACTGGAGGTGGGGCGCAGGTGCAGCTCATCTCCAATCACTACACCTGGCCTCACTCCTCATTCCCACGCCTCTCGGCCCCGCCCCACTCGCCACACACAGATTAACTTTTAATTTACAATAAAAAGTAAAAGCACATTTATTGATGGTAAATATTAAAGGTATGCATTGCAACTAACTGAAAAAACTTTTTTTAAAAAATTAAAAAACTGTCACAAGTTAACATTACTATTATAATAATCGGTCATTCTAATAAAATCTAACATGCTAATACACAATCACTCTTTAAGAAACATTGGTCCCTGATAATTAACCATAAAACAGCAATTATGCCAGATCTGATTAACACTTCCTGACAATGTCAGTGGCACAACAGAATCCCAGATGTGGTTTTCCTTGACCCTTTCCACCAGAATTCTGAGGCATGCAATGGCCTGTGTTTTTTCACACTCCTGTTTGCTGAACTGCTTGGCACATTTGAAAGGAGGAATTATCAGTCTAGCACCAACACTGGAGAGCATGTCTTCAATCGTGAAACCCTTGTCTGCCATGACCACATCTCCAGGCTCAAGCAGGTCAAAAATCCCAGATTTCTTTGTGATTTCTTTGTCAGAGATTGTACCTGTATAAAGCTGAGAGATAAAAGTCACTGCACCACACGGAGCTACCCCAACCAGACCTTTGAATGTGGTAGTGCTCTTGTAACTGGAGAAGATCTCAGAGTGGAGTGTCAGCGATGTAGGGCTTTCACAGCGGATTTCTGTGCAGTCCAGGATGACTCGCAGGTGTGGACTGAACAAACGGTAATTCTCTGGCATGGAGGAGCATATTTGTTGCTTTGACATCCAAATGGGTACTGAACCCAACACAAAGAACAGGTAATTAGCCCAGGTGACAATGGTCCTACTCACCGTAGCCACACTAACTCCAAAAATGTCTGCAATAACTTGTTCCCTCAGTCCAGCAGCTACCCGACAGCAGTACATGAACAGTTCATCTATGAGCTGGATTTTCCGTGCAGGGCTAGGGCTTGGGGATGCTTCCTGACCCATCCTCTGTGCCTTGGTCCAGTACACCAGATTGCTAGCAGATGGACATATAGACTCCCAGAACACCTGGAAAACTTCCTGTGACGGAAACTTTGTGTAGTATCTGAGAGTTTGATCAGAAACACAAAATCTGTTCAGTACTGTTTGTTTTCCTAGTGACATTTTCTGCAACCTTGCCTCCAGCTCTTCGATGTACTGCAGAGCCTCATCTAATGCACCTATAAAAATGTAAAATATATATAGTTAGTCATACTATTTGTAAATTTCACATCACAGTACACTGTTTGCACCAAAGACAAAAGGGTCATTCTATAATTGCAGGTACATTTGGTGTCCAAAATATGTTTTGTCCCTGCTTTTACATTTCTTTCAATAATTCTATTTGTTACTCAGTGTCATGAATCACAAGATGTTACAGACTATATATATATATATATATATATACACACACACACATATACACACACACACATATATATATATACATATATATATATATATATATATATATATATATATATATATATATATATATATATATATACACGCACATATACATATATACACATATATACATATACACACACACATAAAACCTGCAACATCTTGTGATATTATTGTTTTTTTATTTATTTCTAGTTGTCTGATGTGTAAATTCTGCCACCATGAAATTATATTATTAAAATAGAGTGAGAATATTAATAGTATTTAAGAATCGAGTCATACACAGACACACACATACATCACTGTCATTTCAACAAGATTATTATTTCCAGCTATACAAGACACTATTTACAGAAAATATTTTTATGGCCTTATACATCCTGTGATCAACGACAATGAGAAAATTATAAAATGATTAATATTATTTGAAAACTATTTGAAAAGGCTTGAAACTTTGGACAACAAATGTGCCTGCAATTATAGAATAAGCAAAAAAAAAATGTTTACCTGGAGGTGGTTGTGCCGCGTAATCATGTTCCTCAACTTGAATGGATTCATTAGGTGCAGTTTCTACCACCTGCTGCTCCTGAACACGAACGTCCACTCCAAGTCGCAAGGCAGTTCTCTCAAAAGCTGACAGCCTTTGAGGGGGTACATGGAAATTGTTCCACGGAAAACGACTGGGAATGGAACCAACTTTCAGCCGCGAACTTCCTGGAACGTAATCGGCAGCAGTAAAATGCTGACTACAGACATATGTGCTACCTCTCCGAATTACGAAAGTACACCCTTCCTCTCGTCTAATAGCAACGATCCATTTCTTTTTGTGGTCTTCGTTTAAAGGAAACACGTGAAAACTCAAATATGGTTGTTTTTGTTTAGAATTAGTGCACTGAGGGACGCTACAGCAACACTTACTCCTCGACTCCGCCATTGTTACCGGAAGTAACTTTACCCTGCGTTGGCGAACGCCGGAAACACAAAACCCGGAAGTGTGAAAAAGACTAATTGCTTAGTTAACTAGTCGCAAGTTTGAG
Organism: Carassius auratus; assembly: GCF_003368295.1. Classification (NCBI taxonomy): domain Eukaryota; kingdom Metazoa; phylum Chordata; class Actinopteri; order Cypriniformes; family Cyprinidae; genus Carassius; species Carassius auratus. Next base: position 28,785,734 of record NC_039250.1, read on the forward strand.
GTAAAATGGACTTGGGTTGTTGATGTCAAAACATTATATAAGCTGTTATTCAAATATTAAATAATTTTATGTCATTTGTTTACTCTTACACTGAATGTTTGGTGCTTCAATCCAGATGAGGAGGCTAGGGTAAATTTAGTATAGTCTGTGAAAATTGTACAGCTGTGGTATTTGTCTTACGTTAGGGTGTGAATTTTGTATAGAAAATTATTGCTTGACTGAAGTAAATCCATCTCTCTCTTTCTCACCCACTCACTCACTCACACAAACACCAAAGGCACACACACACACACACAAAAAAGAAAATCTGTATTGAAAATGTTTTGTGTGTGTGTGTGTTATTTGTCATGTTCTTTTCTCAGATTGATCTTCTTGACAATCTGACAGAAAAGTCTTTTTGTGGCTAAAAATGGGTTGAATACATGGGGGTTTAAGTATGTCTTTAGTCTGTTGGCTCTTAGGGTTTTTACTGGCACACGTCACTTACACATTTTGCACTTACTGCGGAGTGTTGAGACTGTTTATATATTTGTGCCCATATGTATATTTTATGTACTGGTTTTATTTTTTAATGAATAGTTTCTAAAATTGTATGATGTTTTTGTTGAGTTATTATTACACAATACTTTTTCTGATCTTTTTGAATCTTGCCTCTGACAATTAACCCCAATTAGGAAAAAAAAGGCTAAAACCTGACACTAAAACTAATAAAAACTAAACTAAAACTAAGCATTTTCAAAAAAGAAAAACTAAACTAAACTAGTAAACCCACTTTAAAAACTAATTAAAACTAAACTGAATTTGAAAACAAAAAGTCAAAACGAAATTAAAACTAATGGAAAATGTAAAACTATAATAACCTTGGGATGAACATCAAATTTAGCAGGGTTTCATGATTATTATTATCAAATATTTGTATGGAACATGAAAATGTCACATTTCATAAAATCTTAATTTCGGTCAGTCAGATATGACCTGGATATTTCATTGTGAAACTTAAACAGTCAAAACAATAAATTACAATAAACCTTAAAATATGACCAATGATTGACTGCAGGGGCGGTGTTAGGGGTGGGCTTAGGGGGCTGGAGCCATGAATGTTTTCAGTAAAGCCCCGAATGTTTTTATTACCACCATGCCATCAATGAGTTTTCATGCCCAATAAAGTAATTAGTATATTATATATATAGTATACCAATTAATATATTATAATTTAAATAAATAAATATCTCTCGACTCTCATGTCTACAGTGTCTGTCAATTTACGCGTTGTCATTCACACACGACGAGAACCGCCCACTGAGTCTAGTGCTTCTGACTGACATGTAAACTGGCCAACCATCGATGAGCGTCTGTACGATCCAGCCAATGAAATGAGATCTTTTGGAGGCAGGCGGTTTGTTGGCGTGTAGTATTTTACTAGATCAATTTATTTGAAAATTAAAATGGATATTTCAAAATTCTTCAAAAAAAAAAAAAAAAGGACGTAAAACGTATTTTTCGGGTTTTAAATTGTGTCTGATTTAACGTTATATTTTGAACATCTAACAGTTAACGGTTGCGCAGCACAGTCTTTAGGACACACACACACACACCGAGCAGTTATAATGTTTGCTTAGCACGGTCTGTGGCAGAATTTTCCGTCAGGACAACAATTCAATATACAAGATAATAAAAAAAAGACATATTTCGCAAAGGAAATGGTTCCAAACAAAGCATGTTGTTGTGCTCTGCAGCAGCACACAGCGGTGTTTACTGAAAAAATTTGCTTGAGTGACTTTTAGCGTACTTTTTTGCTTCTTATTCCTGTTCTACCAGGACGAGTGTAAGCAGTCAGGCTTGATTGGAAAAGAAAAGTGAGATAGAGACACAACATCAGCATATGTGTCAGGATACACGGGACAAACTTTAAATAAATTTTTTTAAATTAGTTTTTTTTTTTTTTTTTGTAGATTTTAAACAAGGTAAATCTTTCTGATTTATTAAAATAAAAAGTCACATAAATGGATTTTTCTGGGCTAAGCCCCGGATCTCCACTCATCCTAGAACCACCCCTGATTGATTGATTGTCCTCTGCTCCACCCTGGTGGGCTTCTGTCCTATCTTCTCGGCTGTGGTGGTTCTCTGCTCCGCCCTGGTGGGCTTCTGTCTCGTCTGCGCAGCTATGGTGGTCGTCTGGTCCACCCTGGTGGGCTTCTGTCCCATCTTCTCAGCTGTGGTGGTCCTCTGCTCCGCCCTGGTGGGCTCCAGCTCCATCTCCGAGTTAAGCCCATGGCGGCCCACTGTTCCCGAGTTAAGCTATGTTCCCAAGTTAAGCCCATGGTGGGCCCCTGTTCCTGAGTTAAGCCCATGGCGGGCCCCTGTTCCCGAGTTAAGCCCACGGCGGGTGCCTGTTCCCGAGTTAAGCCCTGTTCCTGAAGTTAAGCCCTTGGCGGGCCCCTGTTCCCGAGTTAAGCCCTGTTCCCAAGTTACACCCAGGGCGGGTCCCTGTTCCCGAGTTAAGCCCATGGCGGGCCACTGTTCCCGAGTTAAGCCCATGGCGGGCTTTTCCATGTCAGGTCCAGGAAAGGCTCATGATCTCCATGTTAGGCCCAGGAAGGGCTCCAGTTCTGTCTGCTCTGCCCCGACCACTGCACTTCCTCATGGACCTGGCCCTCCATCCCTCCGCCTCCGCTCCTAGATTGTTTTGAGCATCTAGAAGCCGCTCCTTTTGGGGGGGGGGGGTCTATGTCGTTGGCTATGTCATGATCATTAGATGGAATGCCCATGAACTTCTCAGGACCATTCCACTCATCAACCACCAGATGTCACTTGGACACTAGCACCTCTCGTACTGTTGCACCACATCCGAACTACATTCCCCATGAGTCACTGCATCACTGCACTTGATGAGGAGGGAAATAGGAGGCATGGTGGAGCCTATAGGTCAATGGGCAGAGGCGGCGTCCGGTGCTTAGCGGTTGGAGGCAGAGACAGGGGGTACTCTGGCCCCCGCGTTACTGGAGGATGGCTGTCCCGTGGAGCTTGCACCGCATAGATGGTGGGCTGAGGGTGAGCAGAGGGGCTGCCAGGTACTGCTGCTGTAGCCCATCTGCTTCAGGGTTTGACGTGTTGTGCGTTCAGAGATGGTATTATGCATAACTTGGTTGTAATGAGTGTTTTTTTGAGTTACTGTTGCCTTTCTATCATCTCTAACCAGTCTGCCCATTCTCCTCTGACCTCTGACATCAACAAGGCATTTTCATCCACACAGCTGCCGCACACTGGATATTTTCTCTTTTTCGGACCACTCACTGTAAACCCTAGAGATGGTTGTGCATGAAAATTTAAGTTGCTGCCTTGTGATTGGATGAATAGCAGTTTGTGTTACCAAGCAACTGAACAGGTTTACCTAATAAAGTGGCTAATGAGTGTATATATCTGAATGAAGAATATAGTTATAAATCCTGAATTTTAATTTAAATATGTAATCATTAATTGTGAAAACCAAGAAAGTTTTACTAAACTTAATTTAAAATAGAGTACATAAATTACAGAAGCCCTGAATCTCAAATGGATGTGTATTAATACCTCAAATTCATTTACAAGAAAAAAAAAAAAAAAAAAAAAAAAAATATATATATATATATATATATATATATATATATATATATATATATATTTCTCACATTGATTGTATTGTTACGGTGGTACTTACTACAGAGGTGGGATATATTAGGCAGCAAGTCCAGTCCAATCACACAGAAGAGCTACTGTTACACAAATCACAGAAGACTTTATTCTGCTGGTCACATCGCAGACCTGTCCAGTGTCCAGCTGTAAGCACCTACAGTGCTTACATGAGCATCAGAACTGGACCATGGAGCAATGGAAGAGGATTGCCTGGTCCAATTATGTTTTCATTTAGATCAGATTACTGCAGAGCACATACAGTTTACCTGATGACAGTAGCCTCTCTCTGATCTCTCTCTCTCTCTCTCTCTCTCTCTCTCTCTGTGTGTGTGTGTGTGTGTTGGTATATACCAGTCATTTTTGACCTTGTGGGGACATTTAAGTTTTTTGAAAAAATAAAAATGCAGGCTGAAGGTAAAGGGATAGAAAATACAGTTTGTACAGTAGAAAAAAAATTACGAAACTACTGGTAATTTTTGAATAATAATAATAATTTAAAAAACACTGTTTAGCATGTTTTTGTTGTTGTTCTTAAGCATTTTTTTTTACAAAGACACAGTAAGTGCCCTCCTATACCATGTTTGCCTTATACCAATGTCATCATACACATGTGTCCTCATACACCATATATACAGAACACACACACATCTCAAAATTAGTAATCTACCACAACACATTATTGGTTCAGTTCCTCTTTCTTATTTAGAACCAAAACTGCTTCTGAAACACAATCATTTAAGTCAGCAGGGAGATGTCTTAGAGATTTGGTCTGACTGTTTTTCTTCCTTTTTTTCATTTTCATGTCCTGTAACAGGTGCAGGTGTCTCACCCTCTACAGCTAGTATAGGATACTGTCAAGTGCACCCTGTGTTCTCTTTATCTAAAACGGTCTTATTTCTTCTGCACTGTAAAGCAAATTTTGTTTGCCTCTTCAGACAGTATATATGCTTAGGCTATAATAATATATAAATATATTTAAAACCATTTACATGAACAATGTCACAGTCCTGTACACTTATGAATATGCAATTTAGCTAATAAGATAAGGTTGATCAAATACTACAGCTAGGGTTTTTGCGACTTCAGATAAATGGTTGAAAATAAAATCAAACTACCAATACCGAATAAAATAAACAGCATCTATTTCAAAAGGTACAGTTTACAGCAACCTTCTTTTGCGAAATATGATGGTTTAGCTAGATTTGTTCTATGAATAAGTTTAAATCGCCCTTCCTTGACTGTAGTAAACGTCACCACAGAACACTGACGCCAGCGCGCAGTACCGGAAGAGAAGCCTAGTTTCCGGTTAAACAACACTGACGATGGTTTATGTGTCAAACGGTAAGTGCTAAAAACAATTCTTGTTTTGTTAAGAAAAATGATGTTATCTTTGCTGACAAACATGCACTATTGTTATTATATCAAATAAATGAGCATACGTGACTAAATATGTGATTTAGCATCATTGTGTTAGTTTGTTTATATTTTATATTTGATCTAGATTTTTAGGCTCTAACGTTACTGTTAATGTTATATGTATGCAGCGGGGTCTGAGAGTAACTTAATTTCGATTCTCTGTATGTATATACTCTACATGTGGAAGAATTGACAATAAAGCAGACTTGACTTGACTTTTAATACCTCCAATGTTACTAACGTACAGCTGTTGTGTGTCACTCTGCCTGATCTGAGACTTTATATCAGTATGAATCACAGACCGACATCTGTGTGTTACAATCATAATATCCGGGTCACGTTAAGAGGAATGTTTCGCGAATCCTGAATACACACAGCTCCTCCTGAATATTTATTAAATTAATTCGAGGTTCTTTACATTTCGCCAGTTTACATATTCGTTATTGGTCCGTATATACAGCATATGCCTTTACGAACGTGATGTATTAAATATTCATAATAACGCTGTCGACATAGTAGGATTCGTAATGTTGCAGCACCACATCAACTTAGACGTTGTTCGTCCAGTATAAGTGACACATCTGGTCTGTATCTCATCTGGTCTGTTATGTGTGATGTCTCTCTCTCTCTCTCTCAGTTGTGTTCTCTCTGGTCTGTATCTCATCTGGTCTGTTGTGTGTGATCTCTCTCTCTCTCTCTCTCTCTCTCTCTCTCTCTCACTCAGTTGTGTTTTCTCTGGTCTGTATCTCATCTGGTCTGTTGTGTGTGATGTCTCTCTCTCTCCTCACTCAGTTGTGTTTTCTCTGGTCTGTATCTCATCTGGACTGTTGTGTGTGATGTCTCTCTGTCCTCAGGTCAGGTTCTGGACAGCAGGGCCCGGTCGCCCTGGAGCCTGTCCTTCCTCAGTGAGCTCTTCTGGGGGGCTGTCGAGTTCATCGGCTTGTTGTGAGTCCATTTAGTTTGATGTGTGTTTTCTCTGGTCAGCTGGGACAGTAACTTTAGTTTCAGTTTTTATATTGCCTAATACTAGTTTTAGTCATTTATAATAACATGTGTTGAAAATATATTTTCCACTGCATTTCGAGTTATTACACTTTTTTTTTTTTTTTTTTTGTGGCAAAAATTCAAAATCCCAATTAAATGAAAATTGTTCAGCTAAAATGTACCTAAATTCATAAACACTTTTGCTGGTAAACAGTGGTTTAAACCACTGCCTGGTTTGTAGTCATCAATGCTTCCAAGAGTTTCACAGTCGTTTTTGCAATTTTTATAAAGCCTCTTATAATAATCATAATTAAGATCAGGGTCCAGACTCGTTCCGCAGGCTACTGAACTTATATGGATTTTTAACAATACTGAATGTGTATAAAAAATAAATGAAGGCTCAATGCGTATAAGATGAATATGTTCATAACAAATGAAGAGTAGTCGACCCTGTTGTAAATGAAGTCCTGATCAGACTGTAAGTTCACTCAAGACCTACACATATTGAAAGATGGACCGTCATCAGAGTGTGATTTTCTTTAAAATAACTTTGAGCATATTTTACTGGACTGTCCTTAATTCAGAAATAAGAGTGAATGAGGAACTGGTAAGGATATAAATAACTGTAAAATTGTATAATGTCTGTCAGATATTAAACTGAAAGGTTTATACAGTTTATTTGTATAATGTGATATTACAATTTCATATTTTTGTTATAAATATACCCGTTGAAACTGATATGGCATTAAATGAATAGTTTGCCTAAATTGAAAATGTATTAATTTGTTTTGTAATGTTTTTATGTTCACAATCATTAAATACAAGTGAAAAACTGCCGTCAAAAATAAACACACATTAACACATATTCATGTTAAGAGTTTTATTATTTTTATTAACTTAAAACTCTCCCGAGCAGTGTTTTGTGCCCTCAGTTAATTTTACATCATGAAAACACTACCTACAGGTGATTAACAATTTTTTTTTAAATCATCCACCGAATGATCATCATTTGTGGAAGTTAACAACGATGCCACCTCAGTTAATTAGTCAAATATTAAACTGACTTAATGCTTACACAAGATATTTCAATATAAATAATTTATGAAATAAATGTTAAAGCAGAAAGATGACAATGTAAGATGTAAACGACATCTCTCCTTCAAACTCGATTGGAGTGTACATCAGTTGTAGACTCAAAATCAGAATGCATTGTGGGTAAAAAGTAGTGAAGGAATGTAGGAAATAAAGTGAATTCAGACAGGACTTGCACCAGATGTAGTGCACTATATAGTGGCCAGTGAGCGGTTTGACAGCGCTTTAGTGTTAGAGGTTTGCTCAGGTCACTAGTGATGATCGACCTGCCCGAGCTAATGATCTGTGTAATGTCTCCGCAGCTTCCAGACTCTCGTTCAGCCTGATCGGTCTAAAGATGGCCCCAGCAGTGCATCGTCTCGCTTCAGTGATGGCAGAGGGTACGTCTCAACCCTTCATCAGCAGAACCACTGCTTCTGAACTCATGACTCGATCCGGTTCTGTGTGTTTACACTGTGATGTGTGTTTCTGCAGTCCTCCTGGATTCCCTGGGCGCCGGCGGATGGGCAGAATAAACCACGGTGCGGGTCCCACCCCTCCTCCTATGGGCGGAGGAGGATGAGGAAGGTGAGGAAGAGAGAAGAGCCTGCAGAGCAACCTGACAAAAACCTACTGAGAAGAGTTCATCAGTAAAAACCGTCTGTGTGTCTGTCTTTCAGGTAAACGCCTGCACAGCGATGCAGGCGCACAGGAGTGTGACACGCTGGTTGTAGACTGCATGCTGCTCAGATAGAGCTGCGCTGCAGACACACACTCAGTACGTCACACTCCTCTTCCTTCGGCTGCCGCTGCTGTCACGCAGTTTCTTGACGTTACTCTGGGAATTCCTCGTCTGAGGGGCCGGAGCGACTGATCATGGCAGCCAGACCCCAGCCGCCATCAGAGAATAACACACACACTCACACATACACACACACACACACAGGTTACATAACTTAAATCTCTCTCTCTCTCTCTTTTTTTAGTAATATCTTCCGAAAGTAATGTTGTATGAACCCTGCATCAATAAAGTAAGTTATAATGAAGATGGTTTGTTCTGTCCAGACTCATGGCTATTATTACTTCTATTAGTGCATCTAGTCAAGAAGATCTGGAAAATTTTTATCCAGCAGTTACATTAATTACATACAGCACAGTTAATTCTGTCTTCAAGTTATTAAATAGTACTTCAATTTAATATTCTATTGTTAATTAAGTGATTATTATCTTATTCGCTCTATAAGCAAAAATATTGAGAGACCTGGGTTGTGTTTTCCAAAGCATCATAACTCTCAGTAGATTGTAAAACCATTACAACCAATGGCCTCAACGATCAAATTATCTTAGGATGCTTTTGAGAGACACAGTCTATTACACAAACAGGGGTGACATTATTATTATGGTGGTGCTAAAAAAGCTGCATGTTTGTAAGAAGCAAACCCATCAAAGATGTTCAACTTCAACTTACTTCCTGAAAAAACTAACATCTTCACAAAAGCAAGAGAGCAAACATGAGTTTGCACATTCTATAGCACATTTACAAACAAAGTGCTTTACAACAACAACAACAAAAAAAGAGGAGAGTAGGAAATAAAAAGGGGGTCAAGACCAGATATCACTTTGTAAACAAACAGGATAATTTTAAATCCTAGCTGACCAGCCAAAAATCAGAACCTCAGACTTACTCTTGTTTAAATAAAGAAAGTTGTTAGAGAGCCAGAGACTAATGTCAGTATAGCGTTCATATACTTTGTCCAAATAACATGATTAAGCTAGGCACACGTGACAATAACGTTTTAAGATCATTGACCTAAATATGGTATAAAATACTGTACTTCTGGAAAATGGTTTCCAAAGGAGGCATATACAAAGAAAACAGCAGTGACACCAGAATCGACCCCTGAGGAACGCCACATACTAAAGGAGCCAATGTGTGCACTACAACCATCCTGTCATTTAAATACGATGCAAATCACTGAAGGAATGTGCCCTAGACACCAACCCAACACTCCAAGCAATTAAGATGAGTCTTTTGGTCAATCGTATCATAGAAAAGAGTTAAGAGAAAAGTGAGAAGCTGTGGGTTTTGTAATTAACATATCCATCATTAAGATGTTTTTGGCTTGGTTTCTAGCTCAAATACAACTCCTATATCCATGATATTTCTTTCTCCAGTGAAAAAAAGTATTGTTTGAATCATGAAAGAACTATGCACTCGCACTGCTTGTTGATTTCAAATTTTTTGTGTCCATGAAAAAAACTAATCATGGATGGCCTGAGAGTACACTTGTTTTTTTGTTGTTGTTTTTATTAGCAAATTTAAAATCTTTGGATGAATTTTTTTCTTAAATGTGAAATTTATAGATTTCAGTCACGTGACCAGCTCAAAGACCTGGAGGGCAAACCATCCATAGTACCAGGCACATGACCTCAAAGAGTGAATGCATATTTTATTCCTCGAGAGAAAGTGCCCTTTTTCTGGGGAGGTTTTTTTTATTATTTATTTATATTTTTAATAAATGAATATATGTATATATTCGTGTGTGTGTTTCTGTTTGTGCGCAGCTTTCCCTGTCGAACAAATAAACATATCAAAATAGCAGGTCAGACTTTCTCCCCTCCGCGTCTCGGTGAGATATATCCATCACTAACGCAGCACATGACACGTCCAGTAGGTGGCGCTTATTGTACGTCCATTAGACAGGCGAGGCGTGTTTTACTCTCCAGCCCTGTAGGTGGCGGACTGTACCTAAAGCTGGTCTGCCAACCGCCACTAGACGGAGGGAAACACTTGCTTTAAACAGTCTCATGTATCAAGCAGTTTGTGGATAAATGTACTCTTAATTTAATTAGCTCATTAGCATCATCAGCATCATGACACAAACAGACAGAGACGCGGAGAATGGACGAGACAGAGAGAAGGACAGAGAGAAAGACAAAGAGAAAGAGAAAGAGCAGCGCGGAGTGAAGAGACCCATAGTTCCTGCAGCTGTGCCAGAGCCACTACAGGAGGTGACAGGATTATTATTATTATATTATATAATACAGTTAATAGTGTATTTATTTACATTATTCACAAGCAGATCATAAACAGAAGTGAAAACAATATATACTGTTTCAGCACTTTCAATGCCAGGACCTCTTACACTCAAAGCAAGACGGGAAGTGACAATATCAGAATAGTTATCATTATTACTTATCATATTATATATTATATTTTCTAATACAAGTAATGGTGTATTTCTTTTATAATAAGCATCCGTTTTATGTTAGTAAGAATTAATTATATTTCCTAAGAGAAATGTAATTTCTTCTAGTAACCGTTGTTTTTCATGTCTATTTAATAATGGTCAGAACTATTTTGCATCTCCTACATATGAAAACACATTCTTGTTTGCTGTTTCAAAATCTGTTTCAAAATCTGATTTATATTGTACAAATCTGAAATGGTCATTCATTTTTGTAGCAAGAGATGTGCACATCATCAAAGTTTGGTTTTGGTTGAACTGCTGACTGAAACCTCTGTATAAATCAGTCTTCTAACCGCTGTTCAAGCATCCCATAGTGATTTATAGGCAGGTAGTGATCGGACCAATCAGAGCGCTCCTCATAAACATCTGTTTGACATCTGATAGGAAACATCCATCTGACGTTTTACAGATGAGCAAACACTCTAACAATACGTCTTCCAGATATCAATGCAGACATCGAATAGACGTCTCCGTGTGATATTAGGGGAGTATGTTTTTTTTTCTCTGGACTGTTGATTGTCATTTTCAGCAAATTCAAGCCAACTTCATTGTGGTGATTCATCCCGGATCCAGAACTCTGCGGATGGGGCGTGCTACAGACACCTTGCCCATAAGTGTTCCTCATGTCATCGCCCGCAGACACAAACAGGGCGGTCAGCGCCGCTACGAGGACCAGTGCCTCTTACGAGACGGACTGAATGCAAGTAACATCTCTGCCTCTCCATAATGTGACGCTAAACACTGCACTGGTGAACGTTTATAATAATGTAGCTAATAAAATACTCTACCAGTCAAGCCTGCGTTTATGTGATACAAAATACAGCAAAGCATTCATATTGTGAAATTTGTTTACTATCTAAAATAACTGCTTTTTATTTTAATGTTTTTTTTTTTTTTATAATTTAATCTTGTGATGTGCAACTGTATTTTCAGCATCATTACTCAAGTCTTCAGTGTCCCATGATCTTCAGAAGAAAAAAAAAATGATGCATTTAGTAGATGCTTTTATCCAAAGCGACTTACTGTATATGACTGAACTGTATATTTCCCCTCATCTGTTGTTCACTGATGCTGTAGTCAGCAGAGAGCAACGAGCAGAGACAAAATGGGCTGAAAATGGTGGACCAGGTGATCTGGTCCAAGAAAATGTCCAATGGTGTGAGAAGAACCCCGGTGTCTGCCGAGCAGGTGAATCATGCTGGAGATGGATCTGTTCTGTGAGCTCTTCCTGTGAATGCTGGTCAATTCTGAGTGTGTGTTTCCAGGCCAGATTATACAACAGACAGATACGGCCTGCTGTGCTCGACCCAAACTCTAAAGTGAACTGGACCAACACATCACATCAGCCCGAGTATCTGGTGGGAGAAGAGGTGAGACAAGAAGCTGTTTATATAACGCCCTGACAATAATCAGAGCTCCTGCTCTCTCAAATGTGACATCTTCTTACGGAAAGGCTAATAATGAGTTAAATCATACAACTGTTAAATGAAAACAAATAAGCACCCTCAAAAATATTTAATTTGGCATCTTTATTCTTTTCGTCTGGATGTTTCAGAGGCAGCTATATGAGATGTTTTCTTCAAATATATATATCATATCACAGTTAAATTCAGGAATACTTAAAGGTGCTGTAGGGAACTTTTGTAAAAAAATATTTTTTATATACTTATTAAACCTGTCATTATGTCCTGACAGTAGAATATGAGACAGATAATCTGTGAATAAATCAAGCTCCTCTGGCTCCTCCCAGTGTCCTATTGCCATTTGCAGAAACTCCGTCGCTCCCGGTAAGAAACAACCAATCAGAGCTGCGGTCCTTAACTTTGTTTGTGTTCAAAATGTAGAAAAATGTATATAATAAGCGAGTACACCATGAATCCATTTTCCAAACCGTGTTTTTAGCTTGTCCTGAATCACTAGGGTGCACCTATAATAAGTGTTTATATTCGGACTATTTTAGATTGCTTCGGGGGTACCGCGGCGGAGTAACCCAGTACCTTTGTGATTCTTCATAGACATAAACAGAGAGAAGTAGTTCCAGCTACGATGTTCTTCTGCAACACGCAAGCAGTTCTGTTTATTAACCGCTAGAGCATCAAAAGTTACCTACCGTAGCTTTAAAGTAACACATGACACAATTATCACAGTCTCATTTTTGACCCAATTATTTCATTGCTTAAAATATATATATAATTTATTATTATTATTATTTTTATTATTTTTAATAAAAGCAATCAAATAAAACACTTGAACACTAATAAAGATCAGTGCACTAATGGAATCCAGTTACCCTTGCCTATAGAAAAACAAAAACTAATTTATTGTGAACGTTGTGTGTATTATCTAAAAATCATTTTAATCTTTAATCGGCGTACCCATGCCATCATTTCATTAAAAGGTAATAGATCATAATTTAAAGGTAAAATCCGAAAGGTCAAAACTGAGGGTGTTTTAATGACAGCTGAGAGATTTCACTCCCTCCATTATTAGTACACTTAACCAAAACTAAAATCAAGCTTAGGTTCATGAAGAGCTTGTTAAAGAAATCCACATGCATCGAGCGGCTTAATCCCAGCCTTGGCAGATTTAGTTTATTTAGAAACACAGAAGAAGCTGAGCCGTGCCTGCTGGACGTGTGATGACCGTCCTCTCTCTGTCTCTGGAGCTCAGGCGCTGTATGTGAACCCTGCAGACTGCTACAGCATCCACTGGCCCGTGTGCAGGGGACACCTGAACATCCACAGCGGGACGGGCGGCTCTCTCACCGCTGCGCTGGCCGACCTGGAGACCATCTGGTCTCACGCTCTACAGAAGCTTCTAGAAATCCCGCTGAAGGACCTGAAGGTACTGATTTCACTGGCACCTGGGTTTGAATGATTGGACGACTTGTTTAGATATTTGTTTTTTCAGTATTACAGATGCATCCTTCTGATCCCAGACATCTGTAACAGGCAGCATGTGAAGGAGGTTGTCAACATGCTGCTGGTTAAAATGGGCTTCTCAGGTATGTCACCTCCCGGCGAGACACTTGTCACTTTCAGAAGTTGTTATATTTGCAGAAATAAAATCTTAATGTGAAACTCGTTAGACTACTCCAGTGCTTCTGAAAGTTAGGGAGCTGGACTGGACATCAGAAAGCATTCTGGGTCAACGAAATGAGAATCAGTTGTGGTGTTTAGTCAGTTGTGGTTCATTCTGAAGCACACACACACACACACACACACACACACAGAGACCCCTTTTAATTGTTCTAGGGATGCCACAGTGAGATTTGTTTTTCCACCAATTAATAAACAGAGTTTTCGATTATATTTTACAATGTAAGATATTTGTCAGTGACGCTTGGATCTTTAGAGTTTACTTATCTTTAACATTACATGTTTATATCTTGATCAATCAAATGTTTGAAAATGGTGCGGAAGTTATTTTTCTTAAATGGGTCATCGGATGCAAAATGTACTTTTGTTGTTTGAAGGTAAATGTTTATCCACCCTATAATGATAAAAATCCACTAAAGTGTTATTGTTATTTCTTTTAGTATTTTTCCTATTTTTTAATCCTCTTTCTCAAATCAGGCTGTTTTGAGGTTCCTGAATTGAATGTTTAAAATGTTACAAATTAGTAAATCATTGAAACATTCTTAATTCCTAGTATGGAAATATATATTCCACATGTCATGTGTGAGGTTCTGAATATAACCATGGTGCAACAGAAATCTTTGGATTTTCCCTTTAGTTTATATGCTAGTAATATGCATGCTAATGAGTAACTAGTACATAGTGGGAATTGGTCCCTAAACTAATATTTTACTAAAAATAATGTGAAATTTAACTGATCACTTAAATACTTATTTTATTTTATTTTTTCAATTTTATTGAACACTACAACAACAAAACAAATATAAACTTACATTAAACATTGACATATTGCAGGATTCCTGAGGGGTCCTTAAAATTTAAAAACATACCAAAAAGTCTTCAATTGTACAAGAAAGTCTCATGTTTTCAAGAGGTCTTAAATTTGGGGACGGAAAGACCAGAGTTGTGATATGTCTTAATAAGACAAACTTTAAAAGGCTCTGATTTCATTGAATATATAAAGTTTACAAAGCGCCACCTGCTGGCAGAGAATGGATGTGCATCTTCAATCTTGTTGTTTTTGTTCAGACCAATGTGAAAATCAACCTGTTTTACACTGTTAACACCCATAGCTGTGAATGTGAACTGGTGGATCGATAGGATAATGCACTATAGAAATCTAAACAGTAAAATTTTTGCTATTTAATTAATATAAAAATGTATTGAAAATAATTGTGTAAATTAATATTATAATTCTTACTTTTGAAAAATGGTTTAAAGGCTGAAATATGAAGTGTATAGTTTTATTTTATTTATTTTTTATGTTTTTGTAAAAACTTGTATAAATCATGCTTTTTACAGTTTGATATGTTACTGTATGCATTGCCCTACCCTGCTCACATGCTGTTAATTGTATTTGGGCGGGTCCTAAATATGAGCTTAAAAATCCTTCAGCAAACCCTGTGTTTTTTAGATTTTTTTATTTGATTTCAGATTCTTCCCCATCGTTTTATCAGTCATCTCTCCTGAATCTATGATGCATGATAGTGAACTACATAGTTTAAATTAAAAGGCAAAACAGTAGTGTGTGTCATGAAATCAGTGTAATGTCCAGCACTGTAACACAGCCTAACTTGATCTCCTGTGTAGCTGTTGTTGTGCATCAGGAGTCGGTGTGTGTGACCTTTGGCAGCGGTCTGAGCAGTGCGTGTGTGGTGGATGTTGGGGACCAGAAGACCAGCGTGTGCTGTGTGGAGGACGGCGTGTCCCACCGCAGCTCCAGGTGAGAGGAAAACACTGTAGGGATGATGCACTTCATTATACACTGTGATGTGTACTGTGTTAAAGGGGTTTCATCTTCTCTGAAGACCGTGGTCTGCTTCCTGGGGAAAACTCAAACATTTCATCAGTTGATTGATGACTAACATGAGGCAGGACAACAACCCACTGGAGCCTACGTAGTTATAATGTCCAAAAAATTCAAGAGATGGGGAAAAAATGCCCGTTTGAGTTTTTGTCTCATATTTACATAATATTTAAGCAATATCACATGAATAATGGTCTAAGTGCAATATCACACGAGTGCAAATGAGGTACTGATCTTATACAACAGTTCAGTAAGAAGTTAAGGAGATTAAGAAGATAAGGGTTATTTAACCCTTGTGTATCGTTCAAATTCACTACTCTTTCATTATGTTTGGGATGAAAACATCCACTAAATTAAACTGCTGTATCAAATTTTTTGTATAAACCTATTTCAACCTCAGTCCTGATCAAAACTACTAAATGTTTTTTAAAAATCCAAGATTTTTACTCTTTAATTGCCAAGTTCATGCTCTCTCTATCTCTCTCTCTCTCACACACACACACACACACACACACACACACACACACACACACACTATGTGTTATCCTCCATATACAAGCCAGAAACCAAGCTTTTTTTCGCACAGGCCTATCTGAAGGGTTAATGGTGCCACCTAGTGATCAACTGTAAAATTAAAAAAAGTTACCTCTTCCCAACAGGGAAAACCACAAACAATCAAGAATGTATGAATATATGGTGTCAAGGCTCTAGGCTAACTTTCTGCAACTTTTTTTCTTATCTGCACCCAAATTTTCAACCGTATTGCATTTAACACCGCAGTTTTACAAGTTGACTTTTTTTAAATCGCTGTCCATATAGGCAATATTGTAGCCGAAATGATTAACTAACAATCTGGTCAACATAAAGTTCTTTATTTGAAGCACAATTCTACAAGAAAGGTAACTTACTGAAAAAGTGTTGGTGCCTAAAGTGCTTCACTGAGTTGAAAATTAAACTTAAAACATCTCAAGATAAATGAAATAAAAAGAGAATCGAAATGAAGTGTTTTAAGCTCTTCAAACTGAACATCTCATGGCTCAATGTCTTATGGACTATCCTTGATTGATGTCACTTGCCCCTCTGATGGACAACTCCTGTAGTTTGGTCTTCTTGAGCTTTGCCCTTGGCTAAACCAGCTAGACTCGATCCTCTACACTGATTCTGATCAGATCTTCCACTGTGTCTGAATCAAGGATGATTTGAACAGCTAAACAGCTTATATGACTGTTTCAGATGTGAAAATAGTTCAGTTTTGTATGTAATAGCAAAGTTATTATGTTTCGTTTCTTTTTTTTATTTTTATATTAAGATAATTTAGAAAAAATTTTGGAGCATTTTTTTGTTTGTTAAATATAGGATTTAGGTTTTTTTTCTTTGTTTTTTTTTTTTAAAGTAACGAACAAGCTGTTTTGGTTTTTGAACCATGAATTGTCCTGTATTTTGATTGTCATGTAGTTGGAAGCTCTGTTTGCCATGCTCTCATGATCTCTTACTGTCATGCAGCACAGTAAACACTATCAAGAATACTTTGAGCTCTTGTGTTGTCTCTGTTGAAGGCATGTTTTTTGTGCAGGTTGTGTCTTGCGTACGGAGGCTCGGATGTGACGCGGTGTTTCTTCTGGCTCATGCAGAGAGCTGGATTTCCCTATAGAGAATGTCAACTCGGCAACAAACTGGACTGTATGTTACTGCAGCAGCTCAAAGAGTCCTTCTGCCATCTGGATCAGGTGACCTGCTAGTGTTCACTAGGACTGGGCGGCATGACAGTGAACATCATTACTGTGGAATAAAGTGTCTATTGTCTATCGTTATCATGGTATCTGCATAACATAATATTACTTAAAAGTTATATACACCTTTGAGTGATAAAGAAACATGCATGAATGAGACAATAAAGAGTGGGACTCTCAATAAGCAGAGCAATATAACTCAATGCAGTGTTTCTGACACACACTGAGAGCCCCTCAATCTTTAGTGTTTTTTGTGCTTTAATGGTCAAATACGCACACAATTATGTCAAAATTCCCGAAATGTGGACTATTCACGTAAACACAGTCGATTATGTGTTATATAAATGTAAACAGTGAGGTGAAACCTGGATTTGTAACAGTCTGTTGGATCAATGTAGTTGGTCTTAAAGGGACAGCAGTCTAATTTAGCTGCTGTTGTCTGCCATTATTAATGTTAATCACTCACTGCACATGACTGAATCACTTTTGGATCTTTAATTAGAATCTGTTCATGTTTGATTGAAACAGTGAAGACTGCAGTCTTTCATTTATACACTTTATTCAGTTTCTGTAATATTTATACATATACTACATGCGAAATACACCTAGCCTACAGTATGTTTCATTGTAGTATAAACAACACTTACAAATGACAGTAGTTTACTTTTTGCATTAAATACAGCACTTTCATGCCATTTAAGAGCAAAATCTCGATTATTTCATATTTATTCGTTGTATTGTGTTTATATATTTTTTTTATTATTATTACAAAAATAAAATAAAAATAATTATATCGAGATATATGTTCTTTTTGTGGAGTAAAATTTCTCCTACCGTGAAGTATTTTAGTCATATCGCCCACCCCTAGCTGTCCTTTTGCTCTTAAATGGCATGAAAGTGCTGTATTTAATGCAAAAAGTAAACTACTGTCATTTGTAAGTGTTGTTTATACTACAATGAAACATACCCACAAGTCTCAAGATAAAACAATTCCAAAACTAGTTCAGTTAGTGAGAAAAAAACATGAAATTGAGTCATAAATATAAATGAATATATGTCTGTGTGTTCAGTATTTACATCATTTTATAATATATGCATATTATGCTTTGTCATCTGCTGTATTATTGATTTTTCTTCAGGATATTTCTGGGCTGCAAGATCACGAGTTTCGCACCCGTTTCCCAGATTCCCCAGTGCTGCTGTACCAGTTACGGTTAGGAGATGAGAAACTCCAGGTAGAGACGGGCCGCTCTTGTGCTTTAGTGGTGGTTTAGTGCTTGTCTGCTGACTGACACCTGTGTTGTTCTGTGTGTTTCACAGGCTCCCATGACATTATTCTACCCCGCTGCGTTTGGGATCGTGGGGCAGAAGATGACATCGTTGCTGCACCGCTCTCAAGGAGACACAGAGGATCCCCATGATGAGCACTTCCTCCTGACCACACAGAGCAAACAAGACCAGGTACAACTCTCTACAGATCCTGAGCTTCTACATCTGTGTCAAGAGAAAATCACTGCATCGAGGCCACTAATACACAGCAGCAAACACATCACAATAATCCACAGTACTCCAGTCCATCAGTTCACCTCTGGAGAAGACAAAATCAGCGTCTTTCTAAAAAAACAAATTCATTACGAAGTTGTTTTTCCAATAGAATTCCTTTATCCATAATAAAAACTCTCATTTGAATCAGGAGAGAAATCTGCACAAAAGGCAAAACCACTCTAAACAAATATGTGGCTGAATTTTGATGAGAGAGGACAAAAGGTGATGGACTTTTCCACTGGAGGAAGTGTTATTTTGAAATAAATTTACATTTAGTCATGTAGCAGATGCTTTTATCCAAATCATCTTACAAATGAGGACAACAGAAGCAATCTGAACAGCATCAGAGCAACAGTGTGTTAGTGCTGTGACAAGTCGGCCTTGCCGATATATCAGTCGACCACTAGTTTGGACTCAAGTGATGTAATATGCAATGTATTTCTCCAAATCTGATGAAGAAACAGACTCAAGTACATCTTAGATGGCCTGAAGATGTGTCCATTTGTAGTAATTTTTTTATTTCTGTGTGAACTATTCCTTTAAACAGTGTTTCTCTTCATTTAGTCTGTTGAAACTGAACAGGTGAGAAAATGAGGAGTGTAATCTCACTGTTTCTCTCTCACACAGTCTTCTAAAGCCACAACAGATCGCAAATTATTCCCGAAGCCTGTTGGGTTTGAGGGGGAATCCAACATGTGCGACCCATCGGAGAAGGGAAATCTTGCTCAGGATTTGGATTTGGGTCACGCTCAAGCCGAGTGCCTCGTCGGCGGGGCGGATGCAGAAGAAACATCGTCCGCTCTGCTGTCCAGGAAGACGGCCATGACTCAGTTTGAGGGACGGGCTCTTGGTGTGGATAAAGCCATCTTACACAGCATTGACTCCTGCGGTAAATACTGCCTTTACCATCACAGGGGGAACCTCCCAAAACCTGGGGGCAAATTTGACCCCCTGAGTAAAGCTTAAAGTTTGGTGTGCTATTAAAAAAATGTTAGGTCAAATAATTTCAGCCATCTCTAACTTGGGTCGTACTTTGGGCACTGTGTGGGGTAATAATTATTGTTAAAGTGTTGTTCTCTTTGTTCTTATTATAAATCCCTATTAGGCCTGCATGATATTGGGAAAAAATGACATTGCGATATTTTATTTTTCTGCGATATATATTGCGATATTTTTTCTTACAAACAAAAATGAAACATTCTCATTTTAAATGATTTAAACATCGACACCATCGTGTCAATTGATTAATATGCACGAGGGAGAGAGAGCAAGACAAAGCTCGTGTTGTTTGAAAAAGGTACGGTCTCTCTCTCTCTCTCTCTCTCTCTCTCAATTCATATTGCTTTATTGGCATGACATACAAAGATACATATTGGCAAAGCATTGTACATATCAGAATACTCTCTCGCGCGTGCTCGCTCTCTCTCTCTCTGTCTCTCTCTCGCGCTCCCTCTCTCTCTGCCCTGTTAAACTTGCATGTGGTTTTCAGTCATGTCAATGATAAACTTTCACTCTATGATGGTTTAGCTGTGCAATTAATCCGCGAATCACATTCGTCAAGGGCCGGGGAGCAGCTGGCCCGTACAGTTAATGAATAACGGATCAACTACGACAGCCTACATCGCACATCCTGCGATGTGACTATCGTGGATTTGTACATCGCGATATCGATGCTTAAACGACACATCGTGCAGCCCTAATCCCTATACAAATGTTCAGATATGAAAGAAGAGAACAAGCTGAAGCAGAGCAAGAAACCGTATAGAAAAAAGGTAGTTTCTAGGTTTTTCAATGATTAAAGTGAATCTGTCCAGGGAAGCTTCAGTAGTGATCCAACGCATATTAAGAAGCTTAATAAAGTTCTTCAGAAAATTACAGACATGTGGGTTTGATCAGAGTTGTAGCGAAACTGAGCAGGACATTGAAGAAGAACTGAAGAATCTAAAATTTTTTCTGTTTGTTTTTTCGACAAAGCAAAATATTCTGCATTTTAACAAGGTGCAGGAAAGGGAAATGATTCAGTCTGAACCAGAGCATGTGAGCGGAGCGGAGCGGTAATATTTCCTTAAGAGCGCTGAGCACCTTCCTGAAGATTCTGCTGCGCACGCTCAACCCAGTTCATAACATAAGCATTATTTAAATGCATTTTATCTTGCATTTGCTTTACACAGGCTTTATAATCCAGGTGTATTTTGTAAAGATCTATGCACATTTCATCTCGTGTGTGTGTGTGTGTGTGTGTGGCTGTGTGTGTGTGTGTTAATGAGCCTGTTTTGAATGTTCTATTGCACAACAACAGTAGCTATTTTCACTGAAATAAAATGAACGAAAATCAGATACACTTTTTCAGTTAAATTATTTATAGATTAAATTAATATATTTAATACATTTTAATTAATACAATTAATAAAATTAAGAAGAATAATTTAGTTTTGAAACATGATAATTGATATTTATCAGCATTCATAATAATTGTAGACTATTATCCAAGAATTTCGGTACAAACAGTAATTTTATGTCGGAGCGGGAACTGAGCAGGATTTGGTTTGCGGCGAGTGCAAGTGGAATATGAACGGAGCCTTGCTTGGGCTGATAGAGCGACTGGAGAGTGGAGCGCACATCCATCGAGCTGAAAACGTCACATGAGCGTCACACCGCTCACATGCTCTGGTCTGAACCTCCTGCCCCAAAAATATTTTTGGTTTGAAACATAACATGAAGATTCACACGCATATATGTGACCCTGGACCACAAAACCAGTCATAAGGGTCTTTTTGTTTTAAAAAGATAATCTGAAAGCTGAATAAATAATCTCTCCATTGATGTGTGGTTTGTTAGGAGGACACTATTTGGCTGAGATACAACTATTTGAAAATCTGGAATCTGAGGGTGCAAGAAAAAAATCACCTTTAAAGTTATTGAAATAGAATAGAAGTTCTTAGCAATACATATCACTAATCAAAAATTACGTTTTGATATTCAATTCAAGTTATTTTTTATATATATTTATGTTAATAAATGTACAAAATATCTTAATGGGAGCCTTACAGCATGTGTTTATGGGTCTATTTTCACAGCCTCAGATGAAACCAAGCGTAAAATGTACAGCTGTATTCTACTGGTTGGTGGTGGGCTGCTGTTTCACGGAGCACAAGAGTTTCTGCAGCATCGCATCCTCAATAAGATGCCTCCATCTTTCCGTTGTCTGGTGGAGAACGTCGATGTCATCACACGACCAAAGGTGTGTGGGAAAACCGATGTCTGTGTGAGTGCAGGATCTAAAAGAAGCCATTGATGACTTTGCTTTAAATAAAAGCAGAAAAGTGTCTTTATAAATCGTGATTGAAGATCTTTTAATCTAATGTTCCCGTGCAGGACATGGATCCTCGTGTGATCGCATGGAAGGGTGGAGCAGTGCTGGCGTGTTTGGACACCACGCAGGAGCTGTGGATTCACCAGCGAGAGTGGCAGCGCTTCGGCGTGCGTATGCTTCGGGAGAGGGCCGCCTTCGTCTGGTGATCCCAGACAACATGAGCCTGCCTTCATGGATTACATCTGTTCCGTAATTATGTTCGGGACATGTCAATCTGGCAGTGTAAAGATATAAACAATGTAAAGGTTGAACAGTAATCTTGCAAATAATTTGTTTAGGATGATAATTATAACCATAGTAGATGTTTATGAAAAAACAGTGGCAGTTTTTCATTAAAAAATAAAGCTTTTTGTGTATCCTTTTCAATTTTCTCCACTCTAAAACCATGCACTGTAACAGTTTTTTTTTTTTTTTTTACAAATTTATTATGGATTTAAAAAATACTTATTGAAAGTTGTTCTTTATCTTTAAAGTTTTATACAGTAGTTCTAGTCCTGGATTGGCTGAGCAACGGTGGTGTTGTAGCATCTCATAATAAGTCATATGTAGTGTTCAGAATGTAGTAATTTTCTCAAAAAAATTTCAAATATGACTTGTGTAACAATGTGAAATGCTATGACTGGAAGATAAAATGTTCTACAGTATCAGGTAATTACGCTGTTGCATAATGCAAGTTATTTTATGAGAACCCTCAAAAATAATGATTTCTTTCTTAACATCATAGTAGATGTGTCAACTGCTGAGAAACCATAACACTGTTTACATTTATGCATTTAGCAGATGTTTAAAAGTGACTTACAGTAGAAAACCTCAGCAATTTAGAGCCAGCAATATTCCTAAAATACAATGGCAGGTTTATAAGATGGCTTGATTAGTAAACCTGCTAGAGCAGGGGAGCGATTCAGAAGTGGATAAAGTACACTCCATTACAGATACTGCTCCAATACAAGTGGAAGTTGTAAAGACAGATTTTTACTCGAGCAAAAGTACAGAAGTACATTACCATTTTATGTCAACGCACTTTTATAATTGCTGTATGTAATACTTGCATTACCTTCTTTGAAGCAACTTCGCAATACATTATGCCTACTGAATACACTGACTATATCTTTGAAATTAAAAGCTTTTAGAATGTTTAAAAAACTATAAAATAAATTATTTAACACTGCCACCCTCTCCCAAATAAGCAGGATGGAAGTGAGGGATCACCATTCATCCACATTAGAACTGAGCATTAGAAAAGAGCAATGATATATAAGTGCTAGTGTTTTAAGTCGATTCTTGAAGATGGCTAAGCACTCAGCTGCTGGGATTGAGTTGGGGAGGTCATTCCACCAGGAGGGAACTTTTCATTTAAAAGTCCATAAAAGTGACTTTGTGCTTCTTTGGGATGAACAATCAAGCGACGATCACTTGCAGAACACAAGCTTCTAGAGGCACATAAGTCTGAAGTAACGAATTTAGGTAAATGGGTGCAGAGCCAGTGGTAGTTTTGTAGGCAAACATCAATGCTTTGAATTTTATGCGAGCAGCTATTGGAAGCCAGTGCAAATTGATAAACAGAGGTGTTAAGTGCATTCTTTTTGGCTCATTAAAAATTAATCTTGCTGCCGCGTTCTGAATTAAACATTAATCTTTTTAAATACATCATGTTTGCCTTCAAGACAGTGGTCATCTATACGCAATTCAGAAAAAAACTAACGTTTTTTTCTGCATGTTTTTTTTATGCATTTTAAATTTCAAATAGCTATATGTTTTATAAATATATACATATTACAAGTGAAACCCCGACTGGTCACAGAGAAGCCCATTTTCAGCCTAGCCAAGACCAGCCCTCAACAAGTTCGGTAAAACTGGCAAGATATTCACAGATTCGACTTTTCCGGATCAATAACTCGCTAACAAAACGTTTTTGGTACACGAATTATGCCTCTTTTTACTCGTAGTGATGTAGTAAACGAGCTACAAGCGAGTTTGCCTGAAAACAAGCTTTCCTCCGCTCTGTACAAAATACGTTGATCTCAATGCGCTGGCGTCTGAGAGACAAGTCCTAAGGGACCGTCTGCAAAGTGCGAAACGCGAAAAAGGTTACTAATAAAATACTCAATAACTTTACTGTAACACACTGTACTTTCACCAAATTCAGTTCACACATCACTGCTCTCCTGCTGGTTATTCTACAACAATCATTTTGAAATTAAATGATGTTGCACATTTTGTATTATGAAAAATAGTTAATAACTTCACCATTATAGAACATAATAGTTAATAACTTTAATTTAACACACTACTTTCACCAAATTCAGTTCAAACATCACTGCTCTCCTGCTGGTTATAGTACAACTTTAATTTTGAAAGTAATTGCTTTGGCACATTTGTTTTGAATTTTTATTATGAAAAATAGTTAATGAATTCACCATTATTGGACATAATAGTTAATAACTTTAATGTAACACACTGTACATTCATCAAAATCAGATCACACATCACTGCTCTCCTGCTGGTTTTACTACAACACTCATATTGAAAATAATTGCTTTGGCACATTTTTTATTATTTTTTATTATGAAAAATAGTTAATAACTGTACTGTTACAAACTGTACTTTCACCAAATTCAGTTCACACATCACTGCTCTCCTGCTGGTTTTACTACAACTTTCATTTTGAAAGTAATTGCTTTGGCAAATGTTTAGAATTTTTATTATGAAAAATAGTTAATGAATTCACCATTATTGGACATAATAGTTAATAACTTTAATGTAACACACTGTACATTCATCAAATTCAGTTCACACATCACTGCTCTCCTGCTGGTTTTACTACAACTTTGATTTTCAACGTAATTGCGTTGGCTCATTTGTTATGATTTTTTATTAAGAAAAATAGGTAATAAATCACAATTATTGAACATAATAGTTAATAACTTTAATATAACACACGGTACTTCCACCAAATGCAGTTCACAAATCACTGCTTTCCTGCTGGTTATACTACAACTTTAATTTTGAATGTAATTGCTTTTGCAAATTTTTTTATGATTTTTTTATTATTAAAAATAGTTAAAAACTTCACCATTATTGAACATAATAGTTAATAACTTTACTGTAAAAGAGTGTACTTCCACCAAATTCAGTTCACACATCACTGCTCTACTGCTGGTTATACTACAACTTTGATTTTAAAAGTAATTGCTTTGGCTCATTTGTTATGATTTGTTTATTAAGAAAAATTGCTAATAACTTTACTGTAACACACTGTACTTTCACCAAATTCAGTTCACACATCACTGCTCTCCTGCTGGTTATACTACAACTTTCCTTTTGAAAGTAATTGCTTTGGCACAGTTTTTATATTTTTTTGTTTTGAAAAATAGTTAATAACTTCACCATTATTGAACATAACAGTTAATAACTTTACTGTAACACACTGTACTTTCACCAAATTCAGTTCATACATCACTGCTCTTCTGCTGGTTATACTACAACTTTGATTTTGAAAGTAATTGCTTTGGCACATTTTTTAGAATTTTTATTATGAAAAATAGTTAATGAATTCACCATTATTTGACGTAATAGCTAATAACTTTAATGTAACAGACTGTACATTCATCAAATTCAGTTCACACATCACTGCTCTCCTGCTTGTTATTCTACAACACTCATTTTGAAATTAATTGATGTTGCACATTTTTTATTATGAAAAAGTTAATAACTTCACCGTTATAGAACATAATAGTTAATAAGTTTACTGTAACACACTGTACATTCATCAAATTCAGTTCACACATCTCTGCTCTTCTGCTGGTTATAGTACAACTTTCATTTTGTAAGTAATTGCTTTGGCACATTTTATTTTTTATTTGTATTAATAAAAATAGTTAATAAATTAATCATTATTGGACATAATATTTAATAACTTTACTGTAACACACTGTACATTCATCAAATTCAGTTCACACATCACTGCTCTCCTGCTGCTTATACTACAATGTTGGTTTTAAAAATAATTGCTTTTGCACAATTTATATGATTTTTTTTATTATGAAAACGTTAATAACGTTACTGTAACACACTTTACTTTCACCAAATTCAGTTCACACATCACTGCTCTCCTACTGGTTATACTACAACACTTATATTGAAAATAGTTGCTTTTGCACAATTTTTATGATTTTTTTTTTGTTATGAAAAACAGTTAATAACTTTACTGTAACACACTGTACTTTCACCAAATTCAGTTCACACATCACTGCTCTCCTGCTGGTTTTACTACAACTTTCATTTTGAAAGTAATTGCTTTGGCACATTTTTTTAGAATTTTTATTATGAAAAATAGTTAATGAATTCACCATTATTGAACATAATAGTTAATAACTTTAATGTAACACAATATACATTCATCAAAATCAGATCACATATCACTGCTCTCCTGCTGGTTTTACTACAACACTCATATTGAAAATAATTGCTTTGGCACATTTTTTATTATTTTTTATTATGAAAAATAGTTAATAACTTTACTGTTACAAACTGTACTTTCATCAAATTCAGTTCACACATCACTGCTCTCCTGCTGGTTATACTACAACTTTGATTTTGAAAGTAATTGCGTTGGCTCATTTGTTATGATTTTTTATTAAGAAAAATTGCTAATAACTTTACTGTAACACACGTTTTTTCAACCAAATTCAGTTCACACATCACTGCTCTCCTGCTGGTTTTACTACAACACTCATATTGAAAATAATAGCTTCGGCACATTTTTTTATTATTTTTTATTATGAAAAATAGTTAATAACTGTACTGTTACAAACTGTACTTTCACCAAATTCAGTTCACACATCACTGCTCTCCTTCTGGTTATACAACAACTTTCATTTTGAAAGTAATTGCTTTGGCAAATGTTTAGAATTTTTATTATGGAAAATAGTTAATGAATTCACCATTATTGGACATAATAGTTAATAACTTTAATGTAACACACTGTACATTCATCAAATTCAGTTCACACATCACTGCTCTCCTGCTGGATATACTACAACTTTGATTTTGAAAGTAATTGCGTTGGCTCATTTGTTATGATTTTTTTTATTAAGAAAAATAGGTAATAAATCACAATTATTGAACATAATAGTTAATAACTTTAATATAACACACGGTACTTCCACCAAATGCAGTTCACAAATCACTGCTTTCCTGCTGGTTATACTACAACTTTCATTTTGAATGTAATTGCTTTTGCAAATTTTTTATGATTTTTTTATTATTAAAAATAGTTAAAAACTTCACCATTATTGAACATAATAGTTAATAACTTTACTGTAAAAGAGTGTACTTCCACCAAATTCAGTTCACACATCACTGCTCTACTGCTGGTTATACTACAACTTTCATTTTGAATGTAATTGCTTTGGCACATTTGTTATGATTTTTTATTAAGAAAAATTGCTATTAACTTTACTGTAACACACTGTTTTTCAACCAAACTCAGTTCACACATCACTGCTCTCCTGCTGGTTATACTACGACTTTCATTTTAAAAGTAATTGTTTTGGCACATTTATTATGATATCTTATTATGAAAAATAGTTACTAACATCACCTTTATTGAACAAAATAGTTAATAACTTAACTGTAACACACTGTACATTCAACAAATTCAGTTCACACATCACTGGTCTCCTGCTGGTTATTCTACAACCCTCATTTTTAAGGTAATTGCTTTGGCATATTTTTTAGAATTTTTATTATGAAAAATAGTTAATAACATCACCTTTACTGAACATAATAGTTCATAACTTTACTTTCACACACTTTACTTTCACCAAATTCAGTTCACACATCACTGCTCTCCTGCTGGTTATACTACAACTTTCATTTTGCAAGTAATTCCTTTGGCACATAATTTACCATTTTTTTATCATGAAAAATTGTTAATTACTTCACAGTTATTGGAAATTATAGTAATAACTTTACTGTAACACACTGTACTTCCACCAAATTCAGTTCACACATCACTGCTCTCCTGCTGGTTATACTTCAACATTTATTTTGAAAATAATTGCTTTTGCATATTTCTTTTTTATGATTGTTTATTATGGAACATAGGTAATAACTTTGTAACTACATAACTTCACGATGTAATAAAATTACTTAATTTATGGACTTTCTGTACTTCTTGTATTTCTGCACAATACAAACATGTATCTCAACTCCGATACCTAATGCAGTTTACTTTTTAGTTAACTGTAGAATTTAATAGCACATAATGAAAATAAGAATACTTCACACAAATGATGTTGTTACCCACCTAACATACTAGATACTCTCACAATGTCATTAAGTTTACAGTAACTTATTTTAATAAGAAAAAATATAATAAGAAATATCATAAAAAATGTGCCGGCACAAATATTTTCAATATAAGTGTTGTAGTAAAACCAGCAGGAGAGCAGTGATGTGTGAAATGATTTTAATGAAAGTACAGTCTCTTACAGTAAAGTTATTAACTATTATGTTCAATAACGGTGACGTTATTAACTATTTTTCATAATAAAAAAATCCAAAAAAATATGCAAAAGCAATTAATTTCAAAATGAGTGTTGTAGGATAACCAGCAAGACAGCAGTGATGTGTGAACTGATTTTGGTGAAAGTACAGTGCATTACAGTAAAGTTATTAAATATTGTTCATAATAAAAAATCATAAAAAATGTGCCAAACCAATAATTTTCAATACGAGTATTGTAGTAAAACCATAAGGAGAGCAGTGATGTGTGAACTGATTTTGATGAAAGTTCAGTGTGTTAAAGTAAAGTTATTAACTATTTTTCTTGATAAAAATTCATAACAAATGTGCCAAAGCAATTATTTTCAATATGAGTGTTGTAGTTTAACCAGCAGGAGAGCAGTGATGAGTGAACAGAATTTGGTGGAAGTACAGTGTGTTACAGTAAAGTTATTAACTATTATGTTCACTAAAGGGGACGTTATTAATTATTTTTCATAATAAAAAATAATAAAAAATGTGCCAACGCAATTACTTTCAAAACGAGTGTTGTAGTATAACCAGCAGGAGAGCAGTGATGTGTGAACAGAATTTGGTGAAAGTACAGTGTGTTACAGTAAATTTATTAACTGTTTTTTTCTTATTTAAAATTCATAAAACGTGTAAAAGCAATTATTTTCAAAATGAGTGCTGTAGTATAACCAGCAGGAGAGCCGTTATGTGTGAACTGAATTTGGTGAAAATACAGTGTGTTACAGTAAAGTTATTACCTATTTTGCATAATAAAAATATATAAAGACTGTGCCAAAGCAATTATTTTCAATATGAGTGTTGTAGTAAAACCAGCAGGAGAGCAGTGATGTGTGATCTGATTTTGATGAATGTACAGTGTGTTACAGTAAATTTATTAAATATTATGTCCAATAATGAGGAATATATTAACTATTTTTATTAATAAAAATTAAAAAAAGATGTGCCAAAGCAATTACTTACAAAATGAAAGTTGTAGTATATCCAGCAGGAGAGCAGTGATGTGTGAACTGAATTTGATGAATGTACAGTGTGTTACATTAAAGTTATTAACTATTATGTCCAATAATGGTGAATTCATTAACTATTTTCCATAATAAAAATTCTAAACATTTGCCAAAGCAATTACTTTCAAAATGAAAGTTGTTGTATAACCAGAAGGAGAGCAGTGACGTGTGAACTGAATTTGGTGAAAGTACAGTTTGTAACAGTACAGTTATTAACTATTTTTCATAATAAAAAATAATAAAAAAATGTGCCGAAGCTATTATTTTCAATATGAGTGTTGTAGTAAAACCAGCAGGAGAGCAGTGATGTGTGAACTGAATTTGGTTGAAAAAACGTGTGTTACAGTAAAGTTATTAGCAATTTTTCTTAATAAAAATCATAACAAATGAGCCAACGCAATTACTTTCAAAATCAAAGTTGTAGTATAACCAGCAGGAGAGCAGTGATGTGTGAACTGAATTTGATGATAGTACAGTTTGTAACAGTAAAGTTATTAACTATTTTTCATAATAAAAAATAATTAAAAATGTGCCAAAGCAATTATTTTCAATATGAGTGTTGTAGTAAATCCAGCAGGAGAGTAGTGATATGTGATCTGATTTTGATGAATGTACATTGTGTTACATTAAAGTTATTAACTATTATGTTCAATAATGGTGAATTCATTAACTATTTTTCATAATAAAAATTCTAAAAAAATGTGCCAAAGCAATTACTTTCAAAATGAAAGTTGTAGTAAAACCAGCAGGAGAGCAGTGATGTGTGAACTGAATTTGGTGAAAGTACAGTGTGTTACAGTAAAGTTATTAGCATTTTTTCTTAATAAACAAATCATAACAAATGAGCCAAAGCAATTACTTTTAAAATCAAAGTTGTAGTATAACCAGCAGTAGAGCAGTGATGTGTGAACTGAATTTGGTGGAAGTACACTCTTTTACAGTAAAGTTATTAACTATTATGTTCAATAATGGTGAAGTTTTTAACTATTTTTAATAATAAAAAAATCATAAAAAAATTTGCAAAAGCAATTACATTCAAAATGAAAGTTGTAGTATAACCAGCAGGAAAGTAGTGATTTGTGAACTGCATTTGGTGGAAGTACCGTGTGTTATATTAAAGTTATTAACTATTATGTTCAATAATTGTGATTTATTACCTATTTTTCTTAATAAAAAATCATAACAAATGAGCCAACGCAATTACTTTGAAAATCAAAGTTGTAGTAAAACCAGCAGGAGAGCAGTGATGTGTGAACTGAATTTGATGAATGTACAGTGTGTTACATTAAAGTTATTAACTATTATGTCCAATAATGGTGAATTCATTAACTATTTTTCATAATAAAAATTCTAAACATTTGCCAAAGCAATTACTTTCAAAATGAAAGTTGTAGTAAAACCAGCAGGAGAGCAGTGATGTGTGAACTGAATTTGGTGAAAGTACAGTTTGTAACAGTACAGTTATTAACTATTTTTCATAATAAAAAATAATAAAAAATGTGCCAAAGCAATTATTTTCAATATGAGTGTTGTAGTAAAACCAGCAGGAGAGCAGTGATGTGTGATCTGATTTTGATGAATGTACAGTGTGTTACATTAAAGTTATTAACTATTATGTCCAATAATGGTGAATTCATTAACTATTTTTCATAATAAAAATTCAAAATAAATGTGCCAAAGCAATTACTTTCAAAATTAAAGTTGTACTATAACCAGCAGGAGAGCAGTGATGTTTGAACTGAATTTGGTGAAAGTACAGTGTGTTAAATTAAAGTTATTAACTATTATGTTCTATAATGGTGAAGTTATTAACTATTTTTCATAATACAAAATGTGCAACATCAATTAATTTCAAAATGAGTGTTGTAGAATAACAAGCAGGAGAGCAGTGATGTGTGAACTGAATTTGATGAATGTACAGTGTGTTACATTAAAGTTATTAGCTATTATGTCAAATAATGGTGAATTCATTAACTATTTTTCATAATAAAAATTCTAAAAAATGTGCCAAAGCAATTACTTTCAAAATCAAAGTTGTAGTATAACCAGCAGAAGAGCAGTGATGTATGAACTGAATTTGGTGAAAGTACAGTGTGTTAAATTAAAGTTATTAACTATTATGTTCTATAATGGTGAAGTTATTAACTATTTTTCATAATACAAAATGTGCAACATCATTTAATTTCAAAATGATTGTTGTAGAATAACCAGCAGGAGAGCAGTGATGTGTGAACTGAATTTGGTGAAAGTACAGTGTGTTACAGTAAAGTTATTAACTGTTTTTCATAACAAAAAAATCATAAAAATTGTGCAAAAGCAACTATTTTCAATATAAGTGTTGTAGTATAACCAGTAGGAGAGCAGTGATGTGTGAACTGAATTTGGTGAAAGTACAGTGTGTTACAGTAACGTTATTAATGTTTTCATAATAAAAAAAATTGTGCAAAAGCAACTATTTTTAAAACCAACATTGTAGTATAAGCAGCACGAGAGCAGTGATGTGTGAACCGAATTTGGTGACACTACAGTGTGTTACTGTGAAGTTATTGAGTATTTTATTAGTAACCTTTTTCGCGTTTCGCACTTTGCAGACGGTCCCTTAGGACTTGTCTCTCAGACGCCAGCGCATTGAGATCAACGTATTTTGTACAGAGCGGAGGAAAGCTTGTTTTCAGGCAAACTCGCTTGTAGCTCGTTTACTACATCACTACGAGTAAAAAGAGGCATAATTCGTGTACCAAAAACGTTTTGCTCGCGAGTTATTGATCCGGAAAAGTCGAATCTGTGAATATCTTGCCAGTTTTACCGAACTATTGAGATCAACGTATTTTGTACAGAGCGGAGGAAAGCTTGTTTTCAGGCAAACTCGCTTGTAGCTCGTTTACTACATCACTACGAGTAAAAAGAGGCATAATTCGTGTACCAAAAACGTTTTGCTCGCGAGTTAT
Source organism: Carassius auratus (assembly GCF_003368295.1). Lineage (NCBI taxonomy): Eukaryota > Metazoa > Chordata > Actinopteri > Cypriniformes > Cyprinidae > Carassius > Carassius auratus. Next base: position 28,818,212 of record NC_039250.1, read on the forward strand.
TGATCCGGAAAAGTCGAATCTGTGAATATCTTGCCAGTTTTACCGAACTCCCACAACATTCGAATATAGAGATACTTAACAATTCTCAGAAAATACTTTCACTTTCTCAAATCGGTAACACTTTAGAATACTGTTTCTTACTTACAACATAACTAATAAGGAATTATTGAATAACTAACAGGTGATTATTAATTAACACTTAACTCACTACTGTAAACTATGAAGAAAGATGTGTTAATTAATCAGTATGTAATATAATTTTATGATTATGTTAAGTAACAGTTAGCTAATCAGTAACTAATATATTCTGTGATACCTCCTGAAGAACTACTATTAATTATCTACTAGTTAAGGTTCAAGAAAAATATCTATGAAGTAACTACTAATGAACAGTTATAAGCAAAAAAACACTATAATAATCAGGCTGTGTCCCACAAATCAATTACTTGAGTGAAAGTATAGATACAGTAGCAACTTTGTTACAGCCCACTTATTAGTGTCACGGTTTTACGCTGCCTGAAGGAATACGGAGTCGAGGATAAACAGAATAAGGCTTTTAATATATCCAACACAGGGGGTATCCAACATGGAGCACAGAGGTAGACACACGTAAGTAGCAAGTGATCACAAGTGAGAAGACCCGACAAAACAGAACTGAAGGACAAGGCTTATGTACAACAGATAATTGGGGAAACACAGGTGGATGGAATCATTAAATTAACAGGGACATGGAACACATGAGGAAGATAATAGACACCTGGGAACTAATCAAACTAAACACGGAAGACAGAAACTGGGTCACGGGCAAAAACAAGCTAAATGAGTCCAGGTGTGTGACAGTACTCCCCCCTCCCGGTAGGTGCGTCCTCGCACCGTAGAAACAACAGAGGGAGGCATGGGTGGGAACCTGGGAGGAGGTTCCGGTGGAGGACGGACTCCCAGGAGGGGGCCAGCAGACAGGGACCACAGAAGGAGGAGCCAAGGAGGAGACGACGGAGGAAGGAGCCAGGGAGGAGACAGGAGCAGGAGGAGCCAGATGGTCCACCAGAGACCAGCCAGGACGGAGATCCAAGGTGGGGTCGACGGCGGGAGGAGCCATGGTGAAGGAAGGGTCGACGACACCAGGGGGCCGACAGGCGGAGACTGCACCGGTGGGTGAGGAGCCCAAGATGGAGCAGCACAGCCGCAGAGCCAGGGTGACGTCGAGGATCCGGAGGGCCTAGGTGGAGCTGAAGGCTCAGGCGACCAAGGCAGAGGCGGGGTCCTGGCAGACCGCTGTGGAGCCGGAGTGACCGAGGATGGAGGTGGAACTGGAGGGAAGGAGGAGCCTGACAGAGCCGGAGGGATGGAGTGACGAGGTGGAACCAGAGGAGAGGAGTCCCGAGGTGGCGGATGGTCGACGACTGACCAAGGTGGAGCCGGAGGGACGAGGGAGCCCGGTGGAGCAGGTGGGATGACAGGCCACGGTGGAGACGAGGGAGCTAAGAGCCAAGTCGGAGCCGCTGGGTCGAAGGACCGAGGAGGAGTCCAGGGCTCGGAGGCTGGAGGCGGAGACAGGGCCTTAACACGCCAAGGTGGAGCTGGAGACTGGCAGTCCAGCGGCGAACCACCGCGCCCCGATGGCGCGGACTGAGGGTGAGATGCGGGACTGACTGGCACCAGCAGGGATGGCGAGGAACTGGCTGGTCTAGGAGGAGGAGAGAGGAGAAGGATGGGAGGAAGGACAGGAGGATCAGGACTGGACGGAACCAGCGAAAGAGGAGTAGAGGGACCAGCAGGTTTGGGAGGAGGCGGGAGAGGGAGGCTGGGAGGGAATACAGGAGACACAGAAGATTCAGAGCTGGGCGGAACCAGTGGTGAAACAGAAAAATCATGGCTGGGCGGAACCAGCGGAGACACAGAAAATTCAGAGCTGGGTGGAACCAGCGGAGACACCGAAGATTCAGAGCTGGGCGGAACCAGCGGAGACACAGAAGATTCAGAGCTGGGCGGAACCAGCGGAGACACAGAAGATTCAGAGCTGGGCGGAACCAGCGGAGACACAGAAGATTCAGAGCTGGGCGGAACCAGCGGAGAAACAGAAAACTCAGGGCTGGGCGGAACCAGCGGAGAAACAGAAGATTCAGAGCTGGGCGGAACCAGCGGAGAAACAGAAAACTCAGGGCTGGGCGGATCCAGCGGAGACACAGAAGATTCAGAGCTGGGCGGAACCAGCGGAGACACAGAAGATTCAGAGCTGGGCGGAACCAGCGGAGAAACAGAAAATTCAGGGCTGGGCGGAACCAGCGGAGAAACAGAAGATTCAGAGCTGGGCGGAACCAGCGGAGAAACAGAAGATTCAGAGCTGGGCGGAACCAGCGGAGAAACAGAAAATTCAGGGCTGGGCGGAACCAGCGGAGAAACAGAAGATTCAGAGCTGGGCAGAACCAGCGGAGAAACAGAAAACTCAGGGCTGGGCGGAACCAGCGGAGAAACAGAAAACTCAGGGCTGGGCGGATCCAGCGGAAATGGAGCAGAAAACTCAGGGCTGGGCGGAACCAGCGGAAATGGAGCAGAGGAAATGACTGGAGGAGGTAGGAGTGGGAGACTGAGAGGGTATACAGGGGAATCAGGGCTGGACGGAACCAGCGGGGAAACAGGAATATTAGGGATTACCTCCGTAGACCAGTCCATCAGATCCAGAACTTGCTCCATATGACTTTCAGAGACTGCATATAGCTCACCCTCAGTCGCAGGAGTGTGGGCAGGGCTTTCCTCCACGCCCTCGATCTCCACGAGGACTCCCACGATGCACAGTGTTGCCGGCTCACACACCTGGTCAGTCGCGCTCTCGAGATCCGGCTCCCTGTCAGTGGATGGCTCGGACTCTGCGGCTGCGGTGGGCTCTGGCTCCGTGCGGCGTGATGGTGGCTGGCTGGTCTCTGGGTCGGGAGTGGGGCTGGCGAGGTCCTCTATGGGGCAGACGGTGAGAGGTGACCCATTTCTCGCCAGAGTCCACTCCACGAATGCGGCGAAATCCTCTCGAGGACCATCTTCGGACGACAACGCTCTGCATTTGGAGTTCAGGCTGGTGTTGTAGAAGGTGCAGAGCGCGTTGTCCGGGTAGCTGGTGGCATTAGCTAATAGAATAAACTGTCTGGTATGGTCCTCGAGAGAACGTCCTTCCTGCTTCAGCAGAAGGATGAGGAATTCGGGACGATAGAGGGGATCCATAGAAACACTACAAAACAAAAAGACTGAGAAAAAACGAAAGCAAAACGGAGGGAAAGACGCGGGTTTTCTACTTTCTCTTTTGAGGTCGGGTCTTCTGTCACGGTTTTACGCTGCCTGAAGGAATACGGAGTCGAGGATAAACAGAATAAGGCTTTTAATATATCCAACACAGGGGGTATCCAACATGGAGCACAGAGGTAGACACACGTAAGTAGCAAGTGATCACAAGTGAGAAGACCCGACAAAACAGAACTGAAGGACAAGGCTTATGTACAACAGATAATTGGGGAAACACAGGTGGATGGAATCATTAAATTAACAGGGACATGGAACACATGAGGAAGATAATAGACACCTGGGAACTAATCAAACTAAACACGGAAGACAGAAACTGGGTCACGGGCAAAAACAAGCTAAATGAGTCCAGGTGTGTGACAATTAGCCTATAATGGAAATGAAATATGGATTTTGTTTGCTTCTAAATGTTTAACTTTTCATTATGAAATGTTTGTTAAATTAGCTAAAATGTGGGCAGTATATATGTTAAAATGGAATAAAATATGCTGCATTAAGAAATGTTCTCATCTGAAATAAACAGATGAGAGTATTTCACAAAGTTTATGATTACTTTTATAGCTTGTTTTTAGTCAGAATGATGTAGTTTATTATTATTTACTAATAGGTTCACTTTAGAATTCTGTAAGTCATGCAAAATCTGATAATTCTTTATTAATTACTAATGGGTTCCCTATGTTTTCACTTTAGAATACTGTTTCAGATTCTAAGTAATTCTTGAGGAATTATCCAATTATCCAAATATCCAATAACAATAAAACGTTATTTTGAGCCACTAACGTTAATCCTACATCTACCCCTAAACTTACCCATAACCATTTCTTAAAACTAACAATGCTACTATTATAAATAAACAAATAACAGACAAACAAACGTAACATTAATCATTTTTTTTTTGTGAAAATATCAAAAGTGGTACCAAAAGTAGTTCAAATGATAATGAGTTGCAGTCGCAGTCCTCTCTGGAGGTAATAGTTATTATAAGGCACAGAGCAGAATTAAATTTATTAATCCGTGAAATTATGAATCTGTCTTCCTACATAAAGGCGCACGGGTTTAGTGATGGACCCTTTTGCGTTCTACATTCAGCTTCAAGAATTTCTCTTAAAAGGAGAAATTACAGAAAATTCAGAAAATCGTCGGAAGGTTAGACGGGCGTCGACGAATTTTATCATCAAAGGTAACTATTAGTACACGAAGGATTTTATAATGAAAAAGAGAATTGACTCTTTTACAACCTGCGCCATGTGCTTAATTAAAAAAAAAAAAAAAAACTATAATTCACTGTAACTTGTTTAGCTCCCGTATCCTTTTATGTACTTTGATATTTTTACATTGAATTGCAGCTTCTTCTGACTTTTCTTTTTTCCAATTGAAATAGATGACAGACTCTTCTACGTCGGCCCCAGCAGGCAGTACATGCGGCTAGTTGTCCTGTCAGAGGAGGAGAAGAGGTCTGCTCTTACGGAGTGCCACAATAACCCTGGCACTGGCAATCACAGTGGCGTCAGAGGCACTCAAAACAGGGTTATTGCTGGCTACTACTGGCCTACAATTATACAGGATGTGAAAGAATGAGTAATGTATTACATATTTGGTACTTTATTTTCACTTCCACTTTTTTTCTTTGCAAGTATCTATATTTAAGAATATGTCTATTTTTGCCACCTCTGATTGTTAGATATCTCCTTGATTTAGAAGTTTTATTTATTGGCATCACTAAATCATATCAAGTGGCTGTTTTTCTTGACTTTTTGTTTAAAAAAGTGTGTTGCTTTTTAGGTCCAATCCTGTCACCGCTGCCAGTTGAATGACTGACCATCAAGACTGTTGTGCCAGTCTTGCATTCTATTAAGGTACTGCATACAATGTTTTAACAAACTGATGAGATTAACAAACTAGTCTCAACCTTGTGTACAGTTTTACCAGCATTTGTTTGATGCTTATTTTGTGCCATGCAGGTAAAAGAACCGTGGGAGGTGCTTGGTTTGGATTTGATTGGACCACTGCCAGAAACATCACGTAACAACAAGTATGTCCTTACCATGACTGACCTGTACACCAAGTGGGTGATTGCGGAACCTATGCAATCTAAGACGGCAGCTGAAGTGTCGTTAATAATAACCGCAAAGCTGTACTTGTTTGGCATGGTTAGGAAAATCATTACAGACCAAGGGAAGGAGTTTGTCTCCAAGGTGAAGTGTTTTTTCTGTATTTTTCTATTTTCTCTCCCTACTTTTATGTCCACCTTATTTTTCCTGTAAGAGCTGGCTAAGCCATTTGTTAATTTTAATTTCCGGTCTCATCTGCTTCCAGCTATGTTTAGCTTGATATTGCAAACTGGCATGTATTACCATATTATTTTAATTTATCATCTTAATCATGAACACATTGGTTTGTAGAGCACACAATTATACCGTTTACGGCACTGTTATTCTTCTGCTTATTTCCCTACCGTGAAGCAGAAGTCTCACACAATCAAAGAAAACGGCTTTCTTCCACGTTGAAAAATAAGGTGGATATGTTTTTGTATACAGTTACTCGAGTCTTGCACATTTAACTTATGATCCCTCTGCAGCTCAATGACAGCATTTTCAGTATGCTGAAAATCAAGCATGCCGTCTCCAGTGCTTACCATCCCCAAACCAACGGGCAGGTAGCTCTTTGGATACCTGTCTTGTAAGATCTATTGTTGTCTTATGATTATTCATCAACTTTATAAATGCATTTATGTATAGGATGAAAGAACTAATCAGAATATCAAGCGTACTCTCAGGAAGTACGTGAATGACAACCACAATGACTGGGACCTCCATCTTCCTGCTGTGGTGTATGGAATCAACACTGCAAAGCAGGTTTGGTCTTATTTATTATATTTATAATATTTACGGTTAGTTGTCAATGTTAAAACTGAATTGGTGAATTAATTAACTATTTAATGTCAAGGGTGAAGTTTTTCAAACTTATAGATAAATACAAACTTAATAGTTAATGGAAAGCTTCCTTATGTGATCAGTACTCCACCCACACAGTCCCTACTTCCTCCTCTTCCATCGACACCCACGTCTGCCAGAGGTCATGAATGCCTGTCCCATGGGAGATGGATTTGAAGTTGCTGACCCAGAAGATGACATAGACACCAGAGTCAATAAGATGAAACTTCTCAATGAAACAGTATGTATTTGGATAAATAAAGGTAAAAGAAGTAATGAGACCTAGGAATAGGCTGATATATGTTTTATCTGCTTTATCTGTGGTTCTAGTTATAAAAGCAATTGGATCTTCATGCGAAGCCACTCTCCCTCACTCTGTTACATTGTAATGATTAAACCTTGTTCCTTATTTTATTTTGGCCTGACTGATACTCCATAGATCAAGACACCAGAGAATTCTGGATTTTTCAATGAGTTTTAATTTTGGGTACTGTTTTTTTTTTTTTTTTTTTTTTTTTTGTAGGTTTTTCACAACATAGAGAGAGCCCAGAGCATGCAACAGAAGTCATTCCAAAATCGCAAGCGCAAGTTTGTGCGAGTATGTTCAGTTCAGGCCGGTGATGATGTTCTGCTCTCACGGGACCCCAAGAAACGACGGACAGGAGACACATTTACAAGTCAGCACCAGGGACCATATACTGTGTCCAGCATCTCTTCCAAAGGGGTGGCCACTATCCTCAAAGGCTCAGCTTGTCAGAGGGTCAATGTGTCAAGACTGAGGACATACTACAGATCGAAAAGTAAGAGTGTTTGATAAACTCTGTATAAAACAGTTTGAAATCAAATACTAGGTTGAGAAATATTGGATATTTGTTTGTAATTCCTATTGTTACTAATGGACTTTACGGTTATTTCCTGGTTTTAGATAAGCCAGCTAAGTAATTCCCAGTGAACTGTCAAACTCATCTGTGCTATAAGGGGAGTGCACTTTGCTCGGTTTCTCTACATAATCAATTAACAATCTGAAGAACATTTTTGTTTGTATAGGACATAACGCTCACATATACTGTATAATAACACATATATATAATAACACAAGGTAGTCCACTAGATTTTTCCATGAGTTATTCATTACTGTGATTGACAGTGATAACTGTAGCGATGGATGGTACAAAACATCTGCGAAGCCGATGTCAAAACAGCATTAAGTGATTCAGAGTAAATTCAGAGTAACAAAACTACAGCTTGCAACAAGTCTGTGTTGGCTTAATATATTGAGCAGCTTCTACAGTTAAAGATAAAACTTAAAAAATTTAGTTTTGTAGTATTTAATTGTTTTACCATCAATAATGAACTGAATTAATTTGTCCTAAACTAGTTGAGTATTTAAATAAATAGTCATTCTAGGTTATTGTTAATTTTAAATAACATGATACTTTGTGACTTTGTGCACTTGCTATACTTCAGTACAGTAAAAGTACTAAAAAGTTCTTATAATAGTATATATATATATATATATATATATATATATATATATATATATATATATATATATATATATATATATATATATATATATATAAATCCAAAAACAAGAAGTGATAAAAAAAAAAAACTAGGGAGTTGAAATGGCAACTGAGCTAATGGTGATCCTCTGTTGGTTATAATGCTAAATTCATGTAATTTTGGCAAATTTTTTCATGTCAACATCATGATTAAAAAGTGGATCTTTCAGGTGAATTTCTCTGCTCAGCTGAAGAGTTGAGAAATAATAAAGGCTTTAAAATATTATACGTGTTTAAAACATGTATTCATGCCTATGAAGCTAAGTTATCAAGTATCAAGAATACCATTATAATGTTGTTTTTGAGATAACATCACTAGCTAGCCAACGTTAGCCTAAACAGTTATGATAGTGTGTACTTGATGGCATTTAAATGTATAATTACATGTCTAGATACTCTTCTGGGATTAACAGGATCAGCATATAAAATAATGTTGTTAAGTGTTATTAAATAAAATGAAGCTGTAAGATAATGCTGCTGTCATCATTTACGGTGATTGCAGTTATTTTATTTCTCAGTCTCTGATTAGAATGAGGCAGGAGAGGTTTCTGTGAGGATCTCAAGAGAGTCTACATGTATACCACAACGATTCACCACAAGTGTTCGAGCTGGCTTATCTATATACAGAAGTTCTAAAGAATGCTCCGTGCATATAGTCCATTGTCACGTATTTGTATATCAACAGATGGACCAACTGAGAGGATGTTTCTCCAGGACCACTGCTACTCAACATTCAAATGGCAGGTAGAGCATCCATATGCTTGTTCAGGTGCGATGTGGGAGAAGGACTTGTACCCTAATCAAGATAAACTGGTTAGTGTTTAGTTTATTTAGTGAAACTTTGCATATTAAAATAAATAAGATAACCATTACTTAATCTGTTAAACGTTCTTTATTTTCAGTTAAAGTATGTGTTGGACAAAAGTCGGCCATCAGAAGAACTGATTATAAGGTGTAACCCATATGAAACATAGGGCTACTAAAACCATATATGTTGTTTAGAGGTGTAGTTCTATATTTTCCCACCAGAGAGCGCAATACACTAGAGCGTCATAAACAGACTGTATCAGGATTGGTAGAGAGTGCTACGCGCAGTTTTCATGTTTTGGTAGATCTCTTCCTGAAACCGTGTGTGAGCTGTGAGCAATTGCTGGTATGTTACACCACATAATAGTGTGAAACTTTGATTATATACACGTATCTACACTGATAAGTCCCTTTATTAGTAGAGCATCAACTGTGAGCACGAGAGGAGCAGCCTCAGTCGGGTTGTTGTTGTTTGAAACTCCGGTGAGTTTAAACATTTATTTTGCTAGTCTGTTGTTAACCACAGTGAGCAGAAAAACCACTGTAAAGTTCAGATACTTAACATAAAAAAAAACAATCGGGGTTATAAGACTGTTGTCTAATGTTTCAGTGTACTTTGGTGCATATTGTATCATTGTATTTATGTTCACAAAAGATCGCTAGCTAATCGCTAACCGTTAATCATTAATGGCTAAGTGCCAAGCTAATAGTTTAAGGAGGATTTATAGCTTGGTTGATTTATAGCCAACTACAGTGTTTGATTTGGTTTATTATAATGTTAAATGTGTTAGCACTGATAATTTAATTCAATTCATGTTGAAAAGCGTTAATATTAAGATGTGTTTTACCTTAAAAGCAGCTAAGGAAAAAGGATGTTACATATAAATGTGATGATAAATAATTAATTTGTCAATGTTAAGTGCAAATTTTGATATAGAGTTCATGATATGTATTTAGTGCTAAAAGACCAGTTGCCATTACATGTGGTAATTCATTTTACAGTAAGCAAGGTATGTCTCTAGCCATTGGTCATACACTGTAAGATGCACTAAATGACAGAAACAAGTTAATGAGATCTCATGCTGGAAATGGAGAAATAGAACAGAATAACTTACTACTTTACAATGCTTGTGTAGGTTGGTTTTTGTTATTTTGATCACTACGAGAGAAATAGACGAATCAAAGATGGCGAGCCCAGCCCAGAGTGATGGTGGATGGTCGTGAGAACGGTGTGGCCAGCCGTGGGACCAGCCACCGAGGACGTCGGACTAGTTTCGTTCAGACAGGATACAGATAAGAATACACTTACGCTATTAACTCTACCCGGGTAGTAGTACTGGACTTAATATACACACACACAAAAGGACCAGGAACTGAACTCTGAACTCAATTTCATACTCCTCGACTTAAAGGAGCATTGAGCTGAAGTGTCAGCTCACAGGGACATTTTCCTTTCCTTTTATTATTGAAAGAGCTCTATTTTTGTTTTATTTTATTTTCATTCTTGGTACATTATAGTACTGTGTTCATTGTTGTGTCCCCTAATGTAATAAAACTGTCAACTGTTCAAATCATTACTAACTCTTTTGTGAGTCACTCAAGGCAGACCACACCCCGGACCTAGATAGATGATAGTTGCCCTGTTCTGGTATTGGTTAGCACTAGGGGGCGCTACACAAACTTGGCGAGCCAGCCAGGAGTGGTTTTGAGTCCTTATTTAGTGAAAGTTGAGCAGTTTGGCACTTCTATTGCATTTCATCTTTGAACACTGGAAATTTGCCTGAATTTATCTTGCTGTCAAAGGGTAAATATGGATATAATTCAATCTCAAAGCGTAAAAGTACCTGATTCTGTCTTAGTAGGAGGTGTAACTGGTGATGAGGCAGACAATGAAGTTATGGAGTATTTAGGGCAGTTTGGTTCAATTGGAAGGATAATTCAGGTGACTAGCTCTGAGCCCCAATTTAAAGATACGGCCATTGTGGAATTCAAGTCAAGCGAAGCCGTTCAGTTCCTTCGGGAAACTTTGCCATGTAACAGACCCAGTAGTAATCCAAATATTGTACACCATATTCGGCTTCTATCTGAGCTGTATGTTGCTGACAAAAGTTCAAGCTTAACCCAGTCTTATTTAACTGAGTTGAGGTATATTGCTAAGCTAAGTGGAGCAGATTTTGAGAAGGTTTTGATAGATGAGCTGGTTAGAATTCAGGAGTCTACCCAGAGCCATAACACAACTGAATTAAATGTGCCAAATGTAAGCCAGGAGCCCCAGCCTGCTAGTAGCCCAGACCAAACTGAACCTCCTGCCAATGTTAACCAGCCTCCTATGGAAAAAGATGGTGATCTGATCCACCCCCTTACACATGACTCATTTCCATTTGCTGCCGGTGCAGGGGCATCACCATCACCCTCACATGGGAAACGGACCCTCTACTTACCTTCAGAGCAGCTCATCACTCCGGAAGTGCAGAAGGTAGTGGTTGAACATGTCATTAAGAATAGCGACATATCTCCTCAGTATCATGGCCATACCAAACTCAGACCGTTTTCAGGAAAGGTCCCTTGTCCCTATTTAGAGTCTGACTATGACACATGGCGCAACAATGTTGAGTTCCACCTCACAGATGCCACCGTGTCTGACAAACACACTGTCAGGAAGATAGTGGAGAGCCTTCTTCCGCCTGCTGCTAATGTGGTTAAGCACCTTGGGCCTAATTCTACTCCCCATGACTACCTTTGCCTTCTCGACTCCGCCTATGGTACTGTCGACGACGGGGATGAACTCTTTGCAAAATTCCTGAACACCAATCAGAACTCGGGTGAAAGGCCTTCTGGGTATCTGGGTATAACGTCTGCAGACAGCCCTGAGTCAAGTAATCAAAAGAGGTGGCATTGCGGCCAGCGAGTCAGAGCGTCAACTGCTCAAGCAATTCTGTAGAGGTTGCTGGAATAACAGCCTAATTACAAGTCTCCAGCTTGAACAGAAGAAAAACAACCCACCCCCGTTTTCTGAGTTACTTCTTCTGCTACGTACTGAGGAGGACCGGCAAGCTGCTAAGTCCAGCCGCATGAGACAGCACTTAGGGGTTCCTAAATCCAAAGCCCAGTCAAATTCTCTTTCAGTAGAAGACCATGTCACTGATGACATAGACACAGAAACTGCTGCAGATAGGACATCCCCCATCAATGCACCTAAGCTGGAAAAGCAACTTGCAAAGCTACAGGCCCAAATAGCTTCTTTGAAAGCATCTTTGAGCAGCAGCTCAAGACAGGCTTCTGTTAAGCCAAGCCAGAAGTTAAAGTCTAAAACCAAGGCCTCAACTGAAGAAAAATCCTCATCCTCCGGTGAGTCAAAGCTCACAAGGAAGCCTCGCCCAGGATATTGTTTCAAGTGTGGTGAGGAGGGCCACATTGCATCCTCCTGCAGTAACAAACCAAATCCTGACTTAGTTGAGATAAAACGTAAAGAGTTGAGACAAAAACAACAAGCCTGGGAAGAACAAAACAGGCACGATTTAAACTGAACTCAGTTTCTGAGGAGGGACTATCAGGAACTGAAATAAAGTATGAATGTCCCAAAACAAAACCCTTAACTAAAGCCTTCAGTAACCCTCACAAAGTGGAGCACCAAATTAAGCTACCTAAAGGACTTGTAGGACAGAAATGTACAGCTGATGTTATTGTGTCAGGGGTTAACTGTAATTGCCTCCTTGACACTGGGTCTCAAGTGACCACGGTATCTGCTTCCTTCTACAACAGCAATCTGTCAGAACACCCCATTCAGCCCATTGACGGTCTGGACGTTGAGGGTGCTAGTGGCCAAAATGTTCCGTACTTGGGCTACGTACCTCTCATCCTCAAGTTTCCAAAGAGCTTTGTTGAAACTGAGCCTGAAGTTTCTACTTTAGCGCTAGTAGTTCCAGACTTACGCATTAACTATGACTTACCTGTACTGGTTGGGACAAATGCACTTGATGTCTTGTATGATGAACATTGTCACGGAAAAAACCCAAACGACCTTTCTTCTGTCTATGGCTATAGACAACTCCTTTGCACACTTAAGCTCAGGAGAGAAGTGAGCTCTTCAGGGAGAATGGGTTTAATGACCCTTAACGACAAAGTGCAGCCAGTGATACCTGCTCAAGGGAGAGTCCTTCTCGAGGGCAATGTCAAGGCTAGTTCCTTTGAAGAATGCGCAGTAGTTGAACAGCCAACCTTATCTATCCTGCCGGGTGGGATCTTTGTGGAGTGCTGTCTTGTTACCTTGTCTAAGCAGAACCCCCACAAATTACCTGTGTGGATTAGGAATGAAACTGAGCATGACGTGACACTCCCCTCCAACTGTGTCCTTGCTGAGCTTTTCACTCCTGAGGAGATCTATGACAGCTTAACTGCTTCAAACAAAAATGTTGATCCTGTGAAATGTTGCACTGCCGCTTCTCAGTCAGTCAGTGAACCTACCAAGGAAAAACTAACATTTCACTTTGGTGATTCTCCTCTCCCAAAAGAGTGGAAGGATAGGATAACCCAGAGTCTACATGCTTATGATGATGTTTTCGCCCAACACGATCTCGATTTTGGACACGCATCCAAAGTGGAGCACCACATAAACCTGAAAGACGAAACACCTTTCAAACAAAAGTCCAGACCAATTCACCCAAACGATTATGAGGCAGTACGGAAACATCTGAAAACACTCCTGGATGCAGGAGTGATTCAAGAATCAGAGTCCCCTTACTCATCGCCAATCGTGGTGGTCCGGAAAAAAAATGGAGAAGTCCGCCTTTGCATTGACTATCGCAAGCTAAATGCTTTGACGATACGAGACGCATATGCTCTCCCTAACCTTGAGGAAGCATTCTCAGCCCTTGCTGGATCCAAGTGGTTTTCAGTAATGGATCTCAAGTCTGGTTATTATCAGATTGAGATGGAGGAACGTGACAAGCCTAAGACTGCTTTTGTGTGCCCTTTGGGTTTTTACGAGTTCAACCGTATGCCCCAAGGCATCACCAACGCTCCTAGTACTTTCCAACGATTAATGGAGCGGTGTATGGGCAGTCTCCATCTGAAGGAAGTACTCATATTCTTGGATGACATCATTGTGTTTTCAAGTACATTAGAAGAACATGAAACCAGACTTTTACATGTCCTTCAGCAATTGAGAGAAAATGGCTTGAAACTTTCTCCAGCAAAGTGTCGGTTCTTCCAAGGCTCAGTGCGCTATCTAGGGCACGTTGTTTCCAGCAAAGGGGTGGAGACTGATCCCGAAAAGGTCAGTGCACTCCGCACTTGGCCAAGACCACAAACCCTCAGCGAGCTCAAGTCCTTCCTAGGCTTCGCAGGGTATTATCGCCGGTTCATAAAGGACTATTCCAAAATAGTCAAGCCCTTGAATGACCTCACCGGGGGTTACCCACCTTACAGGAAGGGTAGAAAAGTAACACCATGCCCTGGAAGGTTCTTCAACCCCAAAGAACCCTTTGCCGACCGGTGGACACCTGCTTGCCAAGAAGCTTTTGTGGCGATTATAGACAAACTCACCTCCTCACCAGTACTTGGATTCGCTAATCCAAAACTACCCTATGTTCTTCATACAGACGCAAGCACTTCTGGTCTTGGGGCTGCCCTGTACCAAGAACAGGATGGTGAAATGCGAGTAATCGCCTATGCTAGCAGAGGGCTTTCGCCAAGTGAAAAGCGGTACCCAGCCCATAAGCTGGAATTTCTAGCTTTGAAGTGGTCCATTGTGGAAAAGTTCCAAGACTACCTCTATGGAAACACATTCACAGTTGTAACGGACAACAATCCGTTAACATATGTGCTAAAGTCAGCTAAACTTGATGCTGCCAGTTATCGCTGGCTAGCTTCACTTTCCACCTTCGACTTTAACATAAGGTATCGGGCTGGGAAAAGCAATCAAGACGCAGACGGCCTTTCCAGGCGGCCCTGTGACACTCTGGCCGATGACCATGTTTCTCTTGAGGAAAGAGAGCAAATTAAATAATTTGCTTCTCACCATCTGTCTTCATCTCCTGCCCAAGCAGACATTCCAGCTGACACAATCAATGTCTTGTGGCACCGCCATATTTTAAGTGAGGCTGACAACAACCTACCTTCTATCACCTTGGTAGAGTCCCTTGCCCTTCACACAGACGCAGTGCCTGACATCTATGAAGATGAGGAAGCGGTGGGTTGTTCTACCATACCTAAGTACAGTGAGGAAGAACTCCAGCAACATCAGAGGTCTGACCCGGTCATTGGTCATGTTGTCAACCTGTTGGATGTTGGAGATGAAGCAAACCCCAATCCCAGTCCTGATTCTCTGGAACTTAAGTTAATACTCAAGGAATGGAAACGGTTGGAGATGAGAAACGGTCTCCTCTACAGAACCCGCCGATCAGAAGACGACATCACTTACCAGTTTGTGGTCCCAGAGCCCCTAAGGTCTGCTATTCTTACATGCCTCCACGACGATATGGAACTTGCGGTTGAGAAACAAACACAAGCTTGCGGATAAGTGGGAGCCCATTATGTACAAAGTTCTGAAAAAGATGGGCGACTTACCTGTGTACACAGTACACCCCCTGAACGGAGATGGTCCCAGTCGCACCTTACATAGGGATCTCCTACTCCCTTGTGGTGACTTATCTGAAACAGAGGAAACGGAACGGCCCGAACCAAAGGCCAGTCGGCCAAGAACTAGGCATAGTCAAACTCAGCCACTTGAAGAGCATTCAGAGTCTGAGGATGATTCACCCTTTTGTCCTACCCAGCTGTCTGTCATTCCTGAGGAAAGGTTCTTTCAGGTGTATGAAATTCCCAAGAGGAAGCAAACCACTTTAACTCCAGCCGCAGGGGGTAACAATTTACCAGTCATGCCAATAGCCTCCTCAAACTCCTCAGGCTCTCAGGATGAGCCTATTGTAGGCAGTCCCCCTGAGTCATCTACAGAACCTGATGGGACACCTCCTGAGATGATTGAAGGAAATGAGTCAGAGATTATGGATAAGCAAACTGCTACCGGGAAAGATGTAACTTCAACGGGCATGACGAATGTAATTCCAGCGGTTATTGAGTATGACAGTGATGTTTTTCCTGTTAGCCTAGAGGACCCTGGAAATGGACAAGCTGTTGATGAGGTTCAGCAAAACGAATTGCCTCGAACACAAACCTCTGAGATAACTGAAAGAACAGAGAAAAGTGAAAATATTGAGGATGGAGAAACAGATGACCCTACACGCAAATCTGAGAGGTCACGGCGACCACCAGACCGCTTCCAGTACATTCAATTGGGGAAACCCTTAATATCCCTTGCACAGAGTCTTTTAGAGAGCTTTAAACAAGCATTTGACATCATTGGGGGTAATGATAGTTTCCAAAGGGACCCCATATCCAAGCATGAAGGGACCCATGCAGAGTCAAGGGGGGAGGGTGTAACCCATATGAAACATAGGGCTACTAAAACCATATATGTTGTTTAGAGGTGTAGTTCTATATTTTCCCACCAGAGAGCGCAATACACTAGAGCGTCATAAACAGACTGTATCAGGATTGGTAGAGAGTGCTACGCGCAGTTTTCATGTTTTGGTAGATCTCTTCCTGAAACCGTGTGTGAGCTGTGAGCAATTGCTGGTATGTTACACCACATAATAGTGTGAAACTTTGATTATATACACGTATCTACACTGATAAGTCCCTTTATTAGTAGAGCATCAACTGTGAGCACGAGAGGAGCAGCCTCAGTCGGGTTGTTGTTGTTTGAAACTCCGGTGAGTTTAAACATTTATTTTGCTAGTCTGTTGTTAACCACAGTGAGCAGAAAAACCACTGTAAAGTTCAGATACTTAACATAAAAAAAAACAATCGGGGTTATAAGACTGTTGTCTGTTTCAGTGTACTTTGGTGCATATTGTATCATTGTATTTATGTTCACAAAAGATCGCTAGCTAATCGCTAACCGTTAATCATTAATGGCTAAGTGCCAAGCTAATAGTTTAAGGAGGATTTATAGCTTGGTTGATTTATAGCCAACTACAGTGTTTGATTTGGTTTATTATAATGTTAAATGTGTTAGCACTGATAATTTAATTCAATTCATGTTGAAAAGCGTTAATATTAAGATGTGTTTTACCTTAAAAGCAGCTAAGGAAAAAGGATGTTACATATAAATGTGATGATAAATAATTAATTTGTCAATGTTAAGTGCAAATTTTGATATAGAGTTCATGATATGTATTTAGTGCTAAAAGACCAGTTGCCATTACATGTGGTAATTCATTTTACAGTAAGCAAGGTATGTCTCTAGCCATTGGTCATACACTGTAAGATGCACTAAATGACAGAAACAAGTTAATGAGATCTCATGTTGGAAATGGAGAAATAGAACAGAATAACTTACTACTTTACAATGCTTGTGTAGGTTGTTTTTTGTTATTTTGATCACTACGAGAGAAATAGACGAATCAAAGATGGCGAGCCCAGCCCAGAGTGATGGTGGATGGTCGTGAGAACGGTGTGGCCAGCCGTGGGACCAGCCACCGAGGACGTCGGACTAGTTTCGTTCAGACAGGATACAGATAAGAATACACTTACGCTATTAACTCTACCCGGGTAGTAGTACTGGACTTAATATACACACACACAAAAGGACCAGGAACTGAACTCTGAACTCAATTTCATACTCCTCGACTTAAAGGAGCATTGAGCTGAAGTGTCAGCTCACAGGGACATTTTCCTTTCCTTTTATTATTGAAAGAGCTCTATTTTTGTTTTATTTTATTTTCATTCTTGGTACATTATAGTACTGTGTTCATTGTTGTGTCCCCTAATGTAATAAAACTGTCAACTGTTCAACTCATTACTAACTCTTTTGTGAGTCACTCAAGGCAGACCACACCCCGGACCTAGATAGATGTTAGTTGCCCTGTTCTGGTATTGGTTAGCACTAGGGGGCGCTACAAAAGCAAGGCCAAATTTGCCTCACACGAGAAGACTTCTGGAGCCTGGGTTTAAGCCAGTGCATGGAATCTAATTTGCGTATGTTTTGTGTCTTAAATTACTGCACAAAAATGTTTTTTTTTTTAAATCCTAGATAATGCATAATGTTACACATAGAAGCTTTGACGGATGTAATTGTTCTGTAATTCATTTCAGATTGGAAATGCCTTCCTCAAGATTGTGGAAGAAGCTGCACGAAGACATGTACTTTATACTATTATATCTTCTTTTTAAAGTATTCATTTGGATGTATGCATGTTTAATAACTTATGTTCTCTCCAAAAGGGAAAAAATGTTCACATTGTGGACCTCTATGCTGTTCCCACCTGGAAATAAAAAAATGTGGACCCAGTGCATTGTTTGCCTGTAAGTATTATTATTATTATTTACTTTTTTTGCTATCATGTACCGAGAAATAGTTCTATTGAGAATAGACACAAAAGTATGTTATTTTTTTGCATGCATATTATTTTGTCACAATACTATTAGGGAAACATGAGGGCCAAGGATATCATACAATGCTTTTTCTCGATTCTATTCGCCCTGATGGTTTTGGATATGAGACCTACAGAACCATATTTAGGTTGAGACCAAAGAAAATTAATTTACTGGCCTTGTTCCAGGTGTGATATTTGGTTACAATTTCCAAAAGGAGCCTTGTTGTCAGGCTTCAAGTTCATATAAGAGCCTTGCTCTCTGGCTTCAAGTTCATACTCGAGTCTCATTCTTACACTGTTCTTATATGTGTGAGGCTTCAAGTTCATCAGAGTCTCGTTCTCAGGCTACTGAACTGATCATGTAATTACACATTATGTATTTTGTGTCTTCTTTGGAATGTCAGACACATTGCAACCTTCATTGACCCAGGATCCTTGACTGAAAAAACAGGAAGAGACCTTGAGGTATGTTTAAAATGAGGGAATTGTGTAAAGATAATTTAAACTTAATTTTCTACACTTATAAGTCATTTTTTGGTCTTGACGTGACGTACATACAGCTAAGTATGCTAACCCATACTCGGAATTGGTGCTCTGCATTGAACCCATCCAAGTGCACACACACACAGCAGTGAGAAGTGAACACAGTGGCAGCTATGGCCAGCGCCTGGGGAGTCCTTCACTAGTAAAGGACTATTTCCGGGACGGATCGGGAGGTGTCAACATCACATAAAAACATTAACTTATTATTAGTGTTATTATAACAACAGTATTATTAAAACTACAGAAATTGCCGTAAATTGTTTCGTCATACAGACCGGAAGTAGACGCATTTCCGCGCATGCGCAGTACAAATCGTGTTTCCGGTACGGATCGAGTACTACAGATTTCAAATGTCTATCAACTGAAACACGGCGGACGGAGACGCCAAGATGGCCGAATGAGTAGGTGCTTTTTTACCGAGCTCTGCAAAGAAAGTTTTGGGAACGGTAAAACTAAATTTATTATCTCGCCAAGCACTATTATTTTGCTTTCATAAATACTACAACACTCGCAAAACGAAATATTGAGCAATGCCAAACCAGCGCGAAAGGAAAAGAGGCCAAGAAAGCACCGGACAGAAGCTAAATCCAGATGCCAGCAACATTAAGGCTGGCAATGTTTTAGTTGATAACTGTCACGATTATACCTCCACTTCCCTGCCTCTCGCCACTGCGGAAGTCTTTATGGATGAATTTCCAATGCTTCCTGTCACTCCCAGTAAGTCGCCAGCTTTGAAGAAAATTATGTACTCAGTCGAATCTGAACAAGCCAACTCCAACGATATCATAGCTAGCCTCTTAGCTCTGATAAACACGCGGTCAGACAACATTGAAAGCATGGTCAGTACCAATGCACTTAAAATTGAAGGTCTTAAAAAGACAATTGACTTTGTGTGTGCAGAGATCAAGGATGTAAAAAGCAAAGTGTGTACACTCGAGGTGAAAATGGCAAAAGAAGAAAAACGAATAGACACATGTCAGCAGAGGGTCTCAGAGTTAGAGAGATACTCCAGAAGATGGAACCTTAGACTTTATGGAGTTGAAGAATCAGAAAAAGAAAACGTACGGAAGAAGGTCATCGAGGTCTGTCAGGCTGTTCTGCCGGAGGAAAAGAATAGGCTGGCTGACGCTATCGATACCGTACATCGGCTCGGCACTAAGCGGCGGAATGACTACAAACCCAGAGGCATCATCATCCAATTCATTGCACGTGTCTATAGAGACGGCGTATGGAAAGCTGTGAAGACATCACCGCACCTGCGCGACAACGGATTGAGATTTGCGGAGGATCTCTCTAAAGAAGACCGAGAACGAAGAAGCAAACTTTGGCCAGTGATTAAAAAAGCGAGCCATTCGACATCTGCTGATGTCAATTTTTGGAAATCTCAATGGGCTAACGATATTTGGTTCTCTCAAGGCTCGGAGAGAACTGCTGGAGTAATTTCACTTAGAAATACTTTCTCATGTGATATCTTACACTCAGACTGTGACTCCCTAGGGCACTACGTATGTCTTATAATAAGAGTTGACAACATTTATAGCATAATTATTAATATTTACGGCTTCAATAATAAACTTGAGAATGATAAATTACTTGATTCAATAGAGGAAAGAATTACATTTTGGCTCACCAGATACCCAAACTCTCTAATTTTAATTGGCGGAGACTTTAATATTGCCCTAGATAATGCTATTGATAGGTGGCCCCCTGGGCGGCCCTCATCATTCAACACGAACATTAAAAGACTAATGGGAAGATTTAACATTGTAGATGTATGGAGAGAGAAATTTCCTGATGGGAGATCCTTTACTTGGAGCAACAGGTCAGGATCCAGCCAGTCTCGTATTGATTTCTGGCTATTATCCAGTAACATTGATAAAGAGAAAGTTACAGTTAACATCCATGCCACACCCCTTACTGACCATAGAGCAATTCATATAAACATTCAATTTAGTGCATCTAATACATTTTATAGATCTTGCTACTGGAAATTGAACAATTCCCTGTTAAAACATGAAAAGGTTAAGGCTGAAATTGTTAGATTAATAACTCATTTTTACAACAAGGCTAAAAAGGAAAAATCATACAACACTAACTGGGAATTGTTTAAGTTCGAGTCTGGAAAATTCTTGAGACAGTATGGAAGTTCTATTGCTAAAGCTAAAAGAGCAGAAGTAGATGAAGTCATAAATACAATTTCCTCATTTTATCAGAGACCACCCGAGGAAGTTTCAGAGGAGGATAAACTACTTCTTTTACAACTCCAAAACAAATTAGATGAATTATATTGACAAAAAGCAGAGGGAGCCTTCGTAAGGTCTAGAAAAAGATGGCTGGAGGAGGGGGAGCAAAATTCTGCTTTCTTTTTCCGTCTTGAAAGATACCGATCTAAAATTAATTCCATCTACAAGTTAAATATTAATGGGGTCGTTACTGATGATGCTAAATTAATTTCAGATTTTTGTTCAAAATTCTATAGCAATTTATACATCACAAAATTTAATAAAGAAGTTACATCGCATTTTCTGAACTCAATAAATAATGTAAAAAATATTGACGAGGCAGACAAAAATTATTGTGACACCCCTCTTACATTGGCAGAGGTCATTGATTCTATTGCTCAACTTAAAAACAACAAGTCCCCCGGCACTGACTAGTTAACTGCAGAATTTTACAAGGCATTCTCAGAACTTTTGGCCCCTTTTTTATTACAGGTTTTTATGGAGAGGTTTTGGGGACTTTTTCAGCAAAGCAATTAAAACCTTATATGCTAATGGCAATAGCTCTATAAAACTGAAAAATGGAACTTCCCCTAGATTTAATCTGGAACGTGGCATTCGTCAGGGATGCCCAATTTCCCCTTATTTGTTTCTACTTTGTACACAGATTCTCACAACTTACAGGTATGTATGTAATAGTGCTATACAAGGAATCTCTATTGCGGGTAGGGATATCATCATTATCATTAGCTTGCTGACAATACCACAATCTTTTTAAAAAATGCAAGCCAGATACCTGTCATCATTCGAGTAATTAACCAGTCCTCAGAGACCTCTGGTTTATGCCTAAATATTAATAAATGTGAGCTGCTGCCTTTAAAAGACTGTGATATACAAACTATTTGCAACATTCCGATCAAGAAAGAAGTAACGTACTTGGGTATTATTATCGCTAAAGATCAGAAAATTAGATCTCAGTTAAATTTTTCTCCGATCATTAAAAAAACCCAGAACAAACTGAACCAGTGGTTGCAAAGGGACTTATCTTGAAAAGGCAGAGTGTTGCTTACCAAGGCTGAAGGGATATCACGGCTTACATATGCAGCTCTCTCTCTACATTTGGACAATAAAATCTGTAAAGACATTGATAAAATGCTTTTTGACTTCATCTGGAAAAATCGTATCCACTATATCAAAAAAAGTGTTGTTATGAATAAATATGAATCTGGTGGGCTAAATTTTTTGGACTTCAATACTCTAAATAATACATTTAATTGGGCTAAGCATTTTCTTAAAAACCCAGTTTCGATTTGGAATTTTATTCCCCATTATATATTCTCTCGTTTTGGTGGACTGGACTTTATTTTGAATTGTAACTACAATGTAGAAAAACTTCCTGTAAAACTGTCCACTTTTCCCAAGCAGGTCCTTTTAGCATGGTCTCTTATTTACAAGCATAATTTCTCAC
Source organism: Carassius auratus (assembly GCF_003368295.1). Taxonomy (NCBI): domain Eukaryota; kingdom Metazoa; phylum Chordata; class Actinopteri; order Cypriniformes; family Cyprinidae; genus Carassius; species Carassius auratus. The sequence goes on from NC_039250.1 coordinate 28,840,472, forward strand.
CCCACAGGTATCTAATTTGGAATAACACAGATATTTTATATAAGAACAAGTCTTTTTATTTTGAGAGTTGGGTACGTAATCAGATTCTGCTGGTGGACCAGTTATTTAATGCAGAAGGGCGACTTTTCTCCTATAGAGAATTTCTATCAGCATATAACATTCCTGTTACGCCGAAAGAATTCGCAATCGTATTTGACGCCATTGCATCAGGCACAATCATGCTTTTGAAGTATACTAGCAGACTTTCACCTACTTCTGTCTCCCTCCCTGATGTGGCTGACTCACCAGTTGGAAGAATCTGTTTTTCCCATATTCCACATAATAATAAGAACATTCGTGCATTATTTCAGAAAGAGATTGTTTCTATTCCAAATGTTACTTTTTATTGGAACCGTTTTGTAAATGACATTGACTGGAAAAAGGTTTGGATGATTCCTCACAGATACTTGTTAGTAAATAAGGTGAAAGAAGTATCTTTCAGAATAATTGACAGATATCACCCTGCTAATCATTACATGATTAAATTTAAAAGGGACATCAATGCAAACTGTTCTTTTTGTGAAGACCATCCCGAAACAGTTTTGCACCTATTTTGGTATTGCCCACACACTAGAACATTTTGGCAAAAGCTCAGCAGATTCATCATTGACCATATCTATAAAGACTTTGCCTTACTGTGGAAGGATGCTATTTTTTGTTTTTATAAAAGTCAAAGTAAAGAAAAAACGTACTTCATTATAAATTTATTAATACTTTTGGCAAAATTTAACATTCATAAATGTAAATTCAGCTCTAAAAAACCTTGTTTTGTACTCTTTATCCATGAAGTTGAACATTATATTAATCTGATTTCTGGCTCAAACAACAAAAAGGCTGTTAAAAATGTCAGCATATGGTCCTCCTTCACTTTGTAATGATCTGTAAGCTTCCCCTGGCTACTTTAATTTATTTAATTTTTTTGTTTATCTCTATGTTTTTTGTATATTATGTATATTATGGCTAATCACATGTGAATTGTACCCTTTTTGCAATAAAAAAAAAAAAAAAAAAAAAAAAAAACTGAAACACGGCATATCACAATCTGTGACGAATTAGGTGAGAACCAATGAACGTTCGATATCAGTGCCGTAAACCATGTCGTAACGTTTCTCGAGGGTGGCGCACTGGCGCTATTTTCAAATTCGAATCATAACGACTCGAGCGCGAGCTTTGACTGTGACGGTCGCTGTTGCTGAGAATGAAGATGAAGATCGATTGAAAAAGGGCTGAATTTGGATATGTTCCTTGCAAACATCTGGATTCCAAAGATATGGAGTACAGCAAACAAATAAAATGGATGTGATTTGTAATTTTATGCTGTGCTTTTGTGTATCTATGGTTGTAATGCCAGTCATTGGATAGGAGAAAATCGCACAGCAAAATATTACAAAATGGTTAAACAATTACATAAATTGTATTCATTTTAAGGTTTCAAAGTGTAGTCTCGTTTAACATTATGTAATCCCCGAAACGAGTTTGCAGCATGCACAGAAATGTTACTTCCTATTAAGTAGATGAGTAAACTGCTTTCAATAAATTCACTAAAAGCATGTATTGATATGACAAATACAACAGGTTTAAATAAATTAAAGCAATGATTTTAACATTAAAACTTAGGAATTCATATACATTCACACTTTACGTAAGATTATTTACGTTTTTTTTTAGCTGCTAACACGTGTTTGTACATTTTACTGCTATAAATACGTCAAGGTTGTACGTTTTTATGTGCATGAAAACGTAAGGAAATGTACGTGTGGTAGAACCACATTTAATGTAAAAATACACACGTATTCTCATGAGATCACGTTGCACAGCTGAATAATTTTTTATTAATTACTAACGGGTTCTCAACATATTCACTGTAGAATAGGCCTAATGTTTCAGGTTCAAAATAAGTCCTGCAGAATTATTTGATAATTAATTATTAATTACTAATGGGTTCCCTATGTTTTCACTTTAGAATACTGTTTCAGATTCTAAGTAATTCTTCAGGAATTATCTGATAATTCTTTATTAATTACTTATGGGTTCCCAATATTTTCACTTTATAATAGGCCTAACGTTTCAGGTTCAAAATAAGTCCTGCATAATTATTTTATAATTCTTTATTAATTACAAATTGGATACCTGTATTTTCAATTTTCCTCAGGCTTTGCCTTACATACAGAAATGTAATTAATGTTAATGTGGTATATGCTGAGGAGGCACACATACAGAACTGTATATAAAATATAAAAGCTAAGGTAAGTTATCACAAGGCACTGGAGTCATGGTGGGGTTCATACTGGAAGCTGATTTATTACAAAACACACTCACAAAACAATTTACTACATAGGCAAAACCTCTATAAAATGTATTGCATTTATTAATATTGCATTTTCATACTACTATTGCTAATAACATTTATATGAAAGGGTCACAATTCAATGTAATTGTGTAAAACTGTTCATTAGTAGTTACTTCATAGATATTTTTCTTGAACCTTAACTAGTAGTTAATTAATAGTAGTTCTTCAGGATGTATGACAGAATACATTAGTTATTGATTAGCTAACTGTTACTTAACACAATCATAAAATTATATTACATACTGATTAATTAACACATCTCCCTTAGTAGTTAACAGTAGTGAGTTAAGTGTTAATGAATAATCACCTGTTAGTTATTCAATAATTCCTTATTAGTTATGTAGTAAGTAAGAAACAGTATGTGACTTCCACGAACAGTTATTCGTGCCCATGAGTCTGCAGATAACGTTCCGGACATTTGGAGATGGACAGACGAGACGTAGGCTACTCGGAGACATCTATCAGGTTTGAATGCAAATTGCTTAATGTAATCGATTTATCAGTATAGGGCGACAGTAGGCTAACACTTAAACATAAAGGCTGCTTCACACGCGACGCGGAAAGCAGTTGCCCACATGAAAAGAAAAAAAAAACATAGTTAGCCCTAGTAAATAGGCTACTATACAGTCCCTGACAAAAGTCTTGTCGCTTGTGTACAAATTGACCTGAAGTGCCACTGAAATATATTTCTAATCAAGATTTGTTAACAAGAAATGGCTCATTTTAATCCCAACAGCTTTTATAATAATGTTTCAGTGCAAAACGAAGCTGTCAAAAAGTATTCTTATATTCACAGCTTGGTAAAGCCCATTGAGTCAATTTTTGCAAAGACATAAGTGTTGTCGCCTTGTCATATCAGCTTCCCCTTTGACTAATAGTGGATCAATTAGGTCTCAGGTGTGTATAAAAACAACCCCAGTACACTAGACCTTCACATCAACTACAACTAGACCTCTGCAAACATGCCTAAGATTCACCCTGAGACTAAAGTTTTGATTATCAAGAGGCTGAAGACCAGATACACTGCTGATGTGGCAGACACCTTCAATGTTTCTCAGCATCAAGTACAGAGGATAAAAAAAAAAACATTTGAAGACAATGGAGACGTTTTTGACAAGCCCAGGTCAGGCAGAACCCGCAAGACAACTGCTCGAGAGGACCATTTGTTGGCTTGAAAATCCAAGGCCAGCCCATTTTCCACTGCAGCAGAGCTCCACAAAACCTGGTCACCTGAAGTCCCTGTGTCAACCAGAACAGTTTATCGGATTCTGTCTCGAAATGGCTCCCATGGTTGAATCAGTGCCCAGAAGCCAGCACTAAACAAAAGACAATTGAAAAACCGAGTGGCATTTGGCAAGGCCCACAGCGTGCTAAAAGGATGGACGCTGGAAAAGTAGCAGTGGATTTTTCAGATGAATCTTCTGTTGAATTACACCACAGTCGCCGCAAATATTGCAGGAGGCCTACTGGAGCCCGCATGGATCTGAGATTCACCCAGAAAACAGTGAAGTTTGGTGGCGGCAAAATCATGGTCTGGGGTTACGTCCAGTATGGGGGTGTGTGAGAGATCTGCAGGGTGGAAGGCAACATCAATAGTCTAAAATACCAAGAAATCTTAGCTACCTCTTATATTTCCAACCATAAAAGAGGCCAAATTCTGCAGCAGGATGGTGCTCCATCGCATACTTCCATCTCCACATCAAAGTTCCCCAACAAGCTTCAGGATTGGCCAGCCCAGTCACCAGACATGAACATCATTGAGCATATGTGGGGTAGGATGAAAGAGTAAGCATGGAAGAAGAAACCGAAGAATATTGATGAACTCTGGGAGGCATGAAAGACTGCTTTCTTTGCTATTCCTGATAACTTCATCAATAAATTGTATGAATCCTTGCCAAACCGCATGGATGCAGTCCTTCAAGCTCATGGAAGTCATACAAAATATAAAATTTAGATCTCACAGCACCACTACTTAATTTGCTGACATATTTTTGTATTTGCAGTAAATTTGTTCAATTTCTGTAAAGGCGACTGTCACATACACACACACACACACAAACACAGCGACAAAACTTTTGTCTTGCCAAAATTTGACCTTTCTGTCTTAATTAAATGATAAATCTTTTTTCAATGAAACTAATTTATTTCAGTGCATTAAACATCATTTGGGATGGTTTTAGTTTTTCACATAAGCTATTTCTAACACCAATTGATTAATTAAAAGTCAGGTTAATAGCAGGTGTTTCTACAAAATAGATAAGCGACAAGACTTTTGTCAGGGACTGTAGTGTTTAGTACCTACTATAGTAAAGTGTATTATATATTATAATATTTACAACACTTAATGAATGTTTTGTTAATGAATCCTACTGTACCGTATTAGTAACAATAGTGTACTGATAAACTGTAGTAATGTAATATAGTTATAATACAGTGAACTGTAGTGTATTGTAGTACCAACTGTATACCCTGCAGTTGTAAAAATTCATTCATTCATTCATTCAAAATAATAAAAAACCTTGGGTAAAGTATTTTGTATATATTACTATAGCTAGTTGTTATATTACCACAGCAGCTATATACAATTACCACAACAAATTAATTCAAATAGGCCTACTTTAGGTATGGTTCAAAAACACTTTAGCGTACTATAAAATACTTTAGTGTTTTTCATGTGAGACACGCGGAAAGCGGCAAATCGCAGATTTAAATAGGATATTATTTAGCAGATTTGTGCATTGTTATAAGTAATAGCCTATTTATAATATGTATAATACTTTTGATTAAAGTGTCTGCTAAATGTATACATTTAATTTAAATTAATTAATTCATATTTTCCCATTTTATTTCTATTATCTTATTATTTTAGTGTTTGTAATAAGTAGGCTAAGTTTTGGGCTAAATTAATTATTTAAGCCCAGAGGCCTCATGCCCTTTCAAAGGGATTTCTGAGCCTAGTGGATTTTAAATGCAGCTTCCAAAGGACAAAAAAATATCAGAATATTTGATTTATTTCTCAATTGCATGGCATTGAGAGCCCTAAAGAGGTCCCCCTTTGAACTGCTATGATCCATCATTAAAGGGGGGGGTGAAATGCTATTTCATGCATACTGAGTTTTTTACACTGTTAAAGAGTTGGATTCCCATGCTAAACATGGACAAAGTTTCAAAAATTAAGTTGTATGTTTGAAGGAGTATTTCTGTTCCAAAAATACTCCTTCCGGTTTGTCACAAGTTTCGGAAAGTTTTTTTCGAGTATGGCTCTGTGTGACGTTAGATGGAGCGGAATTTCCTTATATGGGTCCTGAGGCACTTCTGCCGGAAGAGCGCGCTCCCGTATAGCAGAGCACTGAGAGCACAACAGACTTCACTGATCAGAGCCAGAGCGTCGCCAAATGTCACAAAAGGAGTGTGTTTTTGGTTGCCAGGGCAAGACAACCCTGCACAGATTACCAAAAGAGAAACAGCATTAAGGGACCAGTGGATGGAGTTTATTTTTACAGAGCATCAACGGAGTTGTGCAAGTGTTTGTGTTTGTTCCCCTGCATTTCGAAGATGCTTGTTTTACAAACAAGGCCCAGGTTGACGCTGGATTTGCACATCTTTTATTTCTTAAGGATAATGCAATCCCAACGAAAAAAGGGTCACGATCGTGTGTTGGAACCGCAGGCGGTGAGTAAAACTGCTTCAAATATCTCTGTGTTGTTAACTTAGCTATCGGCGCGTAAGCACATCAAGTAAACAACATGCGATGTTGTCATCAAACTGCACGAGTAAAACTGCTTCTGCTGATGCTGCTCTTGTTAAATTTCAGCCTCTGGATCTGTGTCACAGCTTCCAGACTCGCTCAACACAAAATCCTACTCGCGCTCGTGATTCTTTAGCTCCGCCCACACGCCACGCCTCCAGACAGACTATCTTTCTCTTATGAATATAATAAAACTAAAGACTTTTTGGAGTTATGAAGGATGCAGTACTACTCTATAGGTACTCAAGATTAACAGGATATTGAGTGAAAACGAGCATTTCACCCCCCCCTTTAAGACTCTGTCACTGAAGACCGCTCTGCTATTGGCACTAGCGTCTGTTAAGTGCATGGGCAATTTGCAAGCACTCTCGATAAGCCATAATTGCCTAGAGCTCGGACCTAATGTCAAGTCAAGTCAAGTCACCTTTATTTATATAGCGCTTTAAACAAAATACATTGCGTCAAAGCAACTGAACAACATTCATTAGGAAAACAGTGTGTCAATAATGCAAAATGATAGTTAAAGGCAGTTCATCATTGAATTCAGTGATGTCATCTCTGTTCAGTTTAAATAGTGTCTGTGCATTTATTTGCAATCAAGTCAACGATATCGCTGTAGATGAAGTGACCCCAACTAAGCAAGCCAGAGGCGACAGCGACAAGGAACCGAAACTCCATCGGTGATAGAATGGAGAAAAAAACCTTGGGAGAAATCAGACTCAGTTGGGGGCCAGTTCTCCTCTGACCAGACGAAACCAGTAGTTCAATTCCAGGCTGCAGCAAAGTCAGATTGTGCAGAAGAATCATCTGTTTCCTGTGGTCTTGTCCTGGCGGTCCTCTGAGACAAGGTATTTACAGGGGATCTGTATCTGGGGCTCTAGTTGTCCTGGTCTCCGCTGTCTTTCAGGGCAGTAGAGGTCCTTTCTAGGTGCTGATCCACCATCTGGTCTGGATACGTACTGGATCCGGGTGACTGCAGTGACCCTCTGATCTGGATACAGACTGGATCTGGTGGCTACAGTGACCTCGGAATAAGAGAGAAACAGAGTAATATTAGTGTAGATGCCATTCTTCTAATGATGTAGCAAGTACAAAGGGTGTTGTGGGAAGTGTTTCCGGTTCCGGTTTACCCAAATAATGCAGCCTAAAAATTTTACGGATTTGGATTTTAAAAGCATGTTAGTATGTTATGTGTAAGCCAGGTTAAAGAGATGGGTCTTTAATCTAGATTTAAACTTCAAGAGGGTGTCTGCCTCCCGAACAATGTTAGGTAGGTTATTCCAGAGTTTAGGCGCCAAATAGGAAAAGGGTCTGCCGCCCACAGTTGATTTTGATATTCTAGGTATTATCAAATTGCCTGAGTTTTGAGAACGTAGCGGAGGTAGAGGATTATAATGTAAAAGGAGCTCATTCAAACACTGAGGTGCTAAACCATTCAGGGCTTTATAAGTAATAAGCAATATTTTAAAATCTATACGATGTTTGATAGGGAGCCAGTGCAGTGTGGACAGGACCGGGCTAATATGGTCATACTTCCTGGTTCTAGTAAGAACTCTTGCTGCTGCATTTTGGACTAGCTGTAGTTTGTTTACTAAGCGTGCAGAACAACCACCCAATAAAGCATTACAATAATATAACCTTGAAGTCATAAATGCATGGATTAGCATTTCTGCATTTGACATTGAGAGCACAGGCCGTAATTTAGATATATTTTTTAGATGGAAAAATGCAGTTTTACAAATGCTAGAAACATGGCTTTCTAAGGAAATATTGCGATAAATAAAGCACACCTAGGTTCCTAACTGATGACGAAGAATTGACAGAGCAGCCATCAAGTCTTAGACAGTGTTCTAGGTTAATACAAGAATAGTTTTTAGGTCCTATAATTAACACCTCTGTTTTTTTCAGAATTTAGCAGTAAGAAATTACTCGTCATTCAGTTTTTTATATCGACTATGCATTCCATTAGTTTTTCAAATTGGTGTGTTTCACCGGGCCGCGAAGAAATATAGAGCATATAGTATCATCAGCATAACAGTGAAAGCTAACACCATGTTTCCTGATGATATCTCCCAAGGGTAACATATAAAACGTGAAGAGTAGCGCCCTAGTGCTGAGCCTTGAGGTACTCCATAATGCACTTGTGATCGAAATTATACATCTTCATTCACTGCTACGAACTGATGGCGGTCATAAAAGTATGATTTAAACAATGCTAATGCATTTCCATTAATGCCAACAAAGTGTTCAAGTCTATGCAAAAGAATGTTGTGGTCAATTGTGTCAAACGCAGCACTAAGATCCAATAAAACTAATAGAGAGATACACCCACGATCAGATGATAAAAGCAGATCATTTGTAACTCTAAGGAGAGCAGTCTCAGTACTATGATACGGTCTAAATCCTGACTGGAAATCCTCACATATACCATTTTTCTCTAAGAAGGAATATAATTGTGAGGATACCACCTTTTCTAGTATCTTGGACAGAAAAGGGAGATTCGAGATTGGTCTATAATTAAATGGTTCTTTGGGGTCAAGTTGTGTTTTTTTGATGAGAGGCTTAATAACAGCCAGTTTGAAGGTTTTGGGTACATATCCTAATGATAATGAGGAATTAATAATAGTCAGAAGAGGATCTATGACTTCTGGAAGCACCTCTTGCAGGAGCTTAGATGGTATAGGGTCTAACATAAATGTTGGTTTAGATGATTTAACAAGTTTATACAATTCTTCCTCTCCTATAGTAGAGAATGAATGGAACTGTTCCTCAGGGGGTCTATAGTCTGATGTGATACTGTAGCTGAAGGCTGAATGGTTGCAATTTTATCTCTAATAGTATCGATTTTAGAAGTAAAGTAGTTCATAAAGTCATTACTGTTGTGGTGTTGGGAAATGTCAACACTTGTTGAGCCTCGTTAATTTAGCCACTGTATTGAATAAATACCTGGGGTTATGTTTGTTTTCTTCTAAAAGAGAAGAAAAGTTATCGAATCTAGCCGTTTTTAATGCTTTTCTGTAGGATAGTTTACTTTCCCGCCAAGCAATACGAAATACCTCTAGTTTTGTTTTCCTCCAGCTGTACTCCATTTTTCGGGCTGCTCTCTTTAGGGTGCGAGTATGCTGTTTGGTGTCAAACGGTGTCAGACGGTTTTCCTTAACCTTCCTTAGGCATAAAGGAGCAACTGTATTAATGACTCTAAGGTCGTCTTGGCATGGCTATTTACCAAAGATGCTCTCCATACCCTTCAGAGCACAAGTGGTTACTCTGTCTGCATTACAAAACACAGAGGCTAATCGAGAGCTGAATGGCCTATGTCCTGTAAGGACTCTAAAAGTCTACATAGAGCATTCTGCAACGATAAGGAGATCAGAACAGCTCTTTGTATGCATTGGAAACCGTCACACCCAGGGGCGGCTATGCTTTGACTAAGCCACACCCCTTCTCAACTTCCACCTCGAGGAGGTCCCCAAAGCCAACCCAATGGCCAAACAACACGAGAACAAGTAAGTGATAAAACAATCTTTATTTAAATATTTAAAAATAGCTTGGGGAATAAGGAAAGGGCAAATAAAACTAAACTCTGACTCGGCCCTCCAGATGGGCTATGGCCGGGAAGAGGTCAGGGAGCAAGGGGGCCACGGGGATCCGGGGCGTGGGACTCGGGGCCCGGCCAGAGTCTTAGGTATCCGTAGCGCCCTCCTTCTTCCTCCTCTTCGCTGAATACAACTCACGGTAAGTACTGGTTCACACAGTTCGTTCTCGGGGTGCTCACTCTCTTTCTCTTCCTCCACAGGCAACGGCTGGGACGCAAAGGCACAGTTAATTCGGCTTGGTTTTGCTCTCACCTCTTCGCTGATTGCAGCTCACAGTAAGTACTGGTTCACACAGTTCGTTCCTTGGGTGCTCACTCGCTTTCTCTTTCTCCACAGGCAGCGGCGTAAGTACAGGTTTCCTCGGTCTCTCCTCGTGTTACCCACTCTCTCTCCTTTTCTCTCCACAGGTATCAACTTGGGCACAATAGCACAGTTACTCTGCTTTGGATGGCTTTCACCTCTGGGCTGGACACAGCGTACTGTAAGTACAGGTTTCGCTCTATTTCTCCTCGCGTTATCCACTCTCTCTCCTTTTCTCTCCACAGGTATCAACTTGGGCACAATAGCACAGTTAGTTTGCTTTGAATGACTCTCACCTCTGGGCTGAACACAGCGTACTGTAAGTACAGGTTTCCTCTGTTTCTCCTTGTATTACTCACTCTCTCTTTCCTTTTCTCTCCACAGGTATCAGATTGGACACAAAGCACAGTTAGTTTGCTTTGATGGCTCTCACCTCTGGGCTGAACACAGCGTACTGTACTATCTCCGGAGATCTGAAGCACGCTCACAACATATACTGTACTGAACTAGGCTAGAACCAGCAGTCTCCTTGTCCTCCCGCGACGGAGTGCGTGAAGGCGGGGGTTTATCTGACAGGACACACGGCAATATACAGCAACCCACAGCAATATACAGCACCACGTCAAAATTATAGGTTTTCACAGCACGAAGACTCACCCACCACACTCAGTGTACGAAAAGGACACCCGTCTTCCTTCACTTCGCTTGGTTCGGATCTGGCGATGGAATATGCGGCCTAGCTAGTGATGTCGTCGTTGTGACTACTTCAATAAGTATTCCTTCGGCTCTCCCACCACGCTATATTAGGGGTAGGGCCGCCCTCCTCCTCCTGGGGAGATCTACACAACGCCAGGTCAATATACAGGGCACTTTCGGCTTGCTCTTAGTACTCACATCAATGCCGCTTCCAATCCCCTTTTTCACGTCGTCTCAATTCGCCGTATAATCCGTTCACTTCTCAACCTTTAAGGTTCGCGATGTCTTCACAATCATACAATTCCAGCCTGAGGGAGAGAGAGAGTTAGGCAGCCACCAGCAGCGCACCAAGACGGGCACGACACAGTGCTTCACACACACCAGAAAGAGCTCTCAGACTGTGAAATAACTTGGCCTTAAGTACTGCCTTGTCCAGCGTATCCTCCAATCACCAACCGCTGTCCCTAACTAGGCACAGGTGCATCGAATTCCCTGATTTTCCCTCTTACGGCGCTACCGGAAGTTCCGGTGTTCTGTTTTTCCGGTCCGGGCGGAAACACTTCCGGGCGGAACCAAACTTCCCGAATTTTGGTTCCACCCCTAAAGATCGTCACCTTGTGACATCCTCCCCCGCCAATCCGTTCTAGTCCCTAGAACGTCCTCGGGCTGTCCACTCACCATAGCAGGCAGGGGGTCGGCCTCGGTTCTCTCGCTGGGATCGTCTCACTGGTGAATCGGGCTCAGCTTGTTCAGGGGCTGCTTCTGGTTCTCTCGGGGCGATCGGGGGTGGTGCCACCACGGGTCTCCCTGGTACCACAGCCCAACCTTCAATCCAGGGGGCCGCTGGTACAGGTTCCGTGGGGACTTCTTCCACGGCTTCAGGGTAGTTAGGGCATGGGCGAATCATGTTCCGGTGTACCACACGGTCGGGGCCTGACTTCCCTTCTGGCCGGATGGTATAGACCGGCTGTCCCGGCCTCTGCTGCCGGCAGACTACATAAGGGGTGGCCTCCCAACGGTCACTCAGTTTCCCCTTCCCCTGCCGCCGATTATCTCTCACCAACACCCTCTCTCCTGGCAGTAGAGGGGCTTCTCTAGCAGTCCGATCATACAACCGCTTACTTTTCTCTCCTGCCGTCTGTATCCTTTTCGACACCTGCTCGTAGGCGAAATGCAAGCGCTGGTGATGGCGCCCCACCCACTCCGTTACACTTGCTTCCTCTTGGTCGGCTGTCACTCCTAGGACCAGGTCAGTAGGCATTCGTATGTGTCTGCCAAACATCAGATACGTGGGGGCGTAACCCGTAGGGCTGTAGTACTCGAGTCCGGTCTTGGACTCGAGTCCGGACTCGAGACATTTTTCTGTCGTCTTGGACTTGTCTCGGACTCGTTGAATTTGCACTCGGACTTGTCTCGGACTTGGCCATTGGACTCGCCAAGTCTTCTTGTTGGTCTCGACCGAGTCCAGCAAAAAAATAAAATAAAAAATTTCTCCTTCAAAACAAAACCACATGTGCATGATGTCGCGACTGAAAACATGTGGAAAACGCTAGGAGCGCCGCTCTCCTTATTTCCAAAGCACTCTGTAATCTGCGCTCGCGCTCCAGTGGCGTCTGCTGTTGCTGGGCAACCATGACCCGCTCTCCATGATGACGCAGAAGTTTCAGCAAAGAATAAATGGAATTCCAACACTTAAAATCACTTGCAGTAGCTCTGCTAATAGATTCATTTAAAAAATGTCTATCCTTGTACAACTATGATCATCTGTTTCTCCATCTTGCCTTAGCTTTCAGTATTGTTCCGGGAAAGGATGTGCATGACAAGTGGTGCACTTACTGCGGCCTGAAAAGTTTAGATGTTTCTAATTTAATTTTCTACCTGTTAGATTGTGTTTTATTTACGTCTACACCTAGATAGCCTTTTTTTTATCAATAAACGCGTATTAATGTATAGCCTTATGCAACAATTACATATGTAAATTTTAAAAACTTTATATATGACATTACATATTTACATTTTCATGTAACAGCCAGTATTTGTATCTGTAACAATCACAAAATGTTTCCTATCTGCATTCGGATACAACATCGTACAGTTACTTGATAAGACTGTTATGACTTTTTATATATTTTTTCGTAGTTATCACTGAACAAGTATGTCGTGTTAAACTGAATTAATTATTAATTTCTAAAATAATATTTATCATGCAAGCAGAGAGATGTCATGACAAACGTGTCATAGTGATCATCTGAACACGACTGAATCCATTCAATGCACACATTCTCATTACGCAGAACACTTTGAGCGAGTCTTAATGTTAATGAACTTCACTAAACAGATGTGTGTGTGCCGCGCAAACCAGCAAAACATAAAGATGCAAACATGTAGGACAAGTAGACAATGTATCCATATCTATGTTGATTATTAGCCTACTTTTGAGAGAGAACTGATTTGGTTTTTGAGAGACTGAGACGCGCAGCGTGGCTGTTTGATTGGTGAGCGCGCTGTGCTTATTCCATTCATTCGTATCATGGTAGCCTAAGCTTTCAATATTTGCCTTTTAAATATATACAAATAATATAACGTGTAGCTATGATGTATTATTATAGGTAAAATTACTCTTGCAGCGCTCTGGATTTCTGAGAGATAAACAGAGAGGCGACAACAATGCGGTGTTTGATTTGCGCGCTTTTCACTCATAAAGTTTACATTCATTCACTTCTGGCGCTGATGCCCTGGCTCACCTGTTAGCTAGCAAACACCAGACTGTGTCAGCTTCAGCCGAGTATTCAGGCAGAATTATTCCTTGTCCGTTATTCGTTTTTTAAGCCATTATCCGTGCCATTCCGAATAAGGTATTCGGCTTCAGGCACAACCCTAATTATTACATTACATAGGCCTATTTTATTTTTACATGCAACATAGATAAGGTCATATAGTAACAGCTCCACGCAATATTGTAATTCTAAAATTCACGTCGTACTTGCAAACACTTTGTATGCATTATGGTTAATACATGCTGGAGTAGTCGATTGTTTCCGACAGTGCTCGACTAGTCTATGCAAACACTAGCACAGTATGACAAAAATTGCTGTATTTATGTGCGCATGTCCAGTAGAGCCAAACGTATCCATTCTAGCCTTGCTGCGTGCATTTGTCATATCCCGAGCTTTGCGTGTGTCTGTGCACTGTGCCAATTAGGCATAGTCATATACATTTTTGACCACAGATATAATGTCAACAAAAAATAAAGTACATAAAAATTATTTGACCTTACAGTTCCAAACTTTGTTTGTTTATCCAAGTTTAGCTCCCAGGGTCGGACTGGGGGTAAAACCAGTACTCATTTGCAAGGCCCCAAAGGAAGAGAGGGCCCTTGAAAAGTATGAATCTGAAATATATTTTATTTTACCTGGATATTTTCATGGGTGGGGGGCATGGGGGCCCATCAGGACTGCCTATGCATAGGGCCCAGGATCTTGTTTAACGCCCCTGTTAGCTTTAACCCTAATTATACACACTTGAACCTAATCAAGCTCTTACTAGACACACTAATCTTCCAGGTGTTTTAAGGCCAGTTGGAGCTAAACTTTTCAGGACATTGGCCATCCAGGATGTAGTTTGGAGACCCCTGTCCTACAGAGTTGTTACTTTGCACATGCTTTTTGATCATTACAAATAATAATGTAAAATGATTTTCTTAGAATAGGAGATATGCTTTCTCTCGCATCACAAACATTATCAGTAGTTAAGTATGTGGTCTTGAATAGGACCCTTTTTTCACTCATTTGGACTCGGTCTTGGACTTGGACTCGAAACTTTTGGACTTGGACTTGACTTGGACTCGAACCTCTTTGGACTCGGTCTTGACTCGGTCTCGACTAGTCCTGGACTTGGACTTGACTTGGACTCGACAAAGCCGGACTTGACTACAGCTCTAGTAACCCGTAGTACTATGTATACTGTTGTCATAGGCCTGTAGGAGGTTTGGCAATGCACTCACCCAATCGTCCTGCCGTTGTTGGTCCAAGGTCCCCAGCAGCCCCAATAGGGTCTGATTGAATCTCTCGCAGCCGCCGTTCCCCTGAGGATGATACGAAGTGGTGTGAGTTTTCGTGCAACCGTACAACTGGCATAGTTCTCTAATTACCCTGGACTCAAAGTTGGCTCCTTGATCGGAGTGCAGAAACTCCGGGCATCCGAACGTCTGGAAGACGGCCCGCCATAAAACTGTAGCGGTGGTGGTTGCAGTCTGGTCGAGGGTGGGGATAGCCCAAGCGTACTTTGTGAACAAATCAGTTATTACCAAGATGTTCTGGTAGCGATCTCGTGGTCGGCCCAGTGTCAAGAAGTCCATAGCCATGATATGAAGGGGGGCCTTCGCATGGATGGGTACCATTGGCGCTCGGACCTCCCGTCTGGACTTAAACAATATGCATCTCGGGCAAGCTTGAATTAGGGCGTGCACCGATGCCTCTAGCCCGGGCCAAAAGAAGAATCTCCTAAGCAGGGACACGGTCCTCTCCTGTCCCTGGTGCCCCAACTGGTTGTGGTACGCCGAAACTAACGCCGTTACCTCATCTGCGGGTACCACGATCTGGCGTACTTCTTCGCCCAACTTCGGGTCACTGACCCTTCTGCACAGAACGCCATCTCTCAGCTCCAGCCTGTCCCATTGCCCCAGCAGCCTCCTCCCAGTATCCGTCTGGGCTAACCTCTCCGCTGGCGTCAGCCGTCGGCCCTGTTCCAGCCATTCTCTTACCAGCCGCACATCTTGATCCCTGGCCTGTCTCTCCCTCCACCGACGGGGATCCCATCCCCAGTTCTCAGGCACGGCCTCTTGTCTGCTGCCTGGTGCCTCTACTGCTCCTACCATATAGCCCTCCTCCGGGCTGGCCGCTCCAGGGCTTTCCGCTTCGGGCAGCCTTGAGAGGACGTCCGCGTTCGTGTGTTCACGCCCTGGTCGGTACTGTAGTTGATAGTCAAAGTTGGCCAGTTGGGCCACCCACCGCTGCTCCACGGCTCCCAGCTTCGCCGTCTGTAAGTGTACTAATGGGTTATTGTCTGTAATGATCGTCACCTTGGCACCCCAGAGGTAGTCTTTAAATTTCTAACTTAGGGCCCACTTCAATGCCAGCAGCTCCAATTTGAAAGAACTATAGTTCGCATCGTTCCTCTCGGCTCGGTGGAGGCTCCGGCTGGCGTAAGCGATGACCCTCTCGACTCCGTCCTGCCGTTGAGCCAACACCGCTCCCAGCCCGAGATTGCTGGCATCTGTATACAGAAGGAATGGTTTTGTGAAATCTGCGTATGCCAAGATAGGGGCCTGTAGCAGCTCCTGCTTCAATGTCTGGAACGCCGACTCACAATTTGCATCCCAGTCTACGTTGGGCGACCCCCGGCCCCGGTTACGACCTGTGCCAACCAGCAACTGATTAAGGGGTTTAGCAATTTTTGAAAAGTCCTTTATGAAACGCCTATAGTATCCCACAAATCCTAAAAAGGATCGCACTTGCCTCACTGTCCTCGGGGCCTTCCAGTCTTTCACGGCCGATACCTTTCCAGGATCTACGGACACTCCAGCCGCACTGACCACGTGGCCCAAAAAGTTGACTTCTCTCCGTAGTAAGTGACACTTATTGGGCTGTAGTTTCAATCCGTACTTCTGCATGGCCCGAAAGACTTCCTCGAGGTGCCTCAGGTGTGAATCAAAATCTGGGGAGTAGACAATCACATCATCCAGGTAAACTAATACTGACTCCATTAACTGACCTCCCAAGCACCGCTGCATCAGCCGCTGGAAGGTGGCCGGAGCGTTACAGATCCCGAAAGGCATCCGGTCCCATTCAAATAGTCCAAACGGGGTTGTAAAGGCAGTCTTCTCCCGGTCTGCTTCGGCCACCTGCACCTGCCAGTAGCCACTGGCCAAATCTAGGGTAGAGTACCATGCCGACTGCGTGAGGCTGGCAAGCGAATCTTCGATCCGCGGCAAAGGGAAAGCGTCTTTCTTAGTCACGAGGTTCAACTTACGGTAGTCCACGCAGAATCTCCAAGCCCCCGTCTTCTTTTGCACCAGCACTATGGGGGCCGCCCACGGGCTGCTGCTTTCCCTGACAACTCCTTGCTTCAGCATGCCTTGCAGGAGTGTACGTACCTCGGTATACAAAGTGGGCGGAATTGGGCGATACCTCTCCCGGCTGGGCCCTGCATCCCCGGTAGGTATATGATGTTGTACCACCTGGGTGCATCCGTAGTCTTCATCGTGGGTGGCGAACACATGCTGCCATCTCCGAAGGAGGGCCTGTAACTTCTGTGTCTGTGCTTGTTCTAAATCCTCCCCTTGTAATGACTCACCCGCCAGGTGGCTCGGCACACTCCTCTCCATACCACCCCATGGGGTGTCTACTTGTGTCAGGGCCACCTCGATGACAGTGGGGCACACCTGACGAAAACTAATATCCCTCTCTTCCCTTACTTGGTGGGGTGTAACCGTTGTCAGACGGGCTAATCGTTGGTGCCGATGTAGTTGCATTCCGTATCCTCACGGGGACTCTCCCCCGCCGGACCGTCGCTAGTCCTCGTGCCACTTCCACTTGTGGACAATCCACATGGGGCTCCACCAGCACCCACTCTTCTGGGCCCGCTCTTCGGGGCGGTACTCGCGCCCACACAACAGCCTCACTTTTTGCGGGGACAGACAAAGCAAAACGACACATCACTCTTCCTACCTCTTCCTGTTCTCTGCGGACTTGGCTCATTTGCACCCTTCGACAGTCAGCTACCACACACTCCCACTTGGGCCTCTCTGCAGGTGGTATCTTCGATACGGGCCTAGCCCGAAATAGCTCTTCCCAGCAATCAGCGAGGACATTCATGCCCAACAGGGCTCGATGTGCACCCAGACAATGGTCCTGCACGATAATCACACCTTTCTGGGGGACCATCACTCCGTGAACCTCTAGGTCCGTCAATCGGTAGCCAATATATGGGATGTCGAGGCCGTTTGCGCCCTTCAGAGTAAGCCAGGGGGCCTCCGCCCCTGGTGCCCCTTGTTTCCCAAACACTTCGTCGGATAAACTCTCAGCAAATAACGTCACTTGGGAGCCTGTGTCTACCAGGCATTGAATCTCCTTGCCGCACACTCTCACCTTCGCCACGGGGCTACGCCCAATCATCTGGCTCCTAGAGCCATATCCTCTTCCAGGGTCTTCTCGAGGGGTCCCGGCCACACGACCCACAGTGGCCGGCCGACCTAAAAACCCCCTTCTGACGCCCTGCGGGGCCCACACTGGCGGCTATAGTGACCTGGTTTGCCACAGCGGTTGCAGATGGGTCGCCCTTGCTCGTCCCATTCAAAACGGGGCCGATTAAAGTGGTTCGGGCGCCTGAACGGCTCTCGGCCTCCCTCTGAGTACACTCGGTCTCGGGGCGCCGGCCGTGGTTCCTCCCGCGCCCGTCCTTGGCGCAATTCTCCTACGAGGGCTTTAGACAGTTCAGACATCTGATCGCGGACATCTTTCAAAAGTTCAGCCTTCAGTGCTTGCTTCCAGTCAGGGCCTCCGGGTTGTGCTGGTGCTACTTCACTGACGGCCGCACACACTGGGGGACCACTCACCTCAGTCTCATCACCTTCCAGGGCCAGTGCCTCTTTCTTCAGATCTTCGAACGTAAGACCCGGGTCCCTTCGAAACTGGATACGTAGGCTCTGTCTCACCGGACCCTCCTTCAGCCCCAGAAGAAACTGGTCCCGCAATAGAGTCTCTCCATCTCCCAACCCGTGGTCCTGACGGGTCTGTAGTCGGGCGAATTGCTCTCGCAACCTCAGGGCGAAAGCTCTAATCGGTTGACGGGGGCCCTGCTTACAATTGAAGAACTGGGAGCGAAGGACAGCTACGGGGGTGTGGTCACCATACTGTTCAGTGAGGAACTGGAACACGGTTTGGGCGTTGGCTCTAACGGCTTCGGGGGCGGCATGCACCTCTCGCCGCGCTTCTCCATCCAGGGAGTTTAACACAAATTGAAGCCGCTGGGCTGCACTAAGGCCCTGTAGGTCGGCCAGGTACTCTAGTTGGGCCTTCCATTCAGACAACCGTACCTCGGATTCTGTCCCCCCATACTTTTGGATCCAGGGGCTCCCCATAAAAACGGGCATAGCACGGGGTTGGGCTGAAGGCCCCGCGTCGTCGGTCATTGGACGACCTTGGTTACTCAACTCGAGGTGGAAACCCTGCCGACTACGCCAAATCCGTCACACCCAGGGGCGGCTATGCTTTGACTAAGCCACACCCCTTCTCAACTTCCACCTCGAGGAGGTCCCCAAAGCCAACCCAATGGCCAAACAACACGAGAACAAGTAAGTGATAAAACAATCTTTATTTAAATATTTAAAAATAGCTTGGGGAATAGGGAAAGGGCAATTAAAACTAAACTCTGACTCGGCCCTCCAGATGGGCTATGGCCGGGAAGAGGTCAGGGAGCAAGGGGGCCACGGGGATCCGGGGCGTGGGACTCGGGGCCCGGCCAGAGTCTTAGGTATCCGTAGCGCCCTCCTTCTTCCTCCTCTTCGCTTAATACAACTCACGGTAAGTACTGGTTCACACAGTTCGTTCTCGGGGTGCTCACTCTCTTTCTCTTCCTCCACAGGCAACGGCTGGGACGCAAAGGCACAGTTAATTCGGCTTGGTTTTGCTCTCACCTCTTCGCTGATTGCAGCTCACAGTAAGTACTGGTTCACACAGTTCGTTCCTTGGGTGCTCACTCGCTTTCTCTTTCTCCACAGGCAGCGGCGTAAGTACAGGTTTCCTCGGTCTCTCCTCGTGTTACCCACTCTCTCTCCTTTTCTCTCCACAGGTATCAACTTGGGCACAATAGCACAGTTAGTTTGCTTTGAATGGCTCTCACCTCTGGGCTGGACACAGCGTACTGTAAGTACAGGTTTCGCTCTATTTCTCCTCGCGTTATCCACTCTCTCTCCTCCTCTCTACAGGTATCAACTTGGACACAAAACACAGTTACTCTGCTTTGGATGGCTTTCACCTCTGGGCTGGACACAACGTACTGTAAGTACAGGGTTCGCTCTATTCCTCCTCGTGTTATTCACTCTCTCTCCTTTTCTCTCCACAGGTATCAACTTGGGCACAATAGCACAGTTAGTTTGCTTTGAATGACTCTCACCTCTGGGCTGAACACAGCGTACTGTAAGTACAGGTTTCCTCTGTTTCTCCTTGTATTACTCACTCTCTCTTTCCTTTTCTCTCCACAGGTATCAGATTGGACACAAAGCACAGTTAGTTTGCTTTGAATGGCTCTCACCTCTGGGCTGAACACAGCGTACTGTATCTCCGGAGATCTGAAGCACTCTCACAACATATACTGTACTGAACTAGGCTAGAACCAGCAGTCTCCTTGTCCTCCCGCGACGGAGTGCGTGAAGGCGGGGGTTTATCTGACAGGACACACGGCAATACACAGCAACCCACAGCAATATACAGCACCACGTCAAAATTATAGGTTTTCACAGCACGAAGACTCACCCACCACACTCAGTGTACGAAAAGGACACCCGTCTTCCTTCACTTCGCTTGGTTCGGATCTGGCGATGGAATATGCGGCCTAGCTAGTGATGTCGTCGTTGTGACTACTTCAATAAGTATTCCTTCGGCTCTCCCACCACGCTATATTAGGGGTAGGGCCGCCCTCCTCCTCCTGGGGAGATCTACACAATACCAGGTCAATATACAGGGCACTTTCGGCTTGCTCTTAGTACTCACATCAATGCCGCTTCCAATCCCCTTTTTCACGTCGTCTCAATTCGCCATATAATCCGTTCACTTCTCAACCTTTAAGGTTCATGATGTCTTCACAATCATACAATTCCAGCCTGAGGGAGAGAGAGAGTTAGGCAGCCACCAGCAGCGCACCAAGACGGGCACGACACAGTGCTTCACACACACCAGAAAGAGCTCTCAGACTGTGAAATAACTTGGCCTTAAGTACTGCCTTGTCCAGCGTATCCTCCAATCACCAACCGCTGTCCCTAACTAGGCACAGGTGCATCGAATTCCCTGATTTTCCCTCTTACGGCGCTACCGGAAGTTCCGGTGTTCTGTTTTTCCGGAAACACTTCCGGGCGGAACCAAACTTCCCGAACTTTGGTTCCGCCCCTAAAGATCGTCACCTTGTGACATATGCATTGGAAACTGCGCCAAAGGGTTACTGGTCTCAAAGCAAAGGCTTTCTAAGTTGATTGTGGACGCAGTTCAGCTAGCCTACTCTTCTATGGGCCTGAAATGCCCAATTGGTCTGTCTTCGTCCTTGGCATGGTCTAGTGGTGTGACCATCGCAGAAATTGTGCGGTCGCCAATGGGAACTCGCAGTCCACATTTGCTAGATTTTATAATCTAGATGTCCCCTCACTTTATGCTAGGGTACTTCATGCTAATGTCTCATGCTCTTGTCCATTCTTTGCCTAAGACATAAACACATAAACACTGCTTTGGTACCGAGGCAATACGGGCAAGGGATGATCAAGCTAGGCGAGATATAACCTCATTGAGCTTATTCTGCTCCTAGTTCTATACTGTCATATGTTGGTATCATACAGCAAGTATGATTGCGTTGGTCATTCCTTCCTTCTTAGCATGTCGTGATTGAAATTGGTTCCCATAGCGTCTCCGGTGCAGTATGAGTGAAATATTGAAAGGTAACATACTCAGTTACTAATGTAACCTCGGTTCCCTGAAATACAGCAATGAGTACTGCGTTCCTTGCATGCTAAAACGCTGCACGACTCAGTTGTCGCTTCAGTCGAAGTAACCTGAATTCCTGTGGTGAAGTGGCCAATATATAGCCAGATCCCCCATCCATTTTGGTGGGCTTTGGCGGGCTTCACTGCCATAGGTTCGTGCAGCACCACAGCCGAAACAATGGACGTGCAGTTTTACTGCGTGATTGAATAAGGCTTCAGTTCAGGAGAAAAAATGAGTTTTTTCCACAGCATCTTTTTATATACAATAATAATAATAATAATAATAATAATAATAAAAGCCTTGCAATGTATACTGCAATAAGCAAACTGAGACTTGTTATAGCACTTGCATATCATTGCTCTTTTGTTGATTTCGATTGCTTCCAATGTCCTCATTTGTTTTTTTTTTTTTTTTTTTTTTTTTTTTTTCAGGATTTTCTTTTTTTTTTTTTTTTTTTTTTTTTTTGTACTCAATTTTTATTGTCTTGTCTTGTTGGGTAACAATATAAAAGAGATGTTGTGACAGTACAGATATATATAGCAATACATTCATCACCCTCCCATCCCACCCCCCCTCCCACCCCTACCGCATGGGATACAACAAAACTATCAGTGTAGCACAGTCAGTGTTATAGAACAGTTCACTTAGTGTCTTTCCAGTAAAATGTCCTGAACTCTAGCGATTCCATTGCTCCATGTTTGTATAGTCCGAGGTGTAGCGCCGTTGATCTTGGCAGAAGAAAGTTCAAGAAAAAGAATCTCTAAGAACGTGTTCAGCCAATGCTTATGGGCTAAGTTGTGTGGTGGAACCCAAACTTGAACAATGATTTTTTTGGCTGCTGTAAGACCAGCTAACCAAATTTTTCTAGACCTTTCATTCATGTCTTCAAGTTTAGAGTCATCATTGAGAAGGTGTAAAACAGGGTCCATAGGGAGCTGAATATCAATCAGATCAGACAATGCTTGTAACACCTTATTCCAAAAATCATAGATCTTGGGGCAGTCCCACATTATATGCATAAAAGTCCCCAAAGTATTTTGTGAGCACAAGGTACAAAATGGGTGTGGAGCATGACCAATCAAGTGTCTGATTCTAGGAGTAAGATATGCCCTATGAGATATCTTCATATGAATAAACTGATGATTAGGATTATGAGAGGAGCTACATATATTATCCCAGCTTGTGTTCCAGTCTATTTCTCTACGTCTGAGCGCCATTGCACGATCCCATGCTAATGTACTAGGCTTAGGAGATAAATATGATAGTAACCTAGCATACAGAAAAGAGACGACACTTTTTGGGGCCACCTTTATCCAGCCGACTACTGGGTGCTCCTTCATCTCTGAGCCCCATACAACCTTGTGTGCTTTGAAAGCTGACCTAAGTCTGAAGTAAAAGAATAAGGAATGTCTAGGGATACCGTAAAGTGAAACCAAGTCATTAAAGCTTAGTAAAGAATCTTCACCATTTAAGTCTCCAATGACCCATATACCCTTCTCTGCCCATACATCA
This sequence comes from Carassius auratus, assembly GCF_003368295.1. Taxonomy (NCBI): domain Eukaryota; kingdom Metazoa; phylum Chordata; class Actinopteri; order Cypriniformes; family Cyprinidae; genus Carassius; species Carassius auratus. The sequence goes on from NC_039250.1 coordinate 28,863,461, forward strand.
TGAATGAACGGCTTATTTCCAGACAATAACTTGTTATTACGCCATACAGGAGATGTTTTATGCCATTTTGATTTAAAACCCACTAATCTCTCAACTTGTCTAATGATCTGAAGCATGTATGTAAATACTGGGCCATACCTCAATGTACAATGGTTAATGGAGAGACCAGAAAATAGAAAATCCCTAAGCCTAATGGGAGCAATTATGTCTTGTTCTATTGTCTTCCATGGTGATATAGAATTTGAATCCAACCACTGCTTCATTGGACGCAAGATAAATGACCAATGATAGTATTTAAAGTTGGGGAATGCCCAGCCTCCTTCTAGTCTGTTATGCTGTAGTGTGGTCCGTTTAATACGTGGTCGCCTCCCATTCCATATATATTTTGTGAGTAGCGAGTCAACCTTGGACCAGTAATCCTTCGGCGGAGGTAGTGGTAGCATAGAGGAGATAAAATTAATGCGTGGTAAAATATTCATTTTCACTACTGCTATGCGAGACGGGACAGATGCAGGGAGAGCAGACCATCTTTTTGTATCTTCCTCAACCTTCTTCAAAGCATTTGTGTAGTTTAATTTAGTTATGGTTGTAATAGATGTTTGAATTAACACTCCTAGATATTTGACCTCTTTGGCAATTGCAATATTAGTAGGTAAAACTAACTGACTTCTATCCCTGTTAATTAACATCAAAGCAGATTTAGAGAAATTAATTTTAAAACCGGATAGTGCACCAAACATATTTAATGTTTTAATAGTGTTGGGAAGAGAATTCTGTACATCTGACATGTATATTAATGTATCATCTGCATACATTGACACTTTGTGAGTAGAAGTGCCAATGTGAATAGGAGAAATAGTTATATTATTACGAATATACTGCGCTAGTGGTTCTATGGAAAGATTAAAGATTAAAGGGGACAGAGGACAGCCATTTCTTGTACCACGGTTTATAGTAAACAAATTTGAAATGACACCTCCTATACAGACTCTTGCAGAAGGATTCGCGTACAGCACCTGAATCATTTTAATAAACTTAGGACCAAACTTAAATTCTTTAAGGACACGCCATAGGTACTGCCACTCAAGCCTATCAAAGGCCTTCTCTGCATCTAGAAAGAGAAGGCCACAAGAAGAGGGGATTTTCTGCGCTTCACCTAAAATGTGAATTAGTCGCCTAATGTTGTCTGCAGCCAAACGGCCCTTCATGAATCCTGTTTGGTCAGGATGTATTAAATCTGGCAATACTGACTCTAGTCTGTGGGCTAATACACGGGAATAAATTTTGAGGTCGGCATTAATAAGTGATATTGGCCGGTAGCTTGCACAGTCAGAAGGGTCTTTGTCCAGTTTGGGGATAACTGAAATAAGAACAGTATTAAGGTCTTTGTGGAAATGCCCTTGTTCAATAGCAAAGTTTATAGAATCGAGCCAAAAAGGACCTAAAGTCTCCCATAAAACTGAATAAAGCTCAACCGGCAAACCATCTAGGCCTGGGGATCGCCCTCTCTTCATACTTTTTAGCGCTAATTGTAATTCCTCCAGTGAGATAGGCAAGTCAAGATGTTCTGCATCCTCTATGGAAAGAGTAGGAAGATTCAGGTTGTTAAAGAAATTTGTATAATCATTCTCAGAGGGCTGACAGTCGCTAGAGTACAGTTTTGCAAAAAAGGATGCGAATGATTCATTTATATCTAGAGTAGATGTCACCATTTCTCCTTGATCTTTTTTGATGCACGCTATTGTTCGGCTCTTCTCCTGACGCTTCAGAGTTAGGGCAAGAAGATGACTTGGGCGGCTACCTTGTGAATAATATTTGTGCTTAGTAATATGCATTAAATACTCTACTCTATGTCGTAACAGATTGTTTAGTTCAGCTTGATGTGTCTTCAATTGAGATTCCATGTCTTTATTATAATTCCTTTTAAGTTGGCCTTCTATTCGTTCACATTTTTGTTCTAAATCTGAAATCTGACGTAGTCTATTATGTTTGTTGTGAGATGAGAATCTGATTGCATTGTTCCTGAGGAATCCCTTTATGGAGGCCCATAAGAACATTGGGTTCTCTACACTGCCCTTATTAATGTCTATGAATTCGTTAAGTTCAAGTTTTAGTTGATTAAGGAAGCTTTCATTCTGTAGTAATGAGGAATTAAACCTCCACCTAGAAGACTTATAGTTTCTGATATCTCCAAAACTAAATGTTGCTTCAATAGGGTTATGATCTGAGATATGCCTAGAAAAAAGATTTATTGAGGAAGATGCAGAAACCAATTCACTAGAGATAAGTAGGTAGTCTATCCTAGAAAAAGACTTATGACTTGGAGAGTAGTATGTGTAATCTCTTGATGAAGGATTATGTAGTCTCCAAAGATCCACCAAATTAAGGTCCTTTGCTAAATTACCTAAAGCCTTAGAAGAAGTTATCTAAATGTGAGTAGCGACATCAGCCGACCTGTCTAGGGTATTGTCAAAAACTGTATTCATGTCTGCACCAATAACCAGGTGGTACTCATCTAAAGTTAACAATTCTTTTGTAATGTTATGAAAAAATGCATAGTCAAAGACGGCTGGGGCATAAATACTAATAAAGGCTACTTTCCTTCCTTCAATGGAGGTACAACAGAATGCTAGCCTTCCTGAAGCATCTGAGTTTACTTTAATTATGTTTATAGTCAGATTACGTCTCATTAACACAGCTCAATGTCCTCATTTGTAAGTCCCTTTGGATAAAAGCATGTGCTAAATGTCTAAATGTAAACTGAAATGCATTAATTTAAAGTGTTATTCAAATAGTCTAAATTATATACAGAAAGTGAATAAAGTTAAGTATGTAAGTCTAGTTTGCTCACTTTCTAGATATAATTTAACCTATTTGTCATAAAGTTTTTGTTTGTTTGTTTTTCATTACCTCCAGTGATAAAATGACAGATCCAAATCAAGATGATGCAATGGACACTTCTGCAGCGACAGACTCTTGAGCACATGGACAGTATGACTCTGAAACTTCAGAAAACAGCAGGGGTAAGGGAACAATATTTAATATACTGTTGTGTTATATTTATGTTAACTACAGTTATTTTGGTGTTTATTATAGAGAACATATTTCCCAATATGACCGTTGTATTAACTGGAAATTCTTCATCAGTCCAGTTTGGAGATGGAAACATATTATTAGGACAAAACCAACAAAATATTGAAAATGTGCCAATATCCAGAATTGTTCCTTTACAGAAGAAGATATCAGAACATCATGTCTCTGTGATCAACATGATTGACTTACATGAGACTGAACTTTACCTGGACTGTGTGGATCAGCTCATTGGTCAACTAGTAAATGAAAATGAAATTCACGCCTTCATCTATGTTGTGCGACTGGGTCAGTTAACAGATGCTGATAAGACTGGTCTTGACTGGCTCCAGACAGTGTTTGGTGACAGAGTTCCTCAGTTTGTGATGATTCTCTTCACTTATGAGAGAGAAGAAGAGACTGACACTATAATAGATGATCTGAAGAAAAACCCTGTTCTGAAGCAGCTGTTGAAGAAATGTGGAGGAAGATATCAGACCTGCAACAAGATGATGGACAATCAATCAGAGATGAGAGACCTAATGAAAAAGATTGAGCATATTTATCATGAGAATAATCAGCAACGCTTCACTGGAGAGATGTTCAACACTGCATCAATAGGGAGAAAAGAGCTGGAAAACAGTGAATGTGGTGAGAAAGAACACAGATGTTGTTTCCTGATGTTTCACATGTTTTTTTTATGTCCTTTTAGTGATTATTTAAAAAATTAGTACCAAAAGTTTTTTTTTCTTAAATACATCCCTCATTATAAATCATAATTCATCTTAAATTCAAACTCATTGTTAACAAGCACATAAACCCCCCCTTCAGAATTCCCACAAGTACCTCCTTTTTGTTTCAGAAGTAGATGCTAAACAGCACTGATTTATAGAGGCAAGGAATTCACAAGACCTCTGAATGTGTCCTGTGATTGCTGACACCAAAACATTATCAGCAGGTCATTTTAGTTCTACAAATGTCCAGCTAGGACCTTCATGGATTGCATTTGTTGGTCCAAATCATCCTGTAGATGCTTGAGATCTTGGGAATTTGGAGGCCATGGCAATGCTTTGAACTCTTTGTCCTGTTCCTCAAATAATTCCTGAATAAATTATATAGTGTGTCAGGGGGCTTAATACTGCATTATCTACTGCAATCAGGGAACACCATTCCCATAAGGGACATAATTTCCATGATTTGATGTAGTTTTTAGATAGGTGGTATAAAGTGACATTCACATAAATGCCAGGCCTCAGAGTTTCCTAGCAGAACATTGGCCAGAGCAAAACACTGCTTCTGCCTACCTGCCTTCTTCCCCAAGGGGGTCCTGTAATCTCTTTAACCAGTAAACGGTGCACATGCACCTGAGCTAAAAGAAAATGTGATTCATCAGACAACTTCTGCCATTGTTCCATGATCCAATTCTGACACTCACATGCCCATTGTAGGTCATCTCTGTGGTTGTCCTGCCCAGTATTAGGTTTTTCTACAGTTTGAGCTCCAATAGCTATTCTGTGTGATTAGGACAGACAGTCTAGCCTTCATTCCCCATGCGCATCAGTGAGCCTAAGGCACCCGTGACCCCAACACTGGTTCACTGGTTATCCTTCCTTGCATTACTTTTGGTAGGTACTAACCACTGCATACCAGGAACACCCACAAGACTTTATGTTGTGGAAATGGACTGACTGTTCACTGGCTGCCTAAAATAATTGCACCCCTTGACAAATATCTTTGTAACGATACAATCATTTTTATTCATTTCACCTGGCAGTAGGTTTAATTATTATTACTGATCACTCAATAAACAAATCAGTAATTATCTCTAAACAATTAAAATGTTGCTCATTTGAACATATCATAATAATAGATATTGTTATTCTCTCTTTCATAATTTCAAAATTCCACTTGAAGTGGTTACAAAACTATGCTCTGCAGTCACATATAACTTGCCTATCAAAAATGTATTTAAGTGCTAATGATCTATGCAAAATGTATGAAACATTATTATGTCCAAAAAAAAAAAAAAAGCCAAATAACACATGTACACACCTTATTATTTAATAAATATGTTCAAATAGATTGCTTGGCGTGAGAAAAAAAAAACGTGTTTTAAGTGCTTAAATGTAAATGCAACAGCTAGCATGAATAAGTCATTAAATGATACATTTCATCAATTGTTTATTATATATAGTTATATATAGAGTGTTCCTGTGGCTCAGTGGTAGAGCATTGCGTTAGCAGCGCAATGTTGTGGGTTTGATTTGATTTCATTGAGACTCTTCTGAATAATGAAACAAATAATATAAATTAAATAAAAGATGAACTGCTGTCCTGGATACTCACATTCGGCTTACTTTCTGCTTCTTATAAGATGATAAACCCAGAAAAAAGGAGGACCCCACAACATGTGAGACTGGAGAAAAACACAAGGTAAACACCTGGACATTTTAAGAATTAGCTGCATTAATAAAAGATAATACAGTCTTGTTTCATTTTGTACCCTTCTGTTTTAATCGCACACTGTTACTGCATTCCTGACATAGGTTAAACCCTCTGTCCCCTCTCAGATGCCAGACATTGCATGTAACATTAACACCAAAATAGATTCAATGGTTTTAAGAAAACTATGATTGCTTATTCGGTAACACTTTAAAATAATGGTCCGTTGTTAATAAGTAGCTACGCAGGAAGTAATAGGTAGTACTACATTAACACTTAACTTAATACTATTAACTAATATAGAAGCAAGATTAACTAAGCAGTAAGTAATAGCTCATTTATGACATAGGTAGTTCCTTATTAGGTATTTGATAATTACTAAAGAAAAATATCGTCATTGAGAACTACTTTGGAACTATGGCCAACTAATGAAGAATAACTAATTAATTACTAATCACAACAGCTACGTCTATAAAGTGACAAATTAGCTTCTTTATGGAAACGTATATATATATATATATATATATATATATATATATATATATATCCATATGATATATTTTATGAGATCCATTAAGTTCAATGTCTCCAACTCTAATAACTTTAACGTTAGTGATATTATGCTGGGGAGGGCTTCTCTTTAGGAAGTGACAATAAATAATGATGTTCTCTTGTCAAAACATCTTTGCATCCTTCATGAAAACATTGACTGCATTTATAGTGTTAAGCACAAAACAACATCTTCCAGATTGCAATGTGTCTGGTAGAATATCACTACTTCCTCACAGAAATATATGACTGTACAGTATGTGTCAGATAATTTTATTGTAAATTACTTGTGAAATCCATGACTCATTACTCAAGTGTTACCTTGTCAGTCCGCAGGAACTACTAGTGATCTGGCCCATTATTTTAAAGTGAAATATTTCACTCTAAAGTGAAAGATTTTTTATTTTAAAGACAACATTTCTTAAAACTACATAACGTTACTGTTATAAATAAACAAATAACAAACAAACAAACGTAACATTAATCATTTATTTTTTGCGAAAATATCAAAAGTGGTACCAAAAGTAGTTCTAATGATAATGAGTTCCAGTCGCAGTCTTCTATATGGAGGTAATAAGTTTTATAGGATACTGAGCAGAATTTAATTTATTAATCCATTAAATTATGTATCTGTCTTCTCTCCGTGAAGGCGCACTGGCGCAGCATTCAAATGTCATAAACTGAAACACAACATGTCGCAATCTGTGACGAATTGGATGAGGACCAATGAGCGTTCGATATCAGTGCCGTAAACCATGTCGTAACGTGGCGCACTGGCGCTATTTTCAAATTCGAATCATAACGAGCGCGAGCTTTGACTGTGACTGTGACGGATGCTGTTGCTGAGAATGAATATGAAGATCCATTGATAAAGGGCTGAATTCGGATATGTTCCTTGCAAACATCTGGATTCTAAAGATATGCAGTACAGCAAACAAATAAAATGGATGTGATTTGTAATTGTATGCTGTGCTTTTGTGTGTGTCTATGGTTTGCAGCATGCACAGAAATGTTATTTCCTATTAAATAGACGAGTAAACTGCTTTCAATAAATTGAATAAAAACATGTATTTGTACGTTTTACTGCTATAAATACGTATAAATTGTACGTTTCTATGTGCATGAAAACGTATGTAAATAAACGTGATAGAACCACATTTAATGTAAAAATACACACGTATTCTCATGAGATCACGTTGAACACTCGAGTAATGAGTCATGGATTTCACAAGTAATTTACAATGAAATTATCTGACATACTGTACAGCCATATATTTCTGTGAGGAACTAGTGATATTCTACCAGACACATTGTAATCTGGAAGATGTTGTTTTGTGCTTAACACTATAAATGCAATCAATGTTTTCATGAAGGATGCAAATATGTTGTAACAAGAGAACATCATTATTTATTGTCACTTCCTAAAGAGAAGCCCTCCCCAGCATAATATCACTAACGTTTAAGTTATTAGAGTTGGAGACATTGAACTTAGTGGAGCTCATTAAATATATCATATGGATAGTCTATATATATATATATATATATATATATATATATATATATATATATATATATATATATATATATATATATATATATATACAGTATTGTTCAAAATAATAGCAGTACAATGTGACTAACCAGAATAATCAAGGTTTTTCGTATATTTTTTTATTGCTACGTGGCAAACAAGTTACCAGTAGGTTCAGTAGATTCTCAGAAAACAAATGAGACCCAGCATTCATGATATGCACGCTCTTAAGGCTGTGCAATTGGGCAATTAGTTGAATTAGTTGAAAGGGGTGTGTTCAAAAAAATAGCAGTGTGGCATTCAATCACTGAGGTAATCAATTTTGTGAAGAAACAGGTGTGAATCAGGTGGCCCCTATTTAAGGATGAAGCCAACACTTGTTGAACATGCATTTGAAAGCTGAGGAAAATGGGTCGTTCAAGACATTGTTCAGAAGAACAGCGTACTTTGATTAAAAAGTTGATTAGAGAGGGGAAAACCTATAAAGAGGTGCAAAAAATGATAGGCTGTTCAGCTAAAATGATCTCCAATGCCTTAAAATGGAGAGCAAAACCAGAGAGACGTGGAAGAAAATGGAAGACAACCATCAAAATGGATAGAAGAATAACCAGAATGGCAAAGGCTCAGCCAATGATCACCTCCAGGATGATCAAAGACAGTCTGGAGTTACCTGTAAGTACTGTGACAGTTAGAAGACGTCTGTGTGAAGCTAATCTATTTTCAAGAATCCCCTGCAAAGTCCCTCTGTTAAAAAAAAGGCATGTGCAGAAGAGGTTACAATTTGCCAAAGAACAAATCAACTGGCCTAAAGAGAAATGGAGGAACATTTTGTGGACTGATGAGAGTAAAATTGTTCTTTTTGGGTCCAAGGGCCACAGGCAGTTTGTGAGACGACCCCCAAACTCTGAATTCAAGCCACAGTACACAGTGAAGACAGTGAAGCATGGAGGTGCAAGCATCATGATATGGGCATGTTTCTCCTACTATGGTGTTGGGCCTATTTATAGCATACCAGGGATCATGGATCAGTTTGCATATGTTAAAATACTTGAAGAGGACATGCCCTTGAAATGGTTGTTTCAACAAGACAATGACCCAAAACACACTAGTAAACGGGCAAAGTCTTGGTTCCAAACCAACAAAATTAATGTTATGGAGTGGCCAGCCCAATCTCCAGACCTTAATCCAATTGAGAACTTGTGGGGTGATATCAAAAATGCTGTTTCTGAAGCAAAACCAAGAAATGTGAATGAATTGTGGAATGTTGTTAAAGAATCATGGAGTGGAATAACAGCTGAGAGGTGCCACAAGTTGGTTGACTCCATGCCACACAGATGTCAAGCAGTTTTAAAAAACTGTGGTCATACAACTAAATATTAGTTTAGTGATTCACAGGATTGCAAAATCCCAGAAAAAAAAAAATGTTTGTACAAAATAGTTTTGAGTTTGTACAGTCAAAGGTAGACACTGCTATTTTTTTGAACACACCCCTTTCAACTAATTGCCCAATTGCACAGCCTTAAGAGCGTGCATATTATGAATGCTGGGTCTTGTTTGTTTTCTGACAATCTACTGAACCTACTGGTAACTTGTTTGCCACGTAGCAATAAAAAATATACTAAAAACCTTGATTATTCTGGTTAGTCACATTGTACTGCTATTATTTTGAACAATACTGTATATATATATATATATATATATATATATATATATATATATATATACACACATTTCCATAAAGAAGCTAATTGTTCACTTTATAGACGTAGCTGTTGTGATTAGTAATTAATTGGTTATTCTTCATTAGTTGGCCATAGTTCCAAAGTAGTTCTCAATGACGATATTTTTCTTTAGTAACTATCAAATACCTAATAAGGAACTACCTATGTCATAAATGAGCTATTACTTACTGCTTAGTTAATCTTGCTTCTATATTAGTTAATAGTATTAAGTTAAGTGTTAATGTAGTACTACCTATTACTTCCTGCGTAGCTACTTATTAACAACGGACCATTATTTTAAAGTGTTACCCACTTTGGAAACACATCAGAAATCAATGTGAAAATTTTTTTATACTGGATAGCTATACTTACATGGACAGGGTAATGTGTTAGAAAACAAAAGGATGCCATATTGTTTGACTGAAATGAAAAGTATCAATTGATGAATGAACTCAAAGACACCCGAAAATCAAAGAGAAAAATGATGCAGCAGGCTAGTCCATCAACTCAGAGTGGTACCAAGTAGTTTGTATGGCTCCCTTGTTCTTGTATGACTGACAACAATGCTCTTAATGAGACAACGGATGGTGTCCTGTTGTATTTCCTCCCTGATCTGGACCTAGACATCACTAAGCTCCAGTCAGTCTGAGGTGCAACGTGGCAGCGTTGGATAGGCCGAAACAAAATGTCCCAGAGGTGTTCTATTTAGGTTAGGTGACTGAACCAGTGTAGGGCCTGACAATGGTCCAAGGATTTCATCCCGATACCTAATGGCAGTCAGGGTGCCATCGTAAAATTACAGTTTTTTCCCCCTTTATATGGGAACTTGCAACACATCCTCTGGTCTTCTGGACACTTTTTGGAATGCCATCAACATGACTGGTGTTTGAAGCATGTGTGAAGACCCTCCAATCCATTGGCTGACAGCAGCTCATGATGTCACAGCAGAGCACCAGAAGTATAAGAGGGTGCCCACATCATTAGCTTTTTTTGTCTTCAGGAATAATTTACTTGTCCAGTGCATGTGGAGACATGTTTAAGGGCACCTAATGCACTCATTGTGAAAAAATACAATGAGGAAGCTTTGATCAACACTGTCCCTATTTTTGAGGGATGTGGCACATGTGTCTGGATCTTTGGTCCTGCTGCTGCTGAGACACAGCAGAAACTCTGGTCATGGGGTTTGCAGGTTGAGCTCGAGGAGAATTTCAAGAAGGGTTTGGATCTTTTTAGGCCCTCTATCATGGGCTCGAGCGATCCACGGTCTTGGATGTGCTCTCGCTAGAGTCATCCAATCCAGCGGCTCGTGCTCTGCTGGCGTCATTTCACAGTGAGGATATGGATGTAGAAAACTAGCAAGGCCACTTGTGCTCCTCCTCCCTCCATGAGCCATGCACACAGGAGGCATGACACTAAGGTCAAAAGGGGACCTTAGGTAAGTGATAAGACAGTACTTTTACACTAACAGTGGTTTCCCCTTTAGGGTTTATTCTTAGCTGCTGCTTACATCAGGATTTGAGACTGGATTAATGATGATTTTGGTTGGCTTCATTTGCAGTCGCAATCCACATACTGGCTGTCCAGTCCTCCCCCTGAGTAGTAAACTATATTTTATACATAATATCTCAAGGAGCAGGGTCCGCCTGCCTCATTTTCAATTACGTGGTCCCCCTAGTGAATTTGATTTCGCCAACCTAGGGAGGAGAAAGCCCTTCTTTCCTCCCGGGGGTACTTATTTTCATAGTTCAAACACACATTTAGAAAAGTGTCACTAAAGTTTTACCAGTGGTTTTTTCACTTACCAAACCACAACCAGAATACCTTTGGCAGTATTACTAACACATCAAGGCCCAATCCCAATTTTATTTTATACCCTGTCCCCTCCGGGGTATAAAAATATTCCCCTAAGGATTGGGACACCACTACTATGCCGTCACACGTCATCATTCGTCATCTAGCTCTTACAATACATACATACACTGGTGTGCATTAGAGCCTTTAATTATCGTTCTGTATTAATGAGCTGCTTACTGACACACACACATATCGGAAATCCCGCAGCTTACACATCCAGGAGAAAATAAACTTGTCTACACTTCCCCATGACTTTTATTAAATACAGTTTAAATACTGAATCGCTACATTATATTTTCCAGCGACGAGAGGATACAAAAGCTATGTTTAAGTAAACTCAATCTAAAAAGATAAACGCACAGCCATGTTGCCGAGATAATTCATAACCCTTATTTTGAAGTGTGATCTCAAAAAATCGTTGTTAGAAGGGCTATCTGGCCCTTCCCCTTACCCCTACCCCTCCAACCAAAAAAGAATCGCGACACCCCTACCCCTTCACATGAATGTGCGAAACGGAGGGGTTGGGGAAAGGGGAAGGGTTAAGGGGTAGAATGGGATTGGGTCTAAGTCCAAACATGATGGAAGAAGATTACACTCTCATACACGCATCCATTTGTCCATTAACAGCTGACTTTGTGAAAGATGCTGCATTACACATTGCTGTAACTGAGAATACTTCACATAATCAGAATGGGATGTCTCTCATGCATTCAGGGCATTGGGTCCACTGTTCTCTCTTAAAAAACTTTGCCATTTGAGAACTGTTGTGTTTCTAACCTGGATGAATGGGATATGGCTCTCTAAAGTATTAGCATAAGCAGAGTTCCCCATGCCTGGGTTGTCATTGGTGTGCCTGTTGACTTCCTTGAGTTGGTGCATGCTTGTTTCTCTCTTGGTGCCTTCTCACTAGATGTGAGTGTGCACCTCAGTATGGCATAGGGGGTGGGTATTCTGATCTCCAAAGTGTCTACTAGAGGATGCAGTGTCTCGTTTACCCTCTTGGGGAATCATGGTTAAATATGCAAACTGAGACATTCAAACAAAAGTAAAAAATCCACATAAATGTAATGTTGTTTGTTTATTCAACAGGGACAAATCCAACCCGTTGGTGCCACAGGAGTTGGATCAGATCAACACCTACAACAGGGAAAGACTAAAAATCCTAAGTATGTATTTCACAGACTTAATCTGGAAGATAGCTACCACAATAAACTGAGAGCTGCAGATGTTTTTCAGATAACCAAACATTCACTACAGTCTAATGAGTCTTGTGCTGAAGAGGAGCTGATTCAGACGTTCATATACAAACTACTAATGATGAACTACAGGGCAAGAAACATTTCAACTAAAAAAACAAATGAACAGGATGACACACAACAAAGAGAGAATAATTCATCTGAAGATGAGAGTGATATTTTTGAGGTTTATAAAGAGACATCTTTATCCAAAACAAGCCAATCTGAGGGAATTGACCCAATGGATGTTCAGATGGCTGTGTTTCATCATGCTGATGGTTTTCTGAAGCAGATGATGGTGACTAAACTGTCCCAGTGTCAGTATGCTTTGCCTCTGCTTGTTCCTGATCCATTCACACGACAGATTGAGTTTCCTCTCTGGACATTTAGACAAATCAACAAGAGCTGGAAAATCAGAAACACCAAGAATGAAATCGTCAGTCAAACCCAAACGATCTACAAGACACAAACTCCAATGGTGTTTTTCTTCAGGTTTGGCTCTGTGTCTTCCTCCAAGTCTCAGCTGATGAATAGTCTGATTAATAAGAAACATGACACATACTTCCACAAGAACTGCCCAGGGAGCAGCAGAACCAGAGTTCTGATGGATGGAGTGGTGGAGATTGCCTGGTTCTGCCCCTCTGGAACAAACGCGGATAAATTCACTGACTGTGTTGCCTTCTGTAATCTACATGGTGATGCAGGAGACCATGAGAAACAGCTGCAGATCCTCACTGAAATGAGCTCAGTCAATGTTGTTTTTCTAACAAAACTTGACAAGAATGACAGAAATGCAGCAAAGATAAAAAATATGTACAAAGAAAGAAAGCCACTTATTTGTCTCCTTACTGAGGATGAATCTGCTGTAACTAAGCCAAAGAAAGGGAAATCCATGATCGGCCTGAAAGACAGAAATCAGTCAGGTGTATCTGAAGAACTCAGAAGAGCCATAAATGATTGTCTTTCAGAATCATCTCTCACTTTCAGTCTTGAAAATATGTCCAAAATCTCAGGGATCAGAGTAGATGAGGAAGATGATGAAAACTGCAATAGAGGAAGGGCAGCAGTACAGCAGATGATGAGTTTACTGGAGAAGAAAGATCTGACAGAAATCAAAGAGTCATTTCTTCCTAATCAGGGGAAACTGTGGCATCTATGGTGTCAGAAAAACAAAGAGCTACATCGACCTCAAACATATGAGACCGAAATGGACATCAGTAGAAAACATTTAGAAATGAACAAAATCCGTAAACAGCAGCATAATTCTGACATTAGTGAGTTCATGAAGCTCTTTATTAAACAAATAAACTCACATGCTCCCACAAAGATGTTTTTCCTTAAATGGCTCAGAATCCTGCTAGATGAATATACATCCGCTGATCTTTCTTCTCTACATCACAAATATGATGAAAAGTGGTCAACAGTCTTAAAACTGAAAGAAAAGCACGATAAATCTGAGCAACTCAAAGTGGAACAAAGTGAACTTGAGAGAATATCGGAGGATCTTCAAGCTGCAGCCTTTGGTTTGGAGCACATCATGAGGGAGATCGGTCAGATTTATGAATCATGTTCATCTGTGAAGAAGAACAAGAAAGACTTGCAGATCCCCTTCTCTTCTCTCCCAAGTTTTGCAGCAGAGATGATGATCTCTGGATTTCCACTGGAGCTGATGGATGGGGATGCTTGTCATGTTCCTGTGATCTGGATCTCTGCTGTTCTAGATCAACTTGTCCAGAAACTGGGAGACCAGAGAGTCTTTGTGCTGTCAGTTTTAGGGATTCAGAGCTCTGGGAAATCCACCATGCTGAATGCCATGTTTGGACTCCAGTTTGCCGTCAGTGCTGGCAGGTGCACCAGAGGAGCTTTCATGCAGCTGGTCAGAGTCTCAGATGAGATGAAATCACAGGTCAACTTTGATTATATTCTGATTGTTGATACTGAGGGTCTTCATGCTATAGAACTGGCTGGAAGATCAACACGACATCATGACAATGAATTGGCCACATTTGTTGTAGGTCTGGGAAATCTGACCTTGATCAACATCTTTGGAGAAAACCCAGCTGAGATGCAGGACATTCTTCAGATTGTTGTACAGGCTTTCCTTAGAATGAAGAAGGTCAGACTGGATCCCAGCTGTGTGTTTGTGCATCAGAATGTTTCAGACATCACAGCTGGAGAGAAAAACATGGAGGGAAGGAGACGACTGCTGGAGACACTGGATGAGATGACTAAACTTGCTGCTAAAGATGAAGTCTGTGATGCAGAACGTTTCAGTGATATCATTAGATTTGATGTTCAAAATGATGTGAAATATTTCACTCAGCTCTGGGAGGGCAGCCCACCAATGGCACCACCAAATCCAAACTACTGTGAGAACATCCAAGACCTCAAGAAAACTATTATGTCTCATGCCTCAAAATCACATGGAATGATGCTGATACACTCAAAAGATCGTATTAAAGATCTCTGGGAGGCTTTACTGGATGAACGGTTCGTCTTTAGCTTCAGAAATTCTCTGGAGATTTCAGCTTACAGGAAACTGGAGACTGAATACAGCAAGTGGTCCTGGAGTCTTTGCAGTGCCATGATGGAAACTGAGAACAAACTACACAACAAAATAGAAAATGAAGCTATTAACGAGATTAAGCAATCTGATCTTCAAATAGAACTGAAGAAGACAAGTGAAGAAGTGAACAAATTAATGTCAGATTTTTTTGAAAAAGACAGAGATAAAGATATACTGATTCAGTGGAAAACAACATTTGAAATCAAGATCAAAGTGCTTCAGGAAAACATTGTGAGAGAAACAAAGAGGAAATTAAATGAGGTTCTTCAGCAGCGCGGCTTGAAGAAGAAGATTGATGCTCAGAGGACACATCATGAAAACACTCTCTTGGAAAAGAGCAAAGAACTTGCCTTAAAACTCAAAGACAAAACAAATGATGAGGAAACACTGAAGAAAGAGTTTGATTTGTTTTGGGAACAGTGTGTGAAGAATATCATCAGTGACACTCCTGAAATTAAAGACATTGACATAATGAGAGATGTAAGAGAGATCCTTAGTGACATCTATGAAAGTGTTCCTGTAGATCACTGGAGGGAGAGCAGGGATATTTTCACAATGCCAGTGTATTCAGATTATGTAAAACTAAAGAAATCCATTGGAATTACAGGAGCTTTTACAAATATCTACAGATCAGCTAAAGAGAAGTTGTGTTATATTCTGTCTCAAGAAGATGAATCTCAAATAAGATCATTTATCAGAGATGTTGTTCAACAGACAGACAAAGAGATTCAGTCATTTAACATCTCAAAGATGGGCTACAACATCAGCTGCATTCACCAGCTCACAGGTTACATCAAGGCAAGAGTGACAGAACATGAGACAGGACGAGTGAAATATGTGTTCAAGAATGAATTCTTTAGGGATTTGGTTCTTTCCATCTGTAAGAGAACAAACAGGATGATCACTGACCAACACGGGCTTTTCAGGGAAGCCAATGATCCTGTAATATATGTTGAGAAGAAGAGAGAAGAGTACTATCATATTTTCCAGAAATACTGTCATGGATCTGCATCAGCTGCTATTTTTGGTGAGATCATCTGTCAGAAACTCAAAGTACCCATTGAGCAGAGTGTCTACAAGAAAACTGCAAATGACCAGGCAGGTGAAATGAGAACAAATTGTCCATCACTGAATGGAAACAGATCAAAACTGGAGAAACACATCCTGAAGAGACTAGCAGAAGAGGAGGATTTTGTCAAATACATGGAGTACATTCATAATCCCAGAGATCTCTTCAAGAGTTTCATCAGAGATGAAGTCTGTCAGTACATCACTGATCAGTTCAGTCTCAGTGTTTTACCCAAGATGAAGGAGAACATTAAACTCCTGCAGCAGAAGATCATGGAAGCAGCACATGAATCTACTGAACATGTTCAACTGAACAGAGGAGATGTTGGTTTGTGGTTGAAGAGTTTCACACAGCAGCTTTCAGACGAGCTGATTTTCTCTGAAAAAGACCTCAGTGGAGTGAAACATGATGATGTTGACGATTTCAACCTCCTAGAAGAGGTGATAAGAAAAGAGCTTCCTGCTATAATGTCTCAGATTAGCTTGAGAGTCACAAGAAGGTCATTTGATGAAAAATTGGACTATAGGTTCAGACCAGATGAGCTTCTGATTGATCACTTCTGTCAGTGCTGTTGGGTTCAGTGTCCATTCTGCAATGCAATCTGCACAAACACCATTGAAAATCATCCTGGAGATCACAGTGTTCCTTTCCATCGTGTCACTGGGATAACTGGGATGAAGTTCAGGAATACGACATACTTGACTGTTGACATTTGCACATCAGCAGTAACAAGTGATGGATCTTTTTACCCAGATTCCTCAGACAACACAGTCCTCTGGAGAGAATACAGAAAAGGAGGTGATAGATTTGCTAAGTGGAGCATCACCCCTGATCTCTCTGAACTTCCCTACTGGAAGTGGTTTGTGTGCAGATTCCAGAAAGATCTGGAAAAATTCTACAACAACACTTTTGAGGAGTGTGGTAAGATCCCAGATGAATGGAGAGAGCAACTGAAAGATAACAGTAAAGCAATACAGAGTTTAGATGAGTACATCTAAACTTTCTTCCAGGTTAGAAAATACAGTAAAATAAACTGCACTTATGAATTGTAAACAAACAGATTCAGGTTTATTGGATGTATATTTTAGCTCACCCCTCCCCAAGAGGATGCTACCATAAAACCTTTGTTGTTATTCCAGTGAAGTTATATGTCTTTGTCATAAGGTACCATCAGACAGGGAGATGATTGGCATCTGCAGTGAAGGATATTTTCCTCTAACTAAATCTACAAAGTTGGATCACTATTTATGAAAATTCTACATAAATGTGGATATGTTTAAAACCACAGTTTATGATTTCTGACATTAGTTTTTCACTGTTTCAAGAATATAAATCTCAAATAAGATAATTTGTCAGAGAAGTTGCTCAGGAGACAGATAAAATCATTCATTTAACATCATTAGCTGAAAGAAGAAATTAGAATAAACTGTCACTGAAATATTTATTAGTTATTCCTTTTTATTATTATATTTTTCATTACTAATCAAAACAGCTAAACATGGCATGACACATATAAATCTCAGTGCTGGTAATCAGACGTTTGGAGAAAAGTGTGAAAAATAATTTTGTTTTAAAATCAAATGATTAAAAAATCACTTTAGTGTACACACTCTACACAAATAATGTCATTCAAGACACATAATGAATTGATCTGTTGGAAAGACCTTGTCAGTTGTCCTTTTTGTTTTGACTTTAGGATTAGAAATTATTTAAACAACATTAACATTGTGTAGATCTCTAAAAGCAGATTTGAATGTGCTGACTATACTTTAGTCGTTATTAAAATTCAATACTTAGACATTACCAAAATATATCTCGATGAAATGTTTATTAAATAATACTGTGATAAAGAAGTCTCTATTGTCTTGAACAAACAGTGAATCTTAGCAAGAATAAATCATAATACACAGAAACAACGTGTCTGTCCTTTTGCCTTATTATACTGCTCTCTGGAATACCTGTTTCTGATTTTTCAGTCATGCCATCTAATGGTTTGTTATCCCCAAATAGACGATACTGATAAAACACAGGCTCATGGGTAACTGTTTTTCTTGTTTTTGTTTTTTTCTTTGTGCAAATTTGTTTTAGTAAGCTAATAAAATAGTTTAACCTAAAGTGATGTAAAACCCCCATTTTAGCATTGGTCATTCACACCTCAGATTTGAAAAAGACTTAAGAAATGGTTGTGTAAAGCTGTGGAAAATTGGGAAAGTAGAGGGTGTGAAGAGGGGAGACACCCAGTAAAAAAAAGCAGACAACACACTTATTATATGATTAAACCAAAATTGTATTGTCTTTGTTGTGGCTCCATGTATTTTGGCTGTGGTACATTCCAAAAGGGCGATGTCCAGCAAGTCTGACATCCACGTCAGTCTAATTGGCATAGATGGATCAAACCACAATTTTAAGATAACCTTTTTGGCAGCGGTCAGTGTAGCAAACAGGATCCTTTTTTGATTAACAGACAATGACAGCAACAAATCATTCGGCAAAAGAAAAAACAGTGGGTCCTTTTGGATCTGAGTCTTCAGAGGATCTGAAAATAAGTCCTGTACCAAGGACCAGAGCAACACAATTCGGGAACATTCCCAGAACATATGGATATATGTACCTTGACTTGAGTTATTACACAGGTGACAGAAGGGATCAGGCTTTCTTTTCATTTTATTTAATAAACAAGAAGTGGCATATGCCTTATAGATTGATTTAAAATTAACCATTTGGTGAGCTGGGTTTTTAGAGGTGGCAAAACACCTGACATTGTCCAAATCAATCAAAGTTTGAAGTTCACTTTCCCAGAAAAACCCTCAATTGAAATGTTTGAATACTGTCGTACCACAAGCAATTTATAAATTATACCCACAACACCTCTAGAAGCTAAACTAAAATCTATCCAATTTACCATAGGATGAGAAGATATTTTAATCGACCAGGGAACTCCATAAGCCTTCAGTGCAGATCTTAATCTTAATAAAGTACAGGAAAAAGGAGAATCGGGAGGAAAACTCATTCTTTAAGATTTGAAAGGACTTGAGCCCATAATCATTGTACAGGTCTTTTAAAGTGTAAATACCACATTCAACCCAGCATTTGGAAACAAATGGTTTGATACAAGTATGAAGATTATTATTATGCCAAATGGAGCTCTGCAGCTTCCATAATCTTTTCGGCTGCTTTCCAGATTTTGGTGTTGTGTAACAACTCTTCTAATATCAAAGACAAAAAGTAATCACAA
Organism: Carassius auratus; assembly: GCF_003368295.1. NCBI lineage: Eukaryota > Metazoa > Chordata > Actinopteri > Cypriniformes > Cyprinidae > Carassius > Carassius auratus. Next base: position 28,882,732 of record NC_039250.1, read on the forward strand.
AAAAAAAAAAAATAATTCATCTAAAAAAAATTCATCTCATATGCCGAAAATCTTACTTCCAGGTTGGTATAAGTTTTGGCTGTTTTGTTTTTTCGACTGTGGATCTGATGATGTAGACGAGAACGGAAGTCCTTATATGAGCATTTCTCCCGGAAAAAAGGACGCCCGCGCACACACATTGACCAGAGGAGAGCGAGACCGCGCACATCATCACGCTTCAAAATCGTCGGCAACGCTCCATAGGATTTGTTCGAGAATGCCTCCAAATAAGTGAATTTTTGGATGTGAGGGAAAGTTAACCATGTTCAACTTCCCCAAGAACCCAGCATTACATGAACAGTGGATGCATATAGTTCCGCTCATGGCACGCCTGCAGGAGCTCGGCTTTTTCTGGAAAGAATCGGAAAGCTGTTATTTTCTTTTATAAAAATGAATAAACTAAAGACTTTTTGGATATATGAAGGATGCAGTTCTACCCTAAAGGTACTCAAGATTAACATGAGATTAGGTTAAACTGTGTGTGTTATGTACCCTTTAAAGCTGTGGTTTGGTCCCTGTGCAAAGCCCCTTTTTCTAACGCAATAATTATTTCTAACGAGAATTAAGAATCAAAGGTGCTATTATGTCCCATAATGTCTTCAGTAGCTCTCGAGGAATCCCATCTAGCCCAGGTGCTTTAGTACTACTCATGCAATTTGTATTGTACACGAATGTACAATTCTGCAACAAGGAGGTATTAAATCTCCATCAGTTGTGTTTTGCGCCCAACAATGCAGGGGTTAAAGATGTAATTATCTGAGAATGACCAGATAAAAAAAATGGTAGAATATGAACTTTACTAATAAAAGGAATAAGTGAAGGGATCTGAAAAGAAGCTGAAAAGATTGTATAATCCTTAGCACCATCATTTTGTAATTGCAGACATTGCATATATTGTAATGTCGTAAAAATGAACAAAAATATCCAGAGATCGTTGACTCAAACTTAGAGGCATGAGATCTAACTAACTGGGGATTCAACAGAGCATTAAAATCATCCCCTAACACCACAAGACAGTCCTCTAAACTCACAACTAAAATTAATAATTCTTAAAAACAAATGATGAATCACTCTCCGTGGGTGCATATGCAGCCATAAAAGCATATTTAGTATTATTTAGGGAAACATAAGTGATTCAGCCTTCTTTATCATTACCTGGTTTTATTATTGAAAAATCAATATTACACTTAGAAACTATCAGCACTCCTTTAGTTTTGTTGACAGCGGAGGAGGAAGAGATCACTTTAAAGTATTTAGTTTGGAAGCGATGTATGTCCGCTGATTTCAAATGGGACTCTTGTATAAGGGCAATAGAACCCTTTTTGCATATTAGGTAATCTAAGTGTGATGTGATTGAAAAGAGAGAGGACTCAAGTGCGAGAGCAATGACAATAGTCTTTAATTAAACAAAGTCAAGCCACAGGTAAGAGAGAGAATAAAGGGTGGGTTGTCTCAGACAATTTGATTGATGAGGGTCATAAAAGCCATCTGTTCTGGACACCTGTTTGTACACCCCCTCCTCTCGCTGTACACCCCGGTGACCTAGATATGAACTTATGAACTTAAGATGAACTTACGAACCTAAGAAGGAATTTCGGTGAGGGAGGGTGAAAATGTGTTGGTATCTATGTGCTTTTTTTGTTAAACTCTGAAAAGGGTGAAATCATGAAAATGGTATAAGGGGATTTTTTATTAAGGTTTTAAGTACACAGTGCATTTCAAGAAAAAGCTTATAAACACATACGAGGTGGAAATGATGTAATGATTGTTTCCGTAGTTGGAAAAGTGTAAAACGTTGTTAAAGTTGTAACAAATTTAAGAAAACTATTGGTTATTTATCTAAAACAACTAAACAAGTCAAAACTATCAGATGTGTTTTCGTTAAGCAACACGTGAAAAGATTGTAAAAATTTAAAAAGGTGTTTTGTTACCAGCTAGAAAAGATGTGAGAGCTTGTAAAAATTAAAAAAGGTGTTTTGTTACCAGCAAGAAAAGAAAGCATTTAGCATTTGTATCTTACCTCAAACTAAAAAAGAAATGAATGTAAAGCGGCGATACAAACCAGAAAACTTGGTGTTTGTCACGATGTTATAAAAAGCTAAAACAAAAGAAAAAAGATGGAAGGCATTACGCGGATCTAAAATAAAATCCATCAGACAAGAAACTTGTCAAATCTATGTTGTACTTTACAATTAACCACCATTTTAAAAATCTAGACTGTTAGTGACAGAGAGTTAGACCAAAGAAAAAAAGATCTCACAGCAAAGTGTCAAGGCATCTCCGTTGAGCGATCCTGACAGCATCGCAGACACACTTAGAATGAGGCTCGGGGAATGCTCCGAAAAAAAAAAACCCACGCCTCCAGCGCTAGAGACTGCCCCGCTGTAGACTGATACCAGCATCAAATAGATTTAAATGTTAAAATAATTCAACTAAGTAGTTTTTAATAAATAGACATCAGTCCTTAATTAGTGAAAACTTTAAATCCGTTTAAACATAAGATCAATTTGTACTTTTTAAATGATGTAGCTTTATGCGATTTTTATTTACTTTTAGTCTTAAAAAATACAAAATAATAATAAAAACAACATTGAAAAAGCATTATTTGTTTTTAATGTATTAAGTTAATTACTCTAATCTACGACTAGTCTAAATTTAGACTATTGCCGTCGATATATCTTTTATTTTTGTCAAGCTTTATTTCTCAAACTATGACAATTAACACACAAACACACTTTCCATCTGGCCAGTTTGTAAGTTTGTGTCGTGTTATCTAGTAAATAAAACAGACATATGTAGTTAAAAGTAGTCGGTTTAACAATATGGCAGGAAAGAGATGTCATCTCAACATCAAAACGTGACCGGGTCGGGCATCTGGTGTCTGTGTGCTTACTGTTGCCTGCATATCAGTTAGACATCAGCGGGTGTAAAAACATCTAAAGGTTTTTGGGGGTTTGCAACTCAACTGTAATCTAATTAGTTTTCCGGGGGTTCTGGTGTTGTAAATGTGCGCTACAGGTCAACTAAAGTTAAAAAATTGTACGTACTCAATGATCAAAGGAGCCACAATTTAAACTTTATGGCTTAGGCCTGTGATCGTGAGGTTATCTGACAGTTCATTTACTGGTCAAATGGATGTGAAATCTTTTAACAAGTCAGACCATATAGGAATATGTAGTTTAATTCGAGTTAATTTAGTTTATTTTAGTTACATTTATAATTTTTATTAACCCCCTGGATCTTTCAACCTCAACATAAATGTACCGAGAATGCAAACAAGTACACAAACACAACCACACAATCATAAACACACACACACACACACACACACACACACACACACTTTCCTTCTGCCGAGTTTGTGTCGTGTTATCTAGTAATTAAACCAGACATATGTAGTTAAAACTAGTCGGTTTAACAATATGACAGGTAAGAAATATCTCGTTTCAGATCGTGCATCGAAACGTGACCGTGTCAGCATCTGGAGGCTGTGTCATTTAACTGCCAAACGGGCCGCTCCTACATCCCGATGTTAGGATTATTATATATATTTTAATATATAAATATAGGACGATTCAAATTTATTGTAATTACATTTATTTTCAAGCATCAATGCAGGGGGGTCAACGCACACACACACACACACACACACACACTTATGAGATTTTAATTTAAGACTTTGACTTATTAAGATCTTTGATTTCCAGTGTAAGATGAAATAACTTTTAAACGCAAACGCTTCGCAATACTTTGCGGGAGAAACGCTACACAGATATCAAAGCATTGATTTTGGGTTTGTTAAAAATCTTTGCATTTCAAACAAATGAAGTTAATGTCGTTTCTACTCGTCTTTACACACCAGGATATGTGATAAAGATCAGACGGTGTCTGGTACAGATCAGGCCAGTAACAGATACATTCAGTCAAGTTGTAAAACCATATAGGCATAAATAAATCAACGTGTATGAGTATTAAAGATTTATGTTATTAGGGTATCCTCTACTGAAGTTTATTATATTTAGAGGCGTTCTCAAGAGATGCCCACACGGGAAACACAGGCTTTAAAAACTAAAAGTTTTGTCATACTGATTACCTGCAAATTATCTTCAAGCCGTGCTACGTCACAATCCAACAATAACGAAACAATGGCAGACAACTACCAGGGTGAGTTTTTATTTTTATTTTATTCATTTTATTTTTATACAAATGATTTAAATATATTTTAAAGTGAATATTTGTGTAACGTATCGTGGTTGGTTTCTAGGAGGTTTTGAGAATCAGGGCTTCGATGAAGGTTTGGATCAGATCCTTGAAGAGTTATGTAAGTATTTTCCAATTTTATTTTATTAATTCAATGCCTAATAATAATAACGTCAATAACGTTGCTATCATTCTTATAGTTGATGAGAACGTGTTGTTTGCTTGTGATGAGACCGGAGCTGTTAATAACGGTAAGCCTTTTTCTCAATAAGTTAAAAATGAAGGTTCCCATAACATGCTTGCCAGAATAATAATGAAATGTTTATTTATTTTTTGACAGACGAACAAGCTGATGTCAACAATCAGGAGGTGATAACCCCACCAGAAAACATTGTGCAAGAGGTTGAAATTAGCATCGAATCACAACACGCCATAGGACACGTCACAAATCCTGCCTCCGCCGACGCTCCGGCCCCCGAGGGAGGTTGTCACAATCTCCCAGATGTCTCAAGCGTTAACAGCGAAGTTAGCGTTACGTGTAGACCCCGACACTCGGAGGGTAAGGGGGTGAAACGTTTGAGGTTACCGGAGTGGGGAACGGACGATGTACCAAGCACCAGTCGTTTAAGGAGTTCGGAGAATAACGGTATGTATTAAAGCAGAACAATTGTTTTGACGTTTTATGTTTTGCGTTTTATTCAGCAAAATAAATGTAAAAACCTTTATCTATATTTACAGAGCAACGATATGATGAAGGTGGTCTAACAGCGTGGAGCGATTCTATGGTGAGCGCGTGGGATCGTGCGTCTTTTAGCGATTCGGCAAGTGAGGAGGAGACGGAAGAACTGCCTAACGAAGACCCTCAAGAGCTGTTCCGTGAACGTGATTTAAATAGAAGGCTTGATTATGATATGCTTCACCGTGTTAATCGACGGTTTGGCAGACTTTTCAATTTGAGCGGTCAAGCATTGTCCTATCGGGGTGCAGAAGAGATCGTGGGTAATGCTCAAAGTGATGTGGTAGGGATTTTGAGGAACATCATCGAATGCCAACAACAGCTCAACGAATCCTTACGTTTCACTGCCGAATTTTGGAGAAGTTGTCACGAACAACTATATGGTGAATTTCGTCAGTTTCAACAGCGCATGAACGGGGTACCGGGAGAAATCCATCAGGTACAAGTTGAACAAAATTTAATTGTTAATGCCCCTACTCTGATCACTGAACGTTTAAATCTAATGCAAAGAATGTTATCAGATTTGTACCGGCGTGATCATCCATGATATGTATTGTCTTGTTGTTTTTAGTATTATTAATTTTTAAAAATTTTTGGCTTGAAAATATTGTTTGTTATTTCTTACATGTATTATTGTTTTTGTTTTTGGTAGTGAAATACCATTAGTTCTTTCATTTATTAATATTGTCTGTTGTCATTGATTTATACCATATTGCATGTTATTGTTTCCCACATTAGGTGTTGTTTTACTTGCGGAGAAAATATGTGGTTTTGAATTTATAACTGCTGTATGTTTCTGTTTTGTCATCTATATCGCATTGTGAATGGTGTTGGTGTTTTCAGGAGTTTGCACGCTTGTCTTTAAAAAAAAAAAAAAAAAAAAAGGTGTTTTCGATTTAACATAAATAAAATAATAATTCAAAATGAGTAGTAAAAGATGTCACGATGATTTACATACCCACACTTCAGAAGATGATCAGAGACCATTAAGGCCCAGATATGATTTTCAAAACAGTACACACCAGTTACACGAAATTATTAACAATCATTTACAGATGTTACCGCCTAATCCTCTTAACATGATAGATAGATTACACGAATTTATAGACGAACAACACGAATGGTTGGGTGCCGCTGTAGACAGCGATGATCAGGTCGGTGCAGGACCTTCTAATAACGAACACTCAGGTTATGATCCCACAGCTCCAGATATGGGTCTCAGTCAGCATTACATAGATAGACTAGTGAGAGAAGGAGGTAGTGTGGGTGATTTTACGATTGTCCCAAGACCTCGATTTAATGGTTTAGAAATTCGCAGAACTATAAATTTTGGTGAAATAGCGACAGATGATTTTGCAGCATACAATATATTTTTACATGATATTTTGAACGAGATTGTTATGCTTTCCAGATTCAAATTCAAAAAAAAAAAATTCAAAAAAGCTTTATTGTCTATCCCCACAAGGGTAGAAAATTGTCTTTAGACAAGAGGCTCAACAAACAATATACAACTATCAATACACAGCTAACAACAATACAATACAACAGACAACCACACAATTTAAGATAACCCCCTCCCCTATTTCCTATTTAAAATGTCAACGGCCGTCGGGATAAAAGACTTCTTATATTTTGCCTTTTTCGCCAAAGGTACTTTAAATCGTCTACCAGATGGAAGTAAATCAAATGAGCTGTGCAGAGGATGGGCAGAGTCTGTCACAATAGCAGATGCTTTCCTTTTTACTGCCACAATATAAAGATCAGACAGGGTTACTTGTTTCTCACCAATAATTTTACCAGCTATGCTTATAATCCTTAGAAGTCTATTTTTGCATTTAACAGAAAGAGAGTTATACCAGGATACAATGTTGAAAGTAAGCACAGATTCGATAAGGGATTTATACACAACAATCAGAATATCTTTTTCCACATTAAAGCTCCTCAATTTCCTCAATAAGCCTAGGCGTTGATATGCTTTCTTAAAGACACTTTCTGAGTGCTTGTCGAATTTAAACTGGGAATCTGTTGAGCACCCGAGTGCGCTATTCACTTTCACTCGCGTGTGGGAAAACAAACAAAACGTAGCTCAGTGCTTATCCTTTCTTCAGCAGCTTTTTATTTTAGCAGCATCACTTGAACATAACATCAGTTCACATCTTTGCTTTTTAGCTGAGAACATCACGTAATGATATAACGTCATCACGTACACAACCGTATACCTCCAAATAGAAACTAAAGCTAATTTTGTATACTGTAATCTAATGTATAAGGGCGCAATACTTTTAACACCCCCACTCGCTCTTAGCCATTTGTATTACCAAAAATAACAAATTAAATAACAAATAAACTTTCACATAAGTTTAGTGTTACATACATTTTTACACTTTTTATGTTCCAAACATATCTTGAGTAAACCTCTTTAATTTCTGCTTGGTGGGTGGCTTTGTCATTATGTCAGCTATCATTGTCTCTGTAGGACAATATTCCAAGATAACTTTGCCATCATTTACAATTTCTCTTATGAAATGGTATTTGATATCAATGTGCTTGCATCTTTGCCTACAGATTGGGTTTCTGGCTAATGCAATGGCACCTTGGTTATCTTCATACACCTTTGTTTGTGCGTATTTGTATGAGTCCATACCCTTAAGCAACTGCTCTAAGTAGATACATTCTTGCATGGCGGATGCTAAGGACATGTATTCTGCTTCGCAAGTAGAAAGGGCTACTGTTGGTTGTTTTCTGGTTTTCCATGAAATCAAAGAGCTTCCTTCACTTAAATTAACACAGTATCCTGAGGTACTACGTCTGTCTTTCGTATCCGATGCCCAGTCAGCGTCACTATACACACTCAGACCTAGCCTCCCTGTGTCATTCCTTCTGAAGCATAATTGCTGTTCTACTGTACCTTTAAGGTACCTGAACACATGTTTTACTGTGTTCCAGTGCTGTTCTGTTGGTTCAGCAAAATACTGAGATAGTTTACTGACGACAAAACTCAAATCTGGTCTCGTGCAAGTGGACAAGTATATTAAACTTCCTACTGCCTCCCTGAACCTCTTTGGCTCTTTCATTTTTTCAGCATTTTCTGTAAAATCAAGCTTTGGTTCACATGGAGTTTCCCTAGATTTACAGTTCTGCATGTCGAAACGATCTAGTATTTTTCTCACATATCTTTCCTGTGACATTTTGACTAGACCCTCTGATTGTTCAAAATCTATGCCCAGGAAATGTTTCAACCTTCCTATGTCTTTCATTTTGAACCGTTCTGTGAGCATTCTTTTCACATTTTTCAGAACACTTTCATTGTTAGCAGCTATAATTAAATCATCAACCCATACTATCAGGATTACTTTCTCATTTGGCTTTTCTTTTGTGTACACACAGTTATCAGCTGGGTTTTGTGTAAAACCATTCTCTGTCAAACATACATGTAACACAGCATTCCAGTTTCTGCCAGATTGCTTAAGGCCATAGAGAGATTTCTTTAGCTTGCATACTAACTTTGCATCTCTTTCAGATTTTTGCTCATAACCCTCCGGTTGTTCCATATAGATCTCGTGATCTATTGGTGCATGTAAGTAAGCTGTCTCAACGTCCATCTGATGCAAAATCAGATTTTCTTGCGCTGCTTTCTGCATAACCACTCTCACACTTGTCATGTCAGCTGTGGGTGAGAATGTTTCATCGTAATCAGTCCCTTGTTTCTGACTGTAACCTTTCGCCACAAATCTTGCTTTGTATTTTTCAGATCCGTCAATGTCTCTTTTGAGTGCGTAAACCCATCTTCCTCCTACTGGTTGTCTTCCTGGTGGCAATTTCGTGAGTGTGAAGGTCTTATTCTCCTCCAATGATCGCATTTCTTTGTCCATAGCATCCTTCCATTGCTTGGATTTTGTTGATGTTATGGCGTCCTGGTAGGTTTGAGGTATGTCACATACTGCTCTGTAGCAAAAATCTATGCATGTTTGCAGTTTGTCTTCTGTGTCCTCAATTTCAAAATCCTGTAGGTGAGCTGGCATCTTCCTGGTTCTTGGTGGGTTCTTTCTGGACACGGTTTCTGCAACTCTACCTGACTGGTTGGGATCAGCTTGTTCAGGCGAAATCTCTGGAACATCTCTCTGAAAACCCTGATCTGGTTCATCCTCCATACTTTGATCAACATTAAGTTCACTGCTGAAGATCTTTGGATTCATATTTTCATATCCTGTGTGTGTCTCAGATGTCTGTGTTTCTCTTTCACTGATTGTCTTTGCTGTAAACTTCACCAATCTGTGCTTTTGGACTTTTTCAGTGTTAGGATAGTACACTAGATAGGCTGGGCTGTTCTTGTCGTAGCCTATGAAAACACCTTGTTCGCATCTTGAGTCAAATTTGCTTTTCTCTTGTTTGTAAGCAAAACATGTTGATCCAAATTTCTGCATCTTGGAAAGATCTGGCTTTTTGCCTGTGAATAACTCGTATGCTGTCTTCTTTGTACGTCTACTGTAGCACCTATTCCTCACGTAGGCTGATGTTTGCATAGCGTAGTTCCACAACTCATCTGGTAATTCACTCTCTATCAGTAAGCACCTACTCATTTCATAGAGTGTTCTCCATCCTCTCTCTGCTGTGCCGTTCTGATGTGGTGAATAAGGCGCAGATGTTTCGTGTCGAATCTTATTCCTTGTTAACAGTGTTTGAAAATCTCGACTCATGAATTCAGTGCCGTTATCTGAACGGATGCACTTGATTTCTCCAAAAGGTGCAATGTCAGCTAAAAACTTCTCTGTAGCTTGTGTTGTGTCACCTTTAGTCTTCAAGAAATACACAAACATAGTACCTGAATAGTCATCTGTGAATGACTGTGCATATCTGTGTCCTTCCTTGCTCTGTGTTGGCATGGGGCCGGCCAGATCCGTGTGAATTAGTTCTAGGGGTTTCTTTGCCTTTCTGTCTGGCTCCCTGTTTCTGGTCTGCGTGAATTTTCCTTGTGTACACACTTCACATAGCTGTTTCTCTTTCACTTTATTTCCTTTTATCTCCATGCCTCTTACTACATCTTGTAGCTTCTTTAAATCTTCGTAGTTACAATGTCCCAGAATTTCATGCCAGGTTTGTAAATCATGACACACTTTGCACTGGTCAACATCCTCTTCTAGTGTTGGTAAATAGTACAAGTTTCCACTTTCATGAATATCAAACCTGCTTTCGTTTTTGGTTATCAAGTGATTGTCTCCTCTTTTGAAAATGATTGTTGCTCCTCCATTTGTCGCTCTTGCTACCGAGAAAATGTCATGTGGGTACGAAGGCATGTATAGCGCGTCCCGTAGCTGTGCAGTGTGCTGTTTTCCAGCGTCATCTAGGAGATAAATCACTGCCGTTCCTCTTTGTTGCGCCATTCCGCTGCACTTCGTTTCGTCTGCTAATTCCACTGAATGAGTCTCTGGTTGAAAAGAGCCAGATGTTCTGATGTCACTCACAATATGAGACGTAGCTCCTGCGTCTACCATGATCCCTTTCATCTTTACTTTGTTTGCTGGTTTTTCATATTCTGAGTGTTCAGCTTTGAAGAGATGGTCATGGTCTGGGTCATTATTGTGTTCATCTGTAACCTTTCTGACGCCATCTTGGTCACCCTTTTTCTTACACAGAAACTCAGCGTGTGTACTATTTTTACAATGATTGCACCACACTTTCTTGTAACATTTTCTCGCTCTGTGTCCCTTTATTCCACATTTGTAACATGTCATATTTGTGTCTTCATCTTTTCTTTCTTTAGTGTGGTACCTGGCAGGACCCTTTCCTTGTCTCGTCTGTGTCTTCATCACATTATCTGTGGATTTTGTTCCTTTCATTTTCTCCGCCTCTTCGTAAATCCGCAGTCTTCTCTTAAAATCTGTGAATGTAACGTCGTCCTCATTCTGTGTTATGTGGACGGCTAGCGGCTTGAAAATATCAGGTAATCCACGAAGAACCATCGCTATGGTTAATCCATCACTCATGGTTTCTCCTGCATCTCTCAGTGCTGTGATGATGTTCTCTGCTCTTATCAAGTAGTCTGTAACACTCTCATTGTCTGACATGCGTAGCTGAGTTAATGATGTGTACATATTTATTATCCGTGGCTTGCTTTTCCCTGAATAATGTTCTTTCAGTATTCTTAGGGCTTTCCTGCCATCGTCAGCAGCTTCATGTCTTATCAGTGATAGGCTTTTATCATCTATCAGTCTTACAAGTTCAGCATAGCAATCAGCGTTCTTCCGTCTGTCTTCAGCTAGCTGTTCTTCATTAGCACCGGTGGGCTCATGCAAAATAGTCTCTTTTAGCTTTAGAGTATGTAGATAGCTTAAGAATCTCGTTTCCCAAAGATCATATTTATCTTCAGATCCATCAAACAAAGAGTGTGCCATGACTCCTACCGCTCTGTTCGCCATTTTGTAGGATCACCGACCTTTCTTCTTATATGTTTCTTCAGTTTAGCTTTATCGTTAGCTTTATAGCACGCGTTATACGTCGCGTCTGACTGAACTTAACTTTTACTCACGCTCGTTTGTTTCCGTGACTGGGCCCATAACCTGTTGAGCACCCGAGTGCGCTATTCACTTTCACTCGCGTGTGGGAAAACAAACAAAACGTAGCTCAGTGCTTATCCTTTCTTCAGCAGCTTTTTATTTTAGCAGCATCACTTGAACATAACATCAGTTCACATCTTTGCTTTTTAGCTGAGAACATCACGTAATGATATAACGTCATCACGTACACAACCGTATACCTCCAAATAGAAACTAAAGCTAATTTTGTATACTGTAATCTAATGTATAAGGGCGCAATACTTTTAACAGAATCAATTTCTATACCCAGATATTTAAAAGATCCCACCTGCTCAACTTCCTCTCCATTAATTATCAAGGGTTTAAAAAATGTGCGTGCATTAATTACCCCGGAGCACATTTCTTTGGTTTTGTCAATATTAAGCTGGAGAAAACTCTCCTTTGTCCAGGCCATGATAGAGTTGACAAAATCAAAATAAATGTCCAGTGATTGGGTATCTCTCATACATCCCACCAATGCCATATCATCTGCATATTTTATCAGCATCAAATTTTCATTATTACAGGTAATCTCATTTGTATAGATAGAAAAAAAGTATCGGGGATAGAACACATCCCTGTGGAAGACCAGATTTTAAAACTACATTCTCTGACTTTTTACCATTTACTATCACGTGTTGGGGACGGTCCTGTAAAAAATTGTTAATCCATAAAATAAAGGTTTGATGCACATGAAGCTCCTCTAAACGCCTCAAAAGTGTATTTATGTTCACTGTATTAAAAGCAGATGAAAAGTCCATAAATAAAATCCTAATGTACGAGTTTGCCTTGTCCAAATGTTTTACTGCCCTATCCAGCAAAGTGAGGGTGGCATCTTCAACTCCGCGCCCAGCCCTATAAGCAAATTGTAGAGGGTCAAGTTTATCGGTTGTTGCCTGGGAGAGTTGCTGACAAACTACTCTCTCCATGCACTTGCAGAGCACTGATGTCAAAGCTACTGGTCTGTAGTCCTCAAGCGCCTTAGCATGAGCTTTTTTCGGTAACGGGATGATGGTGCTTTCTTTCCATGCTCGTGGTACAACATTAAAATCAAGAGACAGCTGAAAAAGTTGTGTCAACACACCCTTCAGCTGAGATGCACATTCCCTCAGTACTTTGCCCTTTATTCCATCCGGCCCTGATGCCTTTTAGGGTTTAACTTTCATTAAAACCTTTCCCACATTTTGTTCCTCAATTCTTATGGGGAGAAAATCAGAGTGCTCTATAGGAGTCCAGAGTTCATTTAAATGGTCATCATTAAAACGGGCATAAAACTGATTCAGTTCAGTAGCAAAGCTGGCAGAGTCGGAGCATTGGATACTGTGTTGCTTCTGATTTCTTCCCATCATAGTATTTAGGCCCTGCCATGCCATCCGTGCATTCCCCATTGTAAACTTTTCCTCTACCTTGCGTTTATATTGCTGTTTGGCCTGCTTAATTTTTAGCTTCAGATCTTTCTGTAATTTGTTAAAACCATATCTATCTCCATTTAAGAAAGCTATTTTTTTAAGATTTAAAAAATGTTTCAGATCCTTTGTAACCCAAGGCTTATTGTTAGGGTAACACCTCACATTTTTTACAGGAATGACACTGTCAACACAGAAATCTACATACCCAGATATGGAAGCATTTAGCATATCTACATCATTTCCACAATCCTTAACAAATACATCCCAATCTGTTACTTCAAAACATCCTCTTAGTTTTTCAGTGGATTCAAAGTCCCATACCTGGACAGTCCTAGTTTGCACTTTCTCAGTTTTTATTTTTTGTTTATATCGAGGTAGAAGCAGAACAGCATTATGATCGGAACGACCAAGAGGCGGACGTGCCTTGGAGATGTAAGCACTTGGTATATTTCCATAGCACAAGTCCAATGTTTATTAGCTGGCGATGGTTTTTTTTTTTAACATCTCCCTGCAAGGTGCAAGTCTGCCCGCTGATATTAATGCCGTTCTAACGCCTGATAACAATCATGACGTTAATGTATTTGTAGACCAAATCGAACGAACCGTTCAAAGCAATTCGGATTTAGCTTTTGATACCGCTTTAGAGTTATGTGTCTCTGTAGCGCGAAACAAACAAGGTGGTGTTGGTGCGCGTAGGAAGTTGACAGATCTGGCACATAACCAGGTCATACAGAAAAATAGAATGCATTTGTTTGCCCCCAAAAATGTCACAGACAATATCTGTTTTAGCATGTGCATAGCACACTTTCTAAATCCTCAGTGTACAGACGCTGAATTGATGACATTAGCCAGAAATATACATGTCGATCTGGGTTACGATCCACAAGATAAAATTGCGTTGCATGATGTTTCTAAATTTGAACCCTTTCTAGACTTGAAAATAGTTATCTTTCACAGATCAGGTTCAGGTAAATTGGAAGTGTATAAAAACGCGGATGAGCCGCATCACAAGACGTTGCATTTGTACCTGCATGAAGAACATTTTTATGGGATAAAAAATCTGAAAGGTTTCTTAGGTTACTCGTATGTTTGTGAGTACTGCTATCGAGGGTTTAGTGATCGTAGTCTACATTATTGCAAATTTACATGTAACGTATGCATGAACATGTCTTGCTACACGCATCCCAAGAAATCTGTGAAATGCGATGATTGTTTGAGATACTGCAGATCTGATTTCTGTTATGAAATGCATAAACAAACACAAAGTGATGGTTCAAAGTCTCAGTGCGATAGCATAAAATACTGTGATAAATGTTGCAGACAGTACAGAACAAAATGGTCCGGTGATAAGCTATTAACGCACAAATGTGCCCCGTCCAGATGTGCGCACTGCGCCGAAGTTCTCATGGGTTAAGATCAGCACTTTTGCTATATTCAGCCAGCCAAGCCTAGAGAACATAGCCAAGACTATATTTATTTTGACTTTGAGACGATGTATGAAGACGGTCGTCATAAGGCAAATTATGTTTGTGCATTAACACAAGCTGGGGATGAGTTTTCGGCGGAAGGCACAGATTGTGTGGATCAGATGGTCAAGCATTTCAGACGGCCGAAATTTGAGGGTTTCACATTTATCGCACACAATTCTTCAGGTTTCAACTCTTTTATACTGCTAGAGTATTTTACTAGTCAGGGACTAACACCAAAAATCATACTCCAAGGCTGTAGACTTGTTTACATGTACGACCAAACCTTTAAACAGAGATACATCGACAGCTATAGCTTCTTGCCCATGAAATTGTCAAAAATGACCTCTGCTTTCAACTTAAACACCAGCAAAAAAGGATACTTTCCGCATCATTTTAATCGCTTGCAGAATGCAAACTATATCGGTCCGTATCCGTCAAAAGATTATTACGGATATCAGACGATGTCTGACGCTGAACGTGTAAAATTTGATTCGTGGTACGAGGGTGTAGCAGCAGAGGTGTTTGACTTCAAAAAGCAACTAGCATTGTACTGGAAGAATGACGTTGTTTTGCTACGTGAAGGCTGTATGAAATACAGAAAAGAGTTTATAGAATGTACCAACGTAGATCCTTTCGGATGTATAACATTAGCCGGCTGTGCTATGAAAGTGTTCAAAACGCTTTTTTTAACCAAAGACACGATTGCCTTAACGCACAAAAATGCTTACATCAATCAGTACAAAGCTTACTCAAACCCTTCCATACAATGGTTGGAATACATTAAAGCAAGCAGAAACGTCGATGTTCATCACGCTTTAAATTATGGCGAAGCCAAATTTGGACCGTATCATGTGGACGGCTATTATGAGGCTGATAATGGATATAAAATAGCTTTGGAATTTCTGGGATGTTTCTGGCACGGTCATTGTTGTCGTTTTAATCCTAACGATTTGAATCCTGTGTAAAAAACACCTTTTGGCCTGCTCAGAAGACAGTCTGACAATAAGCTGAACGTTTTGCGTAATACCTACAATCTCAAAGTGCACAAGATTTGGGAATCCGCTTGTACCACGAGACCGCCGAGGGCGAACGCGTGTCATATCTGGATTTCACATCTCTATATCCGTATGTACAGTCGTGTAAAACCTACCCTATGGGACATACTGAGATCATTTTAAAAGATTTTGAACCGGTCAAATCTTATTTCGGTCTCATTAAATGCAATGTACTGCCCCCACGTAAACTACTGCATCCAATATTACCTGCAAAATCCTCTCAGGGGAAACTACTATTTGCGCTGTGTCGCACCTGTGCTGAGATGCAGTATCAGGGTCAGTGTCAGCACAGTGATGACCAAAGAATCATTTCAGGAGTTTGGACCTCTGTCGAGCTCTCCAGGGCAGACATCAGACACTTTATTCAGCGGTTATGTTAAGACGTTTCTCAAATTCAAACAAGAGGCTTCAGGATTTCCATCACATGTAGTGACAGATGATGAAAAGGAGTCTTACGTCAGAGATTATTTTGAGAAGGAGGGAGTTCAGCTCGACCTTGACAAAATAGCGCTTAACCCCGCACGCAGATCTATAAATAAATATTTATTGAATTCGCTTTGGGGTAGATTTGGTCTTAGGTGTAATCAAGCTACAGCGGAGCTTTTAACAGACCCTGAAGATTTCGCCCGCTATATCTTTGGAAACGGACGCGTCATTAAACACTTCTCATTCGTGTCGGACACTGTGGGTTTAGTTCAATGGTGCTATGCCGATGAAGACCCCGCCCCGCGAATGATGTTAATTTATTCATCGCAGCATTTACCACGGCTTACGGCCGTCAGGAGTTATATGAACTCATGGATCAGTTAGGGCCCCGTGTTTTTTATGTAGATACAGACAGCGTTATCTTTGTATCGAAAGATGGAGATTGGATGCCTAAAACAGGTGCATATCTTGGTGAGTTGACGGATGAACTTGAAGATTGAGATTTCATAAGTACTTTCGCGTCAATGGGACCGAAGAGCTACTCCTTTAAAACCACAAAAAATAATGTAACTCTTAAAGCTAAAGGGGTCACGCTGCATTCTGCTAATGCGAAAATTGTAACTCTAGAAAGCATGATATGTCTGATACAGGGTTATGTAACAACACGTGACACTAGCCATCTGCTCACGCGCACAGAGACCATTGTGCGGAGTAAAAAGAAGTTCACTTTGCATAATACAGCAGTATTGAAAAGATTCAAAGTGGTTTATGACAAACGTGTGCTACTTCCTGATTACACCACACTTCCTTATGGCTACTAAGGGTATTTCTAACGCACAAAATGTGTATGTTGAAGAGGATTTTGACTTTATACTTAATATCCATTCTCAGTCTTGGTGTCCGGCCCGTCAGGAAGCGGAAAGACTGTTTTTGTAAAGAATTTATTGCGTAATGCATACAAGTTGATCAATGTAAAAATTGACAGTATTGTATTTTTATACAGTTGTTGGCAACCTTTGTATGATGAACTGTTGTCATTGTATGATATCAAATTTATTGAAGGTATTCTAAAGTCTTTAACCGATGAAACTTTAATAAAGCCCAATGTCAATATACTTATCATATGTGACGATCTGATGAGCGAAGCATTTTCAAACGCTGAACTCTCGTGAGCTTTCACACAATACGTGCATCATATACCATTTTCTATCATATTGATAAGCCAGAATCTGTTTTTTCACGGTAAAACCAGTAGGACTATTGCCCTCAATACTCACTATCTTATTTTGTACAAGAGTCCGAGAGACTCGATGCAAATAATGACTTTAGGACGACAGATTTACCCAGGAAACACAAAATTCTTTATGGAGTGTTATAAGGATGCTACCAATCAACCTTACGGATTCCTTTTGATTGACTTTAAAGCTAAAACACCGGAGCGTTTTCATCTCAGATCAGATTTGTTTTCAGATCAACAGGTGGTGTATGTGCAGAAAAGAAAATGAGTGATAGGCTGTGTAAAAACTTACCTCTTTTAAAACTATTATATAAGGCTTCACCGAGACAACGTCGTGTTATTTTACAGTCAGCGTCAGATCAGCTGATTCTATCCCTGTGTGAGATAGCTCTTAATGTTCTTCACGGCAACATACCTCTAAACACCAACCAGTTCCGGAGGTTAAAAAAGAAAAAACAGGAGATCAAATACGCTGCTAGTAAAAAGATTAACATCAAAAGTAAAAAGCGGTTGATTAATCAACGAGGCGGTTTTCTTGTACCTCTGTTAAGTGTGGCAATACCATTTATCACTAGTTTAATAACCTCCAGACAGCATTAGAAATGGAATATGCCGAAAAACTTTACCTAATCCCTCAGAATCAGATAAATAAATTAAGGACTGCATTGCTCGTGAGACAATTCAACAAACTGTGGAGAACGATTTAGATGCGGCTATACGAAACATATTGCAGAGGAGCGATTTAGATTCGGATGGGAAGGCTAAACTTTATTCCAGCGTCTTACAGAGGTGTTTAACTATAGTAAAACAAGGTGATTTGGAGAGCAGTACTTTAACTCTTTCACTACCGAAAACGGACGCTGAACCTGCTAATACACCTGCTACTGCACCTGCCACTGCACCTGTTAGTGCATCTGGTGCTGCACCGTCGCATGATGATGATGATGAAGGCGAGGATCAGCTTGTCAATGAAATCTTAAACAATGTGCCGCAAAGAAGTTTAAAAAACATCAAACTCATTCTGAATAAAATGTCTAATGCCAAACAAGTGTCTTCATGGACAAATTCTGGGGAGTTTGTATATAAAGGGAATGTAATTGTAGGTTCACACATGTTGGATTTGGTTAAAAGTATAACGGCACCTCACACGTTCCGTGATGAATACAGACCGCGCGGTTGGGATGAATTTCTGGATGCTTTTGCAACTTTAAATATACCATTTTCCACTATCACGAATCCGCAGGTTAAACGCACGGTTGAAACCCTTAAAAGGAAATCGCCTAACCCCATGAAAAAAGGCGGTCGTAAAAAGCACACGTCAAAGACTATGACACAATCTACTACAGCTGTTGGACAGTTGTTTAATTCACCCTCGCTCGATACTACTGCCTGGTTATCTTTTTAATTTTTATTTATTTTTGTGTATGTGTAAATATGATTTTTGAAATAATTGTGTTGTGTTATGTATTAAGTTTTTGATGTTAATAAAAAAAGATAAAAAAGAGGTCTGTCTATATGTTGTCTTTATTTATACAGTACAAACATATTATTGACATTCAAGATTACATACCATTTTTATTTATTAAACATAAAATAATAACACAGTTCTAGACGCACTAAAGGCACCTTTTACAATTTTGTACACAGTTAATACAATTAAATGTATGGCAGAGAGAAGGTTTCATTCTCTTTACAAATCGTGCAACCATATTATCATTTTTAATCAGATCATCATGGTACAGTTTAACAACGTTTTCATAATCATAACCCTTTGACATGTGATACAGAAAAAACACACAATATTGTCCGCAAGTATCGGATGTGAAGTCTTGAACCTGTTTGTTAGATTATTGTACACAGATAGAGTTCTTTTTTAAAAAGGTTTGTACAGTCTTTGGAAAACGAGGGTCTTTTGGAGATCCTCCAAAGGTATCAAAAAAGCAGCTCACGCCATCCTCGGTTATGTAAATTGCTAACCAATGCAACCCCGGTTTTGTGGAGGGGTCAGAGTTAAAAATAAGCATAGACGGGGTTTTCTTTATGGTCACTTTGGGTAGATAATCGCTGTGGAGCACTCCTAAAAAACTTGTATTGTGATCAATCTTTTCCATAACAGACGTTAGTTGTACTGTATTCATTTTCCTTCCTTCCTCCTCAGTAATAATCCACTAACACCTGTCTTCAGTTGGATATTTCAACAATTGAATCAAAAATCGCATATATGATAATTGTTATGGATTGTCTGAGAGGTTGTCTGAATCGTGCTTCAGTCTAATATTACCCGATTTAATTAGTGAAACATGATTCGAACAATCTTCATCAGGGGTCAAATTAAACGCGTAGAGCGTGTATCTGTTTAGAAAATCCTGACGATCTATTACAAGAGGTCGATTTTTAAGATGGTAGCCGTCACGAGTTGATAAGTCCCTAACTGCTGATCCGCTCTCATATTCCGGTTGAAACGGTTTGGACGGAATTTGGACGCCGTCTTGATATAAAGCCAAAAACTACAGGTTAAAATGTTTAAAAGCAAATGGGTTTTTATCATACGCCCCTGAAAAGGCTGAATTTTCGGTCATTGCTAAAATGATTGATTTTGGTAGTGTCCCGAGAAAAAGATTTTCTTGATTAGATACGCGAGAACCGGCTGGGATAGAAAAATTCTTCACACACACGCGGTCTATGGGGTATTTAGCAGTAGTACCTAGAAGCGCCTGAGCATGCCCCAACCGGACGCCTGGTGAAACAGTAACCTTTTTGACAAAAAGAGATGCTGACACAATATTGAGTCTATAATCAAATGCGTCATCGCGCATTAGACAGAACTCATCTTTAGCTCTTGTCATTCTTATTTTTTATATCTACACCGTTCAACATAATTTTTTCTTGAAAGAAAATGTCACTATGAATGGGTGCTAGTAATTCTATCACATTACTAGCATTGGTAAATGCAGCTCTCTTCATTAATCCCGTATTTTCTCCAGCGGGGTCCGTAGCATCCATGTGCCCCGGTGTATCTTTGTAGAACAAACCGGCTGAAAAGACACTTTCGAGTGTGTCTGTTCCAAAATTAATCAGAGCTTCAATCAAACATCTGTAGGGGTAGGTACTGGAACTCTGGGTTATCAGACGATCCCCCAGAGAGACATCCACCTGTGAGAATATACATGCTCCCGGATAGTTTATTAAACCGACAGGTGATTCATCTGGTATATTAGAACCGTCGGGTCTGGTTATTTTGAGTCTAGTGTATAAAAGAGTGTTATTAAGATCCAAATAATCCTCTCCCGTGCCAGCGATAAAAAATTATAACGGTGATGAATCGGTTATTGCGGATAGAGGTGGTATTTCGACGTAAGTATTTTTTTCAATGGACGTCTGTGTCATGGGGATCGTAAATAAGTCTAACTCTGATTTAATACACTCCTCGGACATGCGATGGAATAGAGCCATGATTAGAAAATAGTGTTCAGAAGTCTTTTGGTACGGACGGTTTTCTTTACACGTTTAGTGCGGGGACGCCTGCTACGTTTTGGGGCAACGCGTTTGTTACTGCGACGTTTATCTTTCTTCACACGGCCACTCCCCCTACGTAGACGCTCACCCGGTGGTTTAAAAGAACCTTGTGACATCACCATTAACCCGTGGCCATTTTGCCCATTATTATTATTATTATTATTGTCGTTATACGATCTTGATAGAGCGCTGGTCACAACATCGCTAGCTATATTTCTAGCAGCAGTTTTTAGATGTGGTTTTACTATACTAAAACCTCTTTTCAACAGAGGTAGTGCCGTCCTAAAAAGAGATTTGAAGATGCCACCTATGCCTGCTCCGTACATAACAGGACCGCCTGCGTATCCTGGTAACCCGTTACCCGCCTGGTTCCTGTAGTATGTAACATATCGCTCAAGGTCCATAGCTGCGTAATAGTTTTGCTAAAACTAAAACTTATTTCACCGGTCTGAAGTGAAGTTTAGCCACAACTTTACTATAAGTGAAACGCACGTGTTTGTTCTGATCGTCTTTAACCTCAATGCAGATATCTGTAATATTAGATTTATTCACAGGTACGTAATGCGGCTTGTCGAATCTAACACTGACGCTGTCGTTAGATGTACCGTCTATATGTACAGTTCTCAGTAGCGGCACGTACAAATCACCTACTGGTTGATATTCGATCATATCACTGTATATGTACATGCTATAAAATACACCTCTTATGTCAGCTTGATGCGGTGCGTATGTGACGACAGGTGCGCCGTCAGAACTATTTTCGGGTGATTGCTTTGTAGTTCCTAGAGACACACCAGAGTTTAATCCTAGAATAATAGCCAACTTCCCATAAAATATCAAAGATGTATTTGTCGGTGCTTTTAGAAATATCCTGTTTTTGATGTGATCATAACCAAGTGTGACTTTTGGTGGAAGGTTGGCGTTGATTTCTCTAACCAGAAATAGTACATCTTCATAATAACCCGGCTTTAACTTATTGCACACTTTAGATACATTTTGTAGATTTTTTTCTTTAATGTAGATAATCACATCACTGTCCTCTTTGTAATGTCTCTCATCATATCCCAGTATATTAGGGTCTGTGTTAATAATAAATGCGGCATCCTCCTCATTAAAAGTGTACCAGGAAACAGTATAATAAAATTCAATTAAACCGACTTCCCATTGGCCCTTGAGGTTCATACTCCTTGCTAGTCTCGTTTTGTAATTTGAGATACGATTGTCAGGGTAAACATCCATAGATGCATTACAAGGTAGCGTGATATAAAAGCCGCCCTCACTCATGGTGTAGTTTTTCACAAATGCTACTTATGACTCCTCTGGTTGTTACTTTAATGGATTCTGTATGTCCACGATCTCCTTTTCTGGTAACCATGAGGAAAACTTAGTAGGCCATCCCAACCACTTGACAAGACAAAGCACTTGGCGACCACTCTTTTTTCGATCTAAAATCTTTTCTATTTTAAACGATTTGTCGTGGTTCACAATGATTTTTTGTAATTCCTTTTCATAAAAGCAACCGTCGATAACATCGCCGTCATAATCTTGTAGTCTGTACACTGGAGGGTTTCGTGGTATACGAGCGGCTATAGTGAAATATTCCTCGGTGTAATTCTCTTCATAACCCTTCGAAAATACACCTCTAACTTTTGAAACTCTAACTACATCTCCTATTTTATACTTAAAGATAGGTGTTCCTTTACGTAACTTTCCATACAGATTATTGAACACGTCAGTCTCATTTTCTTTATTAACGTCCAACGGTCGCATTTTAATACTTTTGTGATAACTGGCGTTATATCCTTCTATAAGATCTTGTAAGATATTGTAGTAGCGCTTTGAATTGATAGCCGTTAAAAACCGCCACATAAATGATTTAAGAGTGCGGTTAAATCGCTCAACACAAGACGATTTAACATCACTCGCCGTAGCAAAATGATGTATGTTATACTTTTTCATCAGTTGTTGGAAATGTTTGTTGAAAAATTCTGTACCTTTATCAGTCTGTAATTTTTGAGGTATACGGTTTTCTTTGAGTATAGAGGCGAATGCTTTCGTCACCTCTGCACCTGTCTTATTCTTCAGCGGGCGCACCCATGCATACTTGCTTAAAACATCTATACAAGTCAGTAAAAATTTTGTACCGTCGTTTTCTTTCGAAAAAGCAGACATGTCGACAAGATCTGCTTGGAACTGTACATCTTTTCCATACACTATCACTCTATTCCGTTTGTATTTGATAGGTGCTGTCTTGTGTAATGTATAAGTGTCCTGAGATGATGTATTCCGTATTCCTGTAGTACACCGCGTTTTAATCGTTCTTTACCTCCCAAAGAACCAGGGTGTGCTGGGTTGTAGTACACTTTTTTCATTAATTCAGACATCTTACCACCACTACTGTTTACACAAAACAATGACAGAGTTATTAGGTTCAAAAGCTTTTTATTTGCAATCGTTGCAGAAGACGCATACAACTTCAATTTGATTGGTCCTACATTGTCTAATTATACATCATCTAGATATTGAAGGAATTTCACACACATTAAAACTTTTTTCTCTATCATATGTTCAACTAGCATGTCAATAATTTTATATACATCTATCGGGTCATTTCTTGACAACAACATTACACACACATCGGTTACATAAGTACAAAGACATAAAATGTTACCTATTTTAAGACTTTCTTCACATTCAGGCATAAGAATAAGAATATTTTTAACAGTCATTTGTGGGTTATACGTGTTTGTGATGCACTGAGTTGTCATAACAAACCACTCCTACGACATACCCCTCACAGTTAACATTTGTTTTTTTAATTTCGTTAAACGTTTATTATCCACATAACATTCACTCTCATCATCTATAATCTTATACAATAAAAAAGTTATTTCACTCTTAATTCTTTGTTTAAATATGAGTTTTTCCAGACAGTTTGTGCTGCAGAGGTTACCCATGTCCCCACGGTTAATCAGAATCAGCAGGTGTACTCTTCTTCCAGCTGTCAACAGCGTCGTAAATGGCCTGCTAGCAAGTTTCATCCACAAGTTTCGTCCGGAGTTCTGCCAGACCTTCCACTATGTACATCTCATCTCTGAGCTCACACAGAACGCCGTCGACAACCCCCTGAATTCTTTGCTGATGCGGTGTTAAACCAAACAGTTTCAAGGTTTGTGCCAGAATGAGTTTCAGATCAGGTTTACACAATTTATGCGAGAGTTGTTTAAAACATCCCAGAAAATAGTACGCAGGTGCCTCATAGAGACATGAATGTTGTGTTTGCGAAGGATGATCGACCTGACATCCGTAACAATCTTTCTTCAGCTGCTTGTCAACCAGATGTTCCAGAATTATGGCAACCACAGCTTTAATGATCTTATGTCCAATCACCCCGATGCAACCGTCGACGGTGTCCGAAACGTTTTCAGGATTCGCCGTGTCAGATGGACCAGCGTGGGGAGGTGGCGGATTGTACTTTGCGAGGAAGGCGAGATTATGGTATCCCAGTTCTGTACAGAATTTGTTCAGCCAGGCGTTATTGTCCTGCGTTGACCACGGGTCTGATGCGTTGTCATCGCATACAAAGTGTGGAGGTGTCGAAGTATTTTCTTGAGTCATGTTGGTGGTGGTGATGCCACTCAAAGTCTATTTCCACAGAGGTGTCTGACGTGCGTATTTAATGATTATAGATGGTAGGCGGGGCCACATGAGTCCCTCTCCGGCTGGCCACACACCATTCAGGGTGAAACAGTTTAACTTTTATGTTGTTGTATCTGTCAAACGCTTCGCACCACTTAAACATTTTGTCTATCTTTCCAAATATCTCCTCTAACGCAGGCACGTCTTTCCACTGAAACAAAAATTTAATCTTATAGTATTTAAGATGGTCCGCTTCAGATATCGGCCATGCGCGTTCAGGTAAATCCAGGAGGCGGTCGCTGCAAAGAATATATATATAATCATCAGCGTACTTGTTAATGTGATCCCCAAGCACTCTGTAACGCATTCCTGGAGTGACACCGTTCCATTTGCCAATGAATAGAGGATCATCGCCTCCATCTTTTAAATCCCGCCAGACATAATTGTAAAATAAACACCAATCTTTTACTGTGAAAAACAGATCAGGATCCTCGCTCGTGTCGTACGTGACCCTTTCATCACTATCCACGGTACTCAGTCTGACCTCGCGGTTGCTCTTGTCAAAATTGTAACTACAGATACGATTGCCGGATAGATGAAACTCACGCTTAACATTGTCCAAAGGTTCGTGGAGGAAATTGGCCAGACAAGGGCCATGTTTTACCTTCATCGGGGCCTTCATTAGCTGTTCCATATCTAACTCGAGACTCTTCTCAGGAGTTTTAGGTGATGATATCGTAGCCATTGTTACAGAATAGCTGTCCAATTTTTCAATTCACAAAAAACACCTTTCGTATTTTACCACTAGGTACGGATAAATTTGCTTCGAAAAAATCCTCCTTTTAAACACTTGTTACACCCAAATTGACGCTGCTATCACGCCTACAGCGGGGGGGAGTCTCTGGCGCAGGAGGCGTGTTTTTTTTTTTTTTCGGAGCATTCCCCGAGCCTCATTCTAAGTGTGTCTGCGATGCTGTCAGGATTGCTCAACGGAGATGCCTTGACACTTTGCTGTGAGATCTCTTTTTCTTTCGTCTAACTCTCTGTCACTAACAGTCTAGATTTTTAAAATGGTGGTTAGTGGTAAAGTACAACATAGATTTGACAAGTTTCTTGTCTTATGGATTTTATTTTAGATCCGCGTAATGCCTTCCATCTTTTTTCTTTTGTTTTAACTTTTTCTCACATTATGACAAACGCCAAGTTTTCTGGTTTGTATCGTCGCTCTACATTCGTTTCTTTTTTAGTTTGAGGTAAGGTATAAGTGATAAATGCTTTCTTTTCTAGCTGGTAACAAAACACCTTTTTAAATTTTTACAAGCTCACATCTTTTTCACGTGTTGCTTAACGAAAACACATCTGATAGTTTTGACTTGTTTAGTTGTTTTAGATAAATAACCAATAGTTTTCTTAAATTTGTTACAACTTTAACAACGTTTTACACTTTTCCAACTACGAAAACAAGCATTACATCGTTTCCATCTCGTATGTGTTTATAAGCTTTTTCTTGAAATGCACTGTGTACTTAAAACCTTAATAAAAAATCCCCTTATACCATTTTCATGATTTCACCCTTTTCAGAGTTTAACAAAAAAGCACATAGATCCCAACACATTTTCACCCTCCCTCACCGAAATTCCTTCTTAGGGTCGTAAGTTCATCTTAGGTTCATAAGTTCATATCTAGGTCACCGGGGTGTACAGCGAAGGGAGGGGGGGGGGGGGGTGTACAAACAGGTGTCCAGAACAGATGGCTTTTATGACCCTCATCAATCAAATTGTCTGAGGCAACCCACCCTTTATTCTCTCTCAGGTAAATCCAACAAAGGCGTGGGAGAAATGGATGAAACAGAGGAAGACCCGTAGACTGGGTTGTACAAAAAAACTCAGATGAACTCTGTGGCAGGGACGACCAGCAGACTGGCGAGGCGGAGGCTTAACAGAGCCGGCGGTAGGTGCTCGCAGAGCGGGGAGGCCGAGGCATTATACAGCAGGTAAGGTTCTGTGGGTGCAAATGGTGAGCACAGAGTAATTCCAGCAGTGGTTGTGATTTACCAACCAAACCCCAACTAGACAGGACAGGACAGGACAGGACAACACTGAATGTGCAGACGCCAATGACCGATGCTGATAGGTGATAATAATCTGACTAAGAGACGAGAAAACGAGAGGGTAGAAGTAGCCATGAAAATGAGGCAGGATGAGAAACAGGTGGAGGGAAATTATCATAATGGGAAGTGGAGACGCCTGTGAAACAGAAACGGAGAGTGAGGGGAAAAGGAGAAGAGTAACCAGCAGAGGGAGACAGAGAGAGAGACAGGATCATGACAAGACCATGACACTAAGCATTTGGTTCGCGTAATAGGTCTATTTAAACCATTAACGTTCCATGATACAATATTTATAGCCATATAAAGGAAAAGCACTACACATCAACCAAAACTAATATGGGAGGACCATAAAGAAATCCCCTGGAAAGATAACAGTAATCAGAGCATATACAAAGGCATCTAGGAAAACAAATATTACGCAAACAAAAATATAGGCCTACACTAGAGCGATTGAAATAACGTGGGCAGTCCTGGGCACAGAACAACAAACCAAACAAAAACAAGAACAGTAACAAAATCAGCAGTAAGCAAGACTTAGAACACACTCATCTATCTGCCCTCAAAGTCTTTGGATACGCAGCCTACCTAGCAGTTTGGCTGGTCTGTCAACATCTGACATCATTTTTTGGATTAAGAAACAATCAAATTTCCTCAGCAAAGATCCTCCATTGGAACTGCAGATTCACCTTGGATTCTCGTAATATAAGCGCTACAGCTTTCTTCAGATAAGACATTGAGGCCTGATCCAGATTGAGAACTAACTTTTCAACCTCTGCCAGTGTCTTGAGAAAATAAATCTTCCTTTGGTGAGTAACTTTCACTAACGTAGGGTAGACCAAAAAAGATGATATCCCCAGCTGAGTTAAAGGGATAGTTCACCCAAAAATCAAAATTATGAAATTAATAACTCACCCTCATGTCGTTCCAAACCAGTAAGACCTCCGTTCATCTTGAGAACACAGTTTAAGATATTTTAGATTTAGTCCGATAGCTCTCAGTCCCTCCATTGAAACTGTGTGTACGGTATACGGTCCATGTCCAGAAAGGTAAGAAAAACATCATCAAAGTAGTCCATGTGACATCAGAGGGTCAGTTGGAATATTTTGAAGCATCGAAAATACATTTTGGTCCAAAAAAAACAAAAACTACGACTTCATTCAGAATTGTCTTCTCTTCCTGTTGTGAGAGAGTTCAAAACAAAGCAGTTTGTGATATCCGGTTAGAGAACGAATCATTCCATGTAACCGGATCTTTTTGAACCAGTTCACCAAATCGAACTGAATCCTTTTAAGCGGTTCGCATCTCCAATACGCTTTAATCCACAAATGACTTAAGCTTTTAACTTTTTAAGTTAGTGAAACGGATATGCAGGTCATCGATTCATGGGTTTAATTCAGGCATTTAAACACCACTCTTTCTAAACTAAATGCCTGGCCTGGCACCAGCCTGGCTGGATTTAAATTATTTACGATACCCGTGTGAGCCTCAAAGGAGAAACGAAACACATTCCACAAAACACACACACATAAGCACACACACAAAAACAAACCTTTCTTAACATTCTTTACCTTCGCCATTTTATTAATAAGATGTATTTTGAATAGGTTTGTGTATTGCATAAAAATGCATAATCCTGTTATGCGAGGACTATAAGTTGCTGGCTGGTAAATGGGAAATGTTTTTGGAATTAATGTTCTCAAATAGAATCTGAGTGTAACCCTACACCCTTAGCAGCTCATAAAACTTCATGATCCCACTGGGAAACAGGACAGGAAAGCTAACTCTTAGAAAAGAGAATAGTACCCTTTTATTTTCTCATATGTATTCTAAATGTATTGGGTATTGCCTATTTGTGCAGTAGATGTTTCCCCATATAAATTGGAGTATCTGCAGTTTTATCGTGTGTTAATCAAATTTTAAGTGTGTGTAATTCTGCATTTGAATGTAACTTCATGTTTTGATCATTTATATATGTTATTTTTGGAATCTGTTTAATCGTCATGCTTTGACGGACTCACTTATATAAAGGAAATTAATGAAAAAATTATTAATCTGGAATTACGAACTTGCTAGAATATCACTGCTGAAATCTGATAAGCCATAATTTATTAGGATGGGTGTTTCCCCAGAGACAAAGGAACCTTTTCCCGCTTCAGATCTCGGACGTTCATTGGTTGTTCAGGCGAACAGAGGCGTGAACCATTTCAAGCCATAAGAGCTGACCCAGGAAGTTCCTCGTTCTTTTCTTCGACCCTCTTAGCTCTCTTCGCTTCCACGCTTCTCTGGCGCTCGTCCTTCTTCGTGGCCTCGGTCCGCTCTCCTATCGCCGTCCCTCTCCGCACGCGCCAAAGAGGAAAAGGAACTGCTGCCCACAGTTGATTTTGATATTCTAGGTATTATTAAATTGCTCTAAAAAATTGAGTTTTGAGAATGTAGCGGACGTAGAGGATTATAATGTAAAAGGAGCTCATTCAAACACTGAGGTGCTAAACCATTCAGGGCTTTATAAGTAATAAGCAATATTTTAAAATCTGTATGATGTTTGATAGATAGACAGTGCAGTGTTGACAGGACCGGGCTAATATGATCATACTTCCTGGTTCTAGTAAGAATTCTTGCTGCTTCATTTTGAACTAGCTGTAGTTTGTTTACTAAGCGTGCAGAACAACCACCCAATAAAGCATTACAATAATCTAACCTTGAGGTCATAAATGCATGGATTAACATTTCTGCATTTGACATTGAGAGCATAGGCCATAATTTAGATATATTTTTGAGATGGAAAAATGCAGTTTTACAAATGCTAGAAACATGGCTTTCTAAGCAAAGATTGCTATACTAAAGCACACCTAGGTTCCTAACTGATGACGAAGAATTGAAAAACAGCCATCAAGTCTTAGACCGTGTTCTAGGTTATTACATGTGTGGCGGGGCGGTGTAATTTTTACAGTCTCTGCCCGTTGGTCTCTAGTGGGTACTGCCAAGGTGTATTTTGTGAAAATATCGGTCATGACCAACACATTCTCAAGGCCAGACCTCGAAGGCTCCAACACTGTAAAATCCAAGGCCACAATATCGTTCGGCCGAGCAGCCAACAGGTGCCCCATAAAACTAGACGGGGGAATGGGGACACCTTTAGCACACTGGCACCGCTCACACTCATGACACCAGCGGTCAATATCCGCCGACATACCAGGCCAGTAGCATCGCTGGCACACTAGCTGAAATGTACGCTCTACCCCCTGGTGCCCATGCTGTTGGTGAAGCTGGGTCAAGACATATTGTTTCATAACTGCCGGCAATAACACCTGGAAGATTTCCTCTCCCCCGTCTGAGCGGAACACATGCCGGTAGAGCACTCCATCAGTCTCCACTAGGCGGTCCCATTGCCGAAGCAGAATAATTGCAAACCTGGAGAGTGTCTTGCGCTCATCAGGAGTCGGGGGCAACTTACGCCTCCAAAACTGCAACAACTCTCCTATGACTGGGTCTGCTACCTGCTGAGCAACCAGGTCGCTATGTGAAGTACAGGGAAATGCGGTCATCTGGTTGACCAAAGTCACCAATCCACCTTGGGCAGCTTGCTGCAACGCCACTGGAACGGCCATACCTGAACACAACTGGTGCACTTCCGTACCCGGAAGATTTTGACGAGACAAGGCGTCAGCATTGTGATTGCTTCTAACTGACCTATATTTGATCTCAAAATCAAACGATGCCAATTGGGCAGCCCAGCGCTGCTCCATGGCACCCAACTTTGCAGAAGTCAGGTAGCTAAGGGGGTTGTTGTCCGTAAACACCACACATTTCTGGCCCAACAAGTACTCCCTAAACTTTTCAGACATGGCCCACTTGAGTGGGCCTAAGACCGCGACTGCCATAAGCTATAGGGCGTACCTTGCCTTGTTGCTCCTGTGAAAGGACTGCCCCTAAGCCTCCATGACTGGCATCCACCTCTAAAATAAAAGGCAGTGAAAAGTCAGTGTAGGCGAGCACTGGGGCTGTGGTTAACTTACCTTTCAACCTTTGGGCTTGCCAGCTGAGCCACCAACCTGTGAAGAGGGGCAGCCAACTTGGCAAACCCCTCAACAAGCCGTCGATAATAGCTAGCGAATCCCAAAAATGAGCGCAACTCTGCAACACTGGTGGGACAAGGCCATTGTGCAACTGCCTCTACCTTCCCCGGGTCAGTAGAAACTCCTTCCTAAGAAATGACATGCCCCAAATAGTGTACTTCCTTTTTTGAAAAAGGCACACTTAGATAGTTTGGCCTTCAACCCTTCAGTCTGCAAGCGGCTCAGGACGACCTCCATCCGAGCAAGATGTTGATCCACCGAGGAGGAAAAGACAACAATATCATCAAGATATAAGAGAAGGGACTGGCATTGCTGATCACCAAACAACCGCTCCATCAATCGTTGGAAGGTTCTTGGGGCATTGCACAACCCAAAAGGCATCCTGTTCCACTCAAATAAACCGAACGGGGTGCAAAAAGCAGTTTTAAATTTGTCCCCCTCAGCTACAGGTACCTGATTGTACCCGCTGGCCAGGTCCATGGTAGAAAACCAACGGGCCCTGGCCAGCGAGTCCAAAGTCTCCTCAATACGTGGTAGAGGGAATGCATCCTTCCTAGTCTTCGAATTTAAGAGACGGTAGTCCACGTACATGCGTAAACTACCATCCTTCTTTTTGACCAAGACAATAGGCCAAGCATAATGACTGCAGCTCTCTCTAATTACCCGATTTTCCAACAATTGATTGATATGTGCCTTTACCACCTCATACTCGGATGTAGGAATACGCCGAAACCGCTGCCTAACAGGGGTGTCATCCAACAAGGGAATCTCATGGGATATCAGATTAGTACATCCCAAATCCCCATCGTCCATAGCGAACACAGACACATACTTCTCCAGTAATGCCCTGACCTTACCCTGTTCTTCTTCTGGCAGCACCGATAGATCTAGCATAGCTACCTGTTCCTGTACAGTGGGGGAAACGTGCACAACCTGTGTACTCACCTTGGCGGTAACCATCTTAACTTCTGTGACCTCTGGGGGCAAACTAATCACATCAACCTTATTCACTGTGCCAATGACAGCGCTAGCGTACAGCAACACATCCACAGTACCAACATTAACTATGGGCACATAGACTGTACCACCATCCACCCTTAAAAGAGAAGGAGATGCCAGCAAACCTGAGGGTAGACCAGATGCTGGTGGTTCAAACAGTACTGTAACGCTCGAATGTGTCACTGAACAGGTTGCAGCAACAAATTTCATGGTGCCACCCGAGATGCGACACGCCCGACGTCCCCGCACTTTGACTCGCCCCCCACAAGCTGAGCCATACCTTGGGTTAACTGATTCAATTGTTGTTGCTGCTTTCTGAGCATTTCCCGTAGTTCACTCATTTCTGACATTGCTGAACCCCTGTTGTTACCGTGCTGATGTCCCTGCACCCCATATTGAATGCCATAAGCGGATGGAACAGACTGACTTCGACTACGCACCCCACCAGGCATGCCTTCTCTTTCCCAACGAAGAGCTTCACTGCGAATGTCAAACAAAGTGGCAGTAGGTTGACGATGCACCAATTGCTTAAGTTCACGTCGAAGAGCGCAATCATTAACGTATTCAACAAACTGATCTCTTAGCAAAATTTCAGCGTTAGGCATACCATGAGGCGACTGATTTTTAACCTTTTCCAGAAGACTCATCAGAGTTAAGGAGAATTCCACCAATGTCTCCCCCTCCTGCTGTCTTCTGGAAAAGAACGACTCCTGGAGCGCTCCATAAGACTTTGTACAACCATACAAATCACGCAATACCTGAATAATTTGATTCGGATCCTCCCTCTCGTTCCTAGACCAAGAAAAATGCCTGATCAGAGGTAGACAGATGGCGGAGTCGCATACAGGCCTGGGCTTCCTCCACCCACACATTGATGCCAATGCCCGACCGGCCACTAAACTTTGGACACTTACGATCCCGGGGCACGAAAACAAACCGCTCCGCTGTCGAAGCACCAGCACCAATGCGTGGGGGATCTGCAGTCACAGGAATAGTAACATTAGATGGACCTGGCTGTGCAACCAACACTGGCTCTTGCCGCAGCCTTTCATTATCAGCTTTTAGTTGGGCTACTAAATCTCTCAACTCACGTAATTCATCCTCCATTTTGTGTAACTGCACAAGCACTTACCACAAATATAAAATAAGATTAACTTGTGCCGATCCACCACAAAGAGTGACTGCTACTGTCTGGTTCCTACCAAAAACAGAAAATAAAAAAAACAAACAAAAAGACAGACAAACAGAATACCCACGTCTCTGTACTATACAAGAGGGAACCCTGCTGACTATGCCAGAATGTGGCGGGGCAGTGTAATTTTTGGAACACAAGAGCAAATTTTTATTCCCTAATAAATAAAAGTCTGACTACGCCTCCCTAGGGGTTAGCCCCAGGGAAAATACTCAAACAATGAGCACAGCACACAGGTTCGATTCCCTCATAGCATTGGGCAAGAGACGGGAGTAATACAAAAATACAAATGTTTATTAATAGAAAAATACTTTAAAATGTTGGACACTGAAACCCACTTTTAAACTAAACAATAAGAAAAACATGCAAAAAACAGAAAATAAATACCGGCAGGCCTGGGGCTCCCAACGGCAGGAACCCTTCTACACGCACACACACCCCGTGTCACTTAATCACACAATCACACACTCAACAGTGTACACTGCACACAATAAAGGACGACCACCACCAGGAGGAGGAAGAGCAATCCACCCGTGGGACCACAGCGCCTGCCAAATAAAGATAAGAACTATAACAATGTTCATAAAAAAATAACCAAATGGACATCAATAAAGCAAATCCTCACAACAATAAATGTAAATGACGAAAATAAAAGAAAAAAAAAACACTCAAGCGCAGGAACGTCAATTAGTTGGTCACCTAAATAATACAAGACAATTTTAGCTCAATAGAGGTTCACACACAAATAAAATTGTACTTATAGATGGTTGATCACATGAACCAAGCAATTAAATGGCTTGATTACATATAACACGCCGTTTAATTAGCTTTACATAAATAAAGATGAAATAAAAATCAAGGTAACCAAACAAACTATCCTTCCAAAAATTAGAGGTTAGTTAACAGAAAATAAACAAAAGAGGTTTCAAATCAAACAAAGACACAAAGGGCAGCTAGCTCCCCCACACAATCCAGGGTCAAATATAATGCCACGATAAGAACCAAACGAGCAGTCCCCGTCTCTTTAGTGATGATTGCGTCAGCGCGGCCGTATTAACCGCAGCACTTCAATAGTGTGAAGACAGTAGCAACAATCACGGCATAGAACGAGAAGGAGAATCCTATAAAAACCAAACGGAGATGTTACCAATCGTAATACTATCCCCACTCCCAGTCATAGTAAAGTATAAACACTTACCATCAGGAGATCACGCTAGATAGCATGCTTAAACACGGATTGGTCAGTCATGCCCACCGGTTACACAAGGGAATACAGGGAATCACGCCTATTTTATATCCAAAAGAATGTTAAACCCACACCGCCATTTCAGCACCATATCACGAGCTCTTAACAATAAACATTACCTGTGAGGTGAACAGTCATCAGACCCACTAAGCAGCACGGAGGGCACCGCACCAAAGCTGCACTAATTGATAACAATGAGTTAAAAAGTTATACATAGGAAAACTCCAGAAAGGATCACCCATTAAACACAGCTCGCTTACCTACAACCACCGTCGACGCTAGAAAAAACAAACGGAGAAATCGGACGTGACGCATCCCAGGTAACAGCCAATCAGACTTAAATGCAAGGTACTACTTGCTGATAGGATGACACTGCTGTCAATCACCTGAAACCGTTACACATGCATAGTTTTTAGGTCCTATAATTAACACCTCTGTTTTTCAGAATTTAGCAGTA
This sequence comes from Carassius auratus, assembly GCF_003368295.1. NCBI lineage: Eukaryota > Metazoa > Chordata > Actinopteri > Cypriniformes > Cyprinidae > Carassius > Carassius auratus. The sequence goes on from NC_039250.1 coordinate 28,917,110, forward strand.
AGAATTTACTCGTTATCTAGTTTTTTATATCGACTATGCATTCCATTAGTTTTTCAAATTGGTGTGTTTTGCCGGGCCGCAAAGAAATATAGAGCTGGGTATCATCAGCATAACAGTGAAAGCTAACACCATGTTTCCTGATGACATCTCCCAAGGGTAACATGTAAAGCATGAAGAGTAATGGCCCTGGCTTTGAGGTAATCCATACTGCACTTGTGATCGATATCTCTGTGATCGATACCTCTTTATTCACTGCTACGAATTGATGGCGGTCATATAAGTATGATTTAAACCATGCTAATGCACTTCCATTGATGCAAACAAAGTGTTCATGAAATGTCATCACAAAATGTTGTGGTCAGTAGTGTTGAGCACAGCACTAAGATCCAATAAAACTAGTTGAGAGATACAACCACCATCAGATGATAAGAGCAGGTCATTTGTAACTCTAAGGAGAGCAGTCGCAGTACTGTGATACGGTCTAAATCCTGACTGGAAATCCTCACAGATACCATTTTTCTTTTAGAAAGATTATAATTGTGAGGATACTGCCTTTTTTAGTATCTTGGAAAGAAAAGGGAGATTCAAGATTAGTCTATAATTAACAAGTTCTTTGGGGTCTGGGAAGAAAAGTAGCAGCGCTCCTATATGAAGAATTTGTCCAGAGGTTCAAGCTCCAATCAGGTTTGCATTCTGGTCTCGATAACACAGCATCTTGAAAATGAATGTACGAGGGGTTGATTTTGAATGTTCACCGCCATAAATACAGTGGGCTTTTTCTATCTCCATTACATTGCCAGCAAGAGAGGGAATCTATTTAGGAAGGTGATTCTATATAAGTCCCAGAGGGTCATCTCCTTCTACTGCTTCTTTCAGTCCCATTAGACGAATACTGGACTGGCAGCTTTTATCCTCGATTCTCGCCAACTTTTCCTGAAGGGAGTCCACTGCTATCTTAACCTCTGCTGTGTCTTTTTTTGCGTGACGAAGAGCTGTTTGCATGTTATCAAAATAATTTCTAATCAAATGAACATCCACTTTCACAACTTCAAGTCAATTCACAATCATGGCAAAATTCTTCTTTAAACAGTTCCCTGACGAAGTTAAGGTGCATCATTAATACTTCGGCAACAATGGGGTGAAGTTCCCCCTCAGGAACATAATTAGGTTATTTTCTCTGGCAAAGCCAGTGTCAATTGACATTTGCCATCTCCATTCATAGCTACAGGTACATTAGAAAAAGTAAAAAACTAAACAAATGTTGATAATTTTGCTGAGAAAAAAAAACTGATTAAGGAAACACCATCATTGCTATTGGTGGGCCAATGTGATAAGTTTAATTTTTTCTGTATTTTAAAAATATGACAACAGACTTACCAGCCTCTTGTTATTAGATATTACTAATGTAACCGAGCAATGTTCGAAGCATATTTAGTCATCAGAATAGTACTCTAACATAAATATCACCCTGTAGCTCAAGACTGGTTATCCACTGAAGCTAAGCTAAGCAGGGTTGAGCTGGTCAGTATCTGGATGGGATATATATTGTCACGGGCTGAAGAATCACACGACAGGGTTTGGTGCAAAGTGAAGCCCCGGAGGGTGTATTTATTAAATGGTGCTCGGTGCAGTGCTGAATCCTGTAGTGTCCGGTGCTCGTCCTCGGTGCCACGTGATCCTGTTTGCCGGCCGGCTGAGTGCAAGGGAACTTGGTGTCCGGTGCTCGGGTGGCGGGCTGGTCGATCCGCAGCTGTCTAGAGGGACAAGAGACACAATGTTAGTTTCAGTCATCTGAAGATCCTCTCTCCCTGTGTCACCCTCAGCCACAGCGTTTATAGTCCTCTCCTCATCCGCTTCAGCTGGGACCGATCAGCCCGCTGTGATTGCGTGCAGGTGAATCTCCCTCGTTGCCAGGGCGACGCTGATAGGTGCCCAGGACACGGCTCACACTCCCCCCCCCTAAACGTCGCTCTGGTTCCTCGGGCGAGGGGGGAAGCGGGGGCTGGTGGAGGAAGAGTACCTGACAGACCTGCGAAAGCTGTCCACAGGCGGGAGAGTCCGTCCGCATTGGCGTTGGCGGTTCCAGCTCGATGTCGCACGTCAAAGTGGAAGTCCTGGAGCGCTAGGAACCACCGCGTTACCCGGGCATTGGTGTCCTTAGCCCGGGCCATCCACTGCAACGGGGCATGATCGGTGAAGAGGGTGAATTTCCGTCCCAGTAGGTAATATTTCAGCTCCAGGACTGCCCACTTGACGGCCAGCGCCTCCTTCTCCACTGCCGCGTATCGTTGCTCGGTGGTGGACAGCTTTCGGCTGATGTAGACCACCAGGTGCTCCTCACCGTCTTGCACCTGTGACAGGACGGCTCCCAACCCAGTGTCGGATGCGTCCGTCTGCAATAAGAAGGGACAGTTAAAGTCGGGAGCGCGCAACAGTGGCTCAGACGTGAGGCCGCCTTTATCTTTCTGAATGCCTCCTCTTCCGGGGTTCCCCACTTTACCTTCTCCGGCTGTCCCTTCTTAGTGAGGTCTGTCAGGGCCGTCGCTAGGGAGGAGAAGTTGGCTATAAAACATCGATAATACCCAGCCAACCCCAAGAAGGCCCGTACCTGTTTCTTGGTGGAGGGCCTCGGGGCCGAGAGAATGGCTGTCACTTTTCCCTGTTGTGGACGGATTAGGCCCCGGCCCACCAGGAAACCGAGGTACTGTGCTTCAGGTAGGGTGAGGTGGCATTTCTTGGGGTTGGCGGTGAGCCCTGCCCGCCGTAGCTCAAGAAGCACCCTCCGGAGCCGCTCCAGATGGTCCTCCCAGGTCTCCGAGTGGATGACCACATAGCCCTGCCCGCCGTAGCTCAAGAAGCACCCTCCGGAGCCGCTCCAGATGGTCCTCCCAGGTCTCCGAGTGGATGACCACATCGTCTATGTAGGCCGCGGCGTAGGCTTGATGGGGTCTCAGCACTATGTCCATCATCCTCTGGAAGGTAGCCGGAGCCCCGTGTAGCTCGAAGGGGAGAACCCGGTACTGCCAGTGGCCAATAGGGGTGGAGAAGGCGGTCTTTGGTTTAGCGGTCTCTGTTAACGGTACCTGCCAATAGCCCTTGGTGAGATCGAGCGTGGATATGAACCGGGCTCTCCCCAGCCGCTCCAGCAGCTCATCCACACGGGGCATCGGGTATCCGTCGAACTCGGAGACCTCGTTTAGGCGGCGGAAGTCGTTACCGGAGGGTGCCGTCCGGTTTTGGGACCATGACTATGGGACTGGACCAGGGGCTGCGGGAGGGCTCGATGACCCCTAGCTTCAGCATCTCTTGCACCCCTTCTTCAACCGCGTGTCGCCGGGCCTCCGGAATTCGATAGGGCCGCTGCCGCACAACGGTCCCTTGTGGTGTGCGGACATCATGCTGCAGTAGGTTGGTCCGCCCGGGCCGTGGGGAGAACACATCGTAGAACTGACCGACCAAATGTTGAAGCTCTGTCTTCTGGGCGGCCGACAGGTGGGGGCTGACGTCAACAACCACGGGTGAGGAGGCGGCTAGGGCCGCAAGCTGAGTCCCCGTCCCCTCCCAGCGTTTCAGGAGATTGATGTGGTACAGTTGGCTTTCCTTCCGACGCCCCGGCTGGCGTACTCTGTAAGTCACAGGCCCCACCTTCTCCGCGACGATGTACGGGCCTTGCCACTTGGCGAGGAATTTACATGCCGCTTTGGGGACGAGGACTAGAACGTAGTCCCCTGGCTGGAATTCCCGTGGTTGGGCCGCCCGGTCGTATCGGTGACGTTGAGCTTCTTGGGCGGCCGCCAGGTGATCCCGGACGCGGGGCATGACGCGGTCGATCCTCTCCCTCATCTCCCTCACGTGCTTGATCGTGGTCCGATGGGCGGTCGGCTGCTGCTCCCAGGCCTCTCGGGCGACATCGAGCAGGCCACGGGGCTGCCGCCCAAACAGGAGCTCGAATGGCGTGAATCCAGTGGAGGCCTGGGGGACTTCCCGGATGCCGAAGAGGACATACGGCAGCATTTGATCCCAATCCCGTCGGTCGTCCGCAGCCACGCGGCGGAGCATCTGCTTCAAGGTTTTGTTGAACCTCTCGACCAGCCCATCGGTGTGGGTGGTACACGGTGGTCCGAAGCTGCTTGACCTTTAGGAGGTGGCAGAGGTCAGCCATCGTCCGGGAAATGAAGGGGGTGCCCTGGTCGGTCAGTATCTCCCGGGGTATGCCGACCCGGCTGCACAGCAGGAAGAGCTCCTGGGCGATGGCCTTGGACGTGGCTTTGCGCAGTGGAATAGCTTCGGGGTACCGGGTCGCATAATCCACGATGACGAGGATGTGTTCGTGTCCCCGGGCGGACTTTGGCAGCGGCCCTACGAGGTCCATTCCTATTCGCTCAAAGGGCACCTCAATGATGGGTAGCGGGATTAGCGGAGCTGGGGGAGGAGCTTGGGGGGACGTCCGTTGACAGTCAGGACACGCCTGACAAAACCGCTTGTTCTCCGCCTCCATGCCGGGCCAATGGAACCGGTCCCGGACTCGGTGAGTGGTGTTTTGCGCCCGCCATAGGATGGGAATGGGCTAGCTCGATGATCGTCTGTGTCTTCGTGCGTGGGACTACCAATAGCTTGACCTCCTCCCCTATCCGCTGTGCGACACAGTACAGCAGGCCGTTCTGAACCACGAAGTGTGGGGTTGGGTGTGGTGGTGGTTGGACCTCTTTTCCCTCAACCACTCTCACCTGCTTCCAGCAGTGCTTCAGCCGGTCGTCCCCAAGCTGCTCCTTCATAAAACTTCCCCCACCCCGTACCTGCTGGAACACATCATAGAAAAGGTTAGCACTTTGGGGGGGGGGACTGTCCGAAGCGAGGAGGACAGGGCGCTGTCTGGGACCCCGGCTGTGGTTCTTCCTCTTCTGGCGGTTCCCGGCAGGGCTGGCAGGCCCGGTGACTTGGGTGAGCAGTTGGTCGAAGCCTGGCCAGTCTCTCCCCAACAGCACGGGCACGGGCAGGTCCCTGACTACGCCCACTTCTAACGGCCAGGTGCCAGCTCTCGTGGAGAGTGTGACTCATCGGGTGGGCACGTTCTGGGTGTCCCCATGGACGAGGTAATGGAGAGGCGTGCTTTGGTTCCCGTCCATGGGGGAAACAGGGAGGACTGGACCAGGCTCACCGCACTTCCAGAGTCCAACAGCGCTGTATATGGTCGGCCATTAATGGTAACCTCGGTCTGGGGTGCTCCTCGCGGCGGCTCCAGATGGACTGCACAGCCTGCCAGCCAGGCGCGATTGGGAGAGGGTGGTGGCTCCGTGGGCATCGACTCATCCTGCATGCCGGGAACCGCCGACCTGCTGACTGTGCGCTGGGTGCCCTCTGGCGTGCGTCGCTCCTGGTACACCCTCCGGGGAAATGGCGGTGCTCGCTCCCCAGCTTCTCGTCGCATCGTCATCTCCGCCAGCTCCACAGCCTCGACGAGCTCTCCCACGGTGCGTGGATTCCTCATCCCGGCTGCCTGTCGAAGGTGCCGTGGCAGGGCGCACAAATACCGGTCCACGACGACACGTTTGGCCACTTGGGCGGCGCTGGGGCTCCCGTCGAGCAACCAGTGATGGGTGAGGCGGTCACGTGATCCAGTTTGCCGGCCGGCTGAGTGCAAGGGAACTTGGTGTCCGGTGCTCGGGTGGCGGGCTGGTCGATCCGCAGCTGTCTAGAGGGACAAAAGACACAACGTTAGTTTCAGTCATCTGAAGATCCTCTCTCCCTGTGTCACCCTCAGCCACAGCGTTTATAGTCCTCTCCTCATCCGCTTCAGCTGGGACCGATCAGCCCGCTGTGATTGCGTGCAGGTGAATCTCCCTCGTTGCCAGGGCGACGCTGATAGGTGCCCAGGACACGGCTCACAGTATATATATATATATATATATATATATATAAAGTGTATGAATTTTCTCGTTTTAGTACTATTCTAGAGAAAATGAGCCTGCTGGGGAAGACTTAAAAAATACAAAGCAAGTTAATAGACATAGAAATTCATTGTGTTATAGTTAAAAGGCATGGTTTATTTGCTGTTTTTTCTTGGGATAATGGAGACAAGGGGATCTGCCAATAACCCTTCGTTAAGTCCAATGTCGAATAAAAGCGAGCCGTGCCTAACCGATCAAGCAACTCGTCAACCCGCGGCATTGGATACGCGTCGAATTTCGACACAGCATTCACCTTACGATAATCCACACAGAACCGGACTGAGCCGTCCGTTTTCGGAGCTAAAACTATCGGGCTCGCCCAGTTACTGTTGGATTCTTCTATCACCCCCATGTCAAGCATAGCGCCTAATTCAGCCTGAACTACTTTTTTCTTGTGCTCAGGTAAGCGGTACGGCCGGCTGCGAACTACCACACCCGGCTCAGTCACGATATGGTGCTGAATTAGGTTAGTACGGCCCGGTAGGGGCGAAAAGACGTCGGCAAACTCTGCCTGTAACTTCGTTAAATCAGTGAGTTGGCACGGCGAGAGGTGATCTCCACCTGGAGCCAGGGCGAGGGATTGTGGTTTGACGTTCACCTCTGGACCGAGATCACCCTCCCCCCCAATCACCGTTGCCAACATCACTGATTCCGCCTCATTCCATTTTTTGAGGAGATTGAGGTGGTAACCTGACGAGCCCCGTTCCTATCGGACCGTATTACCTCATAATCGAGATCCCCGACTTGGCGTGCGACCTCAAACGGCCCCTGCCACTTAGCCAATAATTTAGAGCTCGACGTTGGGAGTAATACAAGTACTTTCTCTCCCGGTGCAAATTTGTGTAACCTACTTCCCCTGTCATACAGCCGGCTCTGGCGGTCCTGGGCTTGCAACAAATTCTCCATTGATAGCCGCCCCAATGTGTGGAGTTTTGTTCTCAAGTCCAGTACGTATTGAATTTCGTTTTTGCCCTGAGACGGTCCCTCCTCCCAAGTTTCTCTCAGAATGTCAAGCACCCCCCGGGGCTGGCGTCCATAGAGAAGCTTGAAGGGGGAAAACCCCGTGGAGGCTTGTGGGACCTCTCGTACGGCGAAATAACAAGGGCTCTAGCCACCTATCCCAATTTTTGGACGAACTTCCGGATCATGGATTTAAGAGTGCGATTAAATCGTTCGACCAGGCCGTCAGTTTGTGGGTGATAGACGCTAGTTCGAATCGATTTAATGCCCAACAATCCGTATAGTTCGCGTAACGTACGTGACATAAACGCCGTGCCCTGATCAGTAAGGATTTCTTTCAGAACCCCCACCCGGGAGATAAGACGAAAGACGCGCACCACCTGCGCACGTTGTCATGAATGCCCGGCCAGAAGAATCGGGTCATGAGGCGATTTAGTGTTGCTGCCTGTCCCAAATGGCCTGCCATAGGATTAGAATGAGCCGCATGGAAAAGCATTTCCCTGCGGCTCTTTGGAATTAACAACTGGGTTGTATTTACTTTTGTCTGAGCGTTTTGGGTCACTCGATACAACCGGTCTTTTAAAATGGCAAAATATGGATAGGAGAGCGGGAGGACAGGTTGGAGAGACTGGCCATCGATGGTGCGGACCTGTTGAAACGCATGTTTTAGCGTCTCATCCTGAGACTGCTCCAGAGGAAAGTCATCGTGCTCCGAGAGAATTAGTCTCCCGATTCCACTCGGTTCCCCTGAAGCAGACCTCAGCGGTCCTGGCTCAGTTTCCCCCACCTGAACCAGTGCGGTCTCCTTCCGTGCCTTATTTCCCCAAGAGGCATCCGCACATAACGACCCCAATAAAACCGTAAACGCGGGCCAATTCGTCCCCAAAATTATTGGATGCCGGAGGCGGGGACTAACCACCACCTCCACACTATGCTTTTGTCCCCGAAATTGAATCAAAATTGGGACGACCGGATATTCCACCACATCCCCGTGTACGCACCGCACCTTAACCACGCGGCTTGTATCCAATGCCCCCGGTTGAACCAGGCTTTGATGGATTGTGGTCTGGTTATATCCTGAATCCACCAAGGCCGGATATGTACCCCCCTTGATACTCATGGGAATTTGGTACTCGCCAGCCCGACCGGGGGTAGCCTGTGGGTCGTCCGGGACCCGGATCATCATCTCCACCTCCATTACTGGACACCTGTCCACAAAATGGTCCGGGTCCCCGCAACGCCAACAGGCCAGCCCAGACCTACCCACCGACCCAATGGCAGGGAGTGGAGAGGGGAATTGGCGTGGAGACATTTATTTGGACGAAGATGGCGCCGTTGTGGTTGGCATGCCGTCTATCGCTCAGCATAGTCCTGAGTCTGTTTGTTTTAAGCTCATTTATGAAGTGTTTAACACAGTGTGCTTCACCAGTTTTAACATATGACCGATGTACTCTTTTAAAGTTGGAAGAAATTTCATATAAACAACTCATCAGTTTTCATGGTGCTCCACCTCCCTTTCTGAAGTCAATTCCGGACTGTATACGCCGTTGGCCTTGCTCCCTGCCGGGCAGAAGGCGAAAGAGACGACGCGGAAGACGGGGTGGCTTAGCTGTTAAGCTAAAATGCTACCTGCGATTCCATCGGGAGTCGCGTTCTTCCCCAGGGAGCTTTATGAAGGACTTCGGGATATGTTACCCGCGCTGGCGTTCTCTGGAGCCAGTGCATGGTCGGACTGTTCCCGTGTTTCCCACCTCGCTGGAGCCGCTCCCGGTTTTTCGCGCGCCTCGCCCTGCGCGGGGAGGAGTGTGTCCGGGGAATCTTCGGCTGCTGCCTCGGGCGAAACAACCTGCGGCCTCTCCTGAACTTCCAGCGCTGCTCAGAATGGCTTTGATTAACGCCAGGTCGGTAGTAAACAAGACTTTCATTATAAATGACTTTTTCTCTACTCGCCACCTAGACCTTCTCTTTTTGACTGAAACATGGATTACTCCGGGGGATATTAGTGCCTTTTCTGAAATGGTTCCGTCAAACTCTCTGTTCTTAAATTCACCGCGTACAACGGGACGAGGTGGTGGTCTGGCCTCTATTTATAAAGACATTTTTTCCTGCCGTCCTGTAGTTTCAAAGGAATACCAAAGCTTTGAGTTACAGTTGTTTACTCTGGAGCTATGCGACCCTGTTCTGTTTGCACTGATTTATCGTCCCCCAAAACCTAATTCGAATTTTCTGAAGGATTTTGCTGACTTTTTGGGAGATTTCATTGCAAAATATGACAAACTAATGATTGTTGGGGACTTTAATGTTCATGTCTGTTGTGCAGCAGATTCCTTAGCAAAGGAATTTATCAATCTGCTAAATGCATTTGATCTGATGCTTCAGATCAGTGTACCCACTCATCAGCATGGCCATACACTGGATTTAGTGCTAACTTACGGCTGCTCTCTGAATGAACTAGAGGTGTGTGAAAATGGTTTCTCTGACCACAAGACTATTATGTTTACGTTTCCATCTTTTAACAAAACTGTTACGCCGATGTATTCGGCTCGTCAGTCTCGGCTTATCACATCAGCTACCAGAGAAGCTTTTCGCTCAGCCTTTAGTGAAGGTTTGCTACAAAATGACACTCTAAACACCGATTCAAGTGCTGAAGAACTACTTCACAGTTTTAACTCCACCTGTGTTTATGCTCTAGACCAAGTGGCACCTTTAAAGTCTCATCTCCATAAACCAAAATCTGAGCCTTGGCTTAATGACACAACTCGTACTCTTAGGCGTATTTGCAGAAGATTTGAACGAAAATGGAGGAAGGACAGACTTCAGGTTTCAATGCAAATGTTCAGAGACTCACTAACTCAATATCAGAAAGCAGTGAAAACGGCAAGATCGATTTATTTCACAGACATTATAAACAAGAACTGTCATAAACCGAAAACTCTGTTTAATGTTATAAATTCCACCATCAACCCCTCCACTGGTCTTGATATAGAAGTGTCATTAGTTTCCTGTGAAGACTTTCTTTGTTTCTTTGTACAGAAGACACATGACTTAAGAATGGGGCTAAACCCAGTTTCATCTGACCCTTCAACTCTCTCTAGATCAGGGGTTTTCAAAGTGTGGGGCGCGCCTCCCCTGGGGGGCGCCAGAGCATGTCAGGGGAGGCGCGGGAAAAATTATAATAAATTAAAAATATAATTGAGTTTAATTATTATAAGTATTTTTTATTATATTTGAATGTTTTTACTTAAATGATACTAAAAAAATAAAAAAATATGAGAAAACATTTTTCACCCAGAAGGCCGTAGCTTTGAATTTGCAATTCAGACACTATTTTTCCAACGAGACAATCCAGCACGAGTGGATTCGCGATACATTCAAATTCAAGCCAGCAGAAAGTGACGCACTCTCTATACAAGATGAAGAGGCTTTGATTGATCTGACTAGTAATCATTACTGGAGCAAATGATTGGACATTTCTGGCTCTCTATTCAAAATGAATATCCTGAACTTACACAAAGGGCACTGAGGAAAATTTTACCATTCGTTTCAACGTATTTGTGCGAATCAGGATTTTCTGTTCTGACATTCATCAAGAACAAATATCGTTCACGTCTTCAAGTGGAGGATGACCTTCGTCTGTTTCTGACGTCACTGCAACCACGAATTAGTCTTCTCTGGGCAGCAAGGAAACAAATGCATACCGCTCACTAAGGTAGGGATATAATTATGTAAGCATATTCATCAGTATTAGAGATGTTTACATTTTGGCGTTGTTTAAAGTTCTTTCCACACTCTGTTACAGGTAATCTGTCTGTTTTGACTGGGGTGGACAGTTATTGCAATTTTAAATTGCTAAAAAAATATCCATCGTGGTTTTTGTTTCATTTCCTAGTTTTAAAAAGTTATATTAACCTACTTGTTATTACTCTAAAAATAACTGCACATGTGCAATGTTAACACAAATAATAATAAAAGCGAGTAAACAGCCTGTCATTGTGTGTTTATCTTTGTGTGTGTGTGTGTGTGTTTTGGGTGGGGGGGGGGGGCCACTGGGTAAGCTGTGTCAAAAGGGAGGCCCTCTGTCTTAGACTTTGAAAACCCCTGCTCTAGATGTACTGCTGTCTTTAGTTGTTTTAGTCCTATTACAGATAACCATCTGATAGAAATAGTGGATCACCTGAAAGCATCTGGTTCCCCAACTGATGTAATGCCCCCTCTCTTCTTTAAGCAAGTTATAGATGTGGTTGTTCAAAATCTTCTGTCTTTGATAAATCTCTGTTTACAAACAGGTACTTTTCCAGAGTCGCTTAAACATGCAACTGTTCGCCCTCTGCTTAAAAAACAGGGTATGGATCCTACTATTCTGACAAATTTTAGGCCCATCTCTAATTTGTCTTTCATTTCAAAAATTATTGAGAAATCAGTTCTTGATCAAATACAATCTTTTATGGCTGAAAATTTGATCTTTGAGGTTTTCCAATCTGGGTTTAGAAAACATCACTCTACTGAGACTGCACTGCTGAAAGTTTCAAATGATATACTGTTAACATGTGACTCAGGTAATTATGCGGTTTTACTCCTTTTAGATCTCACCGCTGCATTTGATACTGTCGATCACGCTGTACTTCTCGATCGACTGGAATATTGTGCTGGCATTTCTGGCAGTGCCCTGCAGTGGTTTAGATCCTATCTGACAAATAGGACCTTTTCAGTGAAGTTAGGAGATCATACCTCAAGTAAAGCTGCGATAACCAGTGGAGTTCCTCAAGGATCAATTTTAGCTCCCTTTCTTTTTTCACTCTATATGCTCCCTCTTGGCTCTATTTTCAGAAAGTATGGGCTATCGTTCCATTGCTATGCGGACGATACACAAGTTTATCTGCCTCTAAAACGGAATGCACTGGATGGACTGAATGCACTATTGCTTTGTTTGAGTGATGTAAAGAAATGGTTGTCTCTAAACTTTTTAAATTTCAATGAGAGCAAAACAGAATTGATTGTTTTTAAACCCTCTGTGTCTGTGACTTCTACAATTCCAAATCTGGGTGAGTTATCACCGTATGTTAAGCAACATGTAAAAAATTTGGGTGTTGTATTCGATGAGCAAATGAATTTTGAAAGACAGATTAATACTGTGGTTAAATCTTCCTTTTTCCAACTGCGGCTTCTTGCTAAAGTAAAACCTTTCCTATCTTTTAAAAACCTTGAAAAAGTGATACATGCTTTCATTACCTCCAGATTAGATTACTGTAACTCACTGTACGCTGGGATTAGTCAAACAGCTCTTTCTCGTTTACAGCTGGTTCAGAACGCAGCAGCAAGATTTCTGACCAGGGCTCGTAAGCGGGATCATATCACTCCAGTTTTACAGTCTTTACACTGGTTGCCTGTACGCTATAGAGTTGATTTTAAAATTTTGTTAATCGTGTTTAAGTCACTACATGGTATGGCCCCTTCGTATATATCTGAACTTTTAATTGAACGCAGTGAAACAAGATCTCTCCGGTCATCAAACCAGAGACTATTGTTTACACCAAAGACAAGGCTGAAGTCCAGGGGCGGTCGTGCGTTTTCATCTATCGCCCCAAGACTTTGGAATGAGTTGCCCTCTTCTATTCGATTAGCTCCCTCTGTGTTCATTTTTAAGTCAAGATTAAAAACCTATCTGTTTGACAAAGCTTTCATTTCTGGCTGAAGCACTGTGTTTTACCATTATTTTATTTATAGTTTTTTATTTCTTATAAATTATTTTAAATGGTTGTGGTACTTTTTAACTTTAAATTTAATTTTTAACTTTTACTTTTATCTTTATTGTGCAAATGTGGTGTGTGTTATATGAAAAGCACTTTGGTCAACCATGTGTTGTGGAAATGGTGCTATATAAATAAAATTGACATTGACATTGACATTGTGGAGAGAGCCAGCGAGACGGAAGCACTGTCCTCTCCGGCAGCCCCAAGCCCCGCACCCCTTGAACTCGCGAAGCGGCCTTGGTCAGTCCCGCTCCGCCCTCGGGGCGGGACACGAGGAGGGCCAGGTGGACGGGTCCTAGGGAGAGGGACAGGGCGAGAGAGAGAAGGGGGAGAGAGAGAAGGGGAGAGAGAGTTAGTAGGCGGGGGTGTGCCGACCCCTGGGCACGCCAACATGTGGTCCTCCGCCAGGTGGATGGCCGAGTCCAGCGACGCGGGGCGGTGGCACTGGACCCACTCGGCCGTCTTTTTGGGGAGGCGAGTGATGAACCGCTGCAGACTTCGCTAAACCATGCCCCCCCTGCCACAGCTTGGTTTACTGAATATCAGGTCCCTTTCTACGAAATCACTTTTTGTAAATAATATGAACACTGATCCTAATCTTCTTATTCAGTCCATCGATTTCGAAGATGACGTCACTTCTAGGATGCGTTGTTGGAGTGTTGAGGCAGCCGCTGCTGTCTGCTGTGCCATTGAAGGTGGCTATAAAGCCCAATCCGAGAGCCACATGTCCTGCCGCAGTCGGGACATGTGAGTGCAGAGTCTGATAATGGGTGTAGTTGTGGCTGAGCGCGTTGGTGTCTGCATTGACTTAGCACAGTTCTGTGTTGGGTACGCTGTGATTCGATCAGTTGGACCCCCAGACCACATGCAGAGCTCCATGCCTGGCGGTCGGCAGCAGTTATTTCTAGGACTCCAGGGTTAATGCTGCAGCTTTTCAGGGTCGACTTGAGGTGGTCCTTGTAGCGACGCTTCTGACCCCCAGGTCTCCTGTTGGCTGCGTATATCTGCCAATAGAGGACCTGCCGGGGTAGGCAGTGGGAGGGCATGCGGATAACGTGTCCAACCCATCGCAGTTTCCACCTAGCAATGGTTGCCTCTATGCTGCTGGAGTTAGTGCGATGTAGGATGTCCGCATGGGGGATTTTGTCTTTCCATGTGACACCTAGTATGAGCTGGAGGCATCTGTTGTGAAAGCCCTCAAGGCACTGAATATGCCTGCGGTAGGAAGTCCAAGCTTCCGCACTGAATAGCAGGGTGGAAACACAGACTGCCTGGTAGACGGCCGCTTTGGTGAAGGTACGGAGATCTTTATTAGCAAAGACTCTAGATCGAAGTCTACCAAAGGCAGAGGAGGCAAGATTTATGCGTGCCTGGACCTCATTGTCTATGAGACAGGTGGGTGTTAGGATACTTCCGAGGTAACAAAAGTGCTGAACAACCTTTACTGGTGTGCCATGGATGTAGAATTCAGGAGGTGTAAGGCTTTGGTCTGTGCAATGATCTCAGTCTTTTGGATGTTGACTCGTAGGCCACAAGCTTGGTAGACTGCGCATACATAATCCAATGTGTGCTGCAGTGCAGTAGGGCTATGGGCTAGGAGGGCACAGTCATCAGCGTATTGCAGTTCTTGAATTGTGGTGGTGGTGGTCTTGGTGATGGCTTGCAGGAGGCGAAGGTTAAAGAGGTTCCCGTCCAGACTAAACTGTAGGCAGACACCATTGTCGGGGCTAAGGGAATTGCGGGAGAGGAGGGTGACTGCTGCCAGGAAAAGATTGAAGATCACTGGAGCCAGTACATATCCCTGTTTCACTCCTACCTGCACAGGAAAGGAGGGGGATTGAGATGTACCCACAATCACACGAGCCTGCATGCCATCATGAAACTGCTGTAGGATTTCCAGAAACCTTGGAGGCACTCCAAACTTCTCCAGAATGACCCAAAGGACTTGGCGGTCAATGGTGTCAAAATCCTTTGCCAGGTCGATGAAGGCAATGAACAGATCTTTGTTCTGTTCTCTAGCCTTCTCCTGCAATTGGCGTGGAACAAAGATCATGTCGGAGGTGGACCGATCCTTTCTGAAGCCACACTGTGACTCGGGAAGGATTCTCTCTGTGATGTGCTTAGTAAGACGAAACAGCATTACCTTTGTTAATACTTTCCCCGCCACAGAGAGCAGGGATATCCCACGACTGTTTCCACAGATGGACTTGTCGCCCTTTTTCTTGTCGATAGTAACAATGTGAGAGTCTTTCCAGCCTTGTGGAACCGCTTTTTGTGCCCATATTATCTGGATAAGTTGGTGGAGATTTTCTTTAGAGCCTCTGCAGGGATTCCATCAGGACCAGCAGACTTATTGTCCTTGAGACTTCGTACTGCTGCCAGGACTTTTGAGAATCTCGGAGGGTCATCTAGCTCATGCACAGGTGGGAGCTTTGGAAGGCGCTGCAGGACAGTGGGGTCCGTCAGATTGTATTGGTTAAGAAGGGTGTAAAATGTTCAGCCCAACGCTCAAGAATTTCTTGTTTGTCCTTGTGCAGAATTGTGCCGTCTGCAGATCTGATAGGGGTGCTTCTGCGTTTTTGGGGTCCATATAGTGATTTTATTGCATTGTAAAAAGCTAGAGAGTTGTTGGTGTCCGCATAACCTTGAATTTCATGGGCTTTTCTAAGCCACCAGTCATTTTCCATTATGCGAAGTCATCATTGCACCTCAGCACGGATCTTACTCCATTGTGAGTGTAGAGAGGGAGATTGCGGGTTGGAGAGGTGGGCATAGAGGGCTTTGCGCTTCTCCTCCAGAAGGTTGTGTATTTCAAGAGAGCTGTCGTCAAACCAGTCCTGGTGACATTTGGAGGTGAAACCAATTGTATCGGAAGCGGCTTGTTGTATAGCTGAGCTAAGGTTAGCCAATGCGCATTCAGCTGTATTGCATAGGGGATGAGTGATGGTGGAGGAAAGGTTATTAGCCAAGCAGGGACGGTACGATGCATTAATGTCAGGGGATTTTAAAGCTCGAACGTTGAGCCGTCTTGAGGGTTGTTGCCTGGTGTGTTGAGGTCGGACCTTTAGATGTATCTTGGATCTGATCAGCCGATGGTCTGTCCAGCACTCCGCCCCACGCATTGCTCGGGTGATGGAGATTTCATGTAGATCTTGTTGCCGGGTTATAATGTAGTCCAGTAGGTGCCAGTGTTTTGATCTGGGGTGCATCCATGATGCTTTGTATTTATTTTTCATTTGAAAAGTTGTATTGGTTATGACCAGTTTATGCTCAGAGCAGAGGGAGAGGAGTCGCAGGCCATTCTTGTTCATGTTGCCTAAACCATGTTTCCCAATTACCCCAGGCCAGAGCATGTTGCTGGTGCCTACTCTGGCATTGAAATCTCCCAAAAGTATAAGTTTATCAGTTTGAGGAACTTTGTGAAGAGAGCTCTGTCAAGAGACTCGTAAAAGCCGTATTTGATGCTTTCTTCAGCATCCAGAGTTGGTGCATAAGTGCTTATCAAGGTTGCATAGCGACCCTTCACAAGGGGAATGCGCCAAGTCATCAGCCGCTCACTGATTCCCACAGGAGACTCTGGGATGTTCTGTAGCAGTCTGCTTTTAATGGCAAAGCCTACTCCATGTAGACGGCGGGAATCTTCTGGAAGGCCCTTCCAAAAGAAGGTGTATCCTTGCCTGACTTCTATTAGCGAGTCCTCTCCTGCGAGTCGGGTCTCACTCAAAGCTGCAATGTCGATGTTGTATTTGTTAAGCTCGCTCGCAACCAGGGCAGTGCGCCTGCGGGGTCAGTCAGTTCCAATCTGCACATCAAGAAGTGTGTGTACGTTCCATGTAGCCAAAATTAATAGTTTCGTTTTATATTTTCGACCACGTAATGGGATGCCTTGACGACAGCAGTGGGCCGCCCAGGAGTGTAGTGAACAGGCAATGTTTGGGTCACCTTTTCTAGACCCTCCCCCAGATTGGGGGTGAGCAGTGCGGACCCTAAAGAGGGCTGCTCAGTCACACAAGAAGCTACCGAAGGTGGATGCTGTTCCAACCAATCCACACAACGACCATCACGCTTGTGCCGACTCCGTGCAGGGCTCATGCTAAAGGCTGCCAGTCTGATCCAAGACCTGCCTCCGTCACATTTACCCTATCGCCGAAGGACTTGTACGGTGAAGTGATAGCATACGCAGAGAGTGGATTAATGTGAAGAGAGAGGTGCGCAAACCCTATCTCCACAACTTCACTCCACAATCCAATATCCAGTGGCAGGAGATGAACTCTAGACAACCAGATGGACGGTGGAGTTGCAGGGGGCTGCCAGGTCTCTGTCTGTTGAGCCTGCCTCTCGCGTGTCCCCAACGCGGCCTTGTCTTGAGGAGACAAAATGTTCACGGAAGACTACCCACAGAGCAGTGGAGGCAGCAGTCTTAGTTTATGGCGGACTGTACTCGCCATGTCGAGGAGTATCATTGGCATAAACGGAGTTTTTGCAACGGATCGAGTGATGCCACTCAACTTGTCCCTCCATACCTGATAAACCTCCGCTGTTGGTCCACGACTACTTATTCGTCTGGGGACCACCGTACGGAGCCCCCAGCTTATTTCGTAGCTTACCTTCATATCTGAAGGAAAGTCCATTATCCGCCACCGATGGACGTGATTGGTAGCAGTCAGCTCCTAATCTCCCAACATCCTAATCTAGATGTGCTCTGTTTGACAGAAACCAGGCTAAAACCTGATGATAAAATTATTTTAAATGAGTCTGCCCCCCAAGATAACCGTTATAATCATGAGCCATGTCCAAAAGGTAAAGAGGTAGGTGTTGCTTCAATTTATAACAATGTTTTTTTAGGATTTCTCAGAGGGAAGGCTTCAAGTATAACTCGTTTGAAGTAATGGTGCTTCAAACACCATAAATGTCCAGAGAAACAAATGTTAATGATAAATCCACTGTGATGTTTGTACTGGCTACTGTATACAGGCCACCAGGGCACCATACAGACTTTGTTAAAGAGTTTGCTAATTTTACATCCGAGTTAGTGCTGGCTGCAGATAAAGTTTTAATAGTTGGTAATTTTAATATCCATGTTGATAATGAAAAAGGTGCATTGGGATCAGCATTTAAAGAAATTCTTAACTCTACTGGAGTTAGACAACACATCTCAGGACCTACTCATTGTTGAATTCATACTCTAGATTTAATACTGTCACATAGAATTGATGCTGATGGTGTTGAAATTATGCAGCCAAGTGATGTTTTGTGCAAACTTCATATAGCTAAAACTGTAAATTCTACTTTGTTACAAGTATGGTAGAACTATCACTTCTACCACAAAAGATTGCTTTGTAAGTAATCTTCCTGATGTATCTGAATTCCTTAGCATATCCAAAGCCTCAGAACAACTTGATGATGTAACAGAAACTATGGACTCGATCAAAACATTAAACAGGTTCTCCCCACTCAGTGATGCACCCACTGAGAAACCTGATGAAAGGGCTCTAGTTATTGGTGATTCTATTGTACGGAACATTAATATAGAGACACCAGCCACCTTAGTCAAATGTTTACCGGGAGCCAGAGCGCCTGACATCTTGGAAAATTTAAAAGTGCTGGCTAATGCTAAACGTAAATACAGTAAGATTGTTATTCAGATCATTATTTAGTTCTGTGCAAACTTCATATCAGTGTTGTAGTCGAGACCAGCTCATTCGAGTCCGAGTCCAGATCGAGTCCAGAGAGGGTCGAGTCCGAGACAAGACCGAGTTCAGAAAGGGTCGAGTCCGAGTCAAGACCGAGTTCAGAAAGGGTCGAGTCCGAGTCAAGACCGAGACCAGAGAGATTGGGTCTGAGACAAGACCAAAAGAAATCTTCAAGAGTATGTAAAATGTTTGGTGGAAACAATAAAGGGTAAAAGGGCCACATAGTATGTGGTGTAAAGGTAATTTTATTAGTATTATGAATTGTAACTTTTCAATATTAAGTGCTCATTTTCACATAACATCGTTGTACCACTATACACATCCATATAACCTTTCTAGTACAAGTAACATTACTGTACCACTATACCTGTAAATGTTCAACTGTAACAGCTTTTACATAACTTTTAACCTTGAAGCTTAACTAATGACTGCTAATATCCTTACAATGTCTTGGATTATGTGCACTTTAGATGATTACAGATGGGCATAATTACCTTTCAAAAAAATAAGTGAGGAGACCATCCTGCTACCCAACCAAGCACGATGTGGTCTCATGATCAATCCACCCCAACTAAAAACACTCTCTACTGGTGCAGAGGAAGCGGGGACTGACAAAAGTTACCATTTCATCACTTTCTGTAACAGCAACGGATAATCTAATGCTAATTTCACTGGATGGTGCATTTTAATGCAGGGTAAAATACACACTAGTCCAAGTTTTTTTTTTAGTTACGAAGGGCATACACACAAGAGCCGACTGACTGTCCAGGAAAATTTCATGCAAAAGTGTGTATGTGCCAGGGGAAGAAAGCTGGATGAAATGCCATATAAGTTCAATGCATTCTGTCAGACATGTTTTTGGGGGGAGATGATTAGTGTTGAGACAGTCAGTCTGTGTCTGTATTCATTATATAAGTTTATTAAACGATATTTGGTTTTTTTCTGTGACCATTTTGTCCTACTTTGTAAAAATAACACAGTTGAGAGAAATAATGTAGCAATGTGGCTTTCTGGAAAGCGGGATCACTACAGGCGGATGGCAGGAGGGTAACTTAAGGCCGGTGACACACTGGCTGCGTGGCGTCTCTGCTGCGTGCCAGAAACGTGGTGGCTGCTTCGCGTTTTCTGTGTCTTTACACACCAGAAGCGTGCCTGCACGCGGCGCTTGGCGCACTGCTGCTGCTGTAGGAGACATAGAGGGAGGCCGCCGACAGACCGGGCTCTTGTCTTCATGACAACAATATCAACTTTTTTTTTACACACCTACTGATAGGACACCGTCAACAGTATTGACGGCACAATAGAGTATGTTTGACAGGTGCAATATTTGAAAAACGTTCATTATTAATTTATTTTTTAAATTACATTTATATCTGAATTTATGCCAACCTATAGACTTTCAAATATCAAAATGTCATGAATTAATATGTATTTGTGTACAAAATGACATATAAACATATTTTACTTTTTTGCCTGGAAACGCTTCCAACATGCACGCGTGTCGCGTGAAAAATAGGCGTCGGTTCTATTTCTAGCATGCACGGGTTTTCCGCGCATCTCACGCAGGCAGTCTGCAAGATCTAACCTGTTAACATGGGAGCCGAATTAAAAACAGACACGCCACGCAGCTGAGACGCTTGCGCCACGCATCCAGTGTGTCGCTGGCCTAACGTCTCACGTCAAAAGAAAATCACCAGTCATTGGATGTCTCAAACATACATCAATTTAAATAAACATTAACATACAGTAATAATCATGAAATATTTTGATTGGGACTCGAGTGGACTCGGGCATAAGTCCGATTCCTAATATGTTCGAGTCAGAGTCAATACCGAGTCAAAATGCACACAAGTCCATGTCAAGAACGGTCTCGAGACCGAGTCCAAGACCAAGTCCGAGTCTTGAGTACTCAACACTGCTTCATATAGCCAAAATTGTAAATTCTACTTTTTGTTACAAGTATGGAAGAACCATCACTTCTACCACAAAAGACTGCTTTTTAAGTTATCTTCCAAAACCTCAGAACAACTTGATGTAACAGAAACTATGGACTCTCTCTTTTCTAGCACTTTAAATAAAGTTGCTCCTTTACGCTTAAGGAAGGTTAAGGAAAAAAGTTTGACACCATGGTATAATGAGCATACTCGCACCCTAAAGAGAGCAGCCCGAAAAATGGAGCGCAGCTGGAGGAAAACAAAACTAGAGGTATTTCGTATTGCTTGGCGGGAAAGTAACCTATCCTACAGAAAAGCATTAAAAACTTCTAGATCCGATTACTTTTCTTCTCTTTCAGAAGAAAACAAACGTAACCCCAGGTATTTATTCAATACACTGTCTAAATTAACAAAAAATAAAGCCTCTACAGGTGTTGACATTTCCCAACACCACAGCAGTGATGACTTTATGAACTACTTTACTTCTAAAATCTATACTATTAGAGATAAAATTGCAACCACAGTGCACTATAGACCCCCTGAGGAACAGTTCCACTCATTCTCTACTATAGGAGAGGAAGAATTGTATAAATTTGTTAAATCATATAACCAACAACATGTATGTTAGACCCTATACCATCTAAGCTCATAGAAGAGGTGCTTCCAGAAGTCATAGATCCTCTTCTGACTATTATTAATTCCTCATTGTCATTATGATATGTCCCCAAAACCTTCAAACTGGCTGTAATAAGCCTCTCATCAAAAAACCACAACTTGACCCCAAAGAACTAGTTAATTATAGACCAATCTCGAATCTCCCTTTTCTGTCCAAGATACTAGAAAAGGTGGTATCCTCATAATTATATTCCTTCTTAGAGAAAAATGGTATATGTGAGGATTTTCAGTCAGGATTTAGACCGTATCATAGTACTGAGACTGCTCTCCTTAGAGTTACAAATGACCTGCTCATATCATCTGATCGTGGTTGTATCTCTCCAATAGTGCTATTGGATTTTAGTGCTGCGTTCAACACTATTGACCACAGCATTCCTTTGCATAGACTAGAACACTTTGTTTGCATTAATGGAAGTACATTAGCATGGTTTAAATCGTACTTATATGACCGCCAACAATTCGTAGCAGTGAATGAAGAGGTGTCCTATCGATCACGAGTCCAGTATGGAGTACCTCAAGGCTCAGTACAAGGGCCATTACTTTTCATGCTTTGCATTTTACCCTTGGGAGATATCATCAGGAAACATGGCGTTAGCTTTCACTGTTATGCTGATGATACTCAGCTCTATATTTCTTCACGGCCCGGCAAAACACACCAATTTGAAAAACGGAATGCAAAATTGATATAAAAAACTGGATGACGAGTAATTTTAAACAGAGGTGTTAATTATAGGACCTAAAAACTCTGCATGTAATAACCTAGAACACTGTCTAAGACTTGATGGCTGCTCTGTCAATTCTTCATCATCAGTTAGGAACCTAGCTGTGCTATTTGACAGCAATCTTTCTTAGAAAGCCACATTTCTAGCATTTGTAAAACTGCATTTTTTCCATCTCAAAAATATATCAAAATTATGGCCTATGCTCTCAATGTCAAATGCAGATGTGTTAATCCATGCATTTATGACCTCAAGGTTAAATTATTGTAATGCTTTATTGGGTGGTTGTTCTGCACAGCTTGAATTCTTACTAGATCCAGGATGTATGAACATATTAGCCCTGTTCTGTCCACACTGCACTGGGTCCCTATTAAACATCGTATAGATTTTAAAATCTTGCTTATTACTTATAAAGCCCTGTTTTGTTTAGCACCTCAGTATTTGAATGAGCTCTTGTTACATTATAATCCCCCATGTCCTCTCCTCTCTCACGCTGCAGTTTTCCACAAGTTCATCAAACAACCGCAGTAAGAATATTTCATCAAGCACGGTGAGTAATGGCTTCTCCTACAATTGTTATTTGCACCTCTTGCCACATGTACAGTTTATCTATCTCTGTCGCTGATGAGGGATTCACATGTGATAAATGCAGGGAAACAGTTAGGCTGACAGAGAAGATTTCAGAATTAGAGACACGCATCCAAACTTTAATTGAGGACAGTAAGAATGTTATGGCTCTAGATATGGCTTTGGATGCGTCTAGCTTAGGGATTCCTGTACATTGTCCGGTTCCAGCAGAGCCCCTGCAGCAGGGCAACTGGGTGACGGTGAGGCAGCGTAGTCGTGGGTCAAAACACCGCTCTTCTGTTCCGATCAAAACATTAAACAGGTTCTCCCCACTCAGTGATGCACCCACTGAGAAACCTGATGAAAGTGCTCTAGTTATTGGCGATTCTATTGTACGGAACGTGAATATAGAGACACCAGCCACCATAGTCAAATGTTTACCGGGAGCCAGAGCGCCTGACATCTTGGCAAATTTAAAAGTGCTGGCTAATGCTAAACGTAAATACAGTAAGATTGTTATTCATGCCGGCGCTAATGATGTTCGACTTCGCCAGTCGGAGATCACTAAAAATAACTTTAAAGAGGTGTGTGAACTTGCAAGCACGATGTCAGACACTGTAATATGCTCTGGTCCCCTCCCTGCTTACCGTGGTGATGAGATGCATAGCAGATTGTCATCACTCAATGGCTGGATGTCTAAGTGGTGCCCACAGAATAACATAGGTTATATAGACAATTGGACGAGCTTTTGGGGCAGACCTGACCTGTTTAAAAGAGATGGTCTTCATCCCTCCTGGGGTGGCGCCACTCTTCTGTCTAGAAATATGGCAATTAGTCTTAGTGTTTATACTTGACTAACTGGGGCCCAGGTCAGGAAGCAGACAGACTGGCTAAACCGACTGTCTGCTAGCTGCCTCCCGTCACAGAGGTCAGTTAATTCTCAGCACATAGAGACTCTTTCACCTAGATATCACACTATAGAGACTGTGTCTGTTCCACGAACTAGAAAATACAAAAAACGTCCAAACCAAGTTAAGGTTAACAATTTAATTGAGGTTCAACAAATAAAAAACAAATGCAATATGGATAAACAAATGATAAAGATTGGCTTATTGAATATCAGATCCATTTCTACGAAAACACTTTTTGTAAATAATATGATAACTGATCATAATATAGATGTGCTCTGCTTGACAGAAACCTGGCTAAAACCTGATGATTACATTATTTTAAATGAGTCCACCCCCCAAGATTATTGTTATAAACACGAGCCGCGTCTAAAAGGCAAAGGGGGAGGTGTTGCTTCAATTTATAATAACGTTTTCAGGATTTCTCAAAGGGCAGGCTTCAAGTATAACTCGTTTGAAGTAATGGTGCTTCATATAACATTATCCAGAGAAACCAATGTTAATGATAAATCCCCTGTTATGTTTGTACTGGCTACTGTATACAGGCCACCAGGGCACCATACAGACTTTATTAAAGAGTTTGGTGATTTTACATCCGAGTTAGTTCTGGCTGCAGATAAAGTCTTAATAGTTGGTGATTTTAATATCCATGTCGATAATGAAAAAGATGTATTGGGATCAGCATTTATAGACATTCTGAACTCTATTGGTGTTAGACAACACGTTTCAGGACCTACTCATTGTCGAAATCATACTCTAGATTTAATACTGTCACATGGAATTGATGTTGATAGTGTTGAAATTATTCAGCCAAGTGATGATATCTCAGATCATTATTTAGTTCTGTGTAAACTTCATATAGCCAAAATTGTAAATTCTACTTCTTGTTACAAGTATCGAAGAACCATCACTTCTACCACAAAAGACTGCTTTTTAAGTTATCTTCCTGATGTATCCGAATTCCTTAGCATATCCAAAACCTCAGAACAACTTGATGATGTAACAGAAACTATGGACTCTCTCTTTTCTAGCACTTTAAATACAGTTGCTCCTTTACGCTTAAGAAAGGTTAAGGAAAACTGTTTGACACCATGGTATAATGAGCATACTCGCACCCTAATGAGAGCAGCCCGAAAAATGGAGCGCAGCTGGAGGAAAACAAAACTAGAGGTATTTCGTATTGCTTGGCGGGAAAGTAGCATATCCTACCGAAAAGCATTAAAAACTGCTAGATCTGATTACTTTTCTTCTCTTTTAGAAGAAAACAAACATAACCCCAGGTATTTATTCAATACAGTGGCTAAATTAACGAAAAATAAAGCCTCAACAAGTGTTGACATTTCCCAACACCACAGCAGTAATGACTTTATGAACTACTTTACTTCTAAAATCGATACTATTAGAGATAAAATTGCAACCATTCAGCCGTCAGCTACAGTTTCGCATCAGACAGTGCACTATAGACCCCCTGAGGACCAGTTCCACTCATTCTCTACTATAGGAGAGGAAGAATTGTATAAACTTGTTAAATCATCTAAACTTACAACATGTATGTTAGACCCTATACCATCTAAGCTCTTAAAAGAGGTGCTTCCAGAAGTCATAGGTCCTCTTCTGACTATTATTAATTCCTCATTGTTATTAGGACATGTCCCCAAAACCTTCAAACTGGCTGTTATTAAGCCTCTCATAAAAAAGCCACAACTTGACCCCAGAGAGCTAGTTAATTATAGACCAATCTCGAATCTCCCTTTTCTGTCCAAGATACTAGAAAAGGTGGTATCCTCACAATTATATTCCTTCTTAGAGAAAAATGGTATATGTGAGGATTTCCAGTCAGGATTTAGACCGTATCATAGTACTGAAACTGCTCTCCTTAGAGTTACAAATGATCTGCTCTTATCATCTGATCGTGGGTGTATCTCTCTATTAGTTTTATTGGATCTTAGTGCTGCGTTTGACACAATTGACCACAACATTCTTTTGCATAGACTTGAACACTTTGTTGGCATCAGTGGAAGTGCATTAGCATGGTTTAAATCGTACTTATATGACCGCCATCAGTTCGTAGCAGTGAATGAAGATGTATCATATCGATCACAAGTGCAGTATGGAGTACCTCAAGGCTCAGTTCTAGGGCCGCTACTCTTCACGCTTTATATGTTACCCTTGGGAGATATCATCAGGAAACATGGTGTTAGCTTTCACTGTTATGCTGATGATACGCAGCTCTATATTTCCTCGCAGCCCGGTGAAACACACCAATTTGAAAAACTAATGGAATGCATAGTCGATATAAAAAATTGGATGACGAGTAATTTCTTACTGCTAAATTCAGAAAAAACAGAGGTGTTAATCATAGGGCCTAAAAACTCTACTTGTAATAACCTAGAACACTGTCTAAGACTTGATGGTTGCTCTGTCAATTCTTCGTCATCAGTTAGGAACCTAGGTGTGCTACTTGATCGCAATCTTTCCTTAGAAAGCCACGTTTCTAGCATTTGTAAAACTGCATTTTTCCATCTCAAAAATATATCTAAATTACGGCCTATGCTCTCAATGTCAAATGCAGAAATGTTAATCCATGCATTTATGACTTCAAGGCTAGACTACTGTAATGCTTTATTGGGTGGTTGTTCTGCACGCTTGGTAAACAAACTACAGCTAGTCCAAAATGCAGCAGCAAGAGTTCTTACTAGAACCAGGAAGTATGACCATATTAGCCCGGTCCTGTCCACACTGCACTGGCTCCCTATCAAACATCGTATAGATTTTAAAATATTGCTTATTACTTATAAAGCCCTGAATGGTTTAGCACCTCAGTATTTGAATGAGCTCCTTTTACATTATACTCCTCTACGTCCGCTACGTTCTCAAAACTCAGGCAATTTGATAATACCTAGAATATCAAAATCAACTGCGGGCGGCAGATCCTTTTCCTATTTGGCGCCTAAACTCTGGAATAACCTACCTAACATTGTTCGGGAGGCAGACACACTCTTGCAGTTTAAATCTAGATTAAAGACCCATCTCTTTAACCTGGCATACACATAACATACTAATATGCTTTTAATATCCAAATCCGTTAAAGGATTTTTAGGCTGCATTAATTAGGTAAACTGGAACCGGAACACTTCACATAACACCGTACTTTCTACATCATTAGAAGAATGGCATCTACGCTAATATTTGTCTGTTTCTCTCTTGTTCCGAGGTCACCATGGCCACCAGATCCAGTCTGTGTCCAGATCAGAGGGTCACTGCAGTCACCCGGATCCAGTACGTATCCAGACCAGATGGTGGATCAGCACCTAGAAAGGACCTCTACTGCCCTGAAAGACAGCGGAGACCAGGACAACTAGAGCCCCAGATACAGATCCCCCGTAAAGACCTTGTCTCAGAGGAGCACCAGGACAAGACCACAGGAAACAGATGATTCTTCTGCACAATCTGACTTTGCTGCAGCCTGGAATTGAACTACTGGTTTCGTCTGGTCAGAGGAGAACTGGCCCCCCAACTGAGCCTGGTTTCTCCCAAGGTTTTTTTCTCCATTCTGTCACCGATGGAGTTTCGGTTCCTTGCCGCTGTCGCCTCTGGCTTGCTTAGTTGGGGTCACTTCATCTACAGCGATATCGTTGACTTGATTGCAAATTAAAACAGACACTATTTCAACTGAACAGAGATGACATCAATGAATTCAATGATGAACTGCCTTTAACTATCATTTTGCATTTTTGAGACACTGTTTTCCAAATGAATGTTGTTCAGTGCTTTGGCGCAATGTATTTTGTTTAAAGCACTATATAAATAAAGGTGATTGATGTCCTGTGTGTTCTCAAAACTCAGGCAATTTTATAATACCTAGAATATCAGAATCAATGGCGGGCAGCAGATTCTTTTCTTGTTTTTCAGCTAAACTCTGGAATAACCTTCCTAAAATTGTTCGGGAGGCAGACACACTCTTGCAGTTTAAATCTTGATTAAAGACCCATCTCTTTAACCTGGCTTACACATAGCACACTAATATGTTTCTAATGTCCGAATCCAAAGGATTTTTAGGCTGCATTAAGTAAACAGGAACCAGGAACACTTCCAATAACAACCAATGTACTTGCTACATCATTAGAAGAATGTCATCTATGCTAATATTAGTCTGTTTCTCTCTTATTCCGAGGTCACCGTAGCCACCAGATCCAGTCTGTATCCAAGCCAGGGGGTCAAGACCACAGGAAACAGATGATTCTTCTGCCAATCTGATATGGAGGCCATCCCAGAGCAGCCCGCTGCCATCCCGGAGGATGTTCCTGAGCAGATCGCTGTTGTCCTGGAGGCCGTCCCCAAGCACCCCACTGTCATTCCTGCCATGGCAAGGAGGGCGGTCTTCACCTTCCAGGTTTTGGCTTTTTTGCGTGCCTGGGAAGTGCACTCCAGTTCCTCAAGCCATGGACTGCCACCCAGAGCCCGAGGTTGTTCCTGACCCCAAGGTTGTTCCTGAGCCCGAGGCTGTTCCTCAGCCCGTGGCTGTTTCTGAGCCCCTTCTCATCCCTGCAGGCCTTCCAGAGCCCCTTCACATCTCTGCAGGCCTTCCAGAGCATCTTCACGTCTCCGCAGGCCTTCTAGAGCATCTTCACGTCTCTGTAGGCCTTCCAGAGCATCTTCACGTCTCCGCAGGCCTTTTAGAGCATCTTCACGTCTCTGCAGGTCTTCCTGAGCCTGCTCGTGTCTCTGCAGGCCTTCCAGAGTACCTTCACATCTCCGCATATCTTCCAGAGTACCTTCACGTCTCTGCAGGCCTTCCAGAGCCCCTTCACGTCTCTGCAGGCCTTCCAGAGCATCTTCACATCTTCGCAGGCCTTCCAGAGTCTGTGCACATCTCCGCAGGCCTTCCAGAGCACCTTCACATCTCTGCAGGCTTTTCCAAGTCCCCTGAATTTTTGGTTCCTCCCTGGCCATCTGCACAGCCTGCTCCTCACTGGCTTCCCGAATGGCAGGTTCCACCATGGCCGCCCAAGTGGCGAGTTCCTCCCTGGCCGTCTGCACAACTTGAACTGCCTGATCCCCCGTGGCCACCTGAACTGCCTGGTCCCCTGTGGGCACCTGAACTTTCTGATCGGCTCTGGCCCCCTGAATGGTCTGATCTGTCTTGGCCCCCTGAACGTTCTGATCTGCCCTGGCCCCCTGTCCCTCAAGGCCTGGCTTCCTGTCCCTGTTCCCCTCCATGGAACTGGCGCACTTTTGCATTAAAGATATCTTCGGCTACCTTATTTGTTTTGTGAGTGCCTACACTTCAGCACAGTTCCGAAGCTACAAGTCATTGGAGTCTCATGTGCAGTTCACAAATGGATGGGTTCAGGAGCTGAAGATCATAAAGCCAGCCAACAGTAGGAATACAGTAATATGGACTAAGGCAAGCTGCTCTCCACCTAGCTGCTAGTTTATTAACCATTAGTGCTAACAGCCATTCACACATGTACTTTTAACTATGTGTTTTAAAACTGTAGTTAGTAGCTGTCAAGCCTCCTGTCTTTTTTTCGGGGCTCTGACATATTTGAGCTCTTTTCCCGCTGTCTTCCAGTTGTATTATTTTCCATTAAAATATCCCTTTAGCCCTTTCATCGGACCTGTCAGTCTCTGTACTATTGTCCCGTTGCTACCCCCTTGCCCTTCCAGCAAAACAGATGTTTTCAAAGCATCGTTTTGCTAACTTGAAAGCAACCTTAGCATGATGTTGGTCTTTTTAAGATAACAGCGTGGTTGTTGTGCGAGCATGATATACACCAATCTGTAAGCAAAGTTATGTTAGACCTATCTTCACAACTCGCTTAGTCCAGCAACGGTTTACCATGGTCGAAATAGATTTTTAATGAATCAAATTAAGACAAATGGCTGAGAGGGTGTACGTCGAACACTGCGCAGTAGTCCGAGTAGTAGTGATGTGTCGTTCTTGAACAAATAATTTTTTGAACGTATCTTTTAGGTGAATGCATCATTCTCGTTCACGTCATCCATTGACTAATTTTTCTCATTCACTGAAGTTCCTCCCTCCACATCAGCACGGCGCTATTAGCCTTTGAGTATGAAATGTGACGGAGCATGTGACTTGTTCAATGTAGTGATGAATATGCCCTTCACTGAATGAGTTTCTTGAGTTTAAACGAGATTAAAAGATCTTATCTTTCATGAACGAAATGACTGAAATGGTACCGATGTTGTTCGTGTACGAGTTTAATGATTTGGTACATCTTGTCTGTGAATGAAATAAACTGGTACATAGCTTATCTCATTTGTGAATTAAATAAATGAGAGTAAACCAGGTCTGTGGCCATTTAGCATGTCAATCTCACAAAATGCAAAGCGCATTTCCCTTATCGAGTCAATCTCTCAACATTACGTATGGGGAAATCAATTTTCCTAGAAATTATGAAGTCTCATTTGAATAACTCTTTTGCTTGCAAATAGCCAAACAAGAAGGTAATAAACAGGTAACAAGAAGACAGGAGGCTGGTTGAGTGCTGTAGGTCTGGTAGCGATCCGGGGAGTGACAATGTTCAATGGTGATCCAGGGCATGGTGGTGAGTAGAGGCAGCAGGAGAGCGTGACACAGGAACTGGGATGACCGAGCCGTGTAGGTGAAGTCCGTGGAAGGTGAGGAGTGGATGGGGTTCCGAGGACGAAGACAATCCAGCAGAGAGAAGAACACATGAAACAGGAACAAGAGATCAGGACACAACACTGGGACTGCATGTTCTGACAAACACAAGACGAAAGACAGGGCAATAAGTAGGGATCGGATAATGAATAGCAGCTGGTGTAGATGAACAATCACATGAAACAATCTGTGCTGACGCGAGGCAAACACCAACTCAACCCGCATAGTGCAAAACCTGAGGCCACGGTTTACCCACCGTGACAGTAGAGCATTGTGAGCCAGAGCAGCCATTCCTCCAGAGGCAGTTCAGGAAGCCCTGTTTTAGTGCGAAACAGGCCTCTACCAGCCAAGGGTGCCCGGTGGGCAAGAAGGAGAAGCATTTCTGATGCTCGTGCCAGGGGAAGAGAGTGCAGGACATGTTCATCGGACCCGCGGCAAAGAGGGCGTGTTCCCACCCAGAGTTCGACAATGTAAATGTTGTTACAATGAAACTGCTGTGTTAGGTTTCAATAAAATTATTTAATTGAATTAAATGCCACAGCAAAAGAGCTTTCTCTTTAAGTGAAGACTCTCCCCCGGAAAGCTCGGGGAAACCTGAGGAGCTGACTATGTATGTTCCTGTGCAAGAAGCCGGGGACGAGTCACCTGCCATTCATGTAGCAGTCAATGCTTCCGTGTTGGCTGGCGCGCAGCCCCCGCCGCCACATGCGTTAATGCTTTTAATATCCAAATCCGTTAAAGGATTTTTAGGCTGCATTAATAAGATAAACCGGAACCGGAAACACTTCACATAACATTTACCTTATACATCATTAGAAGAATGGCATCTCCGCTAATATTTGTCTGTTTCTCTCTTGTTCCGAGGTCACTGTAGCCGCCAGATCCAGTCTGTATCCAGATCAGAGTGTCACTGCAGTCACCCGGATTCAATACGTATCCATCATCAGCACCTAGAAAGGACCTCTACTGCCCTGAAAGACAGCGGAGACCAGGACAAATAGATGAGCCCCAGATCCCCTTTAAAGACCTTGTCTCAGAGGAGCACCAGGACAAGACCACAGGAAACAGATGATTCTTCTGCTCAATCTGACTTTGCTGCAGCCTGGAATTGAACTACTGGTTTCATCTGGTCAGAGGAGAACTGACCCCCAACTGAGCCTGGTTTATCCCAAGGTTTTTTTTCTCCATTCTGTCACCGATGGAGTTTCGGTTCCTTTCCGCTGTCGCCTCTGGCTTGCTTAGTTGGGGTCACTTCATCTACAGCGATATCATTGACTTGATTGCAAATAAATGCACAGACACTATTTAAACTGAACAGAGATGACATAACTGAATTCAATGATTGTGGCGAGTGGGGCGGGGCCGAGAGGCGTGGGAACGAGGAGTGAGGCCAGGTGTAGTGATTGGAGATGAGCTACACCTGAGCCCCACCGCTAGTATCGAGTCCCACGTAGGAGATGGAAGGATATAAAACTGGAGTGACGACCGTGAAGGACGAGAGAGGACCAGGCCTGGGACATTATTTTTTGTTTTGGCTTTTATTTGTGCGCGTCAGTCGCCGTGAGGGGCTGACGCGCCGTTTTGTGTTTATTTTTGAATATTAAAGTTTCATTTTGATTGTGCGCCGGTTCCCGCCTCCTTCTTCCGCGCTTCGGCACCACTGTAACGATAAACATTCCATATACATCGGGAAGAAGGAGGCGGGAACCGGCGCACAATCAAAATGAAACTTTAATATTCAAAAATAAACACAAAACGGCGCGTCAGCCCCTCACGGCGACTGACGCGCACAAATAAAAGCCAAAACATAAAATAATGTCCCAGGCCTGGTCCTCTCTCGTCCTTCACGGTCATCACTCCAGTTTTATATCCTTCCATCTCCTACGTGGGACTCGATACTAGCGGTGGGGCTCAGGTGTAGCTCATCTCCAATCACTACACCTGGCCTCACTCCTCGTTCCCAACGCCTCTCGGCCCCGCCCCACTCGCCACAATGATGAACTGCCTTTAACTATCATTTTTCATTATTAACACACTGTTTTCCTAATGAATGTTGTTCAGTGCTTTGATGCAATGTATTTTGTTTAAAGCACTATATAAATAAAGGTGATTGATTGATTGATAATGCCCCCTGTATCGAGCCATCTGAGCGCGTGGTCACGCAGGACGTTTGTTTTGCAGTGGGCTGGTCGTCTCGCAACTCGTTTAACAGATTCTATAACTTGGACATTCCATCGTTCGCATCACACATGCTATCAGTGCAGGAGGAGAGAGTTGTCATTGGACTAGGCTATGAGCACGCCCCACTTGGCGAGTTATTTTATATATTATTTATATATATTATGCCCGCATTATAAGCTGGCAGTGTATTCCCAAGCACCAACATATTACTGCATTTCCCCCATATCACACCAGTTCAGTTTTGCTTAACTGGGTGTGCTGGGTTACGATGGTGTAGGAGCCGATTTGGCTCGGTGCCAAGGTGTTTCAACCAGGTATGGTACCTGACCTAGAGCTAGCTGAATAATTAGTGCTTGTGCTCTACTGGGGCTCGATGCGAGCTGGGCTGGATGGGTTTCCCATGCGGTGCGGGTTTTACTGTTCCCCATATGTAATGGAAAAGCCTTCCAGCCTCATAACTCTTGTTCAATCAAAGATTCTGAGTTTTTTTGGCGACCGCCGTTACCTATAATGAGGACTGTCAGCCAATCAGTTGAGGGTTTGGTGTGCCATTGGCTATTTGCAAGCAAAAGACTTATTCAAATTAGACTTCATAATTTTGAGGAAAATAGATTTTTTTTCAATTATTCATTCAAACCTTTATTTAACCAGGACTTTAAAAATTCTTGAGATTAAAAATCTCTCTTACAAGAGTGTCCTGGCAAGTGGCAGCAACGTGGTTACATATAAATACATAGACAATAACAAGTAAATGCATAGGCACATTTTCACTCATCATATTCAAACAACAATGTCATCATTAAAAAAAACCTGGGTCCTAAATCTATTTAAAACCAATGACAGACAGACTGCCTTTCTGCAAGGTCCTTTAAAAAGCCTTTAAAAGAATAAGAGTGAGACCAACTATTTCAACTGTAGTTCATTCTGAAGCTGATTACATGCAGATGGTGCTGCAAAATTAAAAGCCATTTTGCCAAAATCAGGACGGACTTTAGGGACTGTCAATAAAAACAGATCCTGTGAACGCAAGTGATATGCCTCTGCAGACCTCGGGAGGATGTAAGCGTTCAGATAAGGAGGAAGTAATCCTAATACTGCTTTATAAATAAAAAGATGCCAGTGCATCCAACGCCTAATGGAGAGGGAGAACCACTCGACCCGAGAGTACAACAGACAGTGATGAGTGTGAGATTTTACGTTTGTGATGAAACTTAAGCCTCCATGAAACATCCAGTCCAACGCATGAAGACACTGGGAGTTTGAATGCATATATAAAATGTCACCATAGTCCAAAACAGACAATAATGTTGCATTTAAGTTTTTTTTTTTTTTTTTTTTGCTTCAAAAGATTAACAATACTTGATTCTAAAGAAGAAACCTAACTTCAACTTCAGTTTTTTAATCAAATCTTGGACATGCAATTTAAAAGACAATGATTGTCATTTAATTGTGACAGCGATTTCCCCATACGTAATGTCTCGTTCCCTCCTCTCAGGGTTACGTGAGCAACCGGAGACGTTTTAAGTACTGTGCAGGTACTACGCTTGTTTTCATATTAAGCATACAGAACATAACTCCACGTTTAATTCCACATTTATAAATGTGAATTAGGGCTGTGCGATATATCGAAAATATCGAAATATCGCAAATTCGCATATCGCGATATGCATATCGTAATGATTTGCGATAGATGATAAAGTAATACAAAGCTATTTATAGTTTTACGACACAGATCATCTGACACGCGGACGTTAGTTGTGTGTGTGCGTGCGCATAGCGCCCGCGTGCTCACTGCTCTGACGTCTGCCCATCAACAAGCCAGCACGCAGTGAGTGACGCGCTCATAGCAAACTAATATGATAAAATGAGCCAGCCTGAGACATCCGCAGCTGCTGCCGACGATTTAGTGCCAAAACGAAGAAGCACCTCAAAGATATGGCAGTTTTTTGGATTTAAAAGAGATGACCACATGCAGACTGAAGTTATATGTAAAACATGTAAATCTCGTGTAGCAACGAAAACGGGAAACACTTCAAATCTGTTCAGTCACCGCAAAGCAAAGCACAACGATTTGTATCAGCTATGCTCTGCAGAAAAATCTTCAAGCTCAGGTGAATCAACCCTCGTTCACCAACCCAAGCAACAATCCATATCATCAAGCTTCGAAAGCATAACACCATATCCTGTAAGTTCCCGCCGTCATAGAGAGATAACCGAGGCCATTACACGCTATCTGGCAAAGGAAATGGTTCCGATCGCCACAGTCGGGAAACCAGGGTTTTTGCACCTGATGAATACCATCAACAAACGGTACAACATTCCCTGTCGAACCTATTTTTCACGCATTGCTATCCCCCAAATGTACGAGCATACTCGCGACCGTGTCATGTTGGAACTGAGAGATGTCGAACATTTTGCGTGTACAACGGACCTCTGGTCCAGTAGGACAACAGAGCCGTACATTAGTTTAACGGTTCACTTTATTGACAAAGCCTTTAAGATGAGAAGTCTGTGCTTACAGACAGCATATTTCCCCAGTGAACACAGTGGGGAAAACATAGCGCTGGGACTGCGAGAGGCTTTGTCTGGCTGGAATTTGAATGAGGCGCGTCTAGTGTGTTTTACCACTGACAACGCAACCAATATGATCAAAGCGGCGGAAATAAATGGTT
This sequence comes from Carassius auratus, assembly GCF_003368295.1. Classification (NCBI taxonomy): domain Eukaryota; kingdom Metazoa; phylum Chordata; class Actinopteri; order Cypriniformes; family Cyprinidae; genus Carassius; species Carassius auratus. Next base: position 28,951,766 of record NC_039250.1, read on the forward strand.
GGCCCCGACTACAGTGCTTCGGGCACAGACTGCACCTTGCTATTGGTAAGTCTTACTTTTTTATATCAGAATATTTAATTAGTTATCTTAACATATAATAACTTTATTAAACACATCTTATTGTATACTGTCACAGATATTTTAGTGTTGATGATATTTAAATTAATAAAGAATTATACGTTAAATTATAGATGTAAGATTTATTCAAATTAATGTTTAAAAAATATGAAACCAGAACTTAATTAAAACGATTGAAACTATTTTATTTCTATTTATCCAGAAAATGCAGTCAAATGTGACACACGCATCAGTCGTGCTCTAGGAGTGTGCAAAAAGCTAGTGGGACATTTTTCCCATAGCTGGAAAAAGAAAGAAGCGCTAAAGAAAGCACAGAGAGAGCTTAACCTGCCAGAACATGGTCTGATCACAGAGTGCCCTACACGATGGGGCACTAAGCAACAAATGATGGAAAGGATCCTGGAACAGCAGAGGGCTCTGTCACAAGTTCTCTCTGAAAATCTGAGTACAAGACATCTGGTTCCATCTTGGCAGGACATTGAGGTCCTTGAGTCCGTAAACAAGGCATTGCAGCCACTTCAAGATTTTACAGATGCTTTGTCTGGGGAAGAATACGTGAGCATTTCCTATCTACTTCCAGTTCTTCGTTTACTGAACACACAAACCCTTGCTGCTGACGAGGAAGACACAGAGCTGACATGCTCAATTAAAACCAAAGTGCTGGGCTACATGGAGGCAAAATATGAGGATCCTGCAACCCAAACTCTCTTGAACATTGCCACTTTTTTAGATCCAAGGTTCAAAAAAGACTACATTCCTAAGGAACAACGGGAAGAAATTAGTTTAAGGATAAAATCAGAAATGAAGGTAAGAATATTTTATATAGCAAGAATGATTTGAGCTCATTAATAAAATATGGAGGTACTAATCATTATTTTCCTTTTCTTTTTTTTCTAGGAGGCACAACCTGCTGTTGCCATATCATCATCATCATCATCATCATCATCATCATCATCAGTGGGTGCTGCTGTGTCAGGTGCTGAGGCTGAGCCATGTCAAAGTGCCACAGCCACAAGTACAAAGAGGATGAAGAAGTCTTTAGGAAGTCTCTTACAGACCTCAGTCACATCTCCCTCTGAATCCTCTGACCATGCAACCATTGAAGCAGAATTTAACAGCTACATTCTGATCCCCAAAATCCACAGTGAGCAGGACCCTTTGGCATGGTGGGGAATTCACAAGGTAAATTTCCCCCACTTAAGCAAGCTGGCGGAAAAATATCTTTGTGTGCCTGCCACTAGCACACCATCTGAAAGACTTTTCAGCACATCAGGCAATGTAGTTACATGTCAGCGTGCATCCCTGAAACCAAACAAAGTGGACATGCTGGTTTTCTTGTCCAAAAATCTTTAACAATTTTTGCATGAATGCTAAAATCTGACTTGGCAAAAACAAAACAAAAAGAGAGCAAAGAAGTAACTCCACTGTTTCTCAAGTGTTTTTGTTTACTTGAATGTTCATGTTTTCAGGTTGATGTAGGCCTAACTATATAGTGGAGCAAAGTATTAGTGATATTTTTATTTTCTGTTTGTTTACATTTTTAAAATGTAATTTTAACATTTAAATGTAATGTTAAAATGTAATTTGTGTTAATGCAACATAAAAAAAAACTGCTGTTGTTCACTTTCAAAAGTTGTAGTGATTTCTTTCCCCTAAATAATTTGAAATTTTGGTTATATAATTTCTCTTAACACAATTTTAATTGATTTTAGAAAAAATAAATATCGTATCGCATATCGAATATCGCATTATTTAGCAGGATATCGCATATCGCATTTTTCTTCAATATCGCACAGCCCTAATGTGAATATATAATATATGAACTGTCTGACAAAACAATTAAAATGTTAATTATACAAGAAAACATTATGATTTGTTCATATGAACAAGTTATTTAGACTTGATTTATTGAATGCGATTATGCACACATTTTAATAAAGCCAATCAGTTTTTGAAACAAGTAAATACATTTGTGTACATAACACATAAGACACTCTTTTTCGCCAACTGTTGGCTTATTTTGTGTAATACAAAGAAATGGTCAATGAACTAATCAGTGAACGAATCTGAACTAATCTTTATGGTGAACAAACTGAAAATAAACAAATCTCTTGAAAGAATCTAAATTTCCACCACTACCGAGTAGCATAGACAGTAAAAGAATTGGACACAGTGACCCCATTGGATTCGATGGAGACAAGTGAAGTCAATTAGAAGCACGCACTTACTGGGGGTCAAGCGTATTGCGCAGACTCAAACTGAACTTGAATCACCCACTGAATCTTGCAGACGTTGTTGAATAATTTTGTTGCATTGCTATTATGGACTATTATGGGCTTCTGCCTTGATTTTATGCCTCCACATCCCCCCGATAGCCTCATTGCCATCAAAAGATTGCCTGCGAGCTTCTCCTCCTGTCCATGCTGTAATTTCTCTACTGTGCGACAGAGAGTTGCAGGTTATGACGCAATCTTTAGCCTATTTACAAGAACTGCTTCTATGGGGCCACAACGTAAGATACAAGGTAATGGGGCCTTTTATACATTTTTGTGTTTCTTTAGAAATAATGAATGGACAAATGGAGTCCTTAAACGCCTCAGATGTAAAGTTATTCGCTGTCAAAGTGACGCCAAAATGAATGGGAGTCAATGGAATGCTAACAGCAGGTGGGGGTCCGCTAATCAATGCCGTCACCCAGGGATGCTTCAATAAAATATGAAACCCTGCCCCCCTGGTCGAGCGTACTGTGCAGACTCAAACTGAGCTTGATGACGTAGATGTCACGTGAGCAACCTGTCTGACAATTGTAAGTCTTCTAATCGCTGTGCCAAGAGAAATCTGAATCGCCCACCTAATCTTGCAGAGAAGGCGAGCGTGAACAGGAGAAAAATTTTGGTAAGTATTCTGATTAATTATCTCCCTTGACTTTATGCCTCCACGTCCCCCCGATATCTCATAGACAGTAAAGATTGCCTACGAGATCCTACTCCTGTCCATAAGGTAATTTCTCTACTGTGCGACAGAGAGTCGCAGGTTATGATGCAATCGTTAGCCTATTTTTACAAAAACTGCTTCTATGGGACCATAACGTAAGATACAAGGTAATGGAGCCGTTTATACATTTTCGTGTTTCTTTACAAATAATTAATTGACAAATGAAGACTTTAAATGCCTCAGATGTAAAGTCATTCGCTGTCAAAGTGACGCCAAAATGAATGGGAGTCAATAGAATGCTAACAGCAGATGGGGTTCAACTAGCCAATGGCAGCACCCAGGGCTGCTTCAATAAAATATAAAACCCTGCCCCCCTGCCGAGTAGCAGTAAAGGAGGCCATCAACATGGCAGTCACGCCAAGTAATGACGTCGCAACGCCCAAGCCCTATTGGGGAAAATTATGGACTTTGTTGACATTTTGAAATATGTTTTTATTATTATTATTTTTTTTTAAGATATGAGTTTTGGTAATAGGGCCGAGAAAAAAATATTTTCCCACAAAATAGTATAATTTTTTTTAAATGCATTAACCTATATCACTATTCATAATTATTATCATATTTATTATATCATAAAAACATAATTTCATACATATATTGTCATTATCATCATAAAAAAATCGAAGAGTTTTGGAATTGTCATTAACTCTTAGGGGAACTTTTTCAATTAAATCTTTCATATTTTCAGTTATAATACTCACCCATGAAGACTGTTGGTGTTGTTCGAATATCATGCGAGTCTATAATTTTAAGTCCTTCTGATTTGTGCAGATTCGTTTTTTTTTTATATATATATAAAGGAAAATAAATCAGTGCATCTAACGCACTTTTCCCATAGACTGATTTTCCCCCCTCTTGATATTATTTCCCTCTTCTCGACGCTTTGCACTCCAGTCCAGCGGGTGGCGCCAAAATGTTTGGCCAAACACCATTAAACCTCAGAGGAAGAAGGTGTTTGTCACCAAACACCAGAGCCGTTGCCGAAGACTATCTTTGGTGTCACCGCGGTCTCTGTTGTTATGTCTTGATACTGCTGCTAATGTTGTTTCTGTAAATTGAAAAATAAATGTTTTGAAGGTCAGTAAATACATGCAATATTGTCATCTTCATAGTCGTGACTTAAGTTTTGAAACAAGCAAGAATCTAGAGGAATAGTTATCAGCTGAACTGAGATCTGCTGCTGTGAAGATGGTGTTTGTTAAAGAAGAGAACATGAGTCAACCAGAAACATGCAGTATTAAACACGAGGAACCAGAAACCTGCAGAATAAAACAAGAGGAACCAGAACCCCTGAGGATAAAACACGAGGATTCAGACACCTGCAGAATAAAACAAGAACCAGAAACATGGAGAATAGAACATGAGGAACAAGGAGGTTGGTCTTTAATCTTTATACATCTTCGCAGGACTTTTTGTGGTATATTAAGATAACAAAGCTTTAGACACAGACTGTCCACAGATCATTAATGTAAGAATAAGACCTTGTCATTATATATCTTAAAGTGGAAGTGAAGCAGTCAGTTATTATTTAGTAAAGTGATTTCAACTTTGATAAAAAAAAAAAAAAAAAAAAATCTAAAAAACATGATTAATGTAACGGTTTTAAAGAAAAAAAAAATTTGTTTTGTTACTGCTTCTGCAGCTAGTGCTCCGTCATTTTGCAGTACCACCGCGTGTGACGTCACGGATGGTGAGTGAAGTAATAAGCATTTGTTTACAGTTTGAACACACAAATGTTATTTTAACACACAAATAATTTGTTAAATATACACCATAATTTGGAGGAATATTCAACATTAAACTGTGTATATGCTAAGTTTGATTGTGGTATTCCAAACATTGTTTTTATAATGCAAGGCGCAAAGTTATTTAAACAAACAACGCTTGACACCACATCATTCATGTTGCATTTTTTGTAATGTCAGACCATTAAGACATAAGCATCACATTGACTGGTTCACCAGTTGTATGTATCATATTTTATGTTCATCTGTGAATACTGTGAATCATTTTACGGACTCTGAACTTTGAGTCTATTTCAGCAATATTTACACATCTTTTTTTTTTTGTCATTTAGTTCATTTTATTAAAATATAATTAAAATGTTGTATGCTACTTCCCTAACATGTCTTACTAGTATTTACGCAAACTTTGATCACACTACAAACAATACACAACTATAATGCTATAATAAACAGAAAAGATGAATTCATTGTTTACCTGGTCTTCAGTCTATGATTATCTCGTCTCCGTTCTTATCTGACAAGTCTTCATGTTTGAGTCGTTCTTTCATCTTTAACCTTATGCAGTCTGAGCCAGAAAGAGACTTGATTAGTTCATCTTCTGGCTCAAGACAGCATTGGCGATATGGAAAATATCTATCAAGGTTTTTTTTTAGGAAAAATCATGATTTCACGATTTTATCATTATACTTTTTCATGTTGGTTTTTTAAAAAATACTATTTTGCCATTACTGAGCCTTAATAAAACCATACTGATGCCCCCATTTAAAAACTCAGTTATACAAGGTAAAATAATATATAAGGGGAAAAAAAGTACATTTTCAAGCATATTTTAATCAAGTGTAGATTTAATGCAAGTGCAGTTCTTCAATGTAAGGGCATTCAACAAGACTTGCATTCAATTAAAACCAAAGACTCCTCATCACAAAATAAACATTGGTTTAAAAATAAATCTAACATTGGCAACAGCTGTAACACTCAGACAGCTTATTAGACACAGATCCTCTTTTTAAAGTAGTAGCTTCTAACGTAAGGTATACAATAAACAAAGAGATGTATATCAGGTTTAAACTATGAAAATCTCATTTAAAAAATGTAAAAAAAAAAAAAAAAAAAAAAATCTATAAAGATCTTAACTTGCTCTAATTAAATTTAAGTACAGTCAGAGATTTTTGCATAACTTCCAAAATAAACAGTGGCTTCAAAAAGTAAACACACAACACGATAACCCCTACTTTTTTTTAGTGTAATGTGAGAACCAAAAAAAAACAAATCAACCAAAGGTGCAAAAATATTGCTCAATCCTGACTCTTGTAAAAACTTACCACTAGCAGCTTTAGAACATACCTTTTACCTTCTTACAACTAACATCTTCTAAAAGAACAAACAGTAAGACTGATCACAATCACATATTTTTTGAGAGGAAAACCAGTTGATTGACTTTATCTGGCTTGAGATTTGCTCTTTGACTGGTGACACTATTGCCACCAGTGCTGAAGGCTCTTTCTGAGGGAGCACTTGTTGCTGGAATGCACAAGTACTTTTTAGCAAGTTGGCTAACTCTCGCAAAGTTTGCCTCATGAACAGAGGTCGACCGATGTCTTGCTTTACCTCTGGAACCAATGCTATAAATCAAACTGTTAATTAAATATTTTAAATTATTTGAAAAACCTACTTTGTGAACAAGTCCTCAGTGTATCAAATCAGTGTAGTTTTGTAGGCTCTCTAGTTCAGTAATAATCAAAATGTGTCTCTCAGAACTGTGTAAAATTATGCATTATTCTATTCTAATCAAGTATGCAAAATATTTATGAAGGTTAAACAGTGTTGTATGAGACATTGCATGAAATTGCATTTGTAACCGTTAGATGCTAGCGGAAGAGCACCAATGAGCTCATCCAATTAACTATAACAGTGCTGTTCATAGGTTTGATGGATTCATGCTTAGACATTATAAAATCCATTTTCTGACATTTAAAATCACTTTAGGTCTAAGTTTACCATTGTGTTAATACAGACACAATCGTTTTTACAATTATGCCAGATTATGATCACAGTGAAATCTGAAAATGACATAAACTCTTAAAGAAGACTTGCAATAAGTATTGTTTCACCTTTCATTTATTTCAAATACCTATATCTGCAACAAAATGTCTGTGCATGTCTGTCTCTCTCTCTCTCTCTCTGTATGTATAAGCATGCTTGAGTATTAATTTAATAGTTTAACCATTTCATTTTTGTGTGTATGTATCTGTGAGCCTATTATTCATTCTAAGTGTCTTTTAATGGCAGCCATTCATCTAAGTTGGCCTAGACCCTAAAAACATACCACCCCAAAGGCCTTAATGTGCTTGAACCCCCGGAAATTGCTGCCTGCAGCTATAATTTGTATATTTTTGATTAAATCCATCTGATCGAACCGTGAAAGCCTCACACACACTCACAAACAACATTAATTCTAGCACTGACTTTTAAGCCATCCAAAATCAAACTAAAATGCAGTCAACCAAACATAAGTTACACTGTTTATTTTTAAAGGTCCGCTGTAAGATCAGCATGCAGCACCCAAACAAACTTTTTTGCACGTTAAGAATTTTACACAGATATTAGAGCATGATGTTGAGGCTACATAAAGAATGATTATGCAAACAAATGTTACAATTTTTTTTTACAATTTCACAAAACAAATGTCTCATGTAATCGATCAATCAGTGTTTCAATAACATGAATAAAACAGCTTGTGACATAGTCATAAAAGTCATAACATTTAGTCTACCTCAGAAATACCAACAAAATAACATTTTCTTATTGACAAATCAGTCAGCTAACAGAGTTGGAGCCTGCTTTAATTTTAAGAACTTTTTTTTTTTTTTTTTTTTGAAGTAGGTGGAATTTTAACATTGACTTCATGTAATATAATATGATTTTTTTATCATAATTTTGACTTTATTGTAAAAAATTTCATGACGTTAAAGGGTCAGTTCACCCTTAAATGAAAATTCTGTCATTAATTATTCGCCATCATAAGAACTTTGTTCATCATCAGTACACAAATTAAGATATTTTTGATGGAATCTGGAGCTGTCTGACCCTGCATAGACCGCAACACAACTGAAATGTTCCCAAGTCCAGAATCATAGCAAGGAGATCTGTGAATTAATGTAAAGATCACAGTCATCCAAATGATGAAAAAGTATTACTGTAAAATGGGTTTTGTGACACCACAAAATAAACGTTAGAGCATAATATGAGGCAATAGACTTTTTATTTCGTCAATCCAATAGGGGTGTAAGAAAATATTAATACACTTAAGGATCACAATATTTTGTTTGGCGATACATAAAAGATTCATGACAGTTGTTTTGTTCCCAGTTCATATGACGACCACTAGATAGTCTTCATCTCTTAACTTAAGCAGTGACAGGAAATACTAACATTAGGACAATCCACTATCACTAACATAAATAGTTTGCTGCCAGTAATGGAGGATGTAAGAATTTTTCCAGTTCCCGTTTTGGTGTACAAAGCTGAAGTTTTACGTCATTGCATTTTTATGGTAACGTCTGCCACGGGACCACAGCACCTCGGTTCTGCCGCTTGCCCCATCCTGTGTGAAGAGCCATTGCGTGGGGTGCGGCAGGCGTTAGGGTCTTATCCAAAGCGACTTACAAAAGAGGACAATGGAAGCAATCAAAATCAAGAGTTATTATACAGTGCTATAACAAGTCTTAGTTAGCTTAAACACCGTACACATAGAAACAAAAAGAAAACGGATAGAATAGAAAAAGAATATATCAAGCTAGTGTTATTGTTCTTTGTTGTTGTTGATTGTATAATAAATGAAAAGAAAACAATACAAAAAGATTAGCAAGCTAGTTTTTTTAAGAATATAATCAGAATAGTGAGAGCTAAAGTTAGAGGGTCAAATAAAGATGGAAGAGATGTGTTTTAAGCCGATTCTTGAAGGACTATGATTGAGTTAGGGAGGTAATTCCACCAGGAGCGATCATTTAATTAAAAAGACCGTAAAAGGGACTTTGTGCTTCTTTGGTATGAACAATCAAGCGACGTTCACTTGCAAAACGCAAGCGTCTAGAGGGAACATAAGTCTGAAGTAATGAGTTTAGGTAAATGGGAGCAGAGCCAGTGGTAGTTTTGTAGAAAAACATCAATGACTTGAATTTTATGCGAGCAGCTATTGGTAGCCAGTGCAAATTGATAAACAGAGGTGTGACGTGTATTCTTTTCGGCTTATGAAAAATTAGTCTTGCTGCCGCATTCTGAATTAATTGTAAAGGTTTGATAGAATTGGTTGGAAGACCTGTCAAGAGGGCATTGCAATAGTCCAGCCTGGACAGAACAAGATCTTGAACAAGGAGTTGAGCAGCATGTTCCGAAAAAAGGGCCTTGATGTTGAATAAAGCAAATCTGATGATAAAACGTTGATAGAATTTTCATTTTTGGGTGAACTATCCCTTTAAGGTATCTGCCACTAACTCTTGGCAATGGAAATGTGTACTTGTCACTTGTCATAAAATATATTATATATTTAACTTTCTGTCTTGCCCTTTGCCAGAAGGGTTGACAGGAGGATCTGGTGGTTAACCGTGTCAAAAGCAGCGGACAGATCAAGCAAGATATGTATTAAATATTTAGATTATGCTCTTGCCAGCCTTATGGCTTCAGCAACTGAGAGGAAGGCTGTCTCAGTTGAATGTCCACTTCTGAAGCCAGATTGGTTGCTGTCAAGGAGATTGTTGTGTGTGAGAAATGTAGAGACTTGGTTGAACACAGCTGGTTTAAGTGTTTTTGCAATGAAAGGAAGAAGGGAAACGGGTCTGTAGTTCTCTAAAAGAGATGGGTTGAGGTTGGGTTTCTTAAGTAGTGGAGTTATACGTGCCTGTCTAAATGATGAGGGAAAAACACCAGTGTGGAGGGAAGTGTTGATGATGTGAGTGAGTGCAGGTACAACTGCAGGAGAAATGGCTTGAAGGAGATGAGATGGAATAGGATCAAGCGGGCAAGTATTGGGATGATAAGAAAGGATGAGTTTGGAGACTTCTGGCTCAGAGAGTAAAGAGAAAGATCTGAATGATTGTATGTTTGCTGGTGAGATGTGCTTGATGGAAAATTGATGGAAGAGTGGTGTGGAAAATTGTGGACTGATTTTTTTATTTATTTTCATTTATGAAAAATGTGGCAATGTCATAAGCTATTAGTTGATGTAGTTAATGGGGGAGGAGTAGGACAAAAGAGGAAGGAATTTTTTTTTTTAAAGCATGTGAGAGACAAATTGTTAATTTTGTTGTGGTAGTATGTCCTTTTAGCAGAGAAGGAAAATAGGAGTAACTGATACACATTAAGATCAGTAGTATTTTTGGATTTGCGCTACATCCTTTCAGAAGCTCTAAGCTTAGAACGGTGTTCGCGTAGAACATCAGATAACCAAGGGGCAGAAGGGGTGATTACGGGCCATATACATTAAACTAATAAAAAGATGTGACAGTCACAACAGCTACCACTACACAGTGTTTATTTATTATCAATTGTATGATTTTATTTGACGACGCAGCTCTTGCAAGCATAGGTTAGTTACAATTTTTATTTTACTAGGGAGCCCCTACTGGCCTGTCAGGATAATAGTGTCATTTTTATGGATCAGGGACAGTTTTGTTCTAATTTATTTTCATTGGGGCTGGGCAATATATCAAATATTAGCAATAATATCTGAATAATTTTGACAACGATTTTTGATTAAATTTGAAAATATTGTGAATATTGAATATTTCAAATTCAAGCATAATTTCCCAAATTAACGTGCCAAACGTCCAAAAAAGGGAAAATGTTATTGCGGACTGCTCTGCACTCCTCTACTACGCAAGCTTTCATGAGTGCGGTGGGCATATAACGGGTTCAAATCCCTGAATCAGAGCCTTCGCTGTTATATAGATACATTTTCTTCTGGGTGTTTCGCTTATTTTAAGCAATCTGGCCACCTTGCGTATGCAAACGCTTGCTCGCTCATTGTGGAAGCGCCGCTGCAGATGATCTGAAAAACAAACAAAGCTGGAGTTTAGCATCTAATGAAAGCATCTTTGTGTTCGGTCATGAGATCTCGACTCTGTGTGAATAGAGAAACATAGGCCATGGCAATGTGGAACTACTAATAGGAATTTAACTTTTATAGTATTTTTCATTTGTTTTACCATTTTTCATAATATAGGCAGAGAGAGTCTCTAAGTCTTCAGTATTAATATACATATCTATCTATCTATATAGCTTCCTATTTGAGAGGGTTTTTAATGGCAGTGGGAACATGGTTTCATGCCACAGAGCTTCTCTTAAAGCAGTCAGTAGACAAACCTGTGTTCTTAGCTAAAAACTCACAAATAAATAAATACTTAACTCAGTTTAAATATTTCCCCAAGTTTTTTTAATTATTTAAGTGCAAACATATTGAGATACATATTGAATATCGTAAAAGATTTACAGTATCAATATATATAGATTTTTTTGCATATATCGCCCAGCCCTAATTTCCATCCCTCTGTTTTCATTTTAGGTCTGATGAATGTGAAAGAGGAAAGACGAGATCTGAATGAAGTGGACAAACTTTGGGATCAAAAAGATCATGATGTCAATGAAGAAAAATCTGTGAATTGCAGCAGCATCAAAATAACAGAAGTCAAAAGTCCTTTCATATGCTCTCAGTGTGGAAAGGCTTTCAAACATAAACAAACCCTTAAGAAGCACATGTTAATTCATAGTGGGCGAAAACCTTTCAGCTGCTCTCAGTGTGGAAAGAGTTTTACACAGAAAAGAGGCCTTGAGGATCATCTGCCGGTTCACTCTTCAGTAAAGCCTTTCAGCTGCTCTCAGTGTGGAAGAACTTTCCCATGTAAAACAAACCTTAATAAGCATATGTTAATTCATACTGGGATAAAGCCTTTCAGCTGCTCTCAGTGTGGAAAGGGTTTTACACAGAAAGGAAACCTTAAGGAACATTTGGTTAGTCATACTTCAGAAAAGCCCTTCAGCTGCTCTCAGTGTGGAAAGTCCTTCAAACATAAACAAAGCCTTAGGAATCACATGAGAATCCATAGTGTGGAAAAGCCTTTCAGCTGTCTTCAGTGTGGAAACACTTTCATGACCAATGAAAACCTTAAGGATCACATGCTAATTCATGCTGGAATAAAGCCTTATACCTGCACTCTGTGTGGAAAGAGTTTTACACAGAGAGGACACCTTAGAAATCATTTGTTAAGTCACAGTTCAGAAAAGCCTTTCAGCTGCTCTCAATGTGGAAAGTCTTTCAAACAAAAACAAAGCCTTATTTATCACATGAGAATCCGTAGTGAGGGGAAAGCCTTTCAGTTGTATTTAGTTTGGAAACCCTTTCATGTGTAGCGAAAACCTTAAGAATCGCATGCTAATTCATGCTGAATTTAAGCCTTTTACCTGCTCTCAGTGTGGAAGGAGTTTTACACCGAAAGGATACCTTGAAACTCACGTTAAGTCATGCTGGTTAAAAGCCTTTCAGCTACTCTGTGTGGAAAGTATTTCAAATATAAAGGATACCTTATGAAACGCATGAAAATCCAAAGTGGGGAAAAGCCTTTCAGCAACTTTCAGCTGTAAACAGGGATTTGATCGTCACATGAGAATTCACACTACAGAGATGCCTTACCAGACAATTCATAAAAATTAAAAGCCTCACGCCTGTCTTGTTTGTGGAAGATTTATGTAACTTAATATTAATATGTACATTGGTCCCACATGATCAGAAAGTGGAAAACTGGCTTAATTGTCCTATTTTTCCTCAAATAATTATAGCTTGCCAAACTAAAATAATTAATTCAAATTAGACTACTTAATAGTCATGTTGATTCAAGATATTATTTGTCATTATTGTAACACAAATGTATTGTGTACTATTAAAGTGATTTCATAATGTCCATATGTCCCTGGTACCAGAGTTGTGTAAACTGAACTTGCTTAAAGGAAACTCTCTCCAAATGTACTTTAGACATTTTCAAATATGTGTGTGTAAATACAAAATCATGAGTTTACAAATAAATATTGCCATTTGCAAGTGTTGGTAGTTAAGTTTGTTGTATTTTGTTTTATTTTGGTGTTGAATTGATTTCACAGAGGAATTAAAATGAAAACACTTTAAATGCTTCATCAGCAGTGTATTCAAACACAATGTCATGATGCAAACAACACTGTTGTTTTCAGAATATATTCACAAAAACTGATGTAAATTCTGCATTGAAGTGAATGAGTGAATTGATGTGTTGCTAAGTACAGGTGCTTCTCAGTTAATTAGAATGTCATGAAAAATTATTTTATTTCAGTAATTCAACTCAAATTGTGAGACTGGTGTATTAAATAAATTCAATGCACACAGACTAAAGTAGTAGCTTAAGTCTTTGGTTCTTTTCATTGTGATGATTTAGGCTCAAAAACCCACCAAATTATCTCAACAAATTAGAATCCTTCATAAGATCCCTGAGGAACAGTTCCACTCATTCTCTATTATAGGAGAAGAAGAATTGTATCAACTTGTTAAATCATCTTAACCAACAACATGTATAAAGAATCTAAAAGGTGCTTCCAGAAGCCAGATCAGAGGGTCACTGCAGTCACCCGGATCCAGTCTGTATCCAAATCAGATGGTGGATCAGCACCTAGAAAGGACCTCTACTGCCCTGAAAGACAGCGGAGACCAGGACAACTAAAGCCCCAGGTACAGATCCCCTGTAAAGACCTTGTCTCAGAGGAGCACCAGGACAAGACCACAGGAAACAGATGATTCTTCTGCACAATCTGACTTTGCTGCAGCCTGGAATTGAACTACTGGTTTCGTCTGGTCAGAGGAGAACTGGCCCCCAGCTGAGCCTGGTTTCTCCCAAGGTTTTTTTCTCCATTCTGTCACCGATGGAGTTTTGGTTCCTTGCCGATGTCGCCTCTGGCTTGCTTAGTTGGGGTCACTTCATCTACAGCGATATCGTTGACTTGATTGCAAATAAATGCACAGACACTATTTAACTGAACAGAGATGACATCACTGAATTCAATGATGAACTGCCTTTAACTATCATTTTGCATTATTGACACACTGTTTTCCAAATGAATGTTGTTCAGCTGCTTTGACACAATCTTTTTTGTTTAAAGCGCTATATAAAGGTGACTTGACTAAGTTTTTGAAAAGCACTTTATATTTTATTCAGCAGGTAATGCTCAACCTCAGAAAAGGTGAGTTAACACCTGAAATTCAGTACTGCCAAAATTGTGAACTCGGAGAGGAATAAAATCATATAGTTTTGATGCCATTTATTTTGATTCTGAGATCAACTTTGTTAGTTTGTTGAACTAGTTTTTTTTTTTTTCATGTTTTATGGGGAAATGTTTTCAGATTATTATTATAATTTTTTAATTAACATTTGGAATTGGATTAAAATAAAACAAAAATTGCATGAATATTCCTTTATTTGTTTGCCTTTTTCCCTTAATTTTCTAGTTTAATAAACATTGGAAAAATAAAACAACTGATATAGATTTAACCCAGTTAAAAATAAATTAGGGTAATGAATCACATAATTTGCCCTAATCAACATGTTTTAAGTTTTATGAAATTGTTTTCATAGACATAGAAAATATTGTTTATAGGGCAAGTTATTTATTTTTCATTGGCTCAAGATGGGAATCATTACTCTAAATGTTTTTAATTGGATGAATTCAACTTTTTTTTTCAGTGTGCTGTCAGACTGAATCTGATCATGGATGGGAAAGGGATATTGAGGCTGTCCTTGTCTGAGTGATTGGAGAGGATGAGGAACCATGATGAACCTGATCCACACAATCTTGAACAAGGGCATGAGAACATGTGAGGGACACTGACTGCTGCTCCAAACATCTGTGTTCTGCTCTCCATGAGCACGACGACCTGTAAAACATTTAAACAGAGTAAAGCATTTTACATCTCATGTTGTCAGCTTTCCATTTCTTCTATAATTTAATTTCATATGTTTACTATTACATGCAAAACATGTATAGCTACATTACTTGTGTGGTGTAGTGGGCAGATCCACTGAACTGGTGAGCAGAAGGTTGCTGGTCTGATCTCCGCAGGTGTCCTTGAATAAGGCTCTTTTCTCCAGGTTACTCCAGGGGATTGGGGGTCCCTGTAATACAAGCACTGTAAGTCACTTCAGATAAAAGTGTGATTTTTGTAAATACTAGTTTATGTCTTGGGCACAAATGCACAATAAAGTGGCTTATTTCTTAAAGTTTATTTCTTTAAGGTACTACTATAATATTAATGCTTTTATACCTTTCATAAAATTATATTTGGGGGGTTTAAAACCCAAACGTATAAATTCAGTCATTATTTACTTGCCTCCACGCTAATCAATCCGTGCAGTGTTTTTTTCTCTGAACACACTAAAGGTGATCGTGGCAAAGTTTGTCCTGCTAGATTCTGTTAAAAGAATATCAGTCAATGGAGCCTGACTTTCAGAAGCTTCATGACATTACTTAATAATGCTTTTAAAGCTTCTGAAATTTGGGCTCCATTGACTGATGTTGTATGAACATAATGCAGCCAGATAAACTTGACCAAAAATCACATCTTGTCTTTTAGTCTTTCTCTAGATCAGCAGTATTTGCACGCCCCAGCTCTGCATAATTTGCATGTCTCTCTTTGTTAACACACCCGATTCAGATTATCAGCTCATTAGAAGAAAGCTCCATGCATGAACAGTGTTCCCATTGATTTTGTCCCTACACCCGTTACAGGGAACGTTTGTTGAAGTTTACTTCACTTGAGAACATTCACTCACAGCTTTGTGCTGCACAATGTCTTCACACATGGAGAAGTGTGACATCATATACCTCTGTAAATAAATACAATTTAAATTCACATCTTGTACATTTCAATGCACTCTAAATGGAACATATACATTCGCTTAGAACTGGAATCATGGCGGTATATCCTGAGATGTCCACTTTACAGGGTATTTAGGTGCTAATAGAACAAATGTCTGAAGTGATAAGAGGGGTACGAGGACTGGTATTGAGAACCACTGTTCTAGATGTTCTCACTGGCTCTGGGGTCACTGAGGATGAAGAGACCACAGCAACATCCGGTCCAGAGTGTGGCAGTAAAGAGGTGGAGTGATGGAGCATCTCATCCAAGAAACTCGATCATCTCCAGGCAGGGGCGGGTCTACGTGGTGGCCAGGGGGGGCGCCCTGGCGGCAAGGAAGTCAACCGGAAGTTGAAGTCGGCTGCGTGCCGCCATCTTGTAGCAGAACTTCACTTGCGTTAGCATCCCATTGACTCCCATTCATTTTGGCGTCACTTTGACAGCGAATAACTTTACATCTGAGGCATTTAATGACCACAGAGAGTCAGGACCTCGGTTTAACGTCTCATCCGAAGGACGGTGCTTGTTGACAGTATAGTGTCCCCGTCACTACACTGGGGCGCTAGGACCCACACAGACCTCAGGGTGAGCACCCCCTGCTGGCCTCACTAGCACCTCTTCCAGCAGCAACCTAGTTTTCTCAGAGGTCTCCCATCCAGGTACTGACCAGCTCAGCCCTGCTTAGCTTCAGTGGGCAACCGATCTTGGGCTCCAGGGTGATATGGTTAATCTTTTCTGTATCTTTATAGCATTTTAGTTTTGTATTGTTTGTAGTGTGATCAACGTTTGCATAAGTACTAGATGTGTTAGGGAAGTAACACGTAACATTTTAATTACAATTTGGTAAAATGAATAAAATGACTCGAAAAAAGATTCGTTCATTTTGCTGAACGCGACTCAAAAGTCCGAGTCGGGAGGTTGATCCGAACTTCCCATCTAACGGAGGCTATAAAATGATTGGCCATACAATTAACTGATCACAAGACATCTTGGGGGGGGGGCACCTGGGGTGGCCAATCGAATTTCAGGGGGGGCCGGTGCCACCATAGACAGTAAAAGAAATGGACACAGCGACCCCATTGGAACTCAACTGAGACAAGTGAAGCCCATTTTTAGCACTTCCGTTTCTGACGCGCAGACTCAAACTAAGCTTGACGATGTCAGCAACCTGTCTGACAGATGTAAATGTTCTAGTAGCCGTGTGTGCAAACTGCCATCGTTAATCTTGCAGAGAGTTCTTTGGCTTGAGTGAGCAGGACTAAGTATTCTGATTAATTATTTTGTGTAGTATTTTAAAATGTAACGCCAGTACGCCATATTAAGTTAATTGCCTGCAAGCTTCTCCTCCTGTCTATGCGACAGAGAGTCGAGTGGTTATCACGCAATCGTTAGACTATTTTTACAAAAAATGTTTCTACAGGGCCATAATGTAACATAGAAGGTAATGGAGCCCTTTATACATTGTCGTGTATCTTTACTGAAACTTTTTGAATATGTAAATGTAAAATGTAAATAATTAATGTAAACTCAAGACAAAGAAACTATTTAAATTCAAAATATGATTGTTTATTGGAATTTTTGTTTAACTTGTAACACAGATTTTCTCATGTAAACAACATACCTGCAATAAACCATCAATATCCTCCAAATTAACTGTTGGCTTGGAAGCCATATTTATTACAGAAATAAAAACACAGGCATGTAAGTACCATTTGAATTTCAAAACAATCAACGCCAATAAAAAACAAAAATTATTTCCATGTTGAATTCTAAGTGGACTGCAAAAAAATTCCAAAGTATAGTCATTGCCAGTGCTTTAAGTGGGCCGGTACACACCAGTACTCAGTACCGCCACTTCCAAATATAGCTCTTGAGCGTACCGCCACCTCTCCGTGCGCCCAGAACGTGCTTGTAGCGTACCGGTACGCTCATTTGGACATCTGTTTTAATAGAGGTTTTAATCTTTTACCTGCACTGCCGATTTTCAGAGCGCCCTTCACAATGTAAGCTTCCTAATTCATCCCACCCAGAGCAGAAACTACATTACCCATTCACCCTTAAGTTATACAAGTGAATAGCGCATGTGTCGCTTTTCCCACTGTTAAGTGTCAACAACTCAACGTGGCCGGAGAAGGTGTGTGAAACTCGTTGTGAGTTATACTAAAGCAAAATCTTGAGTATTTATTGTCTGATAAACATTAAAAACTGTCTGCGGAGGTTGAGTCGTCCTGCAGCCCCCGCTGGCTGTTCATTGGCTGCAGCATCTTTTTTTTAAGTTCTAAAAAAATACCGTAGACGGCAAGGCACAAATTTAGATATTGATTTATCTAATTAATCTATAGCCTATGCACAAAGACAATATGATCTTTTTGTCCCCTTTTTGTTTTAAAGCTTGATGAAGAGAGAGAGCGCAAGTTGCTGCAGCTGAGGAGGACCGTGATGCACGCGTACAGGAGTGATTGACAGTTCGCGGCACTGTGTACAAAAAATACTCCGCTACACAATTATTTCGTTATTTTTCGTTTAAGCTTATTAACGTTAGCGTTACAGAAAGGTCTGATTTACGCACTGTTACAGTCATTGTTTTTTTTTTTTTTTAAACAATGACATTTGAGTTCATGATTTTAATGTTGCTGTTTCTTGTGGCAGACTGAAGAGTAATCCGGCAGAGTTTTATACAGAAACTTTCCGTCTAAAAGTCCTTCCTTGGTCTTATCCATATTTCTTTGCACGTTGAACACACATAGGCCACAACTGGAAATAAAAAAAAACTGCAACCGCGTTAATTGCGTTATTTTTTTTTAACGCGTTAAATATTTCAAATTAATCGAATGCGTTAACGCGCTAATTTTGACAGCACTAATATATATATATATATATATATATATATATATATATATATATATATATATATATATATATATATATATATATAGTTGTTTCTTGAAATACTACAAATATAACCGCAAAATATGATTTTAAATAAAGGTCTCTGAGATTTCTCTCTTTTCAGTCATTTGTGTATATAGCCTATAATAAATATACAACATACACCCAGTAAGTGCCACTCTCGTATATAAATAAATATAAATTTGTTTGTGTGCATTTATTTCACACAAACAATGATACATGCATGCATAAACATTCAGCTGGAAATTAACGTTTAGCAAAATTATCTTATTTCTTTGTTTATATTTGATCAATATTTTAAATCAAATAATATACAATACTGACCTTTATACATATTTAAAAAAGTATTAAACATAATCATAAGTGTATATAATTATTTATTTGTCTTGTTGCCGCCTGCAGCCTCCTCCAATTTCCGGGTATATATATATAAACGGAAAACAAACACAACGAAAAAAAAAAAAAAAACAGCTGGCTGATCTTAACGTCTGTTAACTAGGGCTGTAGTACTCGAGTCCGGACTCGAGACATTTTTCTGTCGTCTCGGACTCATTGAATTTGCACTCGGACTTGTCTAGGACTTGGCCATTGGACTCGCCAAGTCTTCTAGTTGGTCTCGACCGTATGGAAGGCATTTTCTGCCGAATTTAAATAAATAAATTAAATGATTAAAATGAAAATTAAAACCAGATTAACGATTTCATTACAGAAAACTGTACGCAAAATATGTGACAAAATTGAGAATTAAATGATTTCATTTTCACAGTGACATCCCTGTCAAATTGAAACATAAAATGCAATTGGTGATTTCACATTTGATTTTCAATACAGTCTCGAGGCAAGACTGCCAATATTAAAATGAAAAGCCAAACGTGAAAAATAAACTCCAAACACAGTTTTTACAAAGCTCTTTATTAACGCTTACGCAATAATGGTGACACAATTCAAATTTAAATGTAAATTTTACTTTTCATTTTAACTCCTCTTTTATTTCACAGTTTTCATTTTCGTTTTCATTTTCAAAGACAACCTGCATGCAAATTCTATGTTAATGAGTGGGTGTGGCTCAATTACGCTGTTACGTGGAGGAGCTAAAATGGCGGTTATGGCCAGTATAACAGCAGAATTAAACCAGCTAGCAAACATTTCGGATGATGATGACTTCATTTTGCTAAGAGTTGAATCTATATTGGATACACTTGGACATTTTGCAGCCGTCACAAACTCCGATGTCGATCCTCGAGTTATAAATAGTCTTAGTGAGGTTGTGCAGTGCCTTCAGACATCAGATTTTCCGGGGAGTCTCGTCCTGGCCCAGTTCGGTAAAACTGGCAAGATATTCACAGATTCTACTTTTCCGGATCAATAACTCGCGAGAGAAACGTTTTTGGTACACGAATTCCCAGCTAACACAAATGTTACTAAGTTATGAGCACAGAAAACTAAACACATCAATTCATAGATTACACAATATAAACAGAAAATTTTTGTCTTAAAGATGGGGAGATGGTTAATGACGTTATTAGTGAAAATTATAAATAATTATCAGTAAACTTATTGATACAACATAATTTAGTGCACCAAAAAGTACATGATAAATAGATATGAAACCATTCAGCAGATACTGCACAGAGATACTGCACAAAGTAAAACTGTGAGCGTCGTATATGAGGCTCCTGGTATAAATGTCTGGTGGTGATGTGCTTTAATTACACGACATGCAGGAAAAAATTTAGGCTAATTCATGCGCACGATTTTCTATTTCATTCCCTCGATTTGCTAAAACGTGTACACTATTTATACATCAAGAGAACGAATTAGTAAATTGTGCATACGATTTAGCAAATCAATGAAATGTAAAAGTAATCGTGCACGTTTTAGTACATAGAGGGAACGAATTAGTAAATCATGGACATGATTTCTTTCTTTTTCTTGCATGTCATGATCAGGGCTCTGTGCTCACTATCAGAGGATGAACCTAAACAATAAAGCAATTACCAAAGAACCATAATTCTTGAGCTTCTCAGAAGAAAAACATTCATAAAGCGTAAAGATATGAAAAATGAACAATATAGAGATTTCTAGCATCTCTCCTGTATTATTTGTCCCACCCGAAAAAACAAAGTTTTTTAAGAAAATGAGCGTATTGACTGTCTCAGAAGAATCTGTGATCTGTGATTCCTGACTGTGGAGAAGACTCTTTCAGACAGTGCTCAGGAGGCAGAGTTAGGTGCAGGACAGCTGATAGAGAAGAGGAAGAGGGTGTTTCTTACCCCAGCAGCAGAAGACAGGCTCTTCTGAGGGAAGGACAGGAGGCTTGATGCAGTGTTTTGCTGTAGAACAAGGATCCTTCTCAGCACCTGATCTTCTTCAGAAAAGAGTTCCTCTAGTGTAGAGTCAGACACTCAGATTTCTTGCAAACTGGAATCTTTTAATAACATTTAGCATATTACTGTAGTCATGTTCATTGTTTTTATTATAACACATGTAAAGTTTATGAGAAAATTGTTAAATGTGTTCTTCCTCCTCTTCTTCATCCTGGGCCTGCACTGTCAACATCCTTCTCTGAGCTGAAAGGGAGGATCATCTTGTTAATGTTGCTCATGTATGTTCACAACCAGTCAAAAATCTGGAATCTTTTTTTTATGGTTTTCAAGAGAAGTCTCTTCTACTCACCAAGGCTAGATTAATTTGATCAAATTTTTTTTGTAAAGTAATTGTAAAAAAAAAAAAAAAAAAAAAAAAAAAAAAACAAAGAAATAACAGTTTTCATACTCTTTTTTTTTTTGAATATACTTAAACATATTTATTGAAATAATTATGAGGCAAAGCTGAATTTTTCAGTAACTTTACTCCAGTCTTCAGTGTCACATGATCTTTTTCATATACTGATTTGCTGATCAGGAAACATTGCTGATAATCACAAATCAGTGCATTAACATGCACCTAATCACATTATTGCTGCTATGATCAAAGTGTACATCTGCTCATGACGTACATGATGTGAATCACATCTGCAGTTAGCTTACTACGGTCCTTAGTTCCACTGAACTCTATTGGTAACGAAGGAACTTGTGACCAAAGTTGGTTTTAGGGAAACGCACCCCATATTAGAAATAATAGGGAAGAAAACTTAGCATTTCTGGAAAGTTGAATTTTTTCTTCATTATTATTTTATAAAACACAAAGTTGAAAACATTGAAAAAAAGGTAATCTTTTGTAAAATTACAAAAGTCTTCTCTACCACTGGTTTTCAATTTTATGCATTCTTGCTATTAGCCAACCCCCCCCCCCCCAAAAAAAATAAAATAAATAAATAAATAAAATAAATAATAAATAAATAAATAAATAAATGTAACTGTAGTGTAGACAAAAAGTTTGGGCAGCACAACTGTTTTCAACACTGATAATAATCAGAAAAAATGTATTGAGCAGTAAATCATCATTTAGAATGATTTCTGAAGATCATGTGACACTGAAAACTGGAGTAATTAATGCTGAAAATATAGCTGTGCATTATAGAAATAAATTAAACTTTTAAAATATATTTAAAACTTTTGACCAGCTGTGTACATTGCCACATTTAAATGAAAACTCAACTTGTAATAAACAAAGCACACATTCTCAAAGAACTTACATTCTGGTGAATACTTCCTTCCCGCACTGCTGTCTTCTTCAGTCGTTCCCAGACCTCCTTGTTTTTAATCTTTCCCTGAAATCTACAGAAACAAACATCATTTTATAGACAATTTGGATAAGTCACGAATTGCAATAGTTATATAACTATAATCACAATGCTAAATTATATATATATATAATTATAAATATATATTGAATAGGCACACAAGTATCGGGATAGTATTGAATTGGCAGATTAGCATATCATCCCAGCTCTAGTTACTACAGTCAAAACAATGAAACTCTCTTCGAGAGCGCACAATAACTGAGATTTAAAACTGTTAAAAGAAAAGGCTCAAAATATTGCACACATATAATACACAACAATATCTCTTCCTTTGGTGTTTTGAACATTTCTATGAGTAATGCTACACGCTGTGACTCTGTGTTGCTTCAAGTGCATCATTCTGCGCACTGGTTGTGTTTACGCGCTGCACGCTGTATAGGAGCCATACCCTTTCGTATTATAATACATTATCACAATGAAAGATTATTGTTCTGTCCCACGTTACTGCACATGCGCGCTTTTGTGGACTTAACCTAACCGGTAGACTTCCAAATAGAATCAATAACAACAGCCAAGTCCCTCTAGAGTAGATATTTTTTGATAACAAACAAAAAATGTTTGCTGCGTGGATCAGGCGGACTTGATGAAAATGCAAATTCATCCTTTGCCAGCAGGAGATGTTTTAAAGCATAGACATAAAGCGCGAGAAATAGAGGTTTCCCCAGTAACAGTTGTAAACAAAGCAGAGCTACGCTCACACACTGCTTTATCATGCAAGTCCTCCTTCAGAAATACAGCGATATAAAAACACCTGTGCCTCGTTTTGATATTTAAACATATATATGTAAAGAATTATTAAACGTGCAGTACGTAACGTTACTCATGTTTATTCAATGAAGCCTTTTTGAAAAAAGATCAGTTTTAAAATTGTGGCGAGTCTCCAAAAATAAATAAATGCATGGGAAACACATCCCACAGCACAACCACCTGAGCCCAACTTCAGTCTACTCATCACCTTGACTTTAACTGCGTTTGTAGAAGGCACCGCAGCCAGACCGATATACACAACACAGACCGGAAGTTAACTTAGGGCCAGGCGCGTGCATCCGATGAAACGGTCTAATATATATATATATATCAGTTTGAGACCAAAGGTTTGGACACACCTTCTCATTTAAAGAGGTTTCTTTATTTTCATGACTATGAAAATTGTAGGTTCACACTGAAGGCATCAAAACTATGAATTAACACATGTGGAATTATATATGGAATTATATAAATAACAAAATAGTGTGAAACAACTGAAAATATGTCATATTGTAAGTTCTTCAAAGTAGCCACCTTTTGCATTCTCTTGATGAGCTTCAAGAGGTAGTCACCTGAAATGGTCTTCCAACAGTCTTGAAGGAGTTCCCCGAGAGATGCTTAGCACTTGTTGGCCCTTTTGCCTTCTGTCTGCGGTCCAGCTCACCCCTAAACCATCTCGATTGGGTTCAGGTCCGGTGACTGTGGAGGCCAGGTCATCTGGAGCAGCACCCCATCACTCTCCTTCTTGGTCAAAGAGCCCTTGATGCCTTCAGTGTGACTCTACAATTTTCATAGTCATGAAAATAAAGAAAACTCTTTGAATGAGAAGGTGTTTCTAAACTTTTGGTCTTTACTGTAAAATATATATTTTACAGTATATATATATATATATATATATATATATATATATATATATATATATATATATATATATATATACAGTCTTGTTCAAAATAATAGCAGTACAATGTGACTAACCAGAATAATCAAGGTTTTTAGTATATTTTTTATTGCTACGTGGCAAACAAGTTACCAGTAGGTTCAGTAGATTGTCAGAAAACAAACAAGACCCAGCATTCATGATATGCACGCTCTTAAGGCTGTGCAATTGGGCAATTAGTTGAAAGGGGTGTGTTCAAAAAAATAGCAGTGTCTACCTTTGACTGTACAAACTCAAAACTATTTTGTATACAAACATTTTTTTTTCTGGGATTTAGCAATCCTGTGAATCACTAAACTAATATTTAGTTGTATGACCACAGTTTTTTAAAACTGCTTGACATCTGTGTGGCATGGAGTCAACCAACTTGTGGCACCTCTCAGCTGTTATTCCACTCCATGATTCTTTAACAACATTCCACAATTCATTCACATTTCTTGGTTTTGCTTCAGAAACAGCATTTTTGATATCACCCCACAAGTTCTCAATTGGATTAAGGTCTGGAGATTGGGCTGGCCACTCCATAACATTAATTTTGTTGGTTTGGAACCAAGACTTTGCCCGTTTACTAGTGTGTTTTGGGTCATTGTCTTGTTGAAACAACCATTTCAAGGGCATGTCCTCTTCAGCATAGGGCAACATGACCTCTTCAAGTATTTTAACATATGCAAACTGATCCATGATCCCTGGTATGCGATAAATAGGCCCAACACCATAGTAGGAGAAACATGCCCATATCATGATGCTTGCACCTCCATGCTTCACTGTCTTCACTGTGTACTGTGGCTTGAATTCAGAGTTTGGGGGTCGTCTCACAAACTGCCTGTGGCCCTTGGACCCAAAAAGAACAATTTTACTCTCATCAGTCCACAAAATGTTCCTCCATTTCTCTTTAGGCCAGTTGATGTGTTCTTTGGCAAATTGTAACCTCTTCTGCACATGCCTTTTTTTTAACAGAGGGACTTTGCGGGGATTCTTGAAAATAGATTAGCTTCACACAGACGTCTTCTAACTGTCACAGTACTTACAGGTAACTCCAGACTGTCTTTGATCATCCTGGAGGTGATCATTGGCTGAGCCTTTGCCATTCTGGTTATTCTTCTATCCATTTTGATGGTTGTCTTCCGTTTTCTTCCACGTCTCTCTGGTTTTGCTCTCCATTTTAAGGCATTGGAGATCATTTTAGCTGAACAGCCTATCATTTTTTGCACCTCTTTATAGGTTTTCCCCTCTCTAATCAACTTTTTAATCAAAGTACGCTGTTCTTCTGAACAATGTCTTGAACGACCCATTTTCCTCAGCTTTCAAATGCATGTTCAACAAGTGTTGGCTTCATCCTTAAATAGGGGCCACCTGATTCACACCTGTTTCTTCACAAAATTGATGACCTCAGTGATTGAATGCCACACTGCTATTTTTTTGAACACACCCCTTTCAACTAATTCAACTAATTGCCCAATTGCACAGCCTTAAGAGCGTGCATATCATGAATGCTGGGTCTCATTTGTTTTCTGAGAATCTACTGAACCTACTGGTAACTTGTTTGCCACGTAGCAATAAAAAATATACGAAAAACCTTGATTATTCTGGTTAGTCACATTGTACTGCTATTATTTTGAACAAGACTGTATATATATATATATATATATATACACACACACACACACACACACTTTTGCACATCCTGTCATACCAGTGACTGGGTGTTACTGCAATAGACTTTGCAGCATTAAGGTTAACGATTAATCGATTATTTGATCAATAATTTAAATGACGATCGATCATGGAAATGATTGAAAATTGACATCCCTACACAGAAGTATAGAAAAATCTACATTGATTTAAATTTTTTTTTTTTGCAAAAAACGACACTGATATCGGATCAGAATTACTGTCTCTTCTCATAGTGACAGCCAATCACATTAGTTTTCTGGTATTGCATGCACTCGATTGGCTTGCGTCTGCGCTAGGGTATTTGCATAAGATGTTCTGACTGGAGGATGGCTGCATTGGCGCTTGAAAAGTCTTCAACTTCTATTTAGAATTAATTTCTAGAATTAATTTCACCATGCTTGACTTCACTTCATTTAAAAGTAAACGAGAGGCGTTGACGCCCCGTGTGATGGGGCGTTATATGTCTGGATACCGCTGCACAAATCTTTCAACAACGAGAAATGTAGTTCCAGCACGGCCTTACATCCAGGACAGCAGAATGGTCAGGATGACCTGAAACACATAACCAACTGAAATCAATTTAAAAGTATTTAGTCTTGCCTGAGTGATGCTGAAACAACCAGGTTTAGTTTTTGACCCAGGATAAACTGCTTCCTGTGGAACAGTCTCCATGAAGAATGATCTCTTGATTCTGGATCCTTGCTGCCATCCACGCAGAGATGATTTGGAGGATATGTGGTTGTGTCTAAAGGGTAATGAATCAATGTTACAAGAATACTGATAGCAGCACTATTGATCCTGTACCTTATGTAAATGTTTTCAGTACCGAACAAGTCAGGAACCAAATTAGTACCAGTTCTTGAAACCCATCTCTACTTGTAATAGTTGTCTTGTTGCTGCTGCCCAGACTGTCTCTTCCCCTGATGATAAATATATGTGTTCATTTTAAAGCAATAAATAATACATTTAAATTACTAGGTGGTAACAAATATATTTCCTTATAAGGAACTCACTGAATCATGGACTCAACTGGTGGTTGTCAGGCCCTAAAAAAAGTGAACAATTTGTTTACTTTTTGTGAAACGAAAGTATCAGATCAATTTGAGAATTAAACTAGCATTAAAAAGCATGCATGTGAAAAACACCATCAACACCAATAATGAACAGATGACAGAATTTACAAGCCTGCCACTTGAGGGAGAAAAGGGGAAATTATTAATCCCACATAACGTTACACTGAACATGATTTCGGCAGCCTCGGTCTAATTAACGTTAAACTTTATATTTAACGTTATATCGGTTTATATTCAAGTTCACAGCATGGCTAGCATGAGCATCATCAAGCTCGAGCAGCAGGTAACGTTATTCAAACAAACTAATTAACGTTACTACGGTTAAAAATTTAATAATTAGAAAGTTAATACTGTATAGTTTATAGTGATACATTTCAAATAATTTAAAACAGGTAAGGTTATATTCGATTTTTACAGTTAACGTTACCTTAGACCACCTCTGAGACTGCTTTTGAGCTAATTAACCAAACAGAGCATTTATTTATTAAATTGAAAGAGAAAACCTACAAAAATACAAAACAGTACTCCTCTTTGATGGCATTTAACGTTATATCAGTTAAAATCTATGAATAAAAGTAGATTTATAGGACTTACCTTTCCTCCGTGTCCGTCCGCTGGAAGTTGACCGTTACAAAATGACGGGCACGCGCACATTGCGCACTTCACTCAGAAAGTGACGTGCGCTGCTAGTTTAAGGTTTAAATGTTAATTTGTCCCGTACTCTCTTTCATTAACAAACATTATCACCATTTGCTAAGTAAATTGTTTATTTTATTGTTCTTAAACTGATGGCATATATATATAATATATATATATATATATATATATATATATATATATATATATATATATATATATATATATATATATATATATATATATATAATTATTTTAACATGCTTGATTAATTTTTTGTATATTTCCCAAAGAATATGCTGTTCAAATGGTATCTTAATAATAATACATCTAGTGCAATAATATTAAAAGTTATCTGAAGACCAGCTGACCACGTCGCTACAACGTCCCCAATGGGACTAACTAGCGACGTCTTTTGAGGACGTGCCCACGACGTTTCTGGGAAGTTAGCCAAGATTTTAAAAAATGGAACTTTACCACGACGTCCTCACAACGTTGCCATAAAGTAATGTCGCGCTGACCAAATGACGACTAACTGGCGACGTCCTCACAACGTTCTGTGTTTGCTGGGTTATGCCTCTTTTTACTCGTAGTGATGTAGTAAACGAGCTACAAGCCAGTTTGCCTGAAAACAAGCTTTCCTCCGCTCTGTACAAAATACGTTGATCTCAATGCGCTGGCGTCTGAGAGACAAGTCCTAAGGGACCGTCTGCAAAGTGCGAAATGCGAAAAAGGTTACTAATAAAATACTCAATAACTTCACAGTAACACACTGTAGTGTCACCAAATTCAGTTCACACATCACTGCTCTCCTGCTGCTTATACTACAATGTTGGTTTTAAAAATAGTTGCTTTTGCACAATTTTACGATTTTTTTTATTATGAAAACGTCAATAACGTTACTGTAACACACTGTACTTTCACCAAATTCAGTTCAAACATCACTGCTCTCCTGCTGGTTTTTTTTTTTTTCATAATAAAAAAATCATAAAAAATGTGACAAAGCAATTATTTTCAATATGAGTGTAGTAGTATAGCCAGCAGGAGAGCAGTGATGAGTGAACAGAATTTGGTGGAAGTAAAGTGTGTTACAGTAAAGTTATTAACTATTTTTCATAATAAGAAATCCTAAAAAATGTGCAAAAGCAATTAATTTCAAAATGAAAGTTGTAGTATAACCAGCAGGAGAGCAGTGATGTGTGAACTGAATTTGGTGAAAGTACAGTGTGTTACAGTAAAGTTATTAATTTTTTTTTCCTTAATTAGTATTCATAAAAAACATTTGTGTAGAAATTTAGGCTGATTTGGCTGTTGCTACTGGAATGGTGGGTCCATTAAAACTCATTCAGTCATCAAGTACTTTTCCCAGTTTATTTGTGCTGACATATAGGAGTAGACATTTCACAGATGGCATTGATGGTAATTGTTGGTTTCTAAAACCCATAAACAAAACCATTAATAAAATACAAACACAATAGCAAACCTTAAATCATACATCTGAAATCAGCTTTAACAATCAAATGAGTATAACATTAAAGAACTACTAAACATAACTAGAATTCAATATCATATCAAACACAATCATTTAAACTAAAACAAATCAAGAAGGAAACTTACATAATCAACAACGCAACGATTCCACACAAGCCATGTCTGAACAACAGCTTTTGGTTCAAACAAAAGGAGACTGAAACATAATTAGTAAGGGCCACAGGTGCTCTTTATCAAGACACAGTCAGCCAATCAGATCACAGCAGGATTTTCTACAATTTGTTAAAGGTATTATTTGCAAAATTAAAGTTGTTGTATAACCAGCAGGAGAGCAGTGATGTGTGAACTGAATTTGGTGAAAGTACAGTGTGTTACAGTAAAGTTATTATTTTTTTTCCCTTAATTAGTATTCATAAAAAACATTTGTTAAAGGTATTATTTGCAAAATTAAAGTTGTAGCATAACCAGTAGGAGAACCGTTATGTGTGAACTGAATTTGGTGGAAGTACAGTGTGTTACAGTACATTTATTAACTATTGTTCATAATAAAAAAAAAATCATCAAAAATGTGCCAAAGCAATTCCTTTTAAAATCAAAGTTGTGGTATAAACAGCAGTAGAGCAGTGATGTGTGAACTGAATTTGGTGGAAGTACGGTGTGTTACAGTAAAGTTATTAACTATTATGTTCAATAACAGTGAAGTAATTAATTATTTTTCATAATAAAAAAATCATAAAAATTTGCAAAATCAATTACTTTCAAAATGAGTGTTGTAGTATAACCAGCAGGAGAGCAGTGATGTTTGAACTGAATTTGGTGGAAGTACAGTGTGTTACAGTAAAGTTATTAACTGTTTTTCATAATAAAAAAAAATCATAAAAATGGTGCAAAAGCAACTATTTTCAATATAAGTGTTGTAGTATAACCAGTAGGAGAGCAGTGATGTGTGAACTGAATTTGGTGAAAGTACAGTGTGTTACAGTAACGTTATTGACGTTTTCATAATAAAAAAAATCGTAAAATTGTGCAAAAGCAACTATTTTTAAAACCAACATTGTAGTATAAGCAGCAGGAGAGCAGTGATGTGTGAACTGAATTTGGTGACACTACAGTGTGTTACTGTGAAGTTATTAAGTATTTTATTAGTAACCTTTTTCGCGTTTCGCACTTTGCAGACGGTCCCTTAGGACTTGTCTCTCAGACGCCAGCGCATTGAGATCAACGTATTTTGTACAGAGCGGAGGAAAGCTTGTTTTCAGGCAAACTCGCTTGTAGCTCGTTTACTACATCACTACGAGTAAAAAGAGGCATAATTCGTGTACCAAAAACGTTTGGCTCGCGAGTTATTGATCCGGAAAAGTCGAATCTGTGAATATCTTGCCAGTTTTACCGAACTTGAAGGCACTGCACAACCTCACTAAGACTATTTATAACTCGAGGATCGACATCGGAGTTTGTGACGGCTGCAAAATGTCCAAGTGTATCCAATATAGATTCAACTCGTAGCAAAATGAAGTCATCATCATCCGAAATGTTTGCTAGCTGGTTTAATTCTGCTGCTATACTGGCCATAACCGCCATTTTAGCTCCTCCACGTAACAGCGTAATTGAGCCACACCCACTCATTAACATAGAATTTGCATGCAGGTTGTCTTTGAAAATGAAAACGAAAATGAAAACTGTGAAATAAAAGAGGAGTTAAAATGAAAAGTAAAATTTACATTTAAATTTGAATTGTGTCACCATTATTGCGTGAGCGTTAATAAAGAGCTTTGTAACTGTGTTTGGAGTTTATTTTTCACGTTTGGCTTTTCATTTTAATATTGGCAGTCTTGCCTCGAGACTGTATTGAAAATCAAATGTGAAATCACCAATTGCATTTTATGTTTCAATTTGACAGGGATGTCACTGTGGAAATGAAATCATTTAATTTAATTCTCAATTTTGTCACATATTTTGCGTACAGTTTTCTGTAATGAAATCGTTAATCTGGTTTTAATTTTCATTTTAATCATTTAATTTATTTATTTAAATTTGGCAGAAAATGCCTTCCATACGACCGAGTCCAGCAAAAAAATAAAATAAAAAATTTCTCCTTCAAAACAAAACCACATTTGCATGATGTCGCGACTGAAAACGTGTGGAAAACGCTAGAAGCGCCGCTCTCCTTATTTCCAAAGCACTCTGTAATCTGCGCTCGCGCTCCAGTGGCGTCTGCTGTTGCTGGGCAACCATGACCCGCTCTCCGTGATGACGCAGAAGTTTCAGCAAAGAATAAATGGATTTCCAGCACTTAAAATCACTTGCAGTAGCTCTGCTAATAGATTCATTTAAAAAATGGCTATCCTTGTACAACTATGATCATCTGTTTCTCCATCTTGCCTTAGCTTTCAGTATTATTCCGGGAAAGGATGTGCATGACCAGCGGTGCACTTACTGCGACCTGAAAAGTTTAGATGTTTCTAATTTAATTTTCTACCTGTTAGATTGTGTTTTATTTACGTCTACACCTAGATAGCCTCTTTTTTTATCAATAAACGCGTATTAATGTATAGCCTTATGCAACAATTACATATGTAATTTTTATATATGACATTACATATTTACATTTTCATGTAACAGCCAGTATTTGTATCTGTAACAATCACAAAATTTTTCCTATCTGCATTCGGATACAACATCGCGTACAGTTACTTGATAAGACTGTTATGACTTTTTATATATTTTTTTCGTAGTTATCACTGAACAAGTATGTCGTGTTAAACTGAAATAATTATTAATTTCTAATATAATATTTATCATGCAAGCAGAGAGATGTCATGACAAACGTTTAGTGATCATTTGAACACGACTGAATCCATTCAATGCACACATTTTCATTACGCAGAACACTTTGAGCGAGTCTTAATGTTAATGAACTTCACTAAACAGATGTGTGTGTTCCGCGCAAACCAGCAAAAGGTAAATATGCAAACATGTAGGACAAGTAGACAATGTATCCGAATCGAAGCTGATTATTAGCCTACTATTGAGAGAGAAATGATTTGGTTTTTAAGAGACTGAGACGCGCAACGCTGCTGTTTGATTGGTGAGCGCGCTGTGCTTATTCAATTCATTCGTATCATGGCTTTCATGTAGTTCCCTGTGTAAACAACTTAACTGTTATGAAAATGTCCTCGAAACTGTGCGAATTTCTGCAAACTCATCTTTGTTCTCTTTTCTGTGTAACTGCTGCTGCGTTTGTTTAGCTGTTGCGCTTGCATTTGCCACAGCTTTTTAAAATGGCTCGGCTGCTTCTGAATAGATCAACCTACCCTCAAAGATTCGCTCTGATTGGATCTCTTCTCCATTCGTCCCTCCCATATATTTTCGTCTCATGGCTAAGCTTTCAATATTTGCCTTTTAAATATATATTAATAATATAACGTGTAGCTATGATGTATTATTATAGGTAAAATTACTCTTGCAACGCTCTGATTTCTGAGAGATAAACAGAGAGGCGACAACAATGCGGTGTATGATTTGCGCTCTTTTCACTCATAAAGTTTACATTCATTCACTTCTGGCGCTGATGCCCTGGCTCACCTGTTATTTAGCAAACACCAGACTGTGTCAGCTTCAGCCTATTCAGGCAGAATTATTCCATGAGCGTTATTCATTTTTTAAGCCATTATTCGTGCCATTCCGAATAAGGTATTCGGCTTCAGGCACAACCCTAATTATTACATTACATATTTTATTTTTACATGCAACATAGATAAGGTCATATTATAGTAACAGCTCCACGCAATATTGTAATTCTAAAATTCACGTCGCACTTGCAAACACTTTGTATGCATTATGGTTAATGCATGCTGGAGTAGTCGATTGTTTCCGACAGAGCTCGACTAGTCTATGCAAGCCCTAGAGCAGTATGACAAAAATTTCGCTGTATTTATGTGCGCATGTCCAGTAGAGCCAAACGTATCCATTCTAGCCTTGCTGCGCGCATTTGTCATATCCCGAGCTTTGCGTGTGTCTGTGCACTGTGCCAAGGCATCTGTCATATACATTTTTGACCACAGATATAATGTCAACAAAAAATAAAGTACATAAAAATTATTTGACCTTACAGTTCCAAACTTTGTTTGTTTATCCAAGTTTAGCTCCCAGGGTCGGACTGGGGGTAAAACCAGTAGCAAGGCCCCAAAGGAAGAGAGGGCCCTTGAAAAGTATGAATCTGAAATATATATTTTTTACCTGGATATTTTCATGGGTGGGGGCCATGGGGGCCCATCAGGACTGCCTATGCATAGGGCCCGGGATCTTGTTTAATGCCCCTGTTAGCTTTAACCTTAATTATACACACTTGAACCTAATCAAGCTCTTACTAGACACACTAATCTTCCAGGTGTTTTAAGGCCAGTTGGAGCTAAACTTTTCAGGACATTGGCCATCCAGGATGTAGTTTGGAGACCCCTGTCCTACAGAGTTGTTACTTTGCACATGCTTTTTGATCATTACAAATAATAATGTAAAATGATTTTCTTAGAATAGGAGATATGCTTTCTCTCGCATCACTAACATTATCAGTAGTTAAGTATGTGGTCTTGAAGAGGACCCTTTTTTCTTTCATTTGGACTCGGTCTTGGACTTGGACTCAAAACTTTTGGACTTGGACTTGACTTGGACTCGAACCTCTTTGGACTCGGTCTTGACTCGGACTCGACTAGTCCTGGACTTGGACTTGACTTGGACTCGACAAGGCCGGACTTGACTACAGCTCTACTGTTAACTATGACTCATGCAGCCGTTCGCGCCGTGGAACGTAGGCCTATTTTTACGTTTGCACGTGACTGTTTTGAACCCGTGTTTAGACCAGTGTTTCCCTGTGTCCGACCCGACCCGCACCCATATCCGACACAGTTGGATATTTTTCACCCGTTTCAGACAAATTTGCGGGTCACCCGTCGGGTACCCGAACCCGTGCAGGACTCTAGCTCGGAGCACGTTATAAAACGTATTCTTAAAATACACAT
Source organism: Carassius auratus (assembly GCF_003368295.1). Classification (NCBI taxonomy): domain Eukaryota; kingdom Metazoa; phylum Chordata; class Actinopteri; order Cypriniformes; family Cyprinidae; genus Carassius; species Carassius auratus. The sequence goes on from NC_039250.1 coordinate 28,985,744, forward strand.
TTCTGTTTTAATAAATGCTCATATTAAAACATAGCATTACACATAAGTAGGTACAAAAATAATCAGTGATACATTTACGACCCCATAAAAATTTGGGTCGCAATGGCATTTCAAAAGGTCGCATATGCGACCATTTTGGTCGCAGTGTAGTTCCCTGTGTAAACAACTTAACTGTTATGAAAATGTCCTCGAAACTGTGCGAATTTCTGCAAACTCATCTTTGTTCTCTTTTCTGTGTAACTGCTGCTGCGTTTGTTTAGCTGTTGCGCTTGCATTTGCCACAGCTTTTTAAAATGGCTCGGCTGCTTCTGAATAGATCAACCTACCCTCAAAGATTCGCTCTGATTGGATCTCTTCTCCATTCGTCCCTCCCATATACTTTCGTCTCATTTTTATTCGTTGACTAAAGTGTCAGTTATATTTCGTCACGTTTTTCGTCATCATATCTGACTTTTTATTTAGTTTTTATTTAGTTTTCGTCCGTGAAAAAGGTTAGTTGACGAATATTTTTCGTCATAGTCTTCGTCAACGAAATTAACACTGAACCAGACCCTCCATTATGGGACTCACAGCTGAAAGTGCCTTACCTAACTTGTAACAGTTCCTTACACACATAATTTTAGTTGGCTTTACTTTTTACCAACCAGAGTTGATAATGCTCAAAAAAATTTAAAGTTATAGACACTGAAGTGCCTTGAAAAAAACACACTGATCCTTTTTTATAATTTGACATAAAAATACATATAATCAGTCCTGGAGTAATCTAGAAAAGTAATGGGTTGAAAGTCATATGTCTCATGAGTTTACATTTAAAATCTGAAGAAGATACCATGAAAAATTGTAAATCCTGCAACCATTTTTCCGAGACTATGTCTAGCCCACAACTCAACCCCAATATAAAAAATATTTGCCAACTGTATTGAAAAACTTTTTTCAATTATAAAACAATAGACAGAAACTTAGACATCATTAAAGTGATTTATTTGAGCACTAGAAAAATACAATAAGAATAATTTGGCATTCCCCATAAAACACATACATACAGTACATATAGACCCTTTGCACGTGACTTGACATGAGTTCGTGTTCGTTTGTGTAATAAATTTTTTTTTTTTTTTACTTGTATGTAAGCTCAGTGTAAAGTTAATGGTCATACTGTGTATTTAGAATGCTAAAGTGGCTGACAACAATAAATATTCTTATTAGGAATAAAACTGCATTGTTTTTTAACTGTGCAGAGCAGTAACGTAAGCTGAGAGATCCAAATGCAGTAATGTTTATTAGGGTAATCCAAAGAGAAGTAAACAAGCCAGGGTCAAAACCAGAATATATCCAAACAAACAAACAAGGAAGGAACAGGAACGGAAACTCGGAATACGGGGAACTCTAAAAAAAAAAAAAAAAACAACAACAACAAACACAAGTCCAGGAAGGACATAACGTGAAGCCCACCAGGGCGGCGCAGAAGACCACCACATCCATGTGGTCGAAACAGAAGCCCACCACATCCGTGTGGTCGAGACAGAAGCCCACCAGGGTGGAGCAGAAGACCACCACACCCGTGTTTTTATTTCATTACCTTATTTACTATGTTTTAATCTTGATTATTCACTGGTCTCACAGCACTTCTCTAAATTCTGTGTTTTAACTAACTCTCTCAATCTGCTTTTCAATAGGTACCAGTCCAGCCTTATGTCTTAAAGAATTTTTTTTTTTTTGACAGACAGAAGTGAGTACTTGACTCACCAATCAGATAAACACAGAGCTGGATTTGGCATAGTAAGGCCTATTTCATTGAACAACTAGGGGAAAATGCACAACTGAATACTTGACAACAATGCTGATCTCTTTGGGAAAAAAGGAAATAAATAAAAAAGGGTATCTTGATGAACAATAGAAAAAATATATATTGTTGAGAAAAAAGAAATATTGGTCACTCCATTTTGTCATTTTCTAAGGTAAAACTGAATAAAATAATAATGAATAAAAAATTATTCCAAAGATCCAAAATCATGAAATCACATATACTGTCATCACTGGGGATAACCAGATGGAAATGTTGATGGCCATGGATCCAAGATTTACAGAGATCTCCAATCTTCTTCTCAGAGTTGCTCATGAGCAATAACAAAAAAGTATTTGACTAAACTTTAAATTAGACATACAAGTGACATTTGAGCAATTATAATTGGCTCTCTCAAATGCCCAATGCCTAGGTATAATATTCTAAACAAATTAATCTATTAGATTTTGGAAAAAGAAATGGAAAATAAAAAGAAATACGTTTTTGGCCAAAAAGGGGAGTGAAAGTGTGTGAAAAAGTATGAATGATGGTGTTGTATGGCATGAAAGAGAGTGTCTGACGAGACACTGAGGCAATTCAATCAATTTGCCAAAACAGCTGTATACAAATTTGAATGTGGGCCCACAGGGCAAACTTATGCCCAGTAAAATAATGACCATGGATGAATTTGGTTAAATTCCCTGGTCTGTACCTAGGTCTTTGTTGTGGCAGAAAGAAAAACAGTGCCACACATGCGCAGCGTATAACATGGGAAGGCAGAGCAGACCAAAGCAAGCTTGCTCTGTCCACCCCACATTTAACTTTCTTTTCAGCATATATCATGATGGAGCTGATTGTGTCAAAAGGATAAAATATTGTCTTTCTGACTGTTAAAATAAATAAAGTGGGTTGAGTGTTTTCCAGGTCAAAAGGCCTATTTTACAGAGCAAGATAGGAAATTATCGAGTAATATACTGGAACTCAGTTTACAAAACAAAGAGATAACTGAATAAGCAAATTGTTGAGAATAAAATTGAAATGAATTACAAATAGTAATGATGCCAAAAACGGAGTAAAACCAAATTCTTTGTTATATTATAAAAAATGGGTATTCACCCTTTTCTTATTGTAAAGACAGCACTGGAATTGTGAAAACTCAAAAAGGGGCCAAGACAGCCCTCAACCCACATTACATTTCCACAGGTCACACCAAGAAGAACAAATGGCAAGATGAACAAAATTGCATGCTTGATAACACTAACAAAAATCTCAGAGGTTTTCCTTTTACAGATGACAGCAGTTCCAGTAAGGCCAAGGAATGCTTCGCTCCATCAAAGAGAACCAGTGAGGGTGCAGTTATGATCTCAAGAGAGAGCCTTGCATTAATCAGCAAAATTGTTACAGAGTGACACCTGAGTTCACATCTCTAACCTTAAAAGACGCCAACCAGCTTCAACAACTCCACACAGCATGAAGTGAGGAATGAAGGGCTTGCTAGTAACGACCTACCCTTGACAACGAGGGAAAGACCATTGCAACGACTCGCAAAGAGTCTCCCTGGTGAAGATGGAATGAGAGAGTGATGGGACTGCTACTGAGATCAAAATACTTGGGTGCAGATATGAGCCAAGAAATAGGAAAGAAGAAGTGGAAAGAGAATGTCAAGTAATGGTAGATGAAGAATTTGAAGGTTATGAGAAGGGGAATATGGATGTAGGAAGGATAGAAGGGAGAATAGAGCAATTGAAAGGAGCAAAATAGAAAAGCTCGAGATTATTTGTAAATTGAAGAAGGAAAAGTACGTGTTATGTTTGGGGGACAATGCTGTATTTATATACCAAATAATACTGCTCAAGAAGGAGCATTTAATGAAATAATGATCAAATTGAAAAGGCTAAGAATGGTAGATAAAGAAAATGTTGGAAAAGATAATAAAATAGGAGCATGTTTTATAACTAAATTGGGAAAGTTTTTAGGAATTGCATTATTAACAGGATATTTACTATTTTACTGTATACTTCCTATATTGAGGTCACTAGTCAAAGCCACAGCTAAGCAAGTTAAATTCAAAGATGTCAAGATAATGGGAAATTGATACATAAGGTATCTAAGCTGAAGATCAACTCTTATAATCTTGTGATATTCAATGTGTGATGTGATGTATGTATTTTTATGCCTTTTATACATAACTGTGATAACCAGGCAAATGCTGAACCATTTGCACATTCATCCTTTTAAAAATGTTTACTATTAAAGAAGGAATTAGGGAGACTGGATCTTTTACTCACTCCTTGTCAAATTAGGAGAGAGATGTTTGGTCCAGTAATCCCTCAGAGTGGAATTTCATAATCTAGGCACTGGTGATAATCCATTTGACTTATTTAGTCACTAGGTAGTGTAACTAATATGACTGGATTATGGAGTCGCACTCTGGATAAGAATAATCAAATGTGAGACTTATTAAGTCTCAAAGGGGAGAATATGTGGAAGATTTTTATTAATAAGATTTTAATCAACCAAGAATAATGTGAATCTAGCTATTTTTGTTGCTAGTTGTTTTTCCATTATAATCCTAAAGGTAAAGGATAGAAAGGAATATGCTTACGTGCTGGAATGTCCAAAACTGATGAGAAACATGTGGTCAGACATGCAGAAAGGGCCTTTCTTTACACCAAAACAAGTAGGGGCCTCTCCTCTCTAGGGAGGTATTAAAATTGCAAGCATAAGGAAAGTCTGACCATTTGGAAACGCCCTGTATAGGGTATATAATGAGATGCAACCTAGGATACGGGAGATCTTCTCACAGAGAATATCTCGGCTTTGTTTCTCTCTGAAATAAAGTCTATCTTCTGGAAACAAAACCCCAAGACTGTGTTAATCCCTTAGATCCATGGCAGACAAAAATACATTACAAAGGTCAACGGGAACCTGACTTCACTCTGGATGGTCAACTGTGGCTGTCATTCTGTGCAGAGGCGCTGGACAAGCAGCCATCTTGTGCCATGACTCTGGACCGGCGGCCATCTTGGGCAGTGGCGCTGGGCCGGCCATCTTGTGCTGTGGCGTGGGCTGTAGGCCATCTTGCGTCGTGAGGTTGGGCTGGTGGCCATCTTGTGCAGCAGTGCTGGGATGGCGGCCGTGTGCCTCCTCTCGCCTCTCCGTCTGCAGACGGTGGCTCCGATCCGTCCCTCACGAGCCCAGGGTCAAAGGGGGGCCATGGTGGCGAGCGATGCCGGACCTCCTCTCGACCACTCACTCCTCTGCGACCTCCCCTGGTCCCACAAAAAATGACCAGGCGGGTTCCCTCAAAACCACTCCTTTTATCCCTCTCAGTGGCTGGGGAGGAAACATCAAAAAACATACCGCTGGATCTTGTCTTGATGGAGTCCTTCTGTGACGTTTGGGACCCAGTGAAACACAGGGAACGAGAGATCCAAATTCAGTAATGTTTATTAGGGTAATCCAAAGAGAAGTAAACAAGCCAGGGTCAAAACCAGAATCTATCCAAACAAACAAACAAGGAAAGAACAGGAAAAGGAACTCAGAAAACGAGAGGACTGGGTATGGACATAAATGGAAGGAAAGGACTCCATGCAGACAACAGGAAAAGTCTGGTTAATATAGGGAGGCTAATGACTAATAAGTGAAGGAACCTGGTGCAATTAACAGGAGTGCAATTACTGTGATGAAGGGACAAGGCTAGTGGGAATTGTAGTGCCTACGGTGAGGTGCCTAAGGGGAAGTGAGCCCACTATTGGACACCTAGGGAAACAGAGACCAAACAGTGTGACAGTTACGTGTTTTTACTTAAGTAAAGTCTTTACTTAAGTAAGTCTTTACTTAAGTAAAGCTTAGATATTAATACAAAATAAACCCTAGATTGATGTCTTACCTTTGTCATTATGAGTTACCTCCCACCACCCTGAACCCAGCATCACGTACCTGTAACCCAGCCAACTACAAAGAACTGATAAGCATCCAGACTTTTAAAAGCTTTGACATCAGCACCAGTGTATGGGGATACGTTACCCAGTTTACCACATAGTGGTACAGATCATGTGGAATGAAGTCGGGTAGACTCAGCGATTGAATGAGGTCCGTGAAAACGGAGGAAAAAGGTAAGGATCGATATCCAATCCTGCAATCTCCAACTTCTCCAAATACCATTTTTTTGAGCACCTACCAGATGCCCTAATTCGACCGATGATGGCACAACAGCTTGTTCAATAGAAGAAGCCATAAAGTTTAGTGTTATTTTAAAGTGATTGAAACTTCCCGCTCGTCTACTACTATTTTGCTTGTGATTTTGGTGATTCTGCCATCCGTCATGGAGTTGTCACATGGTCGTAGTCATGTGTTTGCAAAGGGTCTAAATAAAGAATGTTAAAAAAAAAGAAAAGAATAAAGAAAAAGCAGATCACCTCCATTAGATGACAGGTGCATCAGAGTGTGCATCATGAGTTGTCACGAAAGAGCGCCATAAATCAAATAAACAATCTTCCACCTATTCCACTGGATCAGTTTGTGACACTGTATGCTACAAAACCATGCCGTTTTTTTACTACCAAGACACAGTTTCTAAGTACGAGTTATTCCATATTGGGCACAAACAATACTGTCCCTGTAGAACTGAACGTAAAAAAAGGAATTATCATCCATATTACAACGTTATTGCTTCGTTGGACTAAACATGCTCCATGAGATGTCATTCAGTGGACCCTTACCTTCCTAACTGAAACAGGATTTACAGCTGTGGATGTGTTTATGACTCGTTATTACTATGAATCTGGTATGTACTGCATTTTGATTCTTCATGTTTTGATGTGTGCTGCTTACACAAATGTAGCAAATACATTCTTTATAAGCTTTCAATTGAAAAACAGCAATCTGTATCAATGCTTGAGGCTTAGATATTTATAATGATATATAGTTTGTTAAGATTAAATTTGTCCCATTTCATTTAATCTATTCATAAACATTGATACCTGCAAACAAGGAGAGTTCAGTAAGCCCATGTCCAGGTGCATGTTAACTGGTAATAATCATACTGACGCTGCTTCTATTATCGCAAGGGATTTTAGCAAAGTCAACCTCAGGCAGGTTATGCCTACCTTTTATCAACATGTATCATGTCCAACCAAAGTTCGGAATAAACTGGATTATTGCTACTCTCAGTTTAAAAATGCCTACAAAGCTCGCTAACTACTGGCTTTTGGCAAATTGGACCATGCCACCGCCATGCAGTTCTTGATGCATAGACTAGGACATGTTCCGAGCAGGTTCCTCTGACATCAGCAAGTTCTCGGAAGTAGCATTAAGCTTTATAAATATGTTAACCAAACAAGCCACGGATACAATAATTATAAGGACCTTCTCAAATCAGAAACCATGTGTAATGAGATTAGGTGATTGACAGCCGGATTTGCCTATCAGCGATCAGTATCCGTAATATAAGGGTTGATTTGTTGTTTGCCGTGGTGCGTCACGTCCAATTTTCCCCCTTTGTGCCTGTGTTTACGGTGGTTACAGGTAAGCGTGCTGTGCTGTAACGGGGTGTAATCTGCAAACTGGTGGGCTATTAAAGCATTTTTTTAAAACTTTCTAGTGTTGTTTTGTCCGGGTGTCGGCATGTTTTCGGTGCTGCGTTAGTGGATTTAGTGACTGGTTGCCTCTCAGGTATGAGTGTGTCCATGTGCATCTGTATGAACGCATATTGTACTACCGTTGTTGTGCTGTTGACGCTGCCGCATGCTGTCTAGGTATGGTTTCCTCTACCCCATTGTTGTCGGTGGGCTGATTAATAGACCTGTGCCTGTATATTTTCTATTTGGGGTGATACCTCGACGTTAAGTGTTTTAAATGTAATTATAATTCGTGAAGGGCAAGTATCATTATTAGTAACGTCTCTCTTTGTGTTCGCTATAGGGTTCTCCCTCTCGTTCACTCTCTTTTCATCCCGTTCTAATTTAAATTGTATCGGATCTGCTGCGTTGCTGCTGTCTTCCGCTTTGTGCTGTTGACCCTTTGCTTACATTCCTGCAAGGGGACTGTTCGTCTGGTTCCGATTGGGTGTAGTGACCGCTTTCTGTTTGTGTCAGCAGGGAGAATATGACGATCTCGTTTTATTGAGAGAAGAAAATTGTTTGTTTTCTTTTTGATTTTGTTTACTGTTTATACTTGTGGTTATACTGTGTTTATTTTGCATATTATTATTATTTTTTCTTAACCCCTTAAGTGTCACCCCCCTTTTTGGGGGTAGAGCTGAAAAGGGGGTGTCCAGATTCAAATTAATGTAATTCTGGAATGGTTTGGAATATGAACCTAATTTTGGGCTCGTTTTTAAGAAGTTGAATACAATTTAAAACAAAAAAGTTATAGGTGTTTAAGTTTGTTGTAATAAAAAAAGTAATTTAATATTTATTTATATTTTATTAAAAAAAAATAAAATAAAATATGTGTTGAATTTAATTTCATGTCAAATGAAAAGCCTTAAGTCTAAAGAAGTTGTGTTCCAAATTTGACATTGATATCACAAAAAATGAGGTTTCTGTGTTATTTTTAGTCGCTATACCAACAATGTCCACTAGGTAGTAGTCATGCTCCTTGTATGATTTGTAATGGACAACTGATTTGATTTACAATTTTTTTTTATTCAAACAGCAATAAAACATTCTAGATAGGTTGTAAATGATTTTTTTAAACCATAAATATGACATATAAAAAAATTAATATGACCATATACAATAAAACAACTACTACTGAAACCACATTGTACAGGGAAACTTGTTTTCCTCACTGTGCTTACGACAATAAAAGCTTTGACTTGACTACTACTATTACTACTATCTCACGATCACTATTACTATAAATAACTATATACATGCATATTTATATTATTACTACATAACACAACTATATACAACTCTACATTTGTTGGTGTTACAGGCTGTTCTTGTCATGCCAGTTGTTGAAGCAATCACGTTCTGGCAGGAAACAGAGAGCAGCATCACAGGCAGGGCAGAAGACTGGTGTCTTCATGTGGCACATTCTGCACTTTCTTCTGAAAGCACGTTTTGAATTAGAGATGTGCTTTGGCTTGTGGCAGGCATGCTGGGAGTCAGGAGGAGCAGGTGTAGCAGAGGATGCAGGTGGTGCAGGTGGTGGCATCCAGTCAGCAAGCTGACTGACCAGAGCTTCTCGAAACTCCCTCTGACTTTTTGCCTTCTTTTGTTTCATTTTAGCCAGCTGCTGTTGAATGATGAAGGCGTTTACAACAGCGATGTCCTCAAAATGGTAAAATAGAGACCGGTACCACTTTCTTGTTTTTCGAAGGACGGTATAATACCCAATGAGGGCATCAGACATGTCAACACCTCCCATGTTCCTATATGAAAAGCAAACATAAACACAAGTCAATATATAAAACCTAAACACTTCTGCACATTTTCTTGCAACACACCGGAGAATAAATTCTACTCACTTGTTGTAGTCGGACACTGCAGCAGGAATGGGGACCGTCTTTTCTACCCATTGCCCATCAGGTGTCTTGACCCTCCTCTGCACCGTCTGGTTTCCGTTAGCTGAATGGAAGGAGGAGCACATCATAACTTCTCTTGTGTTCTTCCATTCAACAAACAGAAGTTTGTCATCCCTGATCCACCTAATGGATCCACCTAATGGGCAATTTATTTTTGGTGGTTTGGGGGAAGCCTATCCTGTTGCTTCTGATGGTCCCACAGGCGAAGATCCGTTTGTCACGGAGATCCCGGAAGAGCATTGGGCTTGTGTAGAAGTTATCTACATAGAGCTTATAGCCAGTACCCAAGACATTGGGATTGACTAAAGCTACTACAGATTCATAGCTCAGCCCCTTGTTCTGTGGGTTTTGAGTTGTGGGGGATTTTCCCTCATAAATAAAAAAAATCCCACGTATAGCCAAGCCGTGAATCTGCTAGTACAAAGAGCTTATACCCCCATTTGGTTGGCTTGTCCCTGTGGTACTGCTTCAGACTGATCCGTGCTTTAGAAGCTACCATTCTTTCATCCACTGAGATGTTTTGGTCAGGATGAAAGAAGCTCTTGCACCGGTCACGAAGCTGCACATATAAGGGCTTGACTTTGCACAGGCGGTCGTAATCAGGGGTACCTCTTTTCTTGATGTTTTCTGTATCCACCTTTAGATCGCTGATGTGAAGTGTATTGGAGATTGCCTTGAATCTTCTGCAGGACATGACTGATGCCGGGAAGCTGAAATTGAAAAGCCTGGATCCATTCCAGTAGTCTGGCACTGCTGGAAGCTTTACCAGACCCATGTACAGGACAACTGAAAGAAAACTAAACAAGTCCTTTTGGCACATCTCCTGCTTTAGTCTCCTTGTGCTGTTCTGGTGCTCAGCAGAGTAGGCATTTGTGTTTTTTATGATGGTCTGGCAGACATCGGATGAAAAAAATACTCTAGAGGGCTGTAATCTTGTGAAGTGATAACTTGAGGCCCAGGCGTACGTTCTGGCTTGAAGATGGGCTCAATCGGTACAATGTCAGGCTCTTCTGAATCATGCCATCTCTCTTCAGTATCAAAAGAGTATCTGAATCCAAGTCAGTCTGTCTTCCTCTTCCCCTCACACTGCTTCTTCATCTTCCCCTCACACTGCTTCTTCCTCTTCCCCTCACACTGCTTCTTCCTCTTCCCCTCACACTGCTTCTTCCTCTTCCCCTCACACTGCTTTTTCCTCTTCCTCTGCCCCTCACACTGCTTCTTCCTCTTCCTCTCACACTGCTTCTCCCTTGTCTTCCCCTGGTTGTAGCTCTCAGTCTGTCTTCAAAATTGCTAGGAGCAGTACCTGATGATGATGCAAATGATGATATTGGTTCAGCAGTCCAGTCTACATCATCAGTATTATCTGGACACCTATTATAAATATAAGTAAAATTTAAGTATATACACGTAAAATAAGTACATGTAAGTAGTATCATGTTACATTTGCATGCTGCTCCCAAGCATATGTTTTTATATATATATAAATACACAGAGAGAGAGAGATTTATAAAGAAATGTAGAAACTTACCCCTCTGTGGCGTCTGAAAAAATCTCTTCCAAAATGTCTGGCTCATCGTTGCTGGACTCATTCTCTTCTCCTTCAGACTCTTCTTCACTCGACTTGCAAAGTTCTTCTACAACTTCCGAAAGGCTGTAAAACCTTTGTTTCGTCCTCTTTGGATTCATTGTGACGTATGCAGAGTCAGAGTGCAAATGAAATGGCTACTCCTAGTGTTTGCAGGTTTCCCTTTATGCACGTTTATAAACATCACCTGAACATGTGATATCAACAGGTGGTAATTTACCTTTTATTGGATGAGGAGTTTGTCAATATCAGGTTTCATTGGCAGGCAGAATGGCAGAAAACACATTGGCCTTAGAAACAGCTCTGGCTGCTTACTGAGACTTATCTGAATATCTCCCCTGTTCATTACTGCATAAAGTTATGAGGGTGGGCTCTTTCTAATCAGAAATCTTAATCAAACATAGCTACTAGAGTGTTTTTACAGAAACTTCACAAAAAAAAGTTTATTTCATGTATGATCATACATGAAATTGACATGCATTACATTTTTTCCTGAATACTTGCAACATCAATCATACATATACAAATATACATATTAAATTTATTCTCAAAGTTTTTGATAAAAACTAGAAAAGATGTTTTGTCTGAATTATTGGCAGCCAATATATATATATATCGTGATTGTATGTGTATGTATCAGCTTTTTGTAACAAAAGTCAACTTCTTGGTGTTTTTTTTTTTTTTTGCTAAATTTTCTTGTCACAAATTAATGAATTACTGTCACTACATAATTTTAAATATAAAACAGTGGTCAAATATGAAAAATACAATCTCTAAGGTCTCCAATGATATATAGTTTGTCAAGATTAGTTTAGGTTTAGTATAGAATATTACGGTTTTAAATATGTAATGGCTTTGGGCCCACCGGTGGGCCAGTGACACTTAACGCAACTTGATTTTGCTTCCTGTCTGACTTCAAGTTGCTTTGTAATTTCCTTTGAACTTATTTGATTCTTCTAATGTTTTTCTTTATTTTGTGATGTGGAGCTAATTGTGTTTTATTGTGATTTTTGTTAACTTATTTTTTGCTTGTCTGCAGGAGCTGGGGGTCCCACTGGTGAATGGATCTTCCCTCTTGTGGTGGTGGTTCTTCATTGCGTGCAGTGTATCACTTCAAGTGTGTGGTAGTGTGATCTGAGTGCACTTTGGTGTGTGTGAAGTGTGCTCTTGTAAAACCAGACTCCATTTCTGTTCCTGCCGATGGGAGCCTCAGCCCTGCTGATATTTACTTTATTTGGTTTTCATATTTAAGATTTATTTTCCTTTATTGCCCACATTCATTTTTGTAATTGTTTTCTCCATTTAAAGTGGGGTCTCCTGCTGCCCTTCTGACATTTTTAGTGTCTCTTTTAAAAACCATTCTTGCATTAATAAAAAATTGTATTTTGATATTTCACCCACGTCTCCTGCTTACTTCCATGAGGGAACCGAATCTGTGTGCTTAATGCACTCCATTTTTGGGTTTTGAGTATTGTTCCCTAGAGTTAAATTCTAGGGTGGCGTAGTCGGATTTCTTTATTGGTAAAAGGTTGGTTTCACAATTGTACTGCTCCGTCACACATGGGTGGACAGAACAATCAGTGCAGCAGTAAACAAACGCACTGCTGCGTAAAATGCTAGTCTCTCGTTGGGGAACATTAGCGAGTACAAAACATTGTATCTTAGAGGGGCAGTTAAGATGCAAAACACAGATACAGGGAATGCATATAGTCCCATTTCCAGCTAAATGACTCCAGACACATATGGCAAAGACTAAAAACAATCTTTGCCTTTAGAAACAAATCCTCTGCAGCTGTGAGAGCTGACCTGTTGCTCTCTGTCATCATCCTTGTGCCTAAGAACAACAACTTGGATGACTCACGTCAACAGTCATGAAGGTCTTTGAGAAACTTCTAAAAAACAACATTTGCTCCTCCATCTCTGATACTTTGGACCCTCTTCAGTTTACCTATTGCCCAAACAGATCTACTGAAGATGCCATTGTAGTGTCGTCAGCCACTTCTCTGAAGAATCACACTCAGTCTGGGGTTTTGCTTTCAGAAGAAAATAATTTATTTCAAGGAGAATAAAGCTAAGAGTTCCTTGCAAAGTGTCAGGGACCAGTCAAGCCCGGTCCCTTCCGACCCACAGCGATCACGTTCACCGGAGTACTAATCACCCGCACCAGGTCATCATTAACAACCTCATCACCTAAGCAGTATAAAACACTCACCACTGCCCCAGTTCAGCGTCAAGTCTCCAACAGGAAAGGACCATCGAATGCTAGCTTGCTATCCTCCGAAGCACCGCAGATCCTGTGATGTAAAGTACACCCACCTTTTTTCACGCTTTTTTTATTATACAGACAAAATAAAAAACAAACAGTTATAAAAGAGAAAACATTGTCTGCACTTTTTCCTTTTTACACATTTCAACGTAGCCATGCCCCACCCCCACCCTAAGAACCCCCCCAGGAGGATTAGAAAATATCAACAGTCTTTGTATACAGTTATACTAAAGATGCACATAATAAAAAAAGAGAAATACACACATATGCATCCAAAACAGTGCACACATATGCTGGATCAAAAATCGGTTCAATGTTTACATACCCATGATTTATAAAATTAGTCAGAATCTAGAGAGGACATAGCTTCATAAAGATTTAGAATAGGGTTCCAAATTTTATAAAATGTATCAATTGAGTAGAATATTTCAATTTTTCAAGTGAAAGGAATGACATCAGATCCTTTAGCCAAGAGGTATTTGAGGGAGGGGTTGGACACTTCCAATTCAACAAGATGCACCTTCTAGCTATCAGAGATGAAAAGGCAATAACCTCTGCTTTCTGCCTTGTGATAGAAGACAAGTGAGAAACACCGAAGATGGCAACTATGGGACATGGAGATAAAGAAACATGCCGAGCCCTAGACATAAAGTCAAAGAAAGAAGCCCTAAATGAGGCCAATTTTGGGCAGCCAAAGAACATATGAGTGTGATCAGCGGGAGAGAAGGAGCATCTGGTACAGGAGTCTTCTGTTGGTGGGAACAATTTATGAAGTATAGCTTTGGTCAAATGAATTTGATGCAAGACTTTTAGCTGAATGAGACTTAGCCGAGCACATACAGAGGTAGAGTTAACTCTAGCAAGAGCCTCCACATTTTTTATATCGATTACACAATGGGATTTTTAGTATAACTAGAGGGATGCAGAGACAAAGGAGCAAAAACCAGTGCAGGGAGGGAAGAAGAAAGGCAAGAAGCTTCTAGAGTGCACTGGTCAGTTGACCTCCGGCGCATTACACCATAAGAAAATCTTAGAAATATTAGCGGACCAGTAATAAAAAATAAAATTAGGCAGGGCTAGAACTCCATCACATTTGTTTCATTGAAGGATAGATCTATTAACCTTAGGATTCTTACCTGCCCAAATGAATGAAGAGAGAATTTTATCTAAGCCTTTTAAAAAAAGATTTAGGTAGAAAAAGAGGGAGATACTGAAAGAGAAATAAAAATCAGGCAAAACATTAATTTTAATAGTCTCCACTCTTCCTACTAGAGAAAGGGGCAGGCTGTCCCATCGTTTGAAAATCAAGCTTAATTTGATCAACCAAATTTGTAAAGTTATTATTAAACATAGAACTGAAAGGGTATGAAATGTTTACGCCTAAATATCGAAACCCTGAAGGGGAGAAATGAAAGGGTAGGGCGCTTTTAAAAATGTTCTTAGCCATATAATTTAAGGGGAAACATTCACTTTTTGTAAGGTTTAATTTGTAGCCTGAAAAAGAGCCAAAGGTGTCAAGCAAGCGCATAATCTCGTTCACACAGCCAACTGGGTCTTGAACATACAACAACAAGTCATCAGTATATAGAGAAACCCGATGTTCTGTGCCAACCCTATGAATCCCACATATAGACGGGGATGTTTTTAAGGCGATAGAAAGAGGCTCAATGGCTAAAGCAAAGAGCAGAGGAGAGAGAGGGCAACCCTGCCGTGTCCCGCGGAAGAGGGGAAAGAATGATGAACTATCAGCATTAGTTTTAACACTTGCAGTGGGAGCAGTGTATAAGACGTGGATCAAGAGGCCAAATTTTTTTAATGCAATGAACAAATAATTCCATTCCACACTGAAATGATGATTTCAGACTTAGTAGAAAGAGATGGACTAAAAAGAATGTTTAGCAAACGTTGGATATTAGATGATATCTGATATCCCCTAATAAACCCCATCTGATACTCAGATATTATATGAGGAAGACATGGATCTATGCGCTTTGCCAGCACCTTTGCTAAAATTTTTACGTCGGCATTCAATAAACTGATAGGTCTATAGCTACTGCATAAAGTTGGGTCTTTATTTTTTTTTTTAATAGAAGGGAGATAGATGCTTGATTCAATGAGGCAGGGAGAAAACCGTACTCAAATGACTCCTGTATACCGACCTTTTAAACACTAACCTCTGTGTCCTTGATCTACTGCCTCCAGGATTCCTGAGTATTACCCCGTGGCCTGAAATCCAACGATTCCCCGAATCTCCTGTGTTTGCCTGATATCCTCCGGTTCTTAGAGCGATCTGTAAACAGACAAGGATTAGCAAACTGTAATTGAGTGGTATTGACAACTCTGCAAAAGACGTACTCACCTTCCTGCACCTCACAGTGTGTGATCGGCACCGCACCTGTGGAAATGTGGGATGTATGTTACGAAGCTGCCCATCACGTCCTACACTGTAAAAAACAACCTATAGAATCTATTCAATAAATTGAGGTAACAATTTGCACTCACTTCGTTTGGGTAGATTCTATCTTATATATTTGAGTAAAGTATTCTTAAATTTAACAGCTATGGCAGACTTACTTATGAAAATTTAGTAAAATTAACCCTATTGTAAGTAAGCAACAGTGCATCTACTAAATTATTATTAATAATGATTAGCCAATAGGAAAAATTACATATTACTTATTCAGGGAAGGTAGAATTTATATAAAAATGGTCAGACGCAGGAGATTGCATCAATTGCTTATTTTATTGATCAAATAACATTTTGTATTTTTAAACATTTAAAACTATATTACATAAAGTACAAATTAGCCCCTTACAATAAATTGCAAGTGAAATACAAAATCATAATGTGACAAAGCTTTTTGAATAAATTACATTCAAAAATAAGATGAAAAAACATACATTAGAGGCAAAACTCCTAAATACTGTTTCTTCACCATTTCAAACTATATGCGTTTAGATTTAATGTGTGGCTACAATACTTGCAACTCTAGAATATAAAAGGAGACTGAAATGCTCTCATTTACCTCAAAAGACTAGCATTCTACATCGATACAAACATTTAAACTTCATTTAAAACTAATTAAGTGCAAAAAATGCTCTTACATTCAATTTTAAGTGACATACAACTTCATATTACATAAAACTCATTACATTTAACTTTTTGAACAATTACTATTTAAAAGTAAAACAATACATTTTAAGTTACATTTAACTTCAAATATAACTCACATTACATATAACGTGCTACTTCTTGAACATTTACCATTTGCAAATAAAACAGTTTTCACTGAGGCTGAACTTACAGTACAAACTTGAGGCTTTGGACCTTCTTCAGCAGTTTTGCTCCGTCAAGTTTAAAAAAAAGTTTCTGGAAGACTTCAAAGGTGTACTTCATTTTTTTTGGATATTCAAGGTTGAGGGCATATATCAATCCCATCAACAGTATGCACGCTGTGGTTCTGTTTCCACAACCATTCAGCACTTTGATGCCCTCGATTACAACACACACATCTGCTGGGTCCTCCTCAACTGCGGGATTGTGAATAACCACCAACTTCATTATTTCATTTGTGTGGCCTTCAAGTTCATCCTCCTGTTGAAAAAAAAAAAAAAAAAGGTTTTATGTTAGTTCAAGCAAATTAGCATGTTTGATTACAGTCGTTTTCTTGGTTAATGCCAATTGTTTGCTCTCAAGCAGGATTTCTGTATTAATCAGCACTTAGATAAAAATGAGTAACAAAAATCAAAACACAAATTCTTCACCTTAAGTATCCCATAATGACACAATTATTAATTAAACAATGTTTGCAGCATCCAATTTAGACAAACTAAAGCTGAAGCATGCTTGCTTGACACGTTACACCTAATGAAGTTAATTTAAAAAAAAAACAATGAGGTTTGTTCTTTTGTGTCAAGCAAGTAAGTTTGAACTAAGTTTGTTGATCAATGTGTATATGAGATTAAAAGTCTACATAAAATTTATGCATCTAAATATGTGAGTAAAAATCAATGTTAAGTATTTTCATTATGATTGTTTTATTAATGATCTGAGCTAATCATGTGATTATAAGTTCTATGTTAAGCAAGTTTACATGATCTTTGACCTGAGCATCCTTAGGCCGGCGACACACTGTTTGCGTGGCGTGTCTGTTTTAATTCAATCAATCAATCACCTTTATTTATATAGTGCTTTAAACAAAATACATTGCGCCAAAGCACTGAACAACATTCATTTGGAAAACAGTGTCTCAATAATGCAAAATTATAGTTAAAGGCAGTTCATCATTGAATTCATTGATGTCATCTCTGTTCAGTTGAAATAGTGTCTGTTTTAATTTGCAATCAAGTCAACGATATCGCTGTAGATGAAGTGACCCCAACTAAGCAAGCCAGAGGCGACAGCGGCAAGGAACCGAAACTCCATCGGTGACAGAATGGAGAAAAAAACCTTGGGAGAAACCAGGCTCAGTTGGGGGGCCAGTTCTCCTCTGACCAGACGAAACCAGTAGTTCAATTCCAGGCTGCAGCAAAGTCAGATTGTGCAGAAGAATCATCTGTTTCCTGTGGTCTTGTCCTGGTGCTCCTCTGAGACAAGGTCTTTACAGGGGATCTGTATCTGGGGCTCTAGTTGTCCTGGTCTCCGCTGTCTTTCAGGGCAGTAGAGGTCCTTTCTAGGTGCTGATCCACCATCTGGTCTGGATACGTACTGGATCCGGGTGACTGCAGTGACCCTCTGATCTGGACACAGACTGGATCTGGTGGCCACGGTGACCTCGGAACAAGAGAGAAACAGACAAATATTAGCGTAGATGCCATTCTTCTAATGATGTAGAAAGTACGGTGTTATGTGAAGTGTTCCGGTTCCAGTTTACCTAATTAATGCAGCCTAAAAATCCTTTAACGGATTTGGATATTAAAAGCATATTAGTATGTTATGTGTATGCCAGGTTAAAGAGATGGGTCTTTAATCTAGATTTAAACTGCAAGAGTGTGTCTGCCTCCCGAACAATGTTAGGTAGGTTATTCCAGAGTTTAGGCGCCAAATAGGAAAAGGATCTGCCGCCCGCAGTTGATTTTGATATTCTAGGTATTATCAAATTGCCTGAGTTTTGAGAACGTAGCGGACGTAGAGGAGTATAATGTAAAAGGAGCTCATTCAAATACTGAGGTGCTAAACCATTCAGGGCTTTATAAGTAATAAGCAATATTTTAAAATCTATACGATGTTTGATAGGGAGCCAGTGCAGTGTGGACAGGACCGGGCTAATATGGTCATACTTCCTGGTTCTAGTAAGAACTCTTGCTGCTGCATTTTGGACTAGCTGTAGTTTGTTTACCAAGCGTGCAGAACAACCACCCAATAAAGCATTACAGTAGTCTAACCTTGAAGTCATAAATGCATGGATTAACATTTCTGCATTTGACATTGAGAGCATAGGCCGTAATTTAGATATATTTTTGAGATGGAAAAATGCAGTTTTACAAATGCTAGAAACGTGGCTTTCTAAGGAAAGATTGCGATCAAGTAGCACACCTAGGTTCCTAACTGATGACGAAGAATTGACAGAGCAACCATCAAGTCTTAGACAGTGTTCTAGGTTATTACAAGTAGAGTTTTTAGGCCCTATGATTAACACCTCTGTTTTTTCTGAATTTAGCAGTAAGAAATTACTCGTCATCCAATTTTTTATATCGACTATGCATTCCATTAGTTTTTCAAATTGGTGTGTTTCACCGGGCTGCAAGGAAATATAGAGCTGCGTATCATCAGCATAACAGTGAAAGCTAACACCATGTTTCCTGATGATATCTCCCAAGAGTAACATATAAAGCGTGAAGAGTAGCGGCCCTAGAACTGAGCCTTGAGGTACTCCATACTGCACTTGTGATCGATATGATACATCTTCATTCACTGCTACGAACTGATGGCGGTCATATAAGTACGATTTAAACCATGCTAATGCACTTCCACTGATGCCAACAAAGTGTTCAAGTCTATGCAAAAGAATGTTGTGGTCAATTGTGTCAAACGCAGCACTAAGATCCAATAAAACTAATAGAGAGATACACCCACGATCAGATGATAAGAGCAGATCATTTGTAACTCTAAGGAGAGCAGTTTCAGTACTATGATACGGTCTAAATCCTGACTGTTAATATGTTAATTCAGCTCCCATGTTAACAGGTTAGAGCTTGCAGACTGCCTGCGTGAAACGCGCGTCGCGCAGAAAACGCGTGCATGCTAGAAATGGAAGCTTTAGCCTAAGTTCTGCCAGGAAGACTCAATCACTTCGTCACTAATTACCTTCATCATTATCCAATCACGTCTTTATACTCCTGTATAAAAGATCGTACTTACACATGTTTGAGTTCGCAGATGCCAACGCGACAACAACCTCCACCCTCCCCACCACCACCAGGATGGTCCTGTCCTTACCTTCCAGGGGGGTCTGCTGCGCCCCTGCCTTCGTCTTCAGGCAGGAAATGCAGATTCGCTACCCTCGGATTACGAACCATGGACGGGGCCTTCCGCCAAAGAAATTTATAATTGTGCTCGCTGAGCTGTCAATAAATGTATGCTTCGTACATTCCTCTATCTCCCGAGTCTTTCTGGTAGAAATAGAACCGACGCCAATTTTTCACGCGACGCACGCGTGTTGGAAGCGTTTCCAGGCAAAATATAATAGGAAAATATGTTAATATGTCATTTTGTATACAAATACATATTAATTCATGACACTTTGATGTTTGAAAGTGTATAGGTTGACAAATTCAGATATAAATGTAACTAAAAAAATAAATAATTATCGATTTTCAAATATTTCACCTGTCAAACATAGTATATTTTGCCGTCAATACTGTTGACGGTGTCCTTTATCAGTAGGCGTAGGTGTGTAAAAAAAAGTTGATATTGTTGTCATGAAGACAAGATCCTGGTCTGTCTTCGGCCTCCCTCTATGCCGCGGGCCAGGCACGCTACTGGTGTGTAAAGACACAGAAAACGCGAGGCAGCCACCATGCTCCTGACAAACAGCAGAGACGCCACGCAGCCAGTGTGTCATGGCCTTAGTCTGCATTTTCTGAACATTTCATATGTGACAAAATATTTCTATCACAATACGTAAATAAATACATACACAAATATATTTGTAAATGCTTTACTGACTATTTATCAAAGGCTAGGTATTGTGTTGGTTTATTGGCTAAATCACAGTGATCAATAAGGGAAATGAAACAATGTGTATCCATTTGAATACCTTGAAATTATGAATTATGTAATAACATACCTGACAGTCTTGGAACAGCTCTTCTTGATTTTCCCCAAGATACTCAATGAGGAAACAGATGCATGCATCCCTTTTTTTCTTAATACTCTGGAACTACAAAGACATGCATTTTAGAGCCAATACAGTGACTCTATGAGCTCGGCACTGCAACTTAGGAAAACATGCAAAAAGACAAATAACAAGCAAAAAAAAAAAAAAAAAACATTATTAGTCTGACAACAAATGCTCGATTTCAAAAATGACAACAAAAGTATTCAGTGGATACTAATGCTAAACACTCCTTGGAAAGGTTTGCTGTTTGGACCAGGCAATTGAACAAAAATTTAAAGCATCCTTCGAGCTAAACTCGACAGGAAATCAGTTCTTCAGGACTTGTTGGCAGACCTAAGTTTAGGAACCAATCTCACTACTCAAGGCAAGTATAGGTATCAAATTGTTAACAACAAATAAAGCAATAAATAAATACAATATAAATGTACATGGGGGTGAGTAAATTTATCAGGGAAAGTTTGTTTAAAAGTGGACTAATCTTTTAATTTGCTTGTTTTGCTTTTGTCTATTTACACATCTTTTTAAGTTCAGTTTGTTGAGTTTTAATTTGTATTTTTTGTGAAATGAGATAAAACAGAAAGATACCTCATTTACAGTGCTCAGGAGAGGATGCATCTTGGTACCAAATGCTCCTCCTTTGGCACGCATCAACTGCAGAAGACGTGGTGTGTACCCATCAAGATTCAGCATAAATGTCTCCTCCAAGGAGACTGTTGTTATACGTCTGAATTCCTCTTTGATCTAGTAAATCAGTAAAAGAACATAAAAATACAATAATTATCACAATTATAGTCAGAGATTATAAGGTTTGAAACCAATTTTAAATTAAACAAATGAGATGAACAACAGTTCTTGAAAGAAAAAAATTAAACTAACACACATCCTTACCTGAGCCTTACTGAATAATCCAGGCCACCTCTCTCTTAAAACACTGACAGCAGGGCCGGTGGTCACAACCTCCAGTCTTCTAATTGAAAAGGTTTTTGACATTTTTTCTTCAATTATTTTGCGTTGTTCTTCTTCTTCGTTTCATTGACTAACTCAAGCCTCACCTTTTCCAATGTGTCCTCATTTTCTCCAACAGGATGCGGAGGGAGATAATTCACTTCTGCTTTTTTTGGCCTTTTCACATTTTTAGCTGGTGTTGCATCGGTTGGTCGCTTCCTCTTCAATGTGTTTACTTCTAATTCTGGATATGTATATTTTTGTGATTTCAGCTTGGCACGGAAATTGTGCATCTTGTACTTTAGGCGTTGCTGCCAGCCATACGTGCCTGCAAATGTCCCAGGCTCCTTTAGGCATGGAAACTTTTCAAGAAGGGCTTCAGCCACAGAGGATATTTGCATACTTGAAGGATAGGCCGTGTAAGAAAATACAGCTTTGGCTAAGTCTTGCATTATTGCAGATTTAATACTTGCATCCTGGAAATGTGTTCCAGAGGCATGATATGACTTGTTAGCCTCCGCAAGGATAAGTTCAATGTCACGGGAAAACGTTGGCACTTGAAACTGCACTGGCCATGGAGCAGAACGACATGACTCTGGGAGAAGAACGGTATCTTGTGAATTTGATGGTTCAACGTCATCTGCAATAGAGCTGTACTCTTCACCATCATCCACAGGGTGGGTCTCCAAGGTACTTTGTGTAGAGGACAGTCCTGATTCATCTACTGGATGCAAGTCAAGGGTTATCAAGGGCTCTTTTCTTACCAATTTCACAGTGCCCTTGTCTTCCAGGTCAGAAGTAGAATGTAGAGTGAAAAACTGGTTCCCAAAGTCTTTGTCCTCATAGAGTAGTCCAAATTCACCATGTATCTGGAATGTCTCAATGATTTCTGAAACCAGATCTTCCACCTTGTTAAGAATTCCTGATGGAAGGGACAACTTTCGGATATTGTTTTCTTCTATGATGACTCGCAACTGGACGGACATTTCCTTTGGGGTATGTGTTGTCTTCAGCTGTAGGGAGACAGAAAAATAGATAGCATTTTTTATAATTATTATACTTGGCATGATTAATATACGATTGACAAGGCATGAATAATTAAACTGAAAAACCTACTCTGATATACAAAAGAAGTGTTTTGGGGACACCATTCGACCATGCAATGTATTATATGCAGCTAAGGGGTATGCATCCTTCATTTCTGAATGCTGCACGACTTCAATCTCTCCTTTTGGCTCTACTTTGAAGCATCTCAGGTGCTCATGGTACCACCCACTTAGCAACTTCAGAACAAAGACAGGACTTTCATGCACAATGATTATTTGGAGTATTTCTCCGAAGTCAGGCAATCCTCCTGTTGATCCAAAAGGCAACAACATTCCAACACAGTAGTCAGTGCCTAAAATGGTGACTTTGTTTGTCATACTCACAACCGCTTCCCTGGGAAACTTATTTACAAAAGACTCCTTAATGCTGTCCTTTAGAACCTCCACTGCCACTTGAGTCATTCTTGACAAAGAGAGTTTTGGTCTTAGAATGTTAGCATCATGGATGTGGTATGCAATCATTGATTGGTGTTTTCTTGCCATTGTTTTGAGAATGTTTCTGAATGACCCAGTCTGCCTCACAATCCTTTTAAAAAATCGGTGTTTGGCTTCGAATCGCATGGTCCAGAGAAACACAAGTGGTCCAAAAGCAGTTGTGAGCCAATGATAATGCTCCAGGAAGTGATGTTTCTGTCTCAATTTCTCCTCTGGGAACAAATCCAAATACCTATAACGGTGTTCACTAATCTTGCTTTCCATGTATCCTAGCGTCTCATCTGTGTAAACAGGAGCCATGACAAGCTCAACAACATCTTTCAAGGTCATCAAAACCTGCCATGCTGTGTCCTCTTCTGGGCACTTTGTTGCCAATCATAAAAGGTAGCATCCGTAACAAGCACCAGTTTTCATGTGCATTGCCTCCTATACTTTTACGTGATGCAAAAGTCAGGGGGATAGCTTGTGGACAGTTCACTTTGTCATTCCATTTGTAGGGAAATCGACGGATTGAAGAGTTAAGTTCAAGAAGAGAGAAGTATTTCTTCTTAATTAACACATCAAGACACAGTGCAAGTTCAAGAGGAAAAATCCCTTCAAGCAAATCATGCAAAGCATCAGGGGGATAACCTGATGTGGCATGAAAGTAACTCAGTTTGTCAGAGATGGGACACTGTCTTTTAACTCCACAATGATGAGCTTCTGCAGTGTCCGACAACGCTGCTTCGACATGGAGTGTATGGCTGGATTTAGTTCGCAGAGGGAACATTCCTTCTCTTACTTCATGTTCCTGGATGTCTGAACTCTTTCCAGTGCAAAAGCGACAATAATGAGAGGAAGAAAAGCTTTCAATAAACCCACCGATGGAGTGAGCGCCAAGATTATCAGCTGCTACGGCAAATACAGTGCCCTTCACCACTTTGCCCAGACTTGGTACAAATATGCCATCATCCTCCAAGCATTTCAAATCTTTAAGCAGTGGCTCCAACATTTTTGGGTATCCATATTGCTTGACATCATCTGCCTTACAAAGAATGGCCAGATAAATGGAACTTAGTGTAGACCGAAGAGTAGCAGGGATGTCTGCAAGTACCCAGTACACGCCGGTGACTTTATGCTTCTTGCGTGATGTCCCCAGAGGGTTACATATTTTGAAGTCATCGATGTAGAGAATCAACGGGAGTTTCAGTTCATCTCCAGATAAAAAGCAGTTTCCTTTGTAGAAAGATCCATCATGCAAAGACCTGTACTCTGAAGACACATTGCACGGCCTCCTGTTGTGTAAAACTGTGTCCTGAATGTGTCCATTATTTAAAAAGTTGAGACAATAATGGGAGAATCGGAACATACTGTAAGGTTGCATTCTTGCTGCAATCAAGTATGTACTCGACTGGCTCAGTCAGTGAAAGATGCTCCTTCATAAATTGTTCTCTTTTATAGTGTGTACTTAAAGGCCCGTCCAATCCTAAAGCAGCACAGAAAGATCTTTAACCAGTTCAGTTTCCAGAGAATCGCTTTCTTCATGAATCTGGCTTTGGTGTTCTTGACAAACAATGGTCTTAAAATCTTCCACTGAATGGGGGCTGTGTTTCCTGCTTTTATGACTGTGAAAGGTTGTGTAAACATTTGTTTTGTAATCACAGTCTCGGAAAACACAAGGCACAGTTTCATGCTTTTTAAGATGACCACCCAGGTGCTCAAAATATTGCCTTTCTGTGTGGAAATGGCTTGATTTACACACTATGCATGTGAATGAAAGGAGCTGGCCTGGATTAGATGTCTGTGGATGAAATCTGGACAAATGTGTCCGTAACGCACCCCATGTCCTAAAGGTGCATGGGCAATTCGAATGGAGACAGGGTATGGACTGGCTTCAACTAAAATGCCCATGTTGTAATCTGTAGTGTTTTAATAGATCCAATTGTTTGGATGATGTAAAGTTACATATTTTGCACAGCCAATTCATTTCCAATAAGCTAGAACATCCATTGACCCAGTGGTTAGTTTGGGTACCTTAAGTTAATTTGTCTTGATAACTGCTATGAATTCTTCTTTCTTCTTCATATAGATCTTTCTGCAGCAGAAAAAAATGTGTCAGAAACAGGATATTGAAATTATTAATTATCACACTCCTGTAAAATGAATTGTACATAATTTATATTCCTATCCATTTACATTTTTCATAATTTGCTTAAAAATTACACCAACTAGAAGTTAGTACAATGTATTTGAAAATCCAAGTTAACTCAAACACATAAATCAATTATAAAAACATTACAACTGTTATGCCTATGTTACAGATCAGATAAGGAACATAAAAAAATTAAATATTTTCAATCCTTTGCTTTTTGTCGTTAGCAGAGCACATGCTAATCGCTGCATATTAATGCTAACCATGTGCTCAGTGGGAGGCTGATTAGCTGTAATGCAAATTTATAAACTTAACACTTAGGCACCAGCACACAGTTAGTAGTTTAACGTTACACAGTATTATTTACAACACAGTAGTAAAAGTCTGACATTTTTGCATTTGAAATACTTAATATAAATGATCATGAATGAAGCACATTGCTCAAACATAGGAATTGGAAAATGCACGCACTACAAACAACGATTTTCAAACATAGGCTGATTAACGTTACTTGACAATAAATTTGGATCGTATAAACCCCCAAAACACATTTTTTAAACAGACAATAATTTAAAAATGAACACGGAAAAAGGCAAACGTTAAGTATAAATCTGTAAATGATGATAATAATAAAATGGCTTTTATAAATTGATCCCTTCTAACACAAAACTCAATATCAACAGATAAATGCAAGAAAACTTTAACAGTAATTATCTAGCATACCACATCGACAGCTTTACTGCTATTTTTCTGCTCCGAATGCCTTGTCGTCTGTATAGTAACGTTACATCAGCCATCCATTGCTCTCTCTCTCATGTGTAACAGTTTCGCTGTTCACGAATTTCAGCCATGTAACATTACAATAATTGAAGCTATATTTCAATCACAAACGTAGATGTTTGCTCGCATTCGCAGGGGCAAGTAACGTTTCTGGAAAATGTATTCCACTTCCAATCCTAACTTGACTGACAACAAATTATAACGTGTCGATCTATCACCACATGGTGTGTCAACAGAGACCGAGAAATGACTATTCTTCTGGTACATTTTACCGTTAAACAACTTAACATTTGCATTCATGATGATGATATCAACAAGTTGAATAAAAACGTACCTGTAGGTTCACCAATAAATGTTCATCCACCGCCAATGACAAGGAAAAAGGTGACTCCCGCGATTCCCGCCTGGATGTTGACGCATGCGCACTTTGCAGTGCCAAAGCTAATATTTAGGGGTAAATTTTACTTATTTTTTTAGGCTGGCAGTTAATACTGTTAAAAAACAGATAGTGTAGGTACAAAGTACCCATTATTTTTAATTTGACTTGCTAACTCATATACTTAAGTAAACTATAACTGATTTTCATGGGTTGTATTTAACACCCTCAAGAGTAATTTTTTACAGTGTACCCGGTTACTGGTGAGTTCAGTCCATCATCACCTTTCTGTTTCAACCCTGTTAACAGTAAACGTAAAAAGGCTGCAGACAGCACACCTTGTTTGTTATCTTTATTAAGTGCACAAAGTTTTGTTGTTATTATGTCTGTATACAAAAAAGTAGATGCTTTACAGACTCAATTAATGAATTTCTCTTATTTGTACGATCAAAACTGAAAGTGTAATTTAAGTTCTTTTCGGGGTTATCAGGAGTAAATGCCTCGACTTCAAAGGGTTAATTACCGTTCCTGCTCCTAGATCTACTGATGGTACTGCCTCCACCCATCTGCTAGATCTGTCTATGATAACAAGCATGTATCTTTTGCCCTGTACTCGATTTATCATATCCACATAATCAATTACTAGATGTTTAATGGGTCCTTCAGGTATTGGAATATGGACTATTGGTGTCACTATACATTTTCTTACATTGTATTTGGCATACACTTCACATGTGGACAAAAATTAATCCCCTTGCGCAATGGTCAAAACCATGTGCATATGTAATAAGAATATTCAAAATTGAATTGGGTGCAACAACGTGTTCTTCCTGTGAGTCTTTTTTTAGCTTCCCTTTGATGCCACAATGATTGTTCATAGGGGCCTGCTTGTTGTTGAATTAAAAAAATATCATCCAATTGAGGATGAGGTTCGATAAGTACTACCGGTGCTAATACTGCCCCAAAAGCTTTTTTAAATAAACCCCAAAGCTTTTTTAGCTTCTAAATCTGCGGCATTGTTTCCTTTAATTACATAATCAATTCCCTTCTTGTGTGCCTGACATTTGACTATTGCTAGTCTTTTTGGTAGCATCATAGCATAAATCAATTGCCCTATTTGTTCACTAGGTTTGATGGGAGTCCCATCACTTCTTTTGAAACCTCTTTGTTTCCACACTGCTCCGAATAGATGACATACTCCATGAGCATATGCTGAATCTGTGAAAATGTTAGCAGCTTGTCCTTTCACTAACTGACATGCAGTTGTAAGAGCTTTTAATTTTGCTAATAAACCAGAGCAGGGCTGTACACAATGCTGTGATATAACAGATGAATATTCTTTAATTTTTTTCTTCACTACTGAATATCCAGTATGATTACCTTCATGATCTCTAAAGCTAGAAACCATCTATGAAGAAAGTAATTTCTACTTCAGGGATAGGTGTTGATTCAAGATCTGGTCATAATCAAGTAAATGTCAATGACTCATTCACACAATCTGTAATGCGGGAGAGAGGACTCAAAGGCGAAAGTGGCGATTACAGTCTTTATTTGAGACAGAGTCTGACCACAGGCAATCCAACTTAAATGGGATAATAATGAACTGAAGACAACTGTAGGCTGAGAAAAACTTAAACACATAAACTCCTCTGAGGCAGGGAAGACCAGAGCACTGGCAAGGAACACCAAACAGGTAAGTCGAAGTAGTTCTTGGCAGGTAGGGTTCTGTGGAAGTATGACAAGCACAGAGTAATTCCAGCAGCGATAGGACAGGATAGGACAAGACGAGGGAGATACACTGACCAAAACGCACCTGTGACATCGAACAATCTGACAATAGGACAAGAGAAGAGAGGGTTAGAAAAAGCCAAGATAATGAGACGGAATGAGGAAAAGGTGGGGAGAAATGAGCCTAGTGGAAAGTGAGAACAGCTGGGGAGGAATGAGCCTAATGGAAAGTGAGAACAGCTGTCAGTAATGAAGGGGAGGGTGATGGGGAACAGGGAGAAAGAGTGACCAGCAGAGGGAGACAGGACTATGACAGTACCCTCCCCTCAATGAGTGCCTCCTGGCACTCCCGAGGGGAAACTCTGGTGAGACCGGAG
Source organism: Carassius auratus (assembly GCF_003368295.1). Lineage (NCBI taxonomy): Eukaryota > Metazoa > Chordata > Actinopteri > Cypriniformes > Cyprinidae > Carassius > Carassius auratus. The sequence continues at coordinate 29,014,133 of NC_039250.1, forward strand.
GAAATCATAGATCAGCGAGGGGTCCAAGATGTTCCCGGAGGAGACCCAGCTTCTCTCCTCAGGACCATACCTATCCCAATCGACGACCAGATACTGGTGTCCGTGGCCCCATCATCGCATGTCCAGGATCCTGTGGACAGTGTAGACAGGGGAACCCTCAATCCGAACGGCGGGGAAGAACGGTTAGCCGGCTTTATGCAAGAAACATGAAATACAGGATGAATGTGGCAAAGATTAGGTGGTAGAGGTAGTTTGACGGCGACAGGGTTAATGATCTTGACTATGAGAATAGTCCGATAAAACGGGGTGCCAGTTTGCGAGACTCAGAATGGAGTGGAATATTGGAAGTGGAAAGCAACCCTCTCTGACCCGCAACATAGCGAGGGCTCTTGAAAACTATTGAAGACCTATTGGCCGCCACGATCATTCACTTTCTCAAACGATATATGACAGATCTTACCCTCCTCCGGGTTCATTTGCAGCGACCGATAAACGTGTGAACGGATGGGCAGTTAGTGTCCGTCTCTTGAGACGAGAATGGGGGGGGGGGTTGGTAACCCAGGCAACACTGGAAGGGTGAGAGACCCGAGGCAGAAGAAGTTGTGAGCATATTCTGCCCAGGGAACCCTGTCTGACATGACATCGTAGGGTAACCCATGAATCTTGAACACGTTATTAACTATGATCTGAGCAGTCTCCTTGGCAGAGGGGAGTTTAGCGATTGGGATGAAGTTAGCCGATTTAGAAAAACGGTCGACTATGGTCAGGATGACCGTATTACATGCCGAGGAAGGGAGACTGGTAATGAAATCGAGAGCTATGTCAGACCACGGATGAGTAGGAATAGGTAGCGGCTGCAAGAGACCAGCAGGTGGGGAATTACCTGCCTTAGTTTGGGCACAGACAGAACAAGAGGCAATAAAACTGCGCGCGTCATGGTCTAAGGTCGGCCACAAGAAGCATTGACTGATAAATGCAATAGTTCCCCAGACATCGGGATGAGCAGATAATTTGGAAGAATGAGCCCACTGAAGGACAGCTAGACGAGTAGGTGCTGGGACAAAAAGACTACCCCTAGGGTAGCCTCACGGGGTGGCGACGCAAGAAAGGGCACTCCTCACCTTTCTCTCGATTCCCCAAACCATAGCACCCATCACACGCTCTGGGGGAATAATTTCTTCCTGGGGTGTAGTGGAGGATGAGGGATCGAAGAGATTGGACAACGCGTCACTTGACGTTCTTAGAGCCAGGGAGGTAATTGATGACAAAATGGAAATGAGTAAAGAATAATGCCCACCGGGCCTGAAGTGCATATAATCTCTTCGCAGAATGGATGTATTCCAAATTACGATGGTCAGTCCAAATGACAAAAGGGACAGTGGAGCCCTCTAACCACTGTCGCCAATGAAAGGTGGGTGGCGAGCTGTTCGTGATTACCGATATCATAATTTCGCTCCGCGGGGGAGAGAAGATTGGGAAAAGTAGGCGCACGGTTTCTGTCTTGTCATCAGAGGCCGACGGCTGGGAAAGGACGGTTCCCACCCCCACCTCGGAGGCATCGACCTCGAAAGTGCTATCCAGCGTGAAAAGGATGGGTGCAGTAATAAATAGAGTCTTAAGGTGATCTAATGCCATTTGAGCATCCCCTGACCACTTGAAACTGGACTTAACGGAGGTTAAAGCGGTAAGCGGCGCGGCCACCTGGCTAAAATTGCGTATAAAACGAAGATAAAAGTTAGCGAACCCGGGAAAGCATTGTAACGAAACATGAGAGTCGGGAACGGGCTAGTCGGTAGCCGCCTGAACCTTAGCCGGGTCCATACTGATCCCCTCAGCCGAGATGACAGAGCCTAGGAACATAACCGAAGGCCTTCTCTGCCATGACAAAAAATCGATTCTCAAGCAAACGTTGAAGGACGTGGTGAACGTGTTGAACATGAATCTGGAGAGAGGGCGAGAAAACCAATATGTAATCGAAATAAACAAAGACGCATAAATTAAGCATATCACGAAGAACGTCATTGATAAGAGCTTGAAGGATGGCAGGGGCATTAACCAATCCGAAGGGAAGAACCCTGTATTCAAAGTGGCCAAGGGGCATGTTATACGCATTCTTCCATTCGTCCCTCTGTGTATTACGCACGAGGTGATAAGCGTTACAGAGGTCCACTTTGGTAAAAACTTTTGCCCCCTTCAGGACTTCAAAAGCTGAGGACATCAGAGATAAGGGGTTGTGATTCTTAATAGTGATGTCATTCAGCCCCCGATAATCAATGCAGGGCGCAAAGAGCCGTCCTTCTTCTTGACAAAAAAAAAAAAAAACAGCACCGGCCGGGGATGATGATGAAACGATGGTGCCAGCTCTGAGAGATTTGGATAAATAATTCTCTAACGTTCAGGAGCCAAAAGGAGGCGTAGTTCCCGGGCGAAGATCGATAGGGCAATCATACGGGCGGTGAGGGGGAAGAGACATGGCTCGGGAACGACTGAAAACCCCTGGCAAATCGTGATACTCCTCCTGTACCCCAGATAAGTCTCCTGCCTCCTCCTGCAACACAGAAACAGAAGACACAGGGGAAACAGCAGAGACTAAACGCTAAACATGACATGACCGCCTACTGGCGAGCGCTGGCTTTTACCGGACACGCGGAAACAAGGTGCTAGGAGCTGGCACAGTACATACAGAGATGATTCGAAAGCCTCCTATCGCGCACCTTAGACGAGATCCGCAGGCCTCCCAGCTGCATCAGCTCTGCGTCCTTGGCAGTGGAGGAACTGGAGTTGGCAAGGGGTGAGAAGAAGAGAGTGTCCTTAAGGCTGTGAGCTCAGCGCCGTTGGTCAAATTGCCTCTCCACGTGAATGGCTAGGTCGATGAGGTCGTCGAGCAGAGTAGGGATCTTGCAGATTAGGACTTCATCCCTCACTTAAGGAGTCAGGCCCTCCAAGAAGCGGGCGACCAACGCAATGCAAAGCTGGAGAGGCGATCCATCTCTGCCTCCCAGTTAGGCGTTCCCCATTCATGAGCCCAACCGGAGAGCAGGGAGAGAACATAGGCGATCTTGGCTCTTTCTTTAGCGTATGTGACGGGCTATAGGGAAAACACCACTTCACACTGGGTTAAGAAAGAATGACATTGCGTTGGCTCACCAGAGTAGATAGGAGGATTATTTATTTGCAGCTCTGGCAAAACTGAGGAGACATGAGAGGAGGGAGGCTGAAGGCACAGATTGTGGACCTGGCCGGAGAGATCGGACATTTGAGCGGCCAGCGTCTTGAAGGCATGTCGGGCAGCAGATATATCCTCCTCATGCTTGCTGAGCAGGACACCCTAGTGTTCGACAGCCTTTTGGAATGTGCTGCCACTCGCTGAGACCATGGCTGGTCAGATTGTTCTGTAATGCGGGAGAGAGGACTCAAAGGCGAAAGTGGCGATTACAGTCTTTATTTGAGACATAGTCTGACCACAGGCAATCCAACTTAAATCAGATAATAATGAACTGAACCCTTAGGCTGGGAAAAACTTGAACACAAAAACTCCTCTGTGGCAGGGAAGACCAGAGCACTGGCGAGGAACACAAACTCACGAAGAGGCTGACGAAGGGAGAGCTCCAAACAGGTAAGTCAATGTAGCTCTTGGCAGGTAAGGTTCTGTGGATGTATGACGAGCACAGAGTAATTCCAGCAGCAGTATCAAAGTAGTGACACACCCCGACAGGACAGGATATGACAAGACGAGGGAGATACAATGACCAAAACCTGTGACATCGAACAATCTGACAATAGGACAAGAGAAGAGAGGGTTGTTTCACATAAAACACAAGGGCTTTTTGCTAGGTTTAAAATAAGGAAAGAGCACCTTTAGACAGACAAGACAACATTTTTGGAGGCAGTACTTTTATAAGGCAGAAAAATAAAGTTCATTAAGGGGATTGCTTGTAATAAAGATTTAAATGCAAAAGGCAGAGAGTCGACTGGTTCTGTTAATGTTATTTTCATTTTAAATATTTGCGATATCCTAACAAAAAAAAGTAGGCTTGTTATTGTGTTTAAATGTTTTGTCACTTGCTTGAGCACCTTATTAGGCAATACATACCTAGAAGTCAAATGCATGAATAATATGTTGTTTATATTTATTGAGTTTAAACTAATGTCTATGGTTATGAAAGATTATTACTGTTCTGTGATAAAAGACTCACAATGGCAAAATGCTTTTTATATCTTTTTTCTTACATGATTTGAAATCTAAATAATGAACAAGTGTTGTGTTTGTTGACTAAACAGCCGCAGATCAGTAGCGGACTGCAAATGCATTGCTTGGCATTGAATTTGTTTTTCACCTCTTTTCTTCTTTTCCTCTTCATCATTAGAATGACAAAGTCTTTGCATCTCTAGTCCACTTAGACACCCTGAGACCAACACAGTCATCACCACACTTCACTAGTGGTTCACAATCACTGACACAACACTTAGTTGTCCCACCACACACAGGCTTTTACTCCACACAGATCTGTGTCAGTCTGTCTTCTCCCCAGTGTGCCAACATGCCGCAGACTGCAGACCCCATTGCCCAATGGCGAAGATGTGAACACTTGGTTGAGAGGCATGACAGACAGCCTCACTCCAAAAACATTTTAACTGTTATTATTTTTAATAATAATCCTAATCCTGAGAAGATTCCTGAAACAAGATTCAGGAAGAAGCCAGATCAACAACCATGAGGAGTTCAGCTCGACCAGCAACATGCAACGGCTGCTCAGAAAGACCTGGTAAACAGACTCCAGTATGCCTAATAGCTACTAGAGAAAGCCAAGATAGACATCAGAAACAAGAATTCTGAAATCAGTGCTTTGGAAGACCACCTTGAAAGGTACAGAACTGAAATGGACAATCTGACCCAACAACTAGATGATACCAACGATGAACTCTACATGGTCAGAAAAGTACTCCAATATGCTTACGAGCAGAAACAAGATCCAAGGAAAGAGAAATATATCTTAGCCTCATCACTGCTGAGCAGAGCAGAGTCCCACATCCAAGAACTGGCATATAACAAATGGAGCAAAGGACCACAACCCAAAATCTCACCTGCCTTTGCCACATAACCCTATCCGGCCAACGAAAGAAAACCCTGTCCAAGACCTTGGAGCTGCATACGGGATGACCATCAAAGACCTCAACAAGTCATCTGAAAACATCAGAATGTTCAACCCAAACTCCACAGAGGTTCACAACATCCAGGCTTACCTGCGGTATATTGAATTTCATCTGGAAATGAGACCTCATGTGACTGATAGAGACTGGTTATACCTCCTTGGAGCCATGTCCAGTCCAGAGGAATGAAAATTCCTAGATTGACAGCCCAGTCAAAAAAAAGTCAAACTACCAGTGACTTTGTGAGGTCCTGATTAAAGAGTTCACAGACCCAGAGTCTGAACATGGACTGTTGACTGCCTTGGAAACCACACAAGTCGACAAGAGGCTCCACAAACGTACTAGAACCTACTCCGACAAGCCTTCCTTGGTGCATACAACCAAACCGACCTTGAAGAAGATGTGAACTTCAAAAGCCTCTTCCTAAGAAATCGGCACCCTGGAGTCAGCCACCATCTAGGCATCATGGCCTGTCCGCACTCCATGACCTTCCAACAATTGCATGACCTAACAGAGAAGATCTACAACAAGCGTGAGGTACTAACAAAATCTGAGGTACTAAAGAACATCACCTCAGTCACCCAACGCTCACTAACAAACTGTTAAATGAACTCCAACTCCAATAACCACATTCCAGTCTGTCTAACATCAACCACCGGGGCACAGAAGGTCAGAAAGTCTGCCACAGCCAGAAGGCAAGGCAAGGCAAGGCAAGTTTATTTATATAGCACATTTCGTACACAGTGGTGATTCAAAGTGCTTTACATAAAAGAAAGTAAAATAATCATGAAAAAAATAATAACAAAAATAAAACAAGTAATTTTAAAACTTTTAAAATGATTAAAACATTTAAAAACAGTTAGAAAATGATTTTACATAAAAAATAATAATAATAAAACAATAATAAAACATAAAACAGTGAAAATATAGTGCAATCAGTTCGGACATTGCGCAGTGCTCATTCAACAAATGCACAGCTAAAAAGATGCGTTTTTAGTCTAGATTTAAATGTGACTAGTGTTTTAGCACATCTGATCTGTTCTGGAAGCTGATTCCAACTGCGGGCAGCATAGTAACTAAAGGCAGACTCCCCTTGTTTTGTGTGAACCCTTGGTATTTCTAACTGATCCTAATGATCTGAGTGCTCTGTTAGGTTTATATTCAGTGAACATTTCTGCAATATATTTCGGTCCTAGGTCATTTAGTGAATTATATACGAGTAAAAGTACTTTAAAATCAATCCTAAATGTAACTGGAAGCCAGTGTAAGGACCTGAGGACTGGTGTGATATGCTCAGATTTTCTGGTTCTAGTCAAAATTCTTGCAGCAGCGTTCTGGATGAGCTGTAGCTGTCTAATGGTCTTTTTGGGAAGGCCAGTGAGGAGCCCATTACAATAGTCCACCCTGCTGGTGATAAAGGCATGAACAAGTTTCTCCAAGTCTTGACTGGAAACAAAACATCTAATTCTTGCGATGTTTTTTAAATGATAGTATGCTGATTTAGTTACTGCTTTGACATGACTACTGAAACTAAGGTCTGTCTCCAGAATCACATCAAGATTCCTGACTTGATTTTTAGTTGTTTGACCCCTAGAGTCAAGGTATGCATTCACCTTGAACACTTCATCTTTGTTTCCAAATGCAATGACTTCAGTTTTTTTCTTGTTTAACTGAAGAAAGTTCTGGCACATCCAATTATTAATTTCATCAATGCATTGGCAGAGGGAGTCAATGGGGCTGTAGTCATTTGGAGACAAGGCTAGGTAAATCTGGGTATCATCAGCATAGCTGTGATAGGCAATTTGGTTCTTTCTCATTATTTGACTTAGTGGAAGCATATACAGGCTAAACAAGAGCGGTGCAAGAATTGACCCTTGTGGGACTCCGCATGTCATGGACGTCCACTTAGACTTATGCTCTCCTAGACTCACATAGTAGCCTCTCCCTTCTAAGTATGATCTGAACCATTTGAGTACCATCCCAGAAAGCCCGACCCAGTTTTCCAGTCTCTCTAGTAGTTTGTTATGATCGACAGTGTCAAACGCAGCACTGAGATCTAGCAATACCAGCACCGATATTTTGCCAGTCACAATTTAAGCGAATATAATTTATTATCTTAATGAGTGCTGTCTCTGTGCTGTGATGTGGTCGGAAACCAGATTGAAAATTGTCCAGGTATCCATTTGAGTTTAAGTATTTGTTCAGCTGATTAAAAACTACCTTTTCTATAATTTTGCCTATAAAAGGAAGATTAGATATTGGTCTAAAATTGCTCAAAATTGTGTTATCAAGATTGGTCTTTTTCAGGAGGGGCTTTACAACTGCAGTTTTTAGGGAGTTTGGAAATGTCCCAGAAAGAAGTGAGGCATTCACCACTTCTAAGAGATCTGCTTTTAAGCAGTCAATCACACTTTTGAAAAAAGATGTGGGAAGTGTGTCAAGACAACAGGTTGATGATTTTAGTTGCTGCACTATGTCTTCCAGAATTTTGCTATCAATTTTTTCAAAAATAGACATAGTATCTTTTTGATATTTTGGCCGAATCTGTCTGACCTCTGCATTACTTGAGGATGTGCTAATCGCCTTCCTGATATTTATGATCTTCTCAGAAAAGAAAGAAGCAAACTCATTGCATTTTCTGTCTGATAGCATATCAGTGGGAATCTGACTTGGGGGGTTTGTCAATCTCTCAACAGTGGCAAAAAAAGTACGAGTTTTATTTAAGTTACTGTTTATAAGGTTTGAGAAGAAGTTCTGTCTAGCTGTGGCTAGTTTCACATTAAAAGCATGAAGGATGTCTTTATAGATGCTATAGTGAATTTCAAGTTTCGTCTTCCTCCACATCCGCTCCGCTTTTCTGCATTGTCTTTTCATAGTCTGAACTGCTGTTGATCTTCTCCAAACTGATTTCTGTCTGTTTGTTTTCTTACTGACTATTATTGGTGCAATATCATCAATAACATTCTTGAATTTTGAGTTGAAGGAATCAAGGAGAATATCAACAGAGTCTGCAGAAATGCTTGGTGTTAAAGACATAGCCTCCATAAATAGTACACTTGTGTTCTCATTTATGCATCTCCTTCTGACAGAGACAGATCTAGATTCAGTGGTAGCAGAGATCAATATATCAAAGAAAATACAGAAGCGATCAGATAGTGCTATGTCCTTAGTAACAATGGATGAAATGTTTAGACCCCTACTGATGATTAGATCCAGAGTGTGTCCACCTTTGTTTGTGGGTCCATGCACATGCTGAATCAGGTCAAAGGTGTTTAGAACCATTATCATTTCTTTTGTAGTTTTGTTTTCTGCATTATCTATGTGAATATTAAAATCCCCTGCAATTGCAAAACAGTCAAACTCTGAGGAAATTATTGATAACATTTCTGTGACCTCTTCAACAAAGGCTGGAGAGTATTTTGGAGGCCTGTAAATAATAATAAACAAAATGTGTGGAGCACCTTTCAGCACAATCCGTAGATATTCGAAAGACAAGTACTGACCAAATGACACTTGCTTGCATTGATAGACATCTTTAAATAGAGCAGCTACACCCCCACCTCTCCTAACAGTCCTGCAAACACTCATGTAAGTGAAGTTAGGAGGGGCTGCTTCATTTAGCATTGTTGCACTGCAGCTGTCTTCTAGCCATGTTTCATTTAGAAACATAAAATCCAGATCGTTTTTGGTTATAAAGTCATTGATTAGAAATGATTTATTTTTTTAGTGAGCGAATGTTTAAAAGTGCTAGCTTGATGGCAGTGCTTTGTGTCTTTACATCAATCTTAGTTTGATGCATAATAGGCCGCAGATTAGATGAGTTTGCCCTTCGGCCTGAGAAGGCCTTAGACTTTCTATCACATGATAAAACTGAAATAGAGAAAGCTACAGGCACACTGGGTTCCCGCTTGTTCAGTAGGCATTTGTCAATGTTGCTGCTATTATAGCGGGGACCCGACACATATCACTGAGAGCTGCTATCAGTTGTTTTTGGTTCACCTTCAGCAGATAAAGGGTTTGGGCCCTGGCGTTGTGGAGAGCTCTCATATGAACAGGGCCCACAGGCATTGGTGGTTGGGGGGCCCGTCGTTTTTTAGTTGATATCTGCGGGCTAGCATCGAATGAGTGGGAGAGTTTAGTCCCAACATACACCAATTCCTCCATTTTCTGTGAGAAGCACAGAAGTGGAGATGCTGGAGAGAGGGATAATGTGTCTGGTGAGATGGGCTGTGTCTCTGGTGTTTCCGGTGGCTGTGATGTGTTGTCCTGGCTTGCCTGGCTGTTTTCCAGAAAGTCGTACTTGGGTGGTGAATCTTGTAGCTGTTTTGATACATCACAGTCTGTCTGTGAGGAGCTCTGTTGGCAGGGCTCAGCAGGGATAGTGTCTATCAGCAGTGATTGTTTTGGCTGTGTGGTGTTATCAGTGTCCTTGTGGGATATGTCAACCACATGATGACACGGACCCGGTGTGTGTGTGCTGAATGGATTGACACACTCTGCTGAAGGATGACGAAGGGAGAAGAAGATATTGTCCTTAAACACTCTTGCACCAAGTTTGTTTGGGTGGAGGCCATCCGGTTTAAACAATTGTCTATGGCCCCAGAAAAGATTGAAGTTGTCGATGAAATTTACTCCTTTTATATTACAAGATCTTTGTAGCCATGTGTTCAGCCCAAGCAACCGTGAACCGGATTTGTTCCCCTTGCTGGGAGTGGTCCACTGATGAACGACTGAACTTTGAGTCTTTGAAGTGTTTCAAAGAGTTCAATGAAGTCCTTCTTAAGGAGTTCTGACTACTCTTTCTGAATATCATTCTTCCCCACATGGATGATGATTTGATTTGCAGTCTTGTGCTTCATCAGAATGTTCTGAAGTTCCTTGTTCACATCAGAGACCGTTGCTTGAGGAAGGCAGCATGTTGTTGTAGTCCTGCTACGGATGTTTCTGATAACAGAGTCACCCACTATCAGAGTCCTTGGCTCTGCTGCGCTCTGAGCTGAAAGCCACTGTCTGCTCGTCCTTGAGCGCCTGTTAGTATCAGTGTTTGATGCTGGCTGATCAGATCCATATTTAAATACATTTGGGGATTCCTTACCCACATTTATTAATGCTTGAAATCTGTTCTCCAGATGTATAGGGGGTGGTAGAATACCAATATTTACAAGCCTTGTCATAGTCGAATCTGGGGTAGAGGAAGCTATGGCAGCAATACGAGAAACTCGTGACAATCTGATGTCTCGTGTTCCTTTGGGTCTTGCTCCCTTTTTGTGCCAACGATTAGTGTGGGGATCAGTTTCGGCTTGTTCCTCTACACTTGGTATAAACTGTTGAGATTCAGAAGATTCATGGGACTCACCGGCTGTTTGCTGAGGGGGTCCATGACGACGGTCTGCTCCGAGTGTTCCGTCTGTTTTGGAAGTCCAAAAAGTAACTTTGTTTCAAGAATCACAATCCTTTGTAGAAGTTTGCAGCAGTTCATGCAACAAGTAGATCCAACAATAGGCATTTTCTCTCTCTTCTGTTTGGTAGGCAGTTGTTTTCCTGTCTCCGGAATGTAAGCTGTTCGCAGTGGGAGACGAAGTCTTCTTTTTGTAGTATTATTCCAGTCCCAGTGTTTTTAGTTTTAGCGTTTGTGCCAAAACTGTGCTGATCTGCTGAAGTAAATATCTTAGAAATATCTGAGAAAAATACAGAAATAAGAAGCAAAGCGCAGAGCAGTAAGCTAGAATGTCCCAACGGTAGCAAAGCTGGAAGCATCAGAAGGCATCACAAGAAGAGTGCAACATAGACAAAGTTTTGTAACCCAGCTTCACACAGCCATCCCAAACTTCCTCCGACTGTCTGCTAAGAACTTCCAGCCTTGTTGGACTTACCCCCATTAGACCATGGACATGCCCTTATCCAAGCCAAGGATGCAGATGGCCAGTCTTCAGTGACATACAAGAAAAGGGGGGAGACAACAAAGACTAAAACAGATCTGACACACATACACAATGCCACCAACACACCCATTATTACCTACACCCAGAGGTAACCACATCTAATATATATAACACATTCAACAAACATATTCTTCCCACAAGTAGAATACACACCATGAAGATACAGGCAGCCATCCTCACAATAGGTAACACACCTGACACTAAGGTTAATTAAGGTTCATGACACACTAGCAGTAAATGGTAAATGGACTGCATTTATATAGCGCTTTCAACAGACCACATGGCCATCCAAAGTGCTTTACAATTTGCCTCACATTCACCCATTCATTCACCCATTCATTCACACACCGACTGCGGTGTCAGCCATTCAAGGCGCTATCCAGCTCATCGGGAGCAGCTGGGGTTAGGTGTCTTGCTCAAGGACACCTCGGCACTTGGTCAGGTGGAGCCAGGGATTGAACCACCAACCTTCCAGTTTGTAGACAACCTGCATGAACCACTGAGCCACTGCCGCCCAAGTGCATGACATCCTAGCTCAACAGTAGTTGTAAGCCATGCTGGGAAAACCCACAGCATCTTTGTTTAGTTTAGTTCTTTTACGTATCCTTCTCGTTCCCCTCTTTCCTGAGTAGGTGAAACTCCTAGACACACTGCAAGGGTCAAAGATCTGATATTAGGATTGACTTGCCACACCTAATATCCGTCAGCCACTCTAAATTGAATAGAAGCCAAAGAGCTCAATGCATGATAGGTCAATGATCTAAACTATCCTAAATGTACTCAACCACATTCAGGCCCGGATTGGCTAATCGGGAGCACTGGGAAAATTCCCGTGGGCCGGTATGTTTTTTTGGCTGCAAAGGCCATTGTTGTCATGGCACTGGGTTGAAATATATATATAAATTCATATTATATATTATTATTTTTTAACGCAGCCACACTTTTTTTATTTATTATTTTTCCATCGTCCAACTACTTTTTATTTAATATTTTCTCACAGAGTGCAGCCTGCAAGATAATGATGACGTGTTTATCTGTTGACTCACTTGCCCCGCCCCCAACACGTCACGCAAGATGCTTAAAAAAAAGTGAAATAAAAATGGACAATAGAAAGCGCAAATGCGGACCTGAAAAGTCCAGAATAAATAAGAAAGCTTTGGAAACTGACGAGGACAAAAATTTTCTAAGCTGAGCACATTCTTCCTCAAAAAACAAACGGAGACAACGAGGCCGGTAAGTAAGCTAACGTTAAGGTAGTTAGGAGCAGTTCAAGATGCTAACGACATTGCAATACAACGTTGTTTGCAAACCACCGCTCATGTATCAAACTTTTTCTTGTAGCTCTTCAGCAGCAGCGGCCTCTAGTCCAGTTTGCTGCTAACAATGAAGAGCAAGGCCCAGTAACGTTACCAAGCTCCAGTCTTGAGCCCAACACACCAGAGTGGGCAGGTAGGATTGTCATTCAGAAGAACTAATAGCAATGAAGAGCCCTGCTCAATGAAAAATGCCCTCAGATAATGAATGATACCTGATGATTCAGCAATACATTTCACTCAATATCCTGTTAATCTTGAGTACCTATAGAGTAGTACTGCATCTTTCATAACTCCAAAAAGTCTTTAGTTTTATTATATTCATAACAGAAAGATAGTCTGTACCGATTTTTCCTGAAAAAACACGACCGGCTGGAGGCATGACGTGTGGGCGGAGCTAAAGAACCACGAGCGCCACTAGGCTTTTGCGTTGAGAGCGTTTGGAAGCTGTGACATTACCGTGAGGACAAAACCACAAAACAAACCATGGCTAACAGTCAGATTCAGCGTATATTTGTGATCCAGAATCAGATTCAGAGGCTGAAATTTAACAAGAGCAGTGTTGTGGCGAACGTGGGTGAAGCTTTTAGCTTGGGAGCATGTCCATGGTTTTGGGAGGGTCACTAGCATGCTAGTTGCTCTTCCAAGCCAGTGGTCATTAGTGCATAAATACCCACCACAAGTAGCTGCATGAAGACTAGGGATGAGTTAGTTAGCTGGGTTGATCAAGATAGCGGGAAAACTCCATACCATTTGAGGTTTAGTCCTTTTAGTACACACGAGGAAACTACATTGTCTTGCTGGGTCTGTTGCTGTGGTTTTGATGTGCCAATTGTTATAATGGCAGATTGTGATGCATTTATTGCAGCGCCGTCTGAAGAGGCGTTGGAGCGTTGTACTAGAGAGCAGCTACTGAAGATTGCAGAGCACTTCTCTATAGTGGTAGGGGACAAACGCCTTAAAGAGAACATTAAGGTAGTTTTGAAGTCTGAGTTGAGGGAGAAGGGTGTGTTGGCTGTAGACGAGAAAGATGATTCTCCAGTTTCTGCTGGCGTACTTATCCAGACTCAAGGCTTAACATTTGACCAACAGAAAGAACTGTTGTTGATTCAGCTTGATCATGACAAATGTAAACATGAGTTGGAAATTAAACAGCAGATTGAGGTGGAGAGGATTCGGCAAGAAATCGAGCAGGCCAAATTAGATCTGGAAGGGCGCCGATTATCTTTGGCAAATAATAGTAAGGGGTCCACTGAAGATCAGAGTGTGCAGTTGTCTAGAGCTGGGTGTTCCTTTGATATTAATAATTTAAGACTACTGCCACAGTTTAATGAAAAAGACCCGGATACTTTTTTTATATTATTTGAGCGTGTTGCTAAAGCTAGAGGTTGGCCTGAAGCAGATTGTGCTTTGATGCTTCAGTGTGTGCTGACAGGACGAGCGCAGGAAGCTTATTCATCCTTGAGCGCAGAAGATAGCTCTAGCTTTGTAAAAATCAAGTCTGCTGTGTTAAAGGCGTATGAGCTGGTACCAGAAGCGTATCGCCAACGTTTTAGGTCCTGGGAAAGACGCACTGGTCAAACTTATATGGAGTTTGCTCGAGACGTAACTGGTCATTTTAAACGTTGGTTGGATGCGCTGGAGGTCACTACTTTTGGGCATCTGTGTGACCTTGTTGTTTTGGAGCAGTTCAAAAACATGCTTCCTGGCTATATTGCAACATATGTTAGTGAGAGAAAGTGCGTCACGGCGGCATGTGCGGCTGAATTAGCAGATGAGTATTTGTTACTCCATAAAGGGAGTTTTAGAGGGCGTGCTATAACATGTGAGCATTCTTGGAGAGCTGGTGCACCGAAGTTAGAAGCAGTATCGCGAGGTAATGTTGACACTAACTGTAACTACTGTCATGAAGAGGGTCACTGGAAGGCTGATTGTCAGCTGCTGCATTTTAGAAATAAAAAAGTATTATCTAAGGTTAATCCTGTGGCAGCCGCGGCACCGGTTGTTACGGACTGTGTGTCTGAGTTACTTACAACAGAGCTTGAACTGGATGTCTTGGCAGCTTATGCCCCTTTTATAAGAGATGGGTTTGTGTCACTGGTAGGAAGTGAGGTTAGGGTTCCAGTAAAAATTCTGAGGGACACAGGGGCCTATGACTCTTATATTGTGGGATCTGTGTTGTCATTGTCAGAAGAAACTGACACGGGTGAATGCATACTAAGTCGTGGTATGGGTTTAACTGTTTTACCCATACCGTTACATAAGTTGATCTTGGACTGTGAACTAGTAAAAGGAGAGGTAAATGTAGGAGTACGTCCAGCGTTGCCCATTGAGGGGATTCATTTCATTCTGGGTAACGGGCTGGCCGGTAACCATGTTTGGGCTGACACTACTCCCTTGCCAATCGTTGCATCTTGCCCAGTTAAGTCTGTTGTTGACCATATTGCCGCTGATTTACCTCAAGTTTTCTCAGCCTGTGTAAGTACACGAGCTATGAGTAAAGTGGAGTCTGAGAGGGAGTCTGATGAGGGTGAAGTAGAGTTCGTGACTACATCGATGTCGGACTTTCCACTATCGGTGTCAAAAATTGAGTTGATACAGGAACAGCAAAGTGACTCTTCCCTTAAAGAAATGTTTAATTGTGTTGTATCTGCTAAGGAGATCAACAGTGTAGCAAGTGGGTATTTCTTACAAAAAGGCTTGTTGCTTAGGAAATGGTTGATTCTGGGTACTGACTTTGTTGGGGATGCTATCGTTCAGTTGGTGGTACCGACTAAATTTCGTCCCCTTGTCTTAAAAGTTGCTCATGATGAGAGTGGGCACTTTGGTGTGAAAAAGACTTATCTTAGTGTCTTGAAGCATTTCTTTTGGCCACGGTTGAAAAAAGATGTTGCAACATACATTAAGACATGTCACGTGTGTCAGTTAACGGGTAAGCCCAATCAGTATGTTAAACCTGCTCCATTACAACCCATTTTGGTTAGGAATGAGCCATTTGAGCACCTGATTGTGGACTGTGTGGGTCCGTTACCATGCTCTAAGTCTGGCTGTAAATACCTGCTGTCTGTTATGTGTCAGAATACTCGGTATCCTGCTGCATATCCATTGAGGGCAATTACCACTAAGGCGGTAGTGAAAGCTCTAAGTCAGTTCATTTCGGTCTTTGGCATTCCGAAGGTCATCCAGAGTGATCAGGGGTCCAACTTTTATTCGCACATGTTTGGTCAAATTTTGAAATTGTTGCATATCAGTCATAACCAATCATCAGCCTATCATGCACAGAGTCAGGGGGCCTTGGAAAGATTCCATCAGACTTTGAAGTCTCTCCTGTGTGCATATTGCACAGAGCTGGATAGAGACTGGGAGGAGGGTCTTCCCTGGCTTATGTTGGCTGCAAGAGAAGCTGTGCAGGAAAGTATAGGTTTTAGTCCTAATGACTTGGTTTTTGGACACAAAGTGCGTGGACCCTTGGCTGTTTTAAAAGATGGTCTGGTGGAGGCAGAACCACCCAGAAATTTGATTGATTTTGTCAATAGCTTTAAACATCGTTTGTTTGTAGCAGGTGAAATGGCGAGGGAGAAATTGCAAGTGTCACAGAGTAAGATGAAAAATAA
The DNA here is from genome assembly GCF_003368295.1 of Carassius auratus. Taxonomy (NCBI): domain Eukaryota; kingdom Metazoa; phylum Chordata; class Actinopteri; order Cypriniformes; family Cyprinidae; genus Carassius; species Carassius auratus. Next base: position 29,030,153 of record NC_039250.1, read on the forward strand.
CTATGATCGCCGTGCAGAGCATCAAGAGTTTAGTCCGGGAGATCAAGTGCTCTCACTGATGCCTGTTGTGAGCTCGCCATTTCAGGCTAAATATGCTGGTCCTTATACAGTTGTTGAGAGAAGGTCTGACCTGAATTATATAATAGCAACACCCGGACGGAAAAAAGTCAACACAGTTATGTCATGTCAACCTTCTCAAACCATATAATAAGCGTGAGGCTGAGGTAAGCCCGACAGTAAGAGACCAGGTGCATCCGGTTTTGCTTGTGAGTTCAGTGTCAGAATCACATGAGGTAGATGGAGTGCCAGAACCAGATGACAGTTTGTTATATGGTCGTCTAAAAAATTCTGAGACCCTTCGTAACCTTGATAGTCTGTTGTTGCATTTGACTGAATCTAAGCGTGGTGAGTTGTCAGATCTGATACAGAAATATCCATGTCTGTTTGATGATGTTCCTACATGCACAAATTGGATCGAACATGATGTTGATGTTGGAAACGCACAACCAATTAAACAGCGTTTTTACCGCATGTCTCCAGAGAAACTTAAATATCTAGACTCTGAAGTTGCTTACATGTTGGAAAATAATATTGCAATCCCGTCACCTTCTAGTTGGTCTTCACCGTGTATTTTGGTTCCAAAGGCTGATAAATCGCCTAGATTTTGCACAGACTTCAGGAAGGTAAACTCAGTCACTAAACCAGATTCCTTTCCGTTGCCACGTATGGACGACTGTATAGATCAGGTTGGTTCTGCCAAATTTGTTAGCAAGTTTGACTTGCTTAAAGGATATTGGCAGGTTCCGCTGTCTGCGCGTGCTCAGGAGGTGTCGGCATTTGTTACACCATCTGGACTCTATTCTTATAGAGTCATGCCGTTTGGTTTGAGGAATGCTCCAGCGACATTCCAACGTTTGATGAATCGTGTTGTGTCAGGTTTAGAAGGTTGTTCTGTTTATCTAGATGATCTGGTTATTTATAGTGACACATGGCATGCTCATCTTAAACGCATTCGAGCTTTGTTTGACCGGTTGTCTGCGGCACGTTTGACTGTAAATTTGGCCAAGTGTGAGTTTGCGAGGGCAACGGTGACTTATTTGGGACGTGTAGTGGGGCAGGGCCATGTAGCTCCGATCCAGGCCAAAGTCAGGGCAGTAGAACATTTTCCTAGGCCTACAACTAAAAAAGAGTTACAACGATTTTTGGGTCTCGTTGGATACTACAGGAGTTTCTGTAAGAACTTCTCTACAGTTGTTTTTCATATGACTGAGTTGTTAAAAGCTAAGGTAAAGTTTGTGTGGTCTAATGAGTGTCAGCAAGCCTTTGAGAATATTAAGTCCCTGTTGTGTTCGTCTCCTGTGTTGATAGCACCACAGTTTGATAAAACATTCATGCTCCAAGTAGATGCAAGTCAGGTGGGTGCAGGTGCTGTTTTGTTACAGGAGGATGATCAGGGAATGGTGAGACCAGTTAGCTTCTTTTCCAAAAAAATTCAACCGTTATCAGCTCAATTATTCAGTGATAGAGAAAGAAGCGCTGGCACTTGTTTGGGCTTTGCAGCACTTTGAGGTGTACATTGGAGGAGGGCGGCCACTTGTTGTGTACACCGATCACAATCCGTTGACATTTTTACAGTCACTAAAGTGTCCCAATCAGAGACTCATGAGGTGGTCGTTGTTTTTGCAAGCCTACGCACTGGAGATTAGACAAATTAAAGGTGTAGACAACGTAATAGCAGACGCGTTATCACGTGCTCCTATGCTTTAAGTGTTGATGCCGCTTCTTGTTGTCTTAAGACTTGTTTTTCCTATGCCTGTTTTCTTAATTTGATTCCCAGGTCGGGGTTGCTGAAGATGGAATGGAGGGAAGCAGTAGCTTAAACGCAAGTTGAAATTTAATGTATATTTCAGCTGTGTAATATTCTGCCATTTATTGTGTTGTGGTAATTTTGTAATTTAACGTTTTCGATTATATTGGGTTATGGTACCTGTGATTTGTTTTGCCGGTGGCCCCTCTGGGTCACCGACTTTATGGGGGGGGATGTGACGGCCCTTGTGTGATTAATTATCTTTGTTCTGTTGAGGTGATCGCTGATTGGGTGCACCTGGAACCTGTGAACTAGTGAAGATAAAGCTCCACTTGGTCCGACTACTATATTTTGTTTGGGTTTATTTGTGTTACGGAGACTTACCGTCTGCATTCAAATAGTTATGTTTGGTGACTCTTTTGTTAAATAAATCACCTTTTGATTATTTATGCTGCCTCGTTCCCTCTTCTGTCATGACCCTTGAGCCAGGTTGTGACAATACTAAATCTGAAAGAAAAGAGATTCTTACACTATCCTGTTATTTACTGTTCTAATAAATCTTCACTGTGAATCAAAACGTAGGCTTTTGTTTTTGCACTGAATTGGAAATGATGATGTTTTTAAAAATACAATGAATTACAAGGCTGTAGGGAATTATATTCTGAGGTTTTAATTACATTATTTTAATATAGTCAGTTGTGATCTAAAGTGAGCCGGTCTAAGGCATGAAACTCCAGGGCTGAAAATGAGTCCCAATCCGGCCCTGACCACATTGACTAATTTAACTTAACCACGTGTACTTAAATAACCTGATGCCTTCACCAGTGCAGTAACTGTCATGGAGGTGTTGTCTTGTTGTTTGCTGTGTTTGTCTTCTTCTTCTGCCTTTGTTTCTCCAGCGATCGATGATGTCTTCAGCTAAACACCTCACAGATAGAAAGGGGGGATGGAGCGTGTCAGACCTGAACCAGACAAATTAAAGACTCCATATTCATTTATATGTAACCCACACATTTGACTACCATGTTTATAATCACTTATTGTGTATGTCTTTTAATAACTATTGGATAGCTTAATGATTCATATTCATGTTTAGTATGTATGTGTTTCAATCTGATTGCTTAAAATGTTTCTGACCATCAGTGTCAAATATTGTAACGTTTGATCAGGCTCCCGTCCACCAGAGGGAGCCTTCACCTGAATTCTGAACTCTGCCACTTCCTGTTCCTGCCACATCAGTTCCTGTCTTGTCATTTCCTGTCACCCTGTATTTAAGCCATGTGTTTTCTATGCCACATTGCGAAGTATTGCCAGTTCACTGCCTTACTAAGCGTTTTTCATGTCTCCTTTGCTGATTATTGTTATGACCATTGCTTTAGCCTTTTTGACTCACGTTTTTGGATTACTGTTTTGGATTTGTTTGCCATTGGACTGTTTTGCCTGTATTTTGACCAAAGCCTGTGACCTGACTACGAGGTGTGATTACCATTTGGATTTTTTCAGCAGACCATTTAATAAAGACCCGCTTATGGAATCTACACTGCCTAAATCCTCCTTACAGAATACTTCGCCTGGCGCGGATCCAGCGGATGTCTCTCAACTCCTTTCTACCATTGAGTATCAAAAGGATCTGCTGAATGGTTTTCAACACCAGCTACTGACACTGCAAGCCAGCAACGAGCATTTAACACAGTACATTCAGTCTCTTCCTGCCCCAAGACCTGACCCGGTAAGATTTGCTTTACCTGATAAATTTGATGGCTCTCCTGATAACTGCACTGGTTTTCTACGTCAATGTTCCATCTATTTTTCAAACCAACCTGAAACATATCGCCAAGACCATACAAAGTGCTCTTTTATCATGACTTTGCTTACCGGGAAGGCTTTAAAGTGGGCTACAGCTGTTTGGGATCATGATACACATGTCCAGCAATCTTACAATTACTTCACCCAACTAATTCGTGATGTCTTTCAATATCCTGCTGGAGGCATGGATGCAGCAACTCAACTGACCCAGTTACTTCAAGGTAACAGACCTGCTTCTGATTATGCTATCCAATTTCGCACTCTTGCAGCACAAAGTGGTTTTAATGATGTTGCTTTGAAGCACCTTTTTCGTTCAAGTTTGTCTGCTAAGCTTCAAGCAGAATTACTATGCAAAGATGACTCCATTGACTTCTCTCAGTTTGTTACCCTTGCTATAAAGATTGATAATCTCTTACGTACACAACCCAATCCCAAGTTTAACATTGCTCCATATGTGCCTACTACTGCTCAAATACCAAGTCAATCTAGCCCTATGGAACCCATGCAAATTGGAAGAACTCAATTACCAGCTGATGAACGGAGAAGGAGATAACTCAATCAGCTCTGCTTCTACTGTGGTGGATCAATCAATCAATCAATCACCTTTATTTATATAGTGCTTTAAACAAAATACATTGCGTCAAAGCACTGAACAACATTCATTTGGAACACAGTGTGTCAATAATGCAAAATGATAGTTAAATGATAATTCATCATTGATAGTTCATCATTGAATTCAGTTATGTCATCTCTGTTCAGTTTAAATAGTGTCAGTGCATTTATTTGCAATCAAGTCAATGATATCGCTGTAGATGAAGTGACCCCAACTAAGCAAGCCAGAGGCGACAGCGGCAAGGAACCGAAACTCCATCGGTGACAGAATGGAGAAAAAAACCTTGGGAGAAACCAGGCTCAGTTGGGGGGCCAGTTCTCCTCTGACCAGACGAAACCAGTAGTTCAATTCCAGGCTGCAGCAAAGTCAGATTGTGCAGAAGAATCATCTGTTTCCTGTGGTCTTGTCCTGGTGGTCCTCTAAGACAAGGTCTTTACAGGGGATCTGTATCTGGGGCTCTAGTTGTCCTGGTCTCCGCTGTCTTTCCGGGATGTAGAGGTCCTTTCTAGGTGCTGATCCACCATCTGGTCTGGATACGTACTGGATCCGTGTGACTGTAGTGACCCTCTGATCTGGATACAGACTGGATCTGGTGGCCACGGTGACCTCGGAACAAGAGAGAAACATACAAATATTAGCGTAGATGCCATTCTTCTAATGATGTAGAAAGTATGGTGTTATGTGAAGTGTTTCCGGTTCCGGTTTACCTAATTAATGCACCCTAAAAATCCTTTAACGGATTTGGATATTAAAAGCATATTAGTATGTTATGTGTATGCCAGGTTAAAGAGATGGGTCTTTAATCTAGATTTAAACTGCAAGAGTGTGTCTGCCTCCCGGACAATGTTAGGTAGGTTATTCCAGAGTTTAGGCGCCAAATAGGAAAAGGATCTGCCGCCCGCAGTTGATTTTGATATTCTAGGTATTATCAAATTGCCTGAGTTTTGAGAACATAGCGGACGTAGAGGAGTATAATGTAAAAGGAGCTCATTCAAATACTGAGGTGCTAAACCATTCAGGGCTTAATAAGTAATAAGCAATATTTTAAAATATATACGATGTTTAATAGGGAGCCAGTGCAGTGTGGACAGGACCGGGCTAATATGGTCATACTTCCTGGTTCTAGTAAGAACTCTTGCTGCTGCATTTTGGACTAGCTGTAGTTTGTTTACCAAGCGTGCAGAACAACCACCCAATAAAGCATTACAATAGTCTAACCTTGAAGTCATAAATGCATGGATTAACATTTCTGCATTTGACATTGTGAGCATAGACCGTAATTTAGATATATTTTTGAGATGGAAAAATGCAGTTTTACAAATGCTAGAAACGTGGCTTTCTAAGGAAAGATTGCGATCAAGTAGCACACCTAGGTTCCTAACGGATGACAAAGAATTGACAGAGCAACCATCAAGTCTTAGACTGTGTTCTAGGTTATTACATGCAGAGTTTTTAGGCCCTATTATTAACACCTCTGTTTTTTCTGAATTTAGCAGTAAGAAATTACTCGTCATCCAATTTTTTATATCGACTATGCATTCCATTAGTTTTTCAAATTGGTGTGTTTCACCGGGCTGCGAGGAAATATAGAGCTGAGTATCATCAGCATAACAGTGAAAGCTAACACCATGTTTCCTGATGATATCTCCCAAGGGTAACAAATAAAGCGTGAAGAGCAGCGGCCCTAGTACTGAGCCTTGAGGTACTCCATACTGCACTTGTGATCGATATGATACATCTTCATTCACTGCTACGAACTGATGGCGGTCATATAAGTATGATTTAAACCATGCTAATGCACTTCCACTGATGCCAACAAAGTGTTCAAGTCTATGCAAAAGAATGTTGTGGTCAATTGTGTCAAACGCAGCACTAAGATCCAATAAAACTAATAGAGAGATACACCCACGATCAGGATCAGGTCATCGCTGTTCCAACTGTCCTGTTAAACCTGCTATCAACCCCTCTTCAAGTTATCAAGTGAATCACGTTCAATACTTTACAGATCAGTTTATGCTTATCACTTCCCATCATTTTGTCAGTTGCTAATCAAGACCACCATTTCTCAGCGTTAATAGATTCTGGAGCAGCTGCAAACGTGATTCATCAAGATTTAGTGAAGCAGTTGAACATTCCCACAATCAAATGTGAACCACGTATTGCTGTTACTGCCGTTGATAATGGTCCCATTGGTAAAGGTCATATCACTCATCAAACACTCCCCATAAAACTCAGAGTTGGACTGCTTCACAGAGAAGAAATAACTCTCTATGTAATTTCATCACCACGAAACAAAGTCATTCTAGGATATCCATGGTTGTCTACCCACGACCAGGGGCGTCGCTAGGCCCTTTTTAGGGGGGCTTCAGCCCCCCTAAACTTATGCCCAGCCCCCCTAAAAAATTATTTGATTAATTAATTAGTGATCGCTTCAGTCCCCTTTAAAAACTCATTTGAGACGGTGGCAAGCTGCATCAAGTTCCGGCTCCTCCCCTTATCTGAGTCTGCATGGATTCAGCGCGTTTTTCAATCCACAGGGGCGCCGAGCAGAGCGAACATCAGAGAGTACAAGGTGTGTGTGTGTGTGTGTGTGTGTGTGTGTGTGCGTGTGCGCGTGTGTGTGTGCGTGTGCGCGTGTGTGTGTGCGTGCGTGCGTGTGTGCGTGTGGTGTGTGTGTTCTCGCATCCAATACCAGTACGTCTTCGCTGCTTTCACTTTCAGCCTTTATCACAGTGTGACAGATGTTTTTTCTTCCAACAAAAATGAAGCGATTAACACCCATGAAAACATACTTTAGAAAACGATCATGATTTATTTTAATTTACTTTTTGAAATTGAAAACATATTATTGTGTATTTCGGCATTACATTATGCAGCCATGCAAAATAAATTATTAACGACACACATCATTGTCTGAAAGTACTAAATGGCACAGAGAGAGAAACATCATGTGGAGTTATTTTGTTTTCTATTATTAAATATAATTTTATATTAAGTAATAATTAATCATTAGTGTATCATGATACATATATTAGAGTAAGAGTAAAGGGATCTGTGATTTTTTTTTTTTTAAGTAATTGATTTATAGAAGTGGCAAATTGATAATGATGTTATTTTTAATAAATATAAATAAATATAGAACAGATTAAACATATTGCCAATAGACAATTACATTAATACATGTTTTGTCTATATTCTTAATGAATATTAGCTGGTTAGTTAAATGATTTGAAATGAAATAAATGTTCAGGGGCTGACTTGATGTATAACCAACCGTATTGTTGATTATAAAGGCTAAAAAGCTAAAAATTAATAATAATAATAATAATAATAATAATAATAATAAAATATAATAATTTATATTTAATTGTAGATGGATATACAACATTTTTTTTGTCGTGCGGGAGTAGGTCTGCAAATGAGCAACAGTCAGGTGAGAATAGAACAGACAGCCTCACACACACACACACACACAATACCACTGTGTTCCCAAGATTCATTGCAGTCATTGAACCCTTATGTTGTTTTAATTTTCTGCCAATTTCCACGTACATTTCATAAGAAAAAGCAGTGGTATCATCAAAGGATAAACATGAATGTCCTAATACTGAATCAGGAAGTCTTTATTGTAAAAAAATAAAAAATATTTAAAAAAATCTACATTCCCAATTCAAAATTTTCCAGTGACTGGTCACATCTAAAAAACTGTATTAGTTTTTTTTACAGTGTTATATATGGCTCAGTCAGTACTCCTACTCCCATATATGAAATACAGGGAATACAATGGAATAGTGGATTGCAATAAGGTTAGTAGTATACAACCCTACCCTAATAGTAAAATAATATTTTTTAATCATACCCTTATTGGGGGCTGAGCCCCCCTAAAATCAAAATCTTACAATCGCCCCTGCCCACGACCCACAGTTTTCATGGAAGGAAAAGGAGTTAGACAGCTGGTCACCTCATTGTCTTGCTCACTGTCTTGAACTGCCCACCAAACTTACAGTCTGCACTACCCATCTAGCCAAGAACCCCTTTTCATTACCAACTAACATCCCCAAGAAGTATGCTGACCTAGCTGAGGTATTTAGCAAAGACAAGGCCACCAAATTGCCACCTCATCGCCCCTGGGACTGTGCCATTGACCTCCTTCTTAACACCTCTCCGCCTAAGAGCCGTATATACCCACTGTCCATTCCTGAAACCAAGGCCATGGAAGAATACATTGAAGAAGCTTTATCTTATGGATTTATCAGACCATCCACTTCTCCTGCAGCATATGGCTTCTTTTTTGTTGACAAGAAAGATGGCGGTTTAAGGCCTTGCATTGACTATCGAGCACTCAATGCAATCACAGTTAAGAATCACCATCCCTTGCCTCTTATTCCTTCTTCTCTGGAACAATTACGAGAAGCTCGCTATTTCACTAAACTAGACCTCAGATCGGCATATAATCTCATCAGAATCCGTGAGGGGGATGAATGGAAGACAGCTTTCCTCACCAGTAGGGGGCACTACGAGTATTTGGTTATGCCTTATGGATTGGCCAATGCACCTTCAGTTTTCCAGTCCTTCGTTAATTAAGTCTTCAAAGATCTCTTGTATCAGTATGTGATTGTCTATATAGATGACATCCTGGTCTACTCATGCTCTATGGAGGAACATATCAGTCATGTAAGAACTGTCTTGTCACATCTGCTCCAAAATGATCTTTTTGTTAAGGCTGAACAGTGTGAGTTTCATGTCACATCAACCAAATTCCTTGGATACAATATTAGCCATGCAGTAAAGATGTAATGATACCAAAGTAAAAGCTGTCTTGGACTGGCCCAAACCCAACAATGTCAAGGAGTTGCAATGATTCCTAGGCTTTTCAAACTTCTACCGTAGATTCATCCGTGACTTCAGTACAATAGCTGCACCTGTCACATCACTACTTAAAGGAAAACCCAAGAAGCTAGTATGGACAGAGGCAGCTACATCAGCATTCAACAAGCTCAAATCCAGTTTCACCACAGCGCCAATTCTTAAGCATCCTGATCCTACACTTCCTTCTATCGTAGAGGTAGATGCCTCCGACTGTGGAATTGGTGCTGTTCTTTCTCAGCGTCATGGAACACCAGGTAAATTACATCCATGTGCATTCTTCTCTCGAAAGTTAACTTTGGCAGAAAGCAATTACGACATTGGTAACAAGGAATTGCTATCCATCAAGGCTGCTCTTGAAGAATGGAGACATTGGCTTGAAGGTGCTCTTCATCCTTTTCAAGTCATTACAGACCACAAAAACCTACAGTATATCAAGGATGCCAAGCGTTTGAATCCCCGCCAAGCAAGATGGGCACTCTTCTTCACTTGATTTAATTTTGCAGTTACATATCGGCCAGGGAGCAAAAATAGTAAGGCAGATGCATTGTCACGTATCCACGATTCTGCTGATTCACAGATGAGTCCTGAAACTATTCTACCACCCTCCATCATCATGGCACCCATTCATTGGGATATTATGGAGGAAATTCAACGTGAACAACATGAAGAACCATCCCCTCCAGAATGTCCAGTTGGGAAAATTTTTGTTCCATCCAGTCTTCGCAAAAGAATCATCCAATGGGTTCACACTTCTCTTGCTTCTGGACATCCTGGAATTAATCGCACCACTGCTTTAGTTCGAAATACCTTTTGGTGGCACACATTATCTGCAGATGTCAGTAGCTATGTAAGTGCTTGTCCAATCTGTGCTCAGTCACGAACACCTCGGCAATTGCCTGCAGGATTGTTAGAACCACTTCCAATTCCCCAGCGACCTTGGCCACACCTGTCCATTGACTTTGTCACTGATCTGCCTAACTCACAAGGGTACACAACCATCATGGTCTTCATCGACCGTTTCTCTAAGTCTTGTTGTCTCATTCCATTGAAAGGTATACCCACTGCTATTGAAACTGCACAAGTTTTGTTCAATCAAGTATTTAGGATTTATGGATTACCTGATGATATTGTTACTGATCGAGGGCTGCAATTCACATCACGTGTTTGGAAAGCCTTTTGCAGAAGTTTAAACATCAATGTCAGTCTCACTTCTGGATATCATCCTCAAGCAAATGGACAAGTAGAGCGCCTTAATCAGGAAATTGGTAGATACTTGAGATCATACTGTAGCCAGGAACAGGAAAAATGGAGCATATTCCTCCCATGGGCAGAGTACGCCCAAAATTCTCTCACACACTCTTCAACTGGTCTTACCCCCTTCCAGTGTGTCCTAGGATATCAGCCTCCTCTATTCCCCTGGTCTGGAGAGCCATCGGAGGTGCCTGCTGTGGATGACTGGATCAGAAGAAGTGAACAGGTCTGGGACAATGCTCATGTCCACCTCCAACGGGCTATTCGTTCTAAAAAGATCCAAGCTGATCGACGCAGACGTCCTCATCCTGAGTTTCAGCCAGGTCAAATGGTGTGGCTTTCCACCCGTGACCTACACCTGAAACTACCATGCAAAAAATTAAGTCCCAGGTACGTTGGCCCTTTTAAGATTATACATCAAGTTTATCCTGTCACGTACCGTTTAGAGCTACCTGCTAATTACCGCATCTCTCCTTCCTTTCATGTGTCACTCCTGAAACCGGCCCATGGCTCATCGAGCCCCGATGCCACTGACGAAGAACCTCCTCCACCCCTCGAAATCGAGGGAGCTCCTGCCTACCTAGTTCGGGAGATCCTAGATTCTCGCAGGAGGAGGGGTCACATGGAATACCTCGTAGATTGGGAGGGTTATGGCGTGGAGGAGAGATCGTGGGTAGCAACTAAGGACATTTTGGATTCATCACTTACCAGAGACTTTCACCAAGCACATCCAGATCGCCCAGCACCCAGATCCAGGGATCGTCCTAGAAAAAGAACACCTAGAGGTGTTCCTAGGGGGAGGGAATCTGTAACGTTTGATCAGGCTCCCGTCCACCAGAGGGAGCCTTCACCTGAATTCTGAACTCTGCCACTTCCTGTTCCTGCCACATCAGTTCCTGTCTTGTCATTTCCTGTCACCCTGTATTTAAGCCATGTGTTTGCTATGCCACATTAAGAAAAATTGCCAGTTCACTGCCTTACTAAGCGTTTTTCATGTCTCCTTTGCTGATTATTGTTATGACCATTGCTTTAGCCTTTTTGACTCACGTTTTTGGATTATTGTTTTGGATTTGTTTGCCATTGGACTGTTTTGCCTGTATTTTGACAAAAGCCTGTGACCTGACTACGAGTTGTGATTACCATTTGGATTTTTTCAGCAGACCATTTGATAAAGACCCGCTTATGGAATCTACACTGCCTAAATCCTCCTTACAAATATATCATATTATTGTTATAGGAATCATGTCCAAAATTATGCCCTGCAAGGGCGGTACAATTCGGACCACCTTCTTGATAAGATAACATATGATTTATGATACACTGAGCAAAGACAATTTCTAATTGGCCAGTATTTGGAATAATGCTGTTTAAAAGAACGGCGTTAGGTAACAACGTTATTTTTTCAGTAACGGGGTAATCTAACTAATTACTTTTCCTGTCGTTACAACGCCGTTAACATTACTGGATGTAAAATGCGGTGCGTTACTATGCATTGATTTATCCGAACGCACCCCTGGCTCACACAGTGAGTAAGGAGGTGGGTTAATAACGAGATAAGCGATTATGATTGGCTAAGGCAGAGTCATGTGTTTCATGGTAGCCAATCAGAGCCAGTGTTTTTACGCCAGCGGCGCCAAACACACACACGCACGAACGCAACAGCTAAAGAGAGTTTCGCAGCAGCAGCAGAGATGTGGAGTTAGGAGCAATCCGATGAAAAGTTGCCATTTTCAAGGTGGAGATATAAGCACTACTTCAAATTCATTGAGGTCAAAGGCAAGAATGTGCATGTAATCTGTACGTGTAATGCGATACACACGCATTTAGATGCTTTAGTCATCACTTTTAGCATTCTTTGAGCGCTTTTCCAGCATGCATCAGCCTACACGCCTGCTGCTACTTAGCCACGATGAGAAGAAACACCACCTAGTCTCATCAAACTTTAAATCTGTTCTTTTACTTTAGCTTCTTTTCTCTTCCATTTGAGAGTTTCGTGTTCTGAGTTAAGTTTTGTAACGGCGTGTTTCAGAGTCTGACCTCGAGTGCCCGTTCAACTTCAAGCACCCAAAAAATGTGCATTGTCAGCCGATCAGCCGTGAAACAGTGATTCTGTTCAAATTCCCTTAACCTGTTAACCTGACCTCCATTATGGGACTCACAACTGAAAGTGCTCTACCTGACTTAAAATTGTAACAGTGTCCTACTTCAGTGTGTTACAAGCATAATTTTGGTGTCTTCGGAAAGAAGATCCTTTGGGCATTTTATCAACCAGATTTGATAATGCTCAAAAACATTAAAAATTATAGACACTGAAGTGCCTTGATTTTTATTTATTTATTTATTTACCACACTTAAATATCTTTTTATTTGGGATAAAAATACATGAAATCAGTCCTGGAGCAATCTAGAAAAGTTAGGGGTTGAAAGTCACATGTCTCATGAGTTTCTATTTTAAATCTTAATAAGATATCATGAAGAATGAGAGCCCTGCAAATATTTTTATGAGACTATGTCAACACCCCCACCCCCTCAAATAAAACAATTTTTACCAACTGTATTGAATGCTTCTACACACTATTTAGTCATTAACCATACCACTGCATAGGTTTTTTTTTTTTTTTTCAATTATAAAACACAAGACAGAAACTTAGACATCATATAAGTGATTCATTTGGGCACTAGGAAAATACAATAAGAATAATTTGAGTAAGAAAAATAAGAATAATAATGAAAATAAAAAAAGGTTTAACCCTCTGGAGTCTAAGGGTATTTTTGTCATACTTGGATATCCCTGGATATCTGTTCACTACCCAGTTATCTCTTGGAAGAGTGGTGAGATCAAACATTGGTCACAATTCTGTTTCTCTAAGTGTCTAAATAACATCATTTCTAAGCCTTGTCTCACTACCAGTACTGAAAGTCCAGAGTGTAAGCCTGTCACCATATCATCCTATTACCAAAACCTTTAAGAAGTCTTCAGCAAGACCAAAGCCACTCAACTGCCAATTTATCGCCCTTGGGATTACGCCATTGATCTCTTACCAAACGCCATGCCATCAAAAAGTAAAGTCTATCCACTGTTATATCCAGAAGGTCAAGCTATGGAAGCATACATCGAAGAAGCTCTCAGTTCTGGTTTCATCCGTCCGTCCACTTCCCCAGCTGCAGCAGGATTCTTCTTCGTACAAAAGAAGGATGGAGGACTACGCCTATGCATCGACTACCGAGGTTTGAACAATGTCACAGTCAAGTTTCGCTATCCATTACTACTTTACTTTTTATAAACTACTTTACTTCTACTTTACGCCATCAGTCCGTAGCAGTGAATGAAGATGTATCATATCGATCACAAGTGCAGTATTGAGGACCTCAAGGCTCAGTACTAGGGCCGTTACTCTTCACGCTTTATATGTTACCCTTTGGAGATATCATCAGGAAACATGGTGTTAGCTTTCACTGTTATGCTGATAATACTGATCTCTATATTTCTTTGCGGCCCAGTGAAACACACCAATTTCAAAAAATAATGGAATAATCGATATAAAAAACTGGATGACGAGTAATTTCTTACTGTTAAATTCTGAAAAAAACAGAGGTGTTAATTATAGGACCTCAAAACTTTGCATGTAATAACCTAGAACACTGTCTAAGACTTGATGGCTGCTCTGTCAATTCTTCGTCATCAGTTTGGAACCTAGGTGTGCTATTTGATCGCAATCTTTCCTTAGAAAGCCACGTTTCTAGCATTTGTAAAACTGCATTTTTCCATCTCAAAAATATATCTGAATTACGGCCTATGCTCTCAATGTAAAATGTAGGAATGTTAATTCATGCATTTTTTATTTATTTTTTTATTTGTCAGGGACAATGCAAAAGAGACACATTTTTATTTATTTTTATTTATCCTTTATTTAACCAGGAGAAGCCCATTGAGATTAAAAATCTCTTTTGCAAGGGAGACCTGGCCAAGATAGGCAGCTGAATTACATCACATCATTACATACGTACAAAGACACACACTCAAAAAACCATGAAAATAAAATATTAATTAATAGAAACAGTTTGAAAGCCAATTATGCACTTACAATGAAATCTCAATTAAAAACATTGACATGTGAGGGAGTCCAACTCAAAACATCTCATTCTTAACTTAAAAACACTCAAAGGAATCAATTTACTAAGTTTTAAGTTGTTCTGCAGCAAATTCCATGTAAAAGGAGCAGAATAAACAAAGGCCTTTTTACCCAGCTCAGTACTGATATGTGGGACAGAAAACAAGACAACAGCCTGAGAACGCAGAGAGTAATGACCAGCACTTTTTTTCATAAGAAGTGAACATAAATAGGATGGAAGCACACCAAGAATAGCCTTATATATAAATATGTACCTGTTGTAACAGGTACCAATAACTTGAACCGATGTGTTGCATATAGGGTTTCTAGCTTAAGCTAATTTGCAACCCCTGTCCCTGGTTTATGACCTCAAGGTTAGATTATTGTAATGCTTTATTGGGTGGTTGTTCTGCACACTTATTAAACAAACTACAGCAAGTCCAAAATGCAGCTGGAAGAGTCCTTACAAGAACCAGGAAGTATGACCATATTAGCCCGGTTCTGTCAACACTGCACTGGCTCCCTATCAAACATCGTATAGATTTTAAAATATTGCTTATTACTTATAAAGCCCTGAATGGTTTAGCACCTCAGTATTTGAATGAGCTCCTTTTACATTATAATCCTCTACGTTCGTTACATTCTCAAAACTCAGGCAATTTGATAATACATAGAATATCAAAATCAACTGCGGGCGGCAGATCATTTTCCTATTTGGCACCTAAATTCTGGAATAACCTACCTAATATAGTTCGGGAGGCAGACACACTCTTGCAGTTTAAATCTAGATTAAAGACCCATCTCTTTAACCTGGCTTACACATAACATACTAATATGCTTTTAATATCCAAATCCGTTAAATTATTTTTTAGGTTGCATTAATTAGGTAAACCGGAACTGGGAACACTTCCCATACCACCTAACGTACTTGCTACATCATTAGAAGAATGGAATCTACGCTAATATTAATCTGTTTCTCTCTTATTCAGAGGTCACCATAGCCACCAGATCCAGTCTGTATCCAGATCAGAGGGTCACTGCAGTCACCTGGATCCAGTACGTATCCAGACCAGATGGTGGATCAGCACCTAGAAAGGACCTCTACATCCCTGAAAGACAGCTGAGACCAGGACAACTAGAGCCCCAGATACAGATCCCCTGTCTCAGATGACCACCAGGACAAGACAACAGGAAACAGATGATTCTTCTGCACAATCTGACTTTGCTGCAGCCTGGAATTGAACAACTGAGCCTGGTTTCTCCCAAGGTTTTTTTCTCCATTCTGTCACCGATGGAGTTTCGGTTCCTTGCCACTGTCGCCTCTGGCTTGCTTAGTTGGGGACACTTCATCTACAGTGATATCGTTGACTTGACTGCAAATAAGTGCACAGACACTATTTAAACTGAACAGAGATGACATCACTGAATTCAGTGAAGAACTGCCTTTAACTGTCATTTTGCATTATTGACACACTGTTTTCCTAATGAATGTTATTCAGTTGCTTTGACGTAATGTATTTTGTTTAAAGCGCTATATAAATAAAGGTGACTTGACTTGACTAGTTCCTGCAGCACTTGAACAGCTCAAAGAAGCTAAGATTTATACCAAACTAGATTTAAGAAGTGCTTATAACCTCGTTAGAATCAGAGAGGGTGACGAAATCTGCTTTTCTCACCTGCGGTATTTCAGTCCTTCATTAATGAGATTTTCAAAGATGTCTTGAACAAATTTATGGTGGCTTATATTAATGATATCTTGATCTATTCCAAGTCTGAAGAGGAACACAAGGGTCATGTCAGAACAGTACTTACCAGGCTGTTAGAGAATCAACTCTATGTCAAGGCAGCGAAATGTGAATTCCATGTGCAACGAACATCTTTTCAAGGCTACAACTTCAGTCATCAGGGTGTGGTAATGGACATATCCAAGAACACGGCAGTCACCGAATGGCCACAACCCACCACAGTGATGGAGCTTCAACGCTTTCTGGGTTTGCCAATTTCTACCGTTGATTTACAAGGAACTACAGCATCACAGCAGCCCCTCTGACATCACTGTTAAAAGGTAAACCTTCAAAGTTGAAATGGACTGCCCGAGCTATACAAGCATTTTCTAACCTCAAAAACAGCTTTACCACTTGAAACACCCTGACCCCAACTTGCCATTCGTACTGGAAGTTGATGCCTCCGACTGCAGAATAGGTGCAGTGCTCTCCCAACGCCACGGACAACCAAGCAAGCTTTTCCCCTGTGCTTACTTTTCAAGAAAACTCACGGACGCTGAGCATAATTATGATGTCAGAATCAAGGAGGGTTCCACTCACCCCTTCTAGGCAATCACTGATCATAAGAACCTTGAATAGATCAAGAGTGCTAAGAGACTAAATCCTCGCCAAACTCGCTGGTCCTTTTTTTTTTAGCAGGTTCCAATTCACCGTGACCTACGGCCCTGGCAGTAAAAATAGCAAAGCAGACACTCTTTCCAGGAGACAAGACCATCCACTGACAGATCACCAACCTGAATCTATCCTGCCACCATCCCTCATCATAGCACCAGTCACTTGGGACTTGATGGATGAGATTCAATGAGAACAACACAACAAACCAGCACCTCGGGGTTGTCCCGCTAACAAACAATATGTTCCTGTCAGGCTTCGACTACGTGTCATGCAGTGGGTCCATATGCACTATGTTCCGGGCATCCAGGTATCTCTCGCAAAATACACCTCATGCAAAATTCCTTCTGGTGGCCAGCTTTGGTTAAAGATGTTTTTAAAAAATTTAAATGTTTTTGTTTTTTAATGATAGCCGTGATCATATAGTAATAGCAAGCTTATTTGGGCTGATTTGCACTAATACAGATGTTTATCATGCCGATGCATTCACATTCAACATAATACACTCACATATATAAAAATTGTTGAAATATAAAACAAGCAAAGAAAAAGGAGCTGCGTTTTTGGTTAAATGGTTAAAGATGTAACAAATTACGTCAAGTCATGTTCTGTGTGTGCACAGTCAAAAACCCCCAAGGAACTTCCATCTGGTCTGTTACAACCATTTCTCATACCTCAGAGACCTTGGTCACACCTAACGATAGACTTTGTCACAGTTCTACCCCCATCTGATGGATTTACCACAATCTTAGTAATCATTGACCGCTTCTCCAAGGCTTGTAGACTCATACCTCTGAAAGGTCCTCCCACAGCTATGGATACTGCTCAAGCGATGTTCCACAACGTCTTCAGGATTTATGGTATTCCCGAAGACATTGTTTCTGACCAAGGAACCCAGTTCATGTCCCAGGTATGGAGAGCATTCTGTAAACAATTGGACATTAATGTCAGTTTAACTTCAGGTTACCACCCACAATCGAATGGTCAAGTGGAGAGGCTGAATCAGGAGATTGGCAGATACCTCAGGTCATACTGTGGACGTGAACAGCATCGGTGGTCAGAGTTCCTTCCATGGGCAGAGTACGCGCAAAATTCATTGAGACATTCATTCCACTGGTCTTACACCATTCCAGTGCATGCTAGGATACCAACCCTTCATGGCCTGGAGAACCATCACTAGTACCAGCAGTCGATGACTGGATTCACCATAGCGAGAGGGTGTGGGACAGCGCTCATGTGCGTCTGCAAAGAGCTGTCAGGAATCAAGAGATTCAAGCGAATCGACAACATTGCCAACATCCTCCCTACCAACCTGGACAAAGGGTCTGGCTCTCCACACGGGACCTCAAGTTACGGCTGCCTAGCAGGAAGCTCAGCCCATGGTACGTAGGCCCATTCAAGATCTTAAGACATATTAATGCGGTCACTTATGAACTTGAGCTTCCCGTTAATTACTGCATCTATCCCTCCTTCCATGTTTCCCTCCTGAAACCATTCCACCCGGATGCTGACCCCAACGTCGGGAACAGGAAGCCACCTCTACTGCTGGACATTGATGGAACCCCGGCATATACGTGGGACGTCCTCATAAAGCACCAGGAGGCGCTCGTAGAGGGGGGGATTCTGTAACGCCACGCCAGCAGAGGGAGCCCTTGCCCGAATACTGACTGTGTTCCGCTTCCTCTGCTTCACCTTCATTTTCTGTTTGGTGGACATTTAAGCGTGGCCTTAATTTGACTTTGCAAAGTATTGCCAGCCTGTCTGCCTTACCGAGCGTTATTCCCATTGCCATAGTTTGCCTAATTGTGTATGATCTTTGCCTGGTTACCCTGTCTCTGCCTTTTGGATTGCCCACTGTTTTGTTGCTTGGACTGGACTGCCTATCTGTGTATGTACCCTGCCTGCCTCACGTTGATGATTCTCTGTCTACTGTTTTGGATTTGTCTGCTGTGGATTTCATTAAACAATGCACATGGATTCTAATATCGCCTCAGCGTCCTTACAATGTGCTGATGGCCAGTTATACAGATGGTAATAACACAAATGTGCCATAAAATAAATTATCCACTCTCTCCATTCATATAGACAAGTTCACTTTGATAGCCGTGATCATATAGTAATAGCAAGCTTATTTGGGCTGATTTGCACTAATACAGATGTTTATCACGCCGATGCATTTACATTCAACATAAAACACTCACATATATAAAAATTGTTGAAATATAAAACAAGCAAAGAAAAAGGAGCTGCGTTTTTCCCGAGAATCCTATTGTCTTTGCAAATTTTCCAGACAAGGGGAGATTTGAGGCATATTTCAAATTTAAACAAGTGTAAAAAGCACCTGTGTCCAACATTACAAGAGTGTTTTTCCCTCTATTTTAATCTGCATAATAGGCTCTTGATCAGCTTTAGTTGTTAAAATTGGAAGCTTACTCTCCCCTTTAGAATTCTCTGGGCACCCCTCTGGACCTCGGTTAGGCTGTTGCCAGCTCACCCCCTTCCACTCTGAGGCTGCTGTTGTCATGGAAAAGTTGGACAGCTATTTGTATTGTGCTCGGGCTGTCCACAGGCCCAACACACACTTGGAGGACCAATATAAGGCTTGACTCTTCCTCACTGGCCTCGCTGTATGGGTTTATTTTCCATCCCATTTGTACTGGATGTTGAGTATAAACATACCAAACAGGATCAATCAATCAATCAATCAATCAATCAATCAATCACCTTTATTTATATAGTGCTTTAAACAAAATACATTGCGTCAAAGCACTGAACAACATTCATTTGGAAAACAGTGTCTCAATAATGCAAAATGATAGTTAAAGGCAGTTCATCATTGAATTCAGTTATGTCATCTCTGTTCAGTTTAAATAGTGTCTGTGCATTTATTTGCAATCAAGTCAATGATATCCCTATAGATGAAGTGACCCCAACTAAGCAAGCCAGAGGCGACAGCGGAAAGGAACCAAAACTCCATTGGTGACAGAATGGAGAAAAAAACCTTGGGAAAAACCAGACTCAGTTGGGGGGCCAGTTCTCCTCTGACCAGACGAAACCAGTAGTTCAATTCCAGGCTGCAGCAAAGTCAGATTGTGCAGAAGAATCATCTGTTTCCTGTGGTCTTGTCCTGGTGGTGCTCTGAGACAAGGTCTTTACAGGGGATCTGTATCTGGGGCTCTAGTTGTCCTGGCCTCCACTGTCTTTCAGGACAGTAGAGGTCCTTTCTAGGTGCTGATCCACCATCATGTCTGGATACGTACTGGATCCAGGTGACTTGCAGTGACCCTCTGATCTGGATACAGACTGGATCCCTGTGGCCACGGTGACCTCGGAACAAGAGATAAACGGGCAAATATTAGCGTAGATGCCATTCTTCTAATGATGTAGCAAGTACATAGGGTGTTATGTGATGTGTTTCCGGTTCTGGTTTACCTAATTAATGCAGCCTAAAAATCCTTAAACGGATTTGGATATTAAAAGCATATTAGTATGTTATGTGTATGCCAGGTTAAAGAGATTGGTCTTTAATCTAGATTTAAACTGCAAGAGTGTGTCTGCCTCTCGAACAAAGTTAGGTTGTTACGTAACACAGAGACAGGATGTAATCGCAAGGCGTGTTTATTAACCAAGCTCAAAAGTCAGGAAGTCACAGAAAATACAGGGCAACACAGGGGCGGACACAAGGCAGATGGCACGGTGACACAGGGACCTCGGTGGGCAACGATAATGGTGCTGCTTCGGTGATGATCTCTCGAATCCCGGTGAGTGCGCAATCCTCGTGAAGGTGAAAGTAATAATCCAGAGAAGCGTGAAGATCCAAGACGACGACGACAACAGGAAGACTCAGGCAGGAACTAGGACACAGGAAACAGGTAAGGGAGCACACCAGGGAGAAACAAGGGTCTGACAACATGAAACACCAGTTACTGCACTTATATAGGCCACAAACAAATGAA
Organism: Carassius auratus; assembly: GCF_003368295.1. NCBI lineage: Eukaryota > Metazoa > Chordata > Actinopteri > Cypriniformes > Cyprinidae > Carassius > Carassius auratus. The sequence continues at coordinate 29,050,963 of NC_039250.1, forward strand.
ACCAGCTGGCACTGCTGATCATCGCTGATCAGTGACCACGCCCATAGACACACACATAACAACACGATAGACGAGAGAGAGAGAGTGAATTCATGAACCGTGACATAGGTAGGTTATTCCAGAGTTTAGGCGCCAAATAGGAAAAGGATCTGCCGCCCGCAGTTGATTTTGATATTCTAGGTATTATCAAATTGCCTGAGTTTTTAGAACGTAGCGGACGTAGAGGAGTATAATGTAAAAGGAGCTCATTCAAATACTGAGGTGCTAAACCATTCAGGGCTTTATAAGTAATAAGCAATATTTAAAAATCTATACAATGTTTGGTAGGGAGCCAGTGCAGTGATGACAGGACCGGGCTAATATGGTCATACTTCCTGGTTCTAGTAATAACTCTTGCTGCTGCATTTTGGACTAGCTGTAAGTTGGTTTACTAAGCATGCAGAACAACCACCCAATAAAGCATTACAATAATCTAACCTTGAAGTCATAAATGCATGGATTAACATTTCTACATTTGACATTGAGAGCATAGGACATAAATTATATATTTTTGAGATGGAAAAATGCAGTTTTACAAATGCTAGAAATGTGGCTTTCTAAGGAAAGATTGCGATCAAATAGCACACCTAGGTTCCTAACTGATGACGAAGAATTGAGAAAGCAACCATCAAGTCTTAGACAGTGTTCTAGGTTATTACAAGTAGAGTTTTAGGTCCTATAATTAGCACCTTTGTTTTTTCGGAATTTAGCAGTAAGAAATTTCTCGTCATCCAATTTTTTATATCGACTATGCATTCCATTATTTTTTCAAATTGGTGTGTTTCACCAGGCCGCAAAGAAATATAGAGCTGAGTATCATCAGCATAACAGTGAAAGCTAACACCATGTTTCCTGATGATATCTCCCAAGGGTAACATAAAAAGCGTGAAGAGTAGCGGCCCTAGTACTGAGCCTTGAGGTACTCCATACTGCACTTGTGATCGATATGATACATCTTCATTCACTGCTACGAACTGACTGCGGTCATATAAGTATGATTTAAACCATGCTAATGCAGTTCCACTGATGCCAACAAAGTGTTCAAGTCTATGCAAAAGAATGCTGTGGTCAATTGTGTCAAATGCAGCACTAAGATCCAATAAAACTAATAGAGATACACCCACGATCAGATGATAAGAGCAGATCAATTGTAACTCTAAGGAGAGCAGTCTCAGTACTATGATACGGTCTAAATCATGACTGGAAATCCTCACATATACCATTTTTCTCTAAGAAGGAATATAATTGTGAGGATACCACCTTTTCTAGTATCTTGGACAGAAAAGGGAGATTCGAAATTGGTCTATAATTAACTATTTCTATGGGGTCAAGTTGTGGTTTTTTTATGAGAAGCTTAATAACAGCTAGTTTGAAGGTTTTGGGGACATATCCTAATGACAATGAGGAATAAATAATAGTCAGAAGAGGATCTATGACGTCTGGAAGCACCTCTTTTAGGAGCTTAGATGGTATAGGGTCTAACATACATGTTGTTGGTTTAGATGATTTAACAAGTTTATACAATTCTTCCTCTCCTATAGTAGAGAATGAGTGGAACTGTTCCTCAGGGCATCTATAGTGCACTGTCTGATGTGATACTGTAGCTGACGGCTGAATGATTGCAATTTTATCTCTAATAGTATCGATTTTAGAAGTAAAGTAGTTCATAAAGTCATTACTGCTGTGGTGTTGGGAAATGTCAACACTTGTTGAGGCTTTATTTTTCGTTAATTTAGCCACTGTATTGAATAAATATCTGGGGTTATGTTTGTTTTCTTCTAAAAGAGAATAAAAGTAATCAGATTTAGCAGTTATTAATGCTTTTCTGTAGGATATGTTACTATCCCGCCAAGCAATACGAAATACCTCTAGTTTTGTTTTCTTCCAGCTGCGCTCCATTTTTCGGGCTGCTCTCTTTAGGGTGCGAGTATGCTCATTATACCATGGTGTCAAACTGTTTTCCTTAATCTTCCTTAAGCGTAAAGGAGCAACTTTATTTGAAGTGCTAGAAAAGAGAGAGTCCATAGTTTCCGTTACATCATCAAGTTGTTCTGAGGTTTAGGATATGCTAAAGAATTTGGATACATCAGGAAGATGTTAAAAAGCAGTGTTTTGTGGTAGAAGTGATGGTTCTACGATACTTGTAACAAGAAGTAGAATTTACAATTTTGGCTATATGAAGTTTGCACAGAATTAAATAATGATCTGAGATATCATCACTTGGCTGAATAATTTCAACACTATCAACATCAATTCCATGTGACAGTATTAAATATAGAGTATAATTTCGACAATGAGTAGGTCCTGAAAGATGTTGTCTAACACCAATAGAGTTCAGAATGTCTATAAATGCTGATCCGAATGCATCTTTATCATTATCAACATGGATATTAAAATCACCAACTATTAAAACTGTATCTGCAGCCCGAACTAACTCGGATGTCATCGGATGAAATCACCAAACTCAAACTAAAGTCTGTATGGTGGCCTGTATACAGTAGCCAGTACAAGCATAACAGGGGATTGATCATTAACATTTGTTTCTCTGGATAATGTTAAATGAAGCACCATTACTTCAAACAAGTTATACTTGAAGCCTGCCCTCTGAGAAATCCTGAAAACGTTGTTATAAATTGAAGCAACACCTCCACCTTTGCCTTATAGACTCGGCTCATGTTTATAACAGTGATCTTGGAGGGTGGACTCATTTAAAATAATGTAATCATCAGGTTTTAAACAGGTTTCTGTCAAACAGAGCACATCTAGATTATGATTAGTGATCATATTATTTACAAAAAGTGTTTTCGTAGTGTAGCAGAAATGACTTGAACCAGACAAATTACAGAGTCGATCAGGGCTGTGGGAGAAACATGAGCCAAATTCCTCAGTAAGGCAACAGGAAGTCATAAAACATTTTGTGCCACAAGTCCCAAGCAAGATAACCAACCAACCAATGCTTTCACAGAACAGCTTTCAACATTAACACCACTAGAACAATTATTGACAATTTCAATGCGGAGAAGAGATTTGTCAAATTTGTTGTTCGTAATTGATAAGCAACGCCGGACATCATGTGTAAACCCATGAGAGTACTACACAAGATCTTTTGACTTCCCCCACCCAGCAGAACCAGACTGAAATTCCTAAGGGGGAAGGGCCTTTGAACCTCTGGTCTCCACAGAAATCTTTGTCAAGAGAATGGCAAATAAACTGTCTTTTCTACATATATGGACCAAAATGAACAACAAAATGACTTCTAAATGAATATCAGTCCATCACTTAACTCCATATTCATTTATATGTAACCCACACATTTGACTATCATGTTATAATCACTTATTGTGTATGTCTTTTGATAACTATGGGATAGCTTAAGGATACATATTCATGTCTAGTATCGATGTAATCGAATCTGCTTGCTTGAAATAGTCCTGACAATCAGTTATTTGTCAAATATATCATATTCTTGTTATAGGAATCATGTCCAAAATTAGACCCTGCAAGAGCGGCAAAATTCGGACCACATGCTTGGTAAGATAATATGATTTATGATACACCCGAGCCAAGACAATATCTGATTGGTCAAGACAACATTTGAGGTGTGTCCAACAGGCCAGTTTAAATACTTAGGACACCATAAAATCTTGCTTTTAGTTGTTAGCCTTGCTTCTGCTACTAGTCATGCCTGCTTTTAGTTTTAGCTTTTAGCTTTTAGCTTTGCTTCTTAGCTTTAGCTTTTAGCCATGCTGTTTGTCATCACTGTTCTTTGAGCGCGGTTCCAGCGTGCTACAGCCTGCACGCCTGCTGCTACTTAGCCACAATGAGAAGGAACACAACCTAGTCTCGTCAAACTTTACTTCTTTTCTTTTTTGTTTGAGAGTTTCGTGTTCTGAGTTAAGTTTGTAACGTTGAGTTCAACTTAAACCAGCCACACACATTTTCAGCCAACGCCCAACATGGGCTTCCCAAGACGTCACTTCAACGACTACTGAACTTCCAGCCAATCAGCGACATCGGGATACCCCTTTCAACGACAACAAAGGGGACTCCCTTTTCACAGGAGACGCAAGTAACTTTACCTCAAGACTGTGACCTTTACTGGTGTATCTTATATAATTTTAACCTCATTGAGGAACTCGATGCGAAGGTTAATTAAGTGATTGATGGCTGTTCATGTCTATGTAATTTAACGTATTGCTGTAAACTTGGGATTCCATATTTCCATTCTCTTAAACTCATCTTTCCCTAACTTTTGATCTTCCTGCAACTTGTGTGAATGTCTGAGTGCGTGTGTTTATGTGTTAGATTAGTTTATATGTCTTAGATTTATCTAATAAAGCCTTATTCATATTGAAAAGAGAAGTATCTTGTGTTTTGTGATTACAAGTTAATGTCTTAAACTCCCGATCGTGTTACTGTGCTAATTGATAGTATTTTCACTATACTTTGGGTATTAATACCCAGCGCAGATTTGATGTTAAACGGCTCGTTCAGTGAATCGCAGGGCGTCTGAATGATCAGCAGTTAAATAGTGATTCTGTTCAAATTCCCTTTAAAATCTTAAATTATTCCCTTTGAGAAAAACTGACCTGTTTCCCTTACAGTAGAAAGGGATCTGATATTCAATAAGCCAAGCTTTATCATTTATCCGTATTGCTTCTGTTTCTTATTTGTTGAACCTGGAGAAAATTATAGTTTAATTAGAAGACACTGTAACGCTGAGTCGGAGACGTTATGATCCATAAGCAGCTTTATTTCAATAATCCACAGAGTAAACAGAAACAGGTCAATCAGGGGCGTTAGATGCAATGTAGACAGATCACAATCATAAACCTTGATAGAGCATAGAATCAGGGCTGGCGGCTGGCAGGCAGAGGCGAGAGAACAAGGCAGAGGTCGATAAGGCAGGCGGCAGAGAATCAGAGTCCAATGAACAGTCCAGGTCATACACGGAAGATCCAACAGTGGGGAAACGCTCGGTAATGTCTGCATGGGCAAAACAAGACTTCGCGTTTGAGTGAACAGGGTGAGTTCCTTAAATAGGGGCTGAAGATGAGCGACACCTGTGCAGGTAATCAGCCCCAGGTACGGGGTGTATGGGAAATGTAGTTTGAAGGAGGTTAATACTCAGGTGACGGTTCCCTCTGGTGGTGATCGGAGAGAGCCACAGAGGCTGTGTTTGTGACAGACACGGCACGTTTCTTTATTTCCGTTTTGTCACCCGTCTATGGCGTCATATAAACTTTGACCCCTCTAGTTTATCTAACTTCCTGCAGAACCGCCAAATACAAAGGTGAACAGAAACAAAGACGAGACGAAGAAGAAAAAGTAGTAACCTTGATTGAGACTATTATATTTTATATTTATATTCGTATTTAAACCTCAATCAATAACTTAGTTATGGATCATGATTATGCTTTGCCTGCACGTTCTGCGAAGCGCAAACGCATGGGTAAAATAAATGACCCGAGATAGTTTTGGGACAAGAGAAGCTACAAGACATGGGTAAATATTGGAGTTGCATTTCCAAGATAGAGAGAGCTTTGTGACAAGCTGAAACTACAGAGAGATGCCGAACTCGCTTGCATTCTGATAAACAGGTATGCATCCATTCAGCTAACTGTATCTATCCGTATATTTTGTGAAACGATATGATGTCTTGTGTAAAACGCAGACAGACTAGCTCTCATGTAAATCTACATTTGTTCTATATCTAGCTGAATAAAGTAGCTTCAAATGCAGTTCTCTAACTTGTTCGATATCATAGTATAACGTATTTATAATTAACGAAAGGCGGCGGTGTTTTTTAACATATATTACTAATAGCTAGATGGAATATTGATTTGATAGGGGTCTCATAATTCATATAGACGGTTTCATCGGGCGCACGCGCCTGGACCTAAGTTAACTTCCGGTCTGTGTTGTGTATATTGGTCTGGCTGCAGTGCCTTCTACAAACGCAGTTAAAGACAAGGTGATGAGTAGACTGAAGTTGGGCTCAGGTGGTTGTGCTGTGGGATGTGTTTCCCATACATTTATTTATTTTTGGAGATTCACCACAATTTTAAAACTTTAAAAAAATTGTAAACTTTTTTTCAAAAAGGCTTCATTGAGTAACGTTAAGTACTGCACGTTTAATAATAATAATTCCTTACATTTATATGTTTAAAAATCAAAGCGAGGCACAGGTGTTTTTATATCGTTGTATTTCTGAAGGAAGACTTGCATGTTACATGTATGAGCGTACCAGCTCTGCTTCATTTACAGCTGTTACTGGGGAAACCTCTATTTCTCGCGCTTTATGTCTATGGTTTAAAACATCTACTGTTGGCAAATAATGAAATGCATTTTCATTAAGTCCGCCTGATCCACGCAGCAAACATTTTGTTTTTTATCAAAAAATATCTACTCTAGAGGGACTTGGCTGTTGTTATTGATTCTATTTGGAAGTCTACCGGAAGTTAAGTTAGGTCCACAAAAGCGCTCATGCGCAGTAACGTTTGTTTATGTTGTTGCCGTTGAAACCGTCTATATCTCTCCTTTCGAAAAGACGTGATTGTCAAAATACTAAGTTAGAATGAGTGAGGAATGATAGGGAGCGACAGAGCACGTGTTCCAATGAACAACGTCATCAAAGTATGTCTTATGTTATTATTTTGATTGAGTGACCCCTGGTGGCCAAAAATTCCATACTGCGCGTTTAACTTGGTTTGGATGTTTTTTGTATTTTCTAGTTTGGGGAATAGACACAGTCTCTATAGTGTGATATCTAGGTGAAAAAGTCTATGTGCTGAGAATTAACTGACCTCTGTGACGGGAGGCAGCTAGCAGACGGTCGGTTTAGCCAGTCTGTCTGCTTCCTGACCTGGGCCCCAGTTAGTCAAGTATAAACTCTAAGACTACCCCAGGAAGGATTAAGACCATCTCTTTTAAACAGGTCAGGTCTGCCCCAAAAGCTCGTCCAATTGTCTATGAAACCTATGTTAATCTGTGGGCACCACTTAGATCCAGCCATTGAGTGATGACAGTCTGCTATGCATCTCATCACCACGGTAAGCAGGGAGGGGACAAGAGCATATTACAGTGTCTGACATTGTGCTTGCAAGTTCACACACCTCTTTAATGTTATTTTTAGTGATCTCCGACTGGCGAAGTCGAACATCATTGGCGCCAGCATGAATAACAATCTTACTGTATTTACGTTTAGCATTAGCCAGCACTTTTAAATTTGCCAAGATGTCAGGCGCTCTGGCTCCCGGTAAACATTTGACTATGGTGGCTGGTGTCTCTATATTCACGTTCCGTACAATAGAATCACCAATAACTAGAGCACTTTCATCAGGTTTCTCAGTGGGTGCATCACTGAGTGGGGAGAACCTGTTTAAAGTTTTGATCAGAACAGAAGAGCGGTGTTTTGACCCACGACTACGCTGCCTCACCGTCACCCAGTTGCCCTGCTGCAGGGGCTCTGTTTCCAGAACCGAACAATGTACAGGAATCCCTGAGCTAGACGCATCCGAAGATGTATCTAGAGCCCCAACATTCTTACTGTCCTCAATTAAAGTTTGGATGCGTGTCTCTAATTCTGAAATCTTCTCTGTCAGCCTAACTATTTCCTTGCATTTATCACATGTGAATTCCTCATCAGCGACATAGATAGATAAACTGAACATGTGGCAAGAGGTGCAAATAAAAATAGCAGGAGAAGCCATTATTCACCGTGCTTGATGAAATATTCTTACTGCGGTTGTTTGATGAAAACTTGTGAAGACTTGTGAAAAACACTTAAAAAAACAGAGAGTGATAGTAAGATAAAGATTCTAGACAAAAAATAATATAAAATAAGACGATTTGCTACAGAAGGCCAACAGGAAGTAGAGAAAACATTGTCCAACAGCGACACCTGCAGGCAGGGTCATTACTGAAAGAGTGGTTACCTGTAGCCGAAGAACCGCTTCTCAATATTATTAACTAGGTCACGTCCCAAAACCATTTAAACTGGTGATTATTAAGCCTCTTATTAAGAAACCAAAGCTAGATCCTAGTGAACTGGCAAATTATAGGCCTATTTCAAATCTTCCATTTATGTCTAAAATTTTAGAAAAAGTTGTGTCTGCTCAATTGAGCTCCTTCCTGCAAAAAAGATGATCCGTATGAAGAATCTCAGGTTTCAAGCCCCACCATAGTACAGAAAAGCTATGACTCATTTTTGCGTCAGATCAAGGCTGCATCTCATTGCTAGCTTTACTTGATCTTAGTGCTGCGTTCGACACCATAGATCATGACATACCCATAGATAGATTACAAAACTATACAGGTACTCAAGGGCAAGCTCTAAGATGGTTTAAATCCTACCTGTCCGATCGATACCATGTTGTTTATTTAAATGGAGAGTCATCTTATTTATCACCAGTAAAATATGGAGTGCCACAAGGATCCGTGCTAGGTCCCCTTCTATTGTCAGTATACATGTTGCCCCTTGGTAATATTATTCGAAAATACGGGATTAGTTTGCACTGTTATGCTGATGATACTCAGCTATATATCTCAACAAGACCAGATGAAGTTTCTAAATTATCTAAGCTAACAGAGTGTGTTAAAAATGAAAAAAAAATGGATGACCAATTATTTTCTCCTATTAAATTCAGATAAGACAGAGATAATAATTATTGGACCAAAAAATTGTACACAGAATCTTGTAGATTACAATTTGCAACTAGATGGATGTACTGTTACTTCCTCTACAGTCAAAAAATCTGGGTGTTATATTAGACAGCAACTTGTCTTTTGAAAATCATATTACCCATGTTACAAAAACTGCATTCTTCCATCTTAGAAAAATTTCCTAGCTACAAAACATGTTACCTGTTTCTGATGCAGAAGAGCTAGTTTATGCATTCATGACCTCTAGACTGGACTATTGTAATACCCTTTTAGGTGGTTGTCCTGCATCTTCAATAGACAAGCTACAGGTAGTCCAAAATGCAGCAGCTAGAGTCCTTACCAGGTCAAGAACATATGATCATATTACCCCAATTTTACAGTCTCTGCACTGGTTACCTATTAAGTTCCGAATCAGATACAAATTATCATTACTTACCTATAAGGCCCGAAGTGGTTTAGCTCCTGCGTACCTATCTAGCTTTCTACCACGTTACAATCCATCACGCTCTCCAAGGTGACAAAACGCTGGACTTTTGGTAGTTCCTAGTATAGCAAAGTCCACTAAAGGAGGTAGAGCTTTTTCACATTTGAATCCCAACCTCTGGAATAGCCTTCCTGATAATGTTCGGAGTTCAGACACACTCTCTATATTTAAAACGCATCTCTTTTGCCAAGCATTCAAACAATGTATCTCTTAAATTGTGACTGCAGTTGCATCTGATCAAATGCGCATTCTCATTTTTTAGCTTGGGTTAAGCTAATTAATTGCTCTTTGTTGGAACAGCAGCTACACTAATGATGCCTCTATTTGTTTCTATGTTTTGATACAGGATTTACATCCAGTGGTAACTAGCTCCAGTCTGGATCCAGAACACATGAAAAGAGATTATGCTGACCCCTCAGAGGACCCCAGATGATGCAAGCCCTGAATCAACAAACAGAACTAACAAATACTGCTACAAGTGTGACTGCATCATATAATAATTGCTGTTATAATGTTCATCGTCTGGCTGACTATGTCTCATATTAATTTTCTTGAAAAATCCTGTCATATGCGCACAAACTGACAGTCACCACTTATAAGCTACTACTAAATATTGTAGAAACTTAATTTTTCTGTAAAGTAGCTTTGTAATGATTTGTATTATAAAAAGCGCTATAGAAATACATTTGAATTGAAAACTTGAATTGAATTAGTTATGGTCACAGGGCTCAAGTGTTCGTTTGCATGGACTGCTGTAAGTGGGATTGACTGAAGAGTTGGTTGCGGAGCAATTACTGGAGACATCATTGTCATTTGTTCTCCTGCTGCATTTGTTACTGAAGCTTGAATCCTTTTCTTATTTTCATTTGTTAGTACTTCAAGCTGTAAATGAGTTAGTTTACGCTTTAACTCTTTCTCTTGGTTTTTGAGTTTTTGTTCATTTTTTCTGCATTGTTCCACTGCATGAGAGACATGGTAACAAAACTCTATTTTTGTTTAAGAATTTAAACCAACCACATACTCCTGCCTGCTCTTTACAGCTGGCAGCATAGCATCAATCACAGCTTGTCTAAACAATGTTGCTGTAACGTTTGATCAGGCTCCAGTCCACCAGAGGGATCCTTCACCTGAATATTGAACTCTGCCATTTCCTGTTCCTGCCACATCATTTCCTGTCTTGTCATTTCCTGTCACCCTGTATATAAGTTTGTTTGTTTGTAAATTTGTTTGCACTGCCATTTTGCGAAGTATTGCCAGTTCACTGCCTTACTAAGCGTTATTTCATTGTTCCATTGTTGATACTTGTTATGATCTTTGCTTTTGCTCTTTTGACTCACGTTTTTGGATTTGTCTGCCAGTGGATTGTTTTGCCTGTGTTTTGACCCAAGCCTGTGACCTGACCACGAGTTGTGAATATTGTTTGGATTTTATGCTCAGATCCTATAATAAAGACCCGCTTATGGAATCCTCTCAGCCTAAATCCTCCTTACAGAATACTTCGCCGGGTGTGGATCCAGCGGAAGTCTCTCAACTCCTTTCTACCATCGAGTATCAAAAAGATCAGCTGAATGGTTTTCAACACCAGTTGTTGACGCTACAAGCCACCAATGAGCATTTGACACAGTACATTCGGTCTCTCCCTGCCCCACGATCTGACCCAGTAAGATTTGCGTTACCTGATAAGTTTGATGGCTCTCCTGACAACTGTACTGGTTTCCTACGACAGTGTTCTGTCTATTTCTCTAACCAACCTGAAACTTATCACCAAGACCATACAAAGTGTTCATTTATCATGACCTTGCTTACCGGGAAAGCATTAGAGTGGGCTACTGCTGTTTGGGATCATGATACACATATCCAGCAGTCTTATAGTTATTTCACGCAATTGATTCGTGATGTCTTCCAATATCTTGCTGGGGGCATGGATGCAATAACTCATCTAACTCAGTTACGCCAAGACAACAGGCCAGTTTCTGATTATGCTATCCAGTTTCGCACTCTCGCAGCACAAAGTGGGTTTAATGATGTTGCTTTAAAGCACATCTTTTGTTCAAGTCTGTCTGCTAAATTACAAGCAGAATTACTATGTAAAGATGACTCCCTCGACTTCTCCCAGTTTGTTACCCTTGCTATCAAGATTGACAATCTTTTACGAACTCAACCAAGTCCCAAGTCTAAATTCGCTTATGTGCCTACTATTACTGCACAAACACCATGTCAAATCTGTTCCCTCTGAAGCCATGCAAATTGGACGAACTCACTTAACACCTGATGAACGGAGAAGAAGATTACTCAATCAACTCTGTTTCTACTGTGGTGAATCAGGACATCGCTGTTCCAACTGTCCTGTTAAACCTGCTGCAAACCCCTATTCAAGTTATCAAAAGAGTCACATGTTCAATACTTTACAAATCAGTTTATGCTTGTCCCTTCCCATCATTTTGTCAGTTGCTAATGAAAACCATCATTTTTCAGTAGATTCTGGAGCTGCTGCAAATGTGATCCATCAAGATTTAGTTAAGCAGTTGAACATTCCTACAATCAAATGTGAGCCACCTATTGCTGTTACTGCCGTTGATGATGGTCCTGTCGGTAAAGGTCATATCACTCATCAAACACTTCCCATAAAACTTAGAGTTGGCCTGTTTCACATGGAAGAAATCACTCTATATGTTATATCATCACCACGAAACCTAGTTATCCTAGGATATCCTTGGTTGTCTATCCACGAACCACGGTTTTCCTGGAGGGAGAAGTAGTTGGTCAGTTGGTCACCTCATTGTCACTCTCACTGTCTAGAGCTGCCCACCAAGCTTCCAGTCTGCACGACTCATCTAGCCAAGAATCCAACTTCACCACCCACTAATGTCCTTACTGAGTATGCTGACTTAGCCGAGGTGTTTAGCAAAGACAAGGCCACCAAGTTGCCACCTCATCGCCCCTGGGACTGCGCCATTGACCTCCTTCCTAACACCTCTCCACCTAAGAGTCGTGTTTATCCGCTGTCTATTCCTGAAACCAAGGCCATGGAAGAATACATTGAAGAGGCCTTATCTTATGGGTTTATTAGGCCATCCACTTCTCCCGCTGCATCTGGGTTCTTTTTTGTTGACAAGAAAGATGGTGGTTTAAGACATTGTATTGACTATCGAGCACTCAACGCTATCACTGTTAAGAATCGGCATCCTTTGCCTCTTATCCCTTCTTCTCTGGAGCAATTATTTGAGGCCAGCTATTTTACAAAATTGGATCTCAGATCTGCCTACAATCTCATCAGAATCCGTGAGGGTGATGAATGGAAGACGGCTTTTCTCACCAGCAGGGGGCACTACGAGTATTTGGTTATGCCATTTGGGTTGGCCAATGCACCTTCAATCTTCCAGTCCTTCGTTAATGAATATTTCAAGGATCTCTTGAATCAGTATGTGATTGTCTACATAGATGATATTTTGATCTACTCTTGCTCCATGGAGGATCATATCTCTCATGTAAGAACTGTGTTGTCATGCCTACTCCAGAATGGTCTTTTTGACAAGGCGGAAAAGTGTGAGTTTCATGTTACATCAATTAAGTTCCTGGGATACAATATTAGCCATTCAGGAGCTGAGATGGATGACATCAAAGTAAAAGCTGTCACGGACTGGCCCACACCCAGCACTGTTAAGGAGTTACAACGATTTCTAGGATTTGCAAACTTCTACCGTAGATTCATCCGTGATTTCAGTACCATAGCTGCACCTGTCACCTCACTACTTAAAGGAAAACCCAAGAAGTTAGTATGGACAGAGGCAGCTACTTCAGCAATCAATAAGCTCAAGTCCAGTTTCACCACAGCTCCCATTCTTAAGCATCCAGATCCTAAACTTCCCTTCATCGTCGAGGTTGATGCCTCCGACTGTGGAATCGGTGCTGTCCTCTCTCAGCATCATGGAACACCCGGCAAGTTACACCCTTGTGCATTCTTCTCAAGAAAGTTAACTCCAGCCGAAAGAAATTACGATATTGGTAACAAGGAATTATTATCCATCAAGGCCGCTCTTGAAGAATGGAGACACTGGCTAGAAGGCACCCTTCATCCCTTTCAGGTCATTACAGACCACAAAAACCTAGAGTATATCAAGAATGCCAAGTGTTTGAATCCTCGTCAGGCAAGATGGGCACTCTTTTTCACTCGGTTCAATTTCGCAGTCACATACCGTCCAGGGAGCAAAAATAGTAAGGCAGATGCATTGTCACGTATCTATGACTCTGCCAATTCACAGATGAGACCAGAAACCATCTTACCACCATCCATCATCATCGCACCCATCCAGTGGGACATTATGGAAGAGATTCAACATGCCCAACACGAAGAGCCATCCCCTCCAGAGTGCCCAGCTGAGAAAATCTATGTTCCAACCAGTCTGCGTAACAGAACCATTCAATGGGTTCACACATCCCCTGCTTCTGGACACCCTGGAATTAATCGCACCACGGCTTTGGTCAGAAATTCTTTTTGGTGGCACACATTATCTGCAGATGTCAGTAACTATGTACGTGCTTGTCAGATCTGTGCTCAGTCACGAACACCTCAACAATTGCCTGCAGGACTTCTAGAACCGCTACCAATTCCCCAACGGCCCTGGTCACACCTGTCTATTGACTTTGTCACTGATCTGCCTAACTCTCAAGGATTCACCACCATTATGGTCTCCATTGACCGCTTCTCTAAGTCTTGTCGTCTCATTCCATTGAAAGGAATACCCACTGCCATGGAAACTGCCCAAGTTTTGTTCAATCAAGTATTTAGGATTTACGGACTACCAGATGATATTGTGACTGATCATGGGCCACAGTTCACATCCCGTGTTTGGAGAGCTTTTTGCAAACATTTAAACATCAAGTTCAGTCTCACATCTGGCAATCATCCTCAAGATAATGGTCAAGTAGAGCGTCTTAATCAGGAGATTGAGAAGGGAATTGAGGAAGATACTTGAGATCATACTGTAGCCATGAACAGGAGAAATGGAGCATATTCCTCCCATGGGCAGAGTATGACCAAAATTCCCTCACTCACTCTTCAACTGGGCTTACCCCCTTCCAATGTGTTCTTGGATATCAGCCTCCTCTGTTTCCCTGGTCTGGGGAGCCATCTGAAGTGTCTGCTGTGGATGATTGGATTAGAAGAAGTGAACAGGTCTGGGACAATGCTCATGTCCGTCTCCAGTGGGCTATTCGATCTCAAAAGATCCAAGCTGATCGACACAGACGTCCACATCCTGAGTATCAGCCAGGTCAAATGGTGTGGCTTTCCACTCGTGACCTACGCCTGAAACTCCCATGCAAGAAATTAAGTCCAAGGTACGTTGGTCCTTTTAAGATTATACGTCAAGTTAATCCTGTTACATACCGTTTAGAGTTGCCTGCTAATTACCGCATCTCTCCGTCCTTTCATGTGTCCCTCCTGAAACCGGCCCACGGCCCATTGAGCCCCGAAACCACTGACAAAGAACCGCCTCCACCGCTTGAGATCGAGGGAGCTCCTGCCTACCTAGTCCGGGAGATCCTAGATTCTTGCAGGAGGAGGGGTCAGATGCAATATCTCATTGACTGGGAGGGATACGGCCCGGAGGAAAGATCGTGGATATCAACTAAGGACATCTTGGATTCATCGCTTATTAGAGACTTTCACCAAACTCACCCAGATCATCCGGCACCCAGACCAAGGGGTCGTCCTAGAAGAACACCTAGAGGTGTTCCTAGGGGGAGGGAATCTGTAACGTTTGATCAGGCTCCAGTCCACCAGAGGGAGCCTTCACCTGAATGTTGAACTCTACCATTTCCTGTTCCTGCCACATCATTTCCTGTCTTGTCATTTCCTGTCACCCTGTATATAAGTCATTTGTTTGCACTGCCATTTTGCGAAGTATTGCCAGTTCACTGCCTTACTAAGCGTTATTTCATTGTTCCATTGTTGATACTTGTTATGATCTTTGCTTTTGCTCTTTTGACTCACGTTTTTGGATTTGTCTGCCAGTGGATTGTTTTGCCTGCGTTTTGACCCAAGCCTGTGACCTGACCACGAGTTGTGAATATTGTTTGGATTTTATGCTCAGATCCTATAATAAAGACCCGCTTATGGAATCCTCTCAGCCTAAATCCTCCTTACAGTTGCTATTAATGGGTCTCTTTCTGGATCCCCCTCAGTTTCTTGCTTCCATCTTTTCAGCTATTTCTGAACATATGTGGTTAGACTTTCTGTGTCTCCCACCTCTTCTCCCTTTAATGATTTAGGATTCAGTCTGATAGGATGCTCCGCATGCAGTGCCTGCCATACTGCTGGGCGGAAAACAAAAACAATCCTATTTGTTTGTTTGCCCAGGGGATATACTGTCCCTGCTCACCCTTGATTAAAATTGGGAGTTGTGCAGCCAGTGGTCTGAGTGTCCCCTTTTCTCTGCCCTGTTCCCCTTTTCGGTTATCAAATAACTTATTTGCTTGATTCTCATCCTCACTTCTGTACAACAACTTACCCTTTCCTCTCTCCAACTTTTTTAACTCTTTTTTCCTGATTCTATAATTTTCTCTTCTATTTCTTCTTCTATAGCTTGAACTTGTGCTTAAATCTTTCCTAATTGTTTCTAATTCTTCCTCAAATTCCTGGTTTGCTTTCATTTTTTCTAAGGCTGTACGTGTCTGTCTGTAACAATCCATCTGCAAATCTTCTTCACTTTTCTTTCTGGGTTGCCTCTGTGTTTTCATAGCTGGTTCCTTTCTACCTTCCATCTCTATCTGCCCTTCCATCTCCAGATCTCCTGTTACTTCCACTGTTCCCTTGAGGATTGGGAACTCTCCCTTTACTTGCAAATGGGGGGAGGCTCAGAAAATAACCTTTCTTTTTTTCTTGTTATCTTTCCCTGCACCCTTCAGGATTTTCCTAGCCTGTTTTAGACTTTTCAACATATCCTCACACTTTCCAACATGGCTATTATTATTATTATTTTTTTTTTTTTTGCTTCTCTTTTTTCTCTTTTCTTAGCTGCTTAGATGCTTTAAGTTTTCCTCACACAATGCTACATCACATGTCCCTTCCTTTTGCCACTTTGTCATCATATATTTTGTTGTCTTCTGCCATTTGTTTGAGATCTTGTTTATTAGCTCTTTATACAGTGAATATTTTAATCCAATTATTTCCACTGGTGGTACCATAAAATGGTATTACCATAAAAAATAAACTGTGTATATCTATATAGTAATTTAGTAACTATTTTTTTCCTTCCACTTAATTTAACTATTTTAACCAATTCCACCCTAATTTTTATTCTTTATTTTGTGTCATACCTTTTTGAATTTAGTTTATTTTGTCTGATGCATTAACACTTTTTATATGATTTGACAGTCTCAGCTCTATTTTTATACTCTTTATATAACAATTTCTAACAATAATTATTTATCTATTACTTCTCTTTTCTTTGACCCGTTGTCCACACATGTAATCAAGTCAAGTCAAATCACCTTTATTTATGTAGCGCATTAAACAAAATACATTACGTCAAAGCAACTGAACAACATTCATTGGGAAAACAGTTGTCAATTAAGTAAAATGAGAGTTAAAGGCAGTTCATTATTGAATTCAAGTGATGTCATCTCAGTTCAGTTTAAATTGTGTCTGTACAATCCTTTGCAATCAAGTCAGTGATATCACTGTAGATGAAGTCAACTAAGCAAGTCAGAGTTGACAGCAGCAAGGAACCAAAACTCCATCGGTGACAGAACGGAGAAAATAACCTTGTGAGAAACCAGTAACAGTTGGGTTAACCAGTTCTCCTCTGACCAGACGAAACCAGCAGTTCAGTTCCAGGCTGCAGCAAAGTCAGATTGTGCAGAAGAATCATCTGTGGTCTTGTCCCGGTGGTCGTCTGAGACAAGGTCTTTACAAGGGAACTGTATCTGGGGCTCTAATTGTCCTGGTCTCTGCTGTCTTTCAGTGATGTAGAGTCCTTTCTAGGTGCTGATCCACCATCTGGTCTGGATACATACTGGATCCGGGTGTCTGCAATGACCCTCTGATCTGGATACAGACTGGATCTGGTGGCTACGGTGACCTCAGAATAAGAGAGAAACAGACTAATATTAGTGTAGATGCCATTCTTCTAATGATGTAGCAAGTACATTTGGGTGTTATGGGAAGTGCTCCCAGTTCCGGTTTACCTAATTAATGCAGTCTAAAAATTTTGGATATTAACAAATTAGGATATTAGAAGCACATTAGTTTGTTATGTGTAAGCCAGGTTAAAGAGATTGGTTTTTTAATTTAGATTTAAACTGCAAGAGTGTGTCTGCCTCCCAAACAATGTTAGGTAGGTTATTCCAGAGTTTAGGCACCAAATAGGAAAGGGATCTGCCACCCGCAGTTGATTTTGATATTCTAGGTATTTTCCAATTGCATGAGTTTTGAGAATGCAGCGGACGTGGAGGATTATAATGTATCAAGAGCTCATTCAAATACTGAGGTGCCAAACCATTCAAGTAATAAGCAATATTTTTAAATCTGTAAGATTTTTGATAGGGAGCTAGTGCAGTCTTGACAGGACCAGCCTAATATGGTCAAAGTCAAAGTCAAGTCACCTTTATTTATATAGCGCTTTAAACAAAATACATTGCGTCAAAGCAATTGAACAACATTCATTAGGAAAACAGTGTGTCAATGAAGCAAAAAAAAACAGTTAAAGGCAGTTCATCATTGAATTCAGTGATGTCTTCTCTGTTCAGTTTAAATAGTGTCTGTGCATTTATTTGCAATCAAATCAACAATATTGCTGTAGATGAAGTGACCCCAACTAAGCAAGCCAGAGGTGACAGCGGCAAGGAACCGAAACTCCATCGGTGATGGAATGAAAAATAAAAAACCTTGGGAGAAACCAGAACTCTTGCTGCTGCATTTTGGACTAACTGTAGTTTGTTTACTGAGCATGCAGAACAACCACCCAATAAAGCATTACATTACTCTAACCTTGAGGTCATAAATGCATGAATTAACATTTCTGCATTTGACATTGACAGCATAGGCCATAATTTAGATATATTTTTGAGATGGAAAAATGCAGTTTCACAAATGCTAGAAAAGTGGGTTTCTGAGCAAAGATTGCTATCAAATAGCACGCCTAGGTTCCTAGCTGATGACGAAGAATTGACAGAGCAGCCATCAAGTCTTAGACAGTGTTTTAGGTTATTACATGGTTTTTTTAGGTCCTATAATTAACACATCTGTTTTTTTTTTTTTCAGAATTTAGCAGTAAGAAATTACTCATCATCCAGTTTTTTTATATTTACTATGCATTCCATTGCAAATTGGTGTCTTTCGCTGGGCCCCGAAGAAATATAGAGCTGAGTATCATCAGCATAACAGTGAAAGCTAACACCATGTTTCCTAATATATCTCCCAAGGATAACATATAAAGTGTGAAGAGTAACAGGCCTAGTACTGAGCCTTGAGGTACTCCATAATGCACTTATGATCGATATGACACCTCTTCATTCACTTCTACGAACTGATGGCGGTCATTTAGGTATGATTTAAACCATGCTAATGCACTTCCATTAATGCCAACAAAGTTCTAGTCTATGCAAAAGAGTGTTGTGGTCAATAGTGTCGAACGCAGCATTAAGATCCAATAGCACTGATAGAGAGATACATACAACCACGATCAGATGATAAGAACAGGTCATTTGTAACTCTAAGGAGAGCAGTCTCAGCACTATGATACGATCTAAATCCTGACTGGAAATCCTCACAGATACCATTTTTCTCTAAGCAGGAATATAATTGTGAGGATACTACCTTTTCTAGTATCTTGAATCGGTCTATAATTAACTAGTTCTTTGGGGTCAAGTTGTGTTTTTTTGATGAGAGGATTAATAACAGCCAGATGGAAGGTTTTGGTTTACATGGAATAGGGTCTAACATACATGTGGTTGGTTTAGATGATTTAACAAGTTTATACAATTCTTCCTCTGCTATAGTAGAGAATGAGTGGAACTGTTCCTCAAGGGATCTATAGTCTGATGCGATACTGTAGCTGATGGCTGAATGGTTACAATATTATCTCTAATAGTATCGATTTTTGAAGTAAAGTAGTTCATAAAGTCATTACTGCTGTGATGTTGGGAAATGTCAACAATTGTTGATGCTTTATTTTTCGTTAATTTAGCCACTGTATTGAATACATACCTGGGGTTATGTTTGTTTTCTTCTAAAAGAGAAGAAAATTAATCGGATCTAGCCAATTTTAATGTTTTTCTAAGGCATAGGTTACTTTCCCGCCAAGCAATACAAAATACATCTAGTTTCGTTTTCCTCCAGCTGCACTCCATTTACATTTTTTATTTTTATTTATTTTTAATTTATAAACCTAATACCTTGCTCTCACTCAAACTGCACTGGGCTCAGAGAATTTTCTCCTTCTCTTTCACACAGACATCCAAAATGCAAAAACTTATTATAGTTCTTGATTCAAACTTTCTTGATCCCATTTTCCTAAACTCATTCACACTTTCTACACACTTTATTGAGGCAGAGTGTTTATTCATACATACTTTTTCCCTTTATCTAAGGGATTAATCAGTCATTAATTGTCCTTTTATTTTCAAGGATCATCATACATTCATTCCTCTCGAATGGATACCAGTTGCGTCCAATTCTGCCAGGTCACACCAAAGTGACAGTCCATGAACGGTGCGCAACTTTTACCCACGCAATATGGTATTTATTTATTCAAACATTTATCATCAATCACACAGACATTCATCCAGACACAGTTTCACACACACAACAAAACATAATACTTCCTTTGACCTGCAGGGCCCACCCGTTCTGACCTTTGAGTAAGTAACCTTTCACTCTGTTTTTTCTCAAAGTGGTAGCCATGGGACTTTCCTTGTGATTACTTAACTAAATCTGTTTCACGTTTATTGTTTCAATTTAGGTCACCTATCAAGGCCTCCCTATTAATAAACAAAATATTTGCATGCAGTTATATCTTCTGGAATAAAACCACCTTTTTAATTTATATATAAAATTATTATTTTCAAAATTTAGAAGAGCAGATTTTACTTGTCCTCACCTCTCAGAATTGACCTTAACCTACTCAAATTCTATAAGCAAAAATGTTTACCTTCTTTTATGGTGGCCACCCGGTTGTGTTGATCATCGGTCAGCTCAAAAGTGGTCATCCACTCTTCTGCTCTTTTCCAGTCCCTGTTTGGGCACCAAATCTGTAGTGTTGTCAGCCACTTCCCTGAAGAATCACACTCAGTCTGGGGTTTTGCTTTCAAAAGAAAATACTTTATTTAAAGGAGAATAAAGCCGAAAGTTCCTTGCAAGGAGATCTCTCGAATGTTATATGGTATCTCCTCACATACAATATACAGCAGTGATCCTCAAATCTGGCTCGTGAGATCCACTTTCCTCCGAAGTTTAGCTCTAACCCTAATCAAACACGCATGAGTTTGCTAATCAGTGTCTTAAGGATCATTAGAAAATCACAGGCAAGTGTGTTTAATTAGAGTCGGAGCTAAACTCTGCAGGAAACTGGATCTCGCGAGCCAGATTTGAGGATCACTGATATACAGGGTGTTCCAAATAGAAGAAGAAGAAGAAGAAGAAGAAGTTTATTCACATGTACACATACATATATTCATATGCACTTAAGATGAGCATGCATGTGAACTGGTGCCCAAAGAAGCTATCTAATGCTTATAATAGGGGGCCATGACAAGCCAGGGAAAAAAAATAATAAAAAAAAATTAACAAAAATGTGTGGCCTACATATAATACATTTCATACATCACATTCATACAACAAAAGGAAGAAGATCCCATTTAACAGATACAATTTTGTTTAACAGTTTAACTTGAGGTTGAAAAATTTATACTGACATACATGCAGAGTGAGAAATAGTACGTACATCAGGAAGATGTATACAAGTTTAGTAATTGTTTCTTGAGGTTTTGTTTAAAAGAAGAAATAGAGCTTGAGTTTTTCAAATTTTCATCCAGCTCGTTCCAGATCCGTGGTCCCCGGCACACTACACTCATACCAGTGCTTTTTAATCTCCGTCTTTTACCAGTAATGATATGCGTGTTTCTAGTGAGGTAAGTGTGCCGGGGATAGCAGATGGGAACAAGCTCACATAGACTGTTATTCAAACCAAAGACCACCTGATACAAAGTACATTCATTGTGAAATATATTATATTCAGTTAGTCTTAAAAGACCATACCTAAAGAAAATAGAACGAGTTGGAGCATTGAAATCAGACTATGATATGGCACAAATTTCTTTTTTTTTTTTGTAGAATTTCAAATATTGCACCATATAATATTGCAGTAATTTAAATGTGGTTCAAAGAGGGTTTTATAAAGAGCAAGTAGTATTGCGTGGGGAAGCAGGTGTCTAAGCTCAAGGAACAGACCAACATATTTTGATAGCTTTTTGACAATATATTCAATATGGTGTTTAAAGTTTAGGTGATAATCTATAAAGACACCCAATAATTTAGTCGTCTTCACTCTTTTTAGTTCCTCTCCCCTTTATTTTGATTTTGAAATTTGAATCCTTGCAATTAAGTTGTTTTTTATTTGGACAGAATAATAATAATATTCCTTATGCTTACAATTCGATTCCTCCCTAGAGAGAAGTGCGGGCTGTATATAGATGTATATGCAGAAAACTAAATATCAGTATAATAAATTATTATAATAATTGTAGAAGATTAAGTATATATTAAAAAAAGGTTCTTGGTGTGGAGATTTTAATGCACATAGCACTTTATGGGGAAGCAGTAATGATGATCATAATGGGCATGTTGTAGAATAAATAATAGAAGTAATGGTTTAGTATATTTAAATGATGGTAGAAACACAAGAATGGATTTAATATGGGTCAGCCATAGATTTAACAAGATATAGCAAGTAAATGTGTATGGGATGTTTGGGAAGATAATAATATAGGAAGTGGTCACTAATTAGTTTTATCTAAGGTAGGGATGAGTGATTTTGGAAGGCATTTATATAAATCACCTCTTCCAGTTTTAATAACTGATGAAGGAAGATTAGCTGTAACAGATAATGAAAAAGCTAAATGCTTGCTAAAGTATTTGTTAAAGTCCATAGTGATGATAATGTATCAGAGGATATAAAAAAAGTGTAGAATCCAGAACAAGAATCAGCATCCAGATGTGATTATGAAAATAAGTCCTTCTGGAGATACTTTAGACACAGAATTCACTATGTATGAATTAAAGATGGTTCTTGGGGTTAGATGTACATCTCCTTGAGAAGATGATACATGTTATGTAATGATACAACATTTATCAGATAGATCTTTAAAAAGTTATTTTTTATATTTTTAACAAGATATGGAATGCAGGAAAGATTCCTTCTTCGTGGAAACATGGAATAAAAGTACCAGTAGGAAAACCTGGAAAGGACAAATCCCATCCAATTAAATATAAGCCAATTGCATTAACTACTAATTTATGTAGGCTGATGGAAAAAACGATCATACTTGAATAAATTATATACTGGAAATAAAAAGTCTTATATCGGCAAATCAGAGTGGCTTTGGGGCTGGTCAGAATACAATGGATGCTGTTTAAAGCCTAGAAGCCAATATCAGCAAAGCTAATAATGGTGGGGTTTTTATTTGATTTTGAGAAAGCCTATAATATACTTTGCAAAAAGGGAATTTTTATAAAACTTAAATTTATGTGAATTGGGGGAAAGTTGTATAACTGGATTGGATTTCCTTCTTGAAAGAACAATGCAGTTTACGGTAGGAATAGAGTATTCTGAGACTTACACACTAGATAATGGAACTTCTCAAGGAAGTGTATGTAGCACAATATTTTTATTTTGAGTAATTTTAAATGTAATATTGGAAGGGCATTATTTGCTGATGATGTGGCAATATGGAAAAGAGGACGTAATATTGCATGTATGTCTCAGAGATTACAAAAAGCAGTAAATAAAGTGGAGGTATGAGCAAATAATTGGAGCTTCAGATTATCTGTGTCTAAAAAAGGGAAAAATTTTACCAAAATTAAGTTGAAATTGTACAAACAAGAGCTGGCGCAAGTTTCAGTAGTTAAATATATCGATGTTTAGATGGAATCTAGATTGAAATTTGAAATGCATGTAAAATAAAAATCAAGATATGTAGAACATGAGTAAATATTTTACAATGTGTATCTGGTGTAGAATATATAGTACATTAATCAGACCAAGTTTAGATTATGGAAGTATTATTTATGGCAGTGGTTTTCAACCTGTGGGGCGATGGTATTCCAGTTGGGTTGCCAATTACTATTAAGATAAATAATAATATTGCTAATATATGTAAAAAAATGTAAGTCATAACATAATAACATAATTTCATATATATAATTAAATAACACAAAACATATTAAATTGTAACTATGCTTTCATCTTTCGAGCTCGCTGGTTGGTTTATGAAGAAATAGTGTCTTTGTTTTTCTTTTTCCTTTCAACGCTTTTGACTGCTCGACTCAACACTGCTCTGCATGTTCCCTCCTGACTGTGTAAAGGGAGTAAAGGAATGGGCTCAGCACACAGCCCTGTGGTACGCCAGTGTTAAGTGTGATTGTGGTGGAGTGGGTATGGCCTGACCGAACATGCTGAGGCCTGTTGGTCAGAAAGTCCATAATCCAGTTGCAGAGGGGTGTGGTAATGTCTAGGTCTCCAAGTTTTGTGGTCAGCTTGGAGGGAATGACGGTGTTAAATGCTGAACTGAAGTCAACAAACAACATCCTAACATACGTGTTGTTATGGTCCAGGTGTGTGAGTGCAGCACTGTTTATACTGCATCCTCTGTGCTACTATTTCTGCGGTAGGCAAATTGGTGTGGGTCCAGTGTGGGTGGGAGGCAGTCTTTGAGGTGTGCTAGGACCAGTCGCTTGATGCACTTCATAATGATGGGTGTGAGTGCTACGGGGCGATAGTCATTGAGGCATGTTGGGGAGGAGTGTTTCGGTACTGGCATAATGGATGTGGACTTAAAACATGTTGGCACAGTTGCTTGGGTGAGGGACAGGTTGAAAATGTCTGTGAAGACCCCTGCAAGCTAATCTGCACATGCCCTAAGCACACTTCCAGAAATGCCATCCGGGCCAGCAGCCTTGCATGCATTGATCCGGCTCAGTGCAGTGTGGACATCTGTGGAGGTGAGTTTGAGAGGTTGGTGGTCTGCTGAGGCTGAGATTTTGGTGGCCGTGTCCTTGCTGTTGCTGTTGAAGCGAGCATAAAAGTCATTTAGCCCGGGAAGGAGACGTCCGTGACCGTTGGAGTGGAGCTGCTTGACTTGTAGTCACTGATGATCTGGATGCCCTGCCACATGCTTCGGGGGTCAGAGTTGGAAAAGTGTTCCTCTACCTTCAGCTTGTAGCAGTACTTGGCCTTTTTGATGCCCCTTTTCAGGTTAGCCCTGGATTTACTGTAGGCCTGAGCGTCATCTGATCTGAAGGCAGTGTTGGGGGCTTTCAGCAGAAGTCGCACCTCCTTGTTCATCCATGGCTTTTGATTAGGGTATGTTGTTATCTGTTTTTCTGTTGTTACACTGTCAATGGTGGAGTTGATGTGATCTAGTACAGAGGAGGTGTAGATATATCAATGTCCGTGTGAGAGCCACAGGCAGCCTGAGAAGCAAACATACTCCAGTGAGTGTGTTGAAACCTTTCTTGAAGTAAAGAGTCTGCTCCAGTTGGCCACACTTTGATGGTCCTCACTGATGGCTTCACACGGTTGATGAGGGGTGAATACTTAGGGGTGAGAAACAAAGAAAGGTGATCAGACTGTCCGAGGTGGGGGAGAGGGGGTCGCGATGTAAGCTCCTTTAATGTTTGTATAAACATGATCCAAAGTTTTGTCTCCTCTGGTGTGGCAGGAAACATGCTGGTGAAATTTGGGGAGTACTGTTTTTAATTTGCAGTGATTAAAATCACCCACGACAATAAAAGCAGCCTCCGGGTGAGCAGTCTGTTGTTTACTAATGGCTGCATGAAGTTTGTTCAAAGCAAGCTTGGCATTAGCATCCGGTGGAATATAGACTGCGGTTATTATGGTGGAAGTGAACTCCCGTGGCAGATAAAAAGGTCTACATTTAACCATGAGAAACTCTAGGTTAGCTGAGCAGTGTCTCCCAACAATGACAGTGTTCATACACCAAGCTTTGTTGGCATAAATGCACAATCCACCACCTCTTGTCTTGCCGGAGTCATCTGCTGTTCTATCTGCCCAGAACGTGTAGTGTCCGGCTAGCTCAACAGCATTGTTGGGTACGTCGCTGTGTAGCCATGTTTCTGTGAAAACCATGACATTGCAGTCCAGAAGTCTCTTACTGTGGGTGATGCGGAGTCGTAACTCATCCCTTTTGTTCATCAGTGACCGCACATTAGCAAGGAAAATGCTTGGTAAAGAGAGCCGGAGCGGTGTTAGCTTTAGCTTGACTCTTAGACCTCCGTGCTTCCCCCGCCTTTGTTTACGATCTCGACGCCGCCTGCGAGCACTTCCGCCCGGCCGGGTAGAGTGCGTAGCATCGGCTGTTCTAGTGATCTCAGGGATGAGTCGAAGATTGGTGATAAAACTACTGGTAAAGTCCTCACCAATATCCAAAAGCTCCTGTCGGGTGTATGATGTTAAAGCAAAGCTGTTCAGTACGAACAGACCCGAGATGAGCAGGAATAATACTGCAAAATTGCAAAAACTGGAGAGATGATGAGCCTCGCGATGTGTTCGCGCCGCCATCTTGGTCAATCATTATTGCACAGCAGTATTTAGATCAGACTTATCCATGGTTACATATGTATACTGATGGTTCTAAAGACCCAACCTCTGGCAGAACATGTGCTGCTGTATTTATTCCTAAGATTCAAACTAGTATTAAGAAAGTAATAACTGATCATGTATCTGTGTATACAGCAGAATTAGGATGTAAAACCAAGGTAAGTAGTAATATGTTCTGACTCTTATGCCGTAATATTGAGCATTGCAAGTGGAGTAAAATCATCAAGGCAACACATTATATATGAGATTATTGCAAGTTTGTTAAGAGTAAGTAAAGTAAGCTTGATAACATTTTTGTGGGTTCCTGCCCATGTGGGAGTGGAGACTAATGAAGTGGTTAGATAGATATTCAAGTGACTGAGCAAAAATGAAGTTAAAGGGAGAATCAATGAATTCATAAATAACAAATGGTAAGAGGCATGGAACTGTGATAGCAAGGGCAGGTTTATGTATGATATTCAACAGCAAGTAGCAAATGGAAGAAATGTTTTTAGGAACAGAATAGAAGATACAGTTATTTGATGCATATGTATAGGGCATACTTGTGATGACTGGGTGAATGAAGGACTGGAAACAATAGCGAGTTTAACAATTTAATGAAAGTAAATAAATAAACAGGAGTACGAAGACGATGCTGGGAAGACGACAATCCAAGATGGCGGTAAGGTGGTGAGGAATCCAGGTTATGACGGTGAGAAGGCAGCAGGAGAGGATGACACAGAAATTGCGGAGAATAGAGCCGAAGGTAAGTCTTTGTTTCTGAGTGAATGTGCGGAGAGTGGATGAGGTTAGCGCATTAAAGTTAGTTTTAAGTTTGACATTCGCTGGATATTCGCCTAGGCTTGCTTTAGGGACCGTCTGCAAATTAACCTCTCAGTACAAAAATAAGTCCAAACAAAGTTTGTTGTTATGTTTCAAAGGTTGTAGTACATTTGTAGTTACAAGACTGACTTACTACAGGTGAAAGTTTGCCGATATCTCCCTTACTGTATGTACATTACATAATTATTCTTAAAAAACAATTACTGTAAATCACCAAAAGGGTTTTTTCATGTTCCAAAGGTTGTAGTACGTTTGAAGTTACAAAACTGACTTACTACAGGTGAAATTTTGACAATATCTCCCTTACTGTACATACAGTACATAATTATTCTTAAAAAACAATTACTGTAAATCACCAAAAAAATTTCATTTTACAAAGGTTGTAGTACGTTTGAAGTTACAATAATTATTTACTACAGGTGAAAGTTTGTCAATATCTCCCTTACTGTATGTACAGTACTTAATTATTTTCAAAAAAACAATTACTGTAAATCACCAAAAGGGTTTTTTCATGTTCCAAAGGTTGTAGAATGTTTATTGTAACAAGACTGACTTACTACAGGTGAAATGTTGACAATGTCTTCCTTACTGTATGTACAGTACATATTTTTTTTTTAAAAACAATTACTGTAAATCACCAACATGTTTTTTTCATGTTACAAAGGTTGTAGTATGTTTGTCGTTACAAGACTGTCTTACTACAGGTAAAATTTTGCAAATATATAACTTACTGTATTTAGAGTACATAATTATTCTTCAAAAACAATTACTGTAATTGACCAAAATAGGTTTTTTTTATGTTCCAAAGGTTGTAGAATGTTTGTTATAACAAGACTGACTTACTACAGGTGAAATTTTGACAATATCTTCCTTACTGTACGTATAGTACATAATTATTCTTTGAAAAACAATTACCGTAAATTACCAAAAGGGTTTTTTCATGTTCAAAAGGTTGTAGTACATTTGTAGTTACAAGAATTATTTACTAAAGGTGAAATTTTGTCAATATCTCCCTTACTGTATGTACAGTACATAATTATTCTTAAAAAACTATTTCTGTAAATCACCAAAATGTTTTTTTTTTTTTTCATGTTACAAAGGTTGTAGTACGTTTGTAGTTACAAGACTGTCTTACTACAGGTTAAATTTTGCAAATATATGACTTACTACAGGTGAAATTTTGACAATATATTCCTTACTGTACGTACAGTACATAATTATTCCTTGAAAAACAATTACTGTAAATTACCAAAAGGGTTTTTTCATGTTCCAAAGGTTGTAGTATGTTTGTAGTTACAAGAGGGACTTACTACAGGTTAAATTTTGCCAATAACTCCCTTACTGTGCGTACAATACATACTTATTCTTAATAAACAATTACTGTAAATCACCAAAAGGGTTTTTTTCATGTTTCAAAGGTTGTAGTACGTTTGTAGTTACAAGAATTAATTACCACAGGTAAAAGTTGGCCAATATCTCCCTTACTGTATGTACAGTACATAATTGTTCTTAAAAACAATTACCGTAAATCACCAAAAGGGTTTTTTCATGTTACAAAGGTTGTAGTACGTTTGTAGTTACAAGAATTATTTACTACAGGTGAAACTTTGTCAATATCTCACTTACTGTACGTACAGTACATAATTTTTCTTAAAAAAACAATTACTGTAAATCACCAAAAGTTTTTTTTTCATGTTCCAAAGGTTGTAGTATGTTTGTAGTTAGAAGACTGATTTACTACAGGTGAAATTTTGTCAATATCTCCCTTACTGTATGTACAGTACTTAATTATTCTTTTAAAAAAAACAATTACTGTAAATCACCAAAAGGGTTTTTTCATGTTCAAAAGGTTGTAGTACCTTTGTGGATACAAGACTGACTTGTACATTAAAAGTAAAATTTTGCGAATATATAACTTACTGTATGTACAGTATATAATTATTATTCAAAAACAATGACTGTAATTGACCAAAATAGTTTTTACATGTTCCAAAGGTTGTAGTACGTTTGTAGTTAAAAGACTGACCCACTACAGGTGAAAGTTTGACAATATCTCCCTTACCGTATGTACAGTACATAATTATTCTTAAAAACAATTACTGTAAATCACCACAAGGGTTTTTTCATGTTCCAAAGGTTGTAGTACATTTGTAGTTACAAGAATTATTTACTAAAGGTGAAATTTTGTCAATATCTCCCTTACTGTATGTAAAGTACATAATTATTCTTAAAAAACAATTTCTGTAAATCACCAAAATGTTTTTTTTTTCATGTTACAAAGGTTGTAGTACGTTTGTAGTTACAAGACTGTCTTACTACAGGTTAAATTTTGCAAATATATAACTTACTGTATGTAGAGTATATAATTAGTCTTCAAAAACAATTACTGTAATTGACCAAAATAGTTTTTTCATGTTCCAAAGGTTGTAGAATGTTTGTTGTAACAAGACTGACTTACTACAGGTGAAATTTTGACAATATATTCCTTACTGTACGTACAGTACATAATTATTCCTTGAAAAACAATTACTGTAAATTACCAAAAGGGTTTTTTCATGTTCCAAAGGTTGTAGTATGTTTGCAGTTACAAGAGGGACTTACTACAGGTTAAATTTTGCCATTAACTCCCTTACTGTACATACAGTACATAATTCTTAAAAAACAATTACTGTAAATCACAAAAAAGGGTTTTTTCATGTTCCAAAGGTTGTAGTACTTTTGTAGTTACAAGACTGATTTACTAAAGGTGAAATTTTGCCAATATCTCACTTACTGTACGTACAGTACATCATTTTTCTTAAAAAAATAATTACTGTAAATCACCAAAAGGTTTTTTTCATGTTCCAAAGGTTGTAGTATGTTTGTAGTTACAAAACTGATTTACAACAGGTGAAATTTTGTCAATATCTCCCTTACTGTATGTACAGTACATAATTGTTCTTAAAAACAATTACTGTAAATCACCAAAAGGTTTTTTTCATGTTCCAAAGGTTATAGTACGTTTGTAGTTACAAGACTGATTTACTACAGGTGAAGTTTTGTCAATATCTCCCTTACTGTATGTACAGTAATTAATTATTCTTAAAAAAAAACAATTACTGTAAATCACCAAAAGGGTTTTTTCATGTTCAAATGTTAAAGTGTGTTTGTGGTTACAAGACTGACTTACTACAGGTAAAATTTCGCGAATATATAACTTACTGTATGTACAGTATATAATTATTCTTCAAAAACAATAGTTTTTACATGTTCCAAAGGTTGTAGTACCTTTGTAGTTACAAGACTGACCTACTACAGGTGAAAGTTTGTCAACATCTCCCTTACTGTACGTACAGTACATAATTATTCTTAAAAACAATTACTATAAATCACCAAAAGGGTTTTTTCATGTTCAAAATGTTGTAGTACGTTTGTAGTTTAAAGAATGACTTACTACAAGTGAAAGTTTGCCAATATCTCCCTTACTGTACGTACAGTACATAATTATTCTTAAAAAACAATTATTGTAAATCACCAAAAGGGTTTTTTCATGTTTCAAAGGTTGTAGTGCATTTGTAGTTACAATACTGACTTACTACAGGTTAAATTTTGCCAATATCTCCCTTACTTTATGTACAGAACATAATTAATTTTAATAAACAATTACTGTATATCACCAAAATGTTTTTTTCATGTCCCAAAGGTTGTAGTACGTTTGTAGTTACAAAACTGACTTACTACAGGTGAAATTTTGACAATATCTCCCTTACTGTACGTATAGTAAATAATAATTCTTAAAAAACAATTACTGTAAATCACCAAAAGGGTTTTTTCATGTTCCAACGGTTGTAGAATTTTTGTAGTTACAAGAGTGACTTACTACAGGTAAAAGTTTGTCAACATCTCCCTTACTGTACATACAGTACATAATTATAAAAAAAAAAAAAACAATTGCTGGGTAACACTTTAGAATAATGTTCCATTAGTTAACGTTAGTTAACTACTTTTGTTAACATGAACTAAGCAAGAACAATCCTTCTACAGCATTTATAAGTCTTAGTTCATGTTAATTTCAACATTTACTAATGCATTATTTAAATCTAATGTTGTGCTTGTTAACATTAGTAAATGCACTGTGAATTACCATGAACTAACAATGAATAACTGTATTTTCATTAACTAACATTAACGAAGATGAATAAATACAGTAATAAATGTATTATTCAATGTTTGTTCATGTTAATTAATACATTAACTAACATTAACTAATGGAACCTTATTCTAAAGTGTTACCCAATTGCTGTAATTCATTAAAAGGGGGTTTTATGTTCCAAGGGTTGTAGTACATTCCTAGTGGCCAGACTAAATTACTACAGGTCAAAGTTTGCCAGTATCTCCCTTACGGTACATACAGTACATAATTATTCTTATAAAACAATTACTGTAATTCACCATAGGGTTTTTTTATGTTACAAAGGTCGTAGTACGTTTGTAGTTACAAGACTGACTTACTACAGGTGCAAGGTTGCAAATATCAGCCTTGCTGTGCATGCAGTACATAATTAACCTTCAAAACCATTACTGTAATTGACCAATAGAATTTTATCACGTTACAAAGGCTGTAGTACATTTGTAGTTATGACTCTGACTTACTACAGGTGCGATTTTGCCAATATTTTCCTTACTGTATATACAGTACATAATAATTTTTAGGAAAAAAATACTGTATTTCACCAAAAAGGTTTTTTTCATGTTCCAAAGGCTGCTGTACCTTTGTAGTTAATAGACTGATTTACTATAGGTGAAATTTTGACAATGTCTATCTTACTGTACGTACCGAAGATAATTATTCTTTGAAAACAATTTGTGGTTTGCGGGGACTCTCCAAAGGTGTAGTAGTTTTTATACTATATAAACTGTATTTTCTATCACCTACCCCCTCACAGAAAACTAATGGCAACTTTAGAATTCCAGAAAACACAGTTTTTTTCTTTATTTCTTTTAAAGCCTTTTGTTTTACTGGAACACAGGACATGTCCTCATAAACCATGTTTATGTTGTAGTACCCATGAAATTATACACATTTGTGTTCTCATAAACCATATATACCAGTACTCACAAAATTAAATAAATATATAATAAATCAATAAATATGAATATAAATATAAATAATCTGCTGTAGAATTTAAAAACAACAAGGAGTGTACTACATTCTTTAGAACATGAAAAAAAGTGAATTAGGTGTTTTTAATGAAAATATTTGTTTACTGTACAAGCAATAAATGTGTTATTGTGTAAATGTAACCTTTAGTAAGTCAGTTTGGTCACTACGAATGTACAGCAACCTTTCGAAAAAAATAAAAAAAATAAACACTTGATAAATTTGAGTTTTTTCCCCCAAGAATAATTATGCACTGTTTGTACAGTAATGGAGATATTGACAAAGTTTCACATGTAGTAAGTCAGTCTTGTAACTAGGAATATACTACAGCCTTTGGAACATGAAAAAAAAAAAACTCTTGGTGATTTACTGTAATTGATTTTTAAGAATAATTATGCACTGTTTGTACAGTAATGGAGATATTGGCAAAATTTCACCTTGTAAATACAAACATAGTACAACGTTTGGAACATGAAAATACCCTTTTGGTGATTTACAGTAATTGTTTTTTAAGAATAATTATGTACGTACAGTAAGGGAGATATTGGCAAAATTTCATCTGTAGTAAATCAGTCTTGTAACTACAAACTTAGTACAACCTTTGGAACATGAAAAAAAAAAAACACAAAACAGGAATTTTGTGTTCCCCTCGGGACGGTGTCGCGGTAACACCGGTCCACTTCCGGGTTGCGCCCGATGTCACAATAACAACGCTAATGACAGATTGACATCTGGTGTGGGGAGTTTGATGTGGCGATCTGTGAGAGGATTATGGAGGCGGAGTAACCACATAAAAAGAGAAGTGCAGAGACCATGCAGGTGGATTCTTTTTGGTCGTTCGTTCTCCCGGCTATTCTTCCTGGTTGGCTTGCCCCCGTGTGTGGTTCTTCTCTTTGGATGTGTTCCCCTAGGAGAGGTGAATTCCTGGGACGTTTGGGCTGGCGTGTGGAGGTATTTGAGGACTATTGTGGGGTTTCGGCTATCTGGCTGTGCAACAGATATATCAGCGATCGAGTGGAGATATTCAGGACAGAAAGAGTGTGAGTACTGGAAAGCAAGTGAAGACCAGCCCGCGCCATCGCTATCGGAGGGAAGTTAAGAGACCTGATCTGGGACTTCGATCAATTGTATACATCTGGACTGGGAGTGATAACGTTGTGAAGTGGACGGAGTCATCGTTGGGTGAGTGCTGGCTCTATTTGCACTAAGAGTGGGTGTGCCGTGTCTGAAGTGGTGTGTTTGCACAATAAATCGTTTGAAGTGAAGTTACAGAGTGTGGGGAAGATATATAGAGTTAATGCCGGACGCTCACCACCCCGAGAGCCCACCACCGTCACCGTAATCCACACCCAGGCACTCAACTGAAGTATCCCCCAGCCGTAAGCCCCATTTCTTATTTAAGAACACATACACATGCTGTTGATTACTTACCCCGCTGTGTAGATCGCAGGATCCTCTGGGCCGAACGCCGCATGTGATGTCCCTATGAAAGGAGGTGGACACAAGAATTATTCCTTTCCCGGTCACAACCGAAGCATCTCCCAGCCGTAAGCCCCACTACTTATTCAAGAACACACACTTACTGTTGATTACTTACTCTGCTGTGCAGATCGCAGGATCCTCTGGGCCGAACGCCGCATGTGATGTCCCTATGAAAAGAGGTGGACACAAGAATTATTCCTTTCCCGGTCACAACCGAAGCATCTCCCAGCCGTAAGCCCCATTACTTATGCAAGAACACATACTTGCTGTTGATTACTTACTCTGCTGTGCAGATCGCAGGATCCTCTGGGCCGAATGCTGTATGTGATGTCCCTGTAGAAAGAGGTGGACGCACGAATTATTCCTTTCCCGGTCTTAACCGAAGCATCTCCCAGCCGTAAGCCCCACTACTTATTCAAGAACACATACTTACTGTTGATTACTTACTCTGCTGTGCAGATCGCAGGATCCTCTGGGCCGATCGCCGCATGTGATGTCCCTGTAGAAAGAGGTGGACACACGAATTATTCCTTTCCCGGTCTTAACCGAAGCATCTCCCAGCCGTAAGCCCCATTACTTATTCAAGGACACATACTTACTGTTGATTACTTACCCCGCTGTGCAGATCGCAGGATTCTCTGGGCCGAATGCTGCATGTGATGTCCCTGTAGAAGGAGGTGGACACGAGAATTATTCCTTTTCCCGGTCTCGACCGAAACATCCACGAGCTCTACTTACCCGGATACCCCCCCTCACTCCGGGACGGGTGACAGACTATCCTGGCTCTTGCTGGCCCCGTACAGGCACGAACTGCCGACGACTCCACGCCTTCCTGGCGTCCGAGGTCTGGCTCCGTTCTGGTCGGGAGACACGGAAGGAACACTGAACTTTTAAATTGCTTTTAACCAAATAAAACCTTGTTCATTTTTTTATACTCTCGTCCGTCTGGTTCTTCTGGTACGCTCCCCGAGGTGATCCTGGGTTTCAGGGGTGGGTGCAGTCTGGCTTGGCCCCCCCGACCTGTGACGGATTGCATATACAGTAAGGGGGGTTTTGGCAAAATTTCACCTGTATTAAGTCAGTCTGGCCACAAGGATTGTAATGCAACCTTTGGAACATAAAAAAACCCTTGAGGCGAATTACAGTAATTGTTTTCTAAGAATAATTATGTATGGTATGTACAGTAAAGCTGATATTGGCAAATTGACCCAAGTAATGTGCCAGTCTGGCCACTAGTAATGTACTACAACATTTGGAACATAAAAAACCCTTTTGATCAATTGCAATAATAAGATTAGATTAGTAAAGATTAGTTATGTACTGTAAATACAGTAAGGGAGATATTGGCAAATTTTAACTTGTAATAAGTCAGCCTCATTAATAGGAATGTGCTACAACCTTTGGGGGGGGGGGGGGGGGGGGGGAACACTTTTGAGCAATTACAGTAATTGTTTACTAGGAATAATTAACTGAATGTACATTAAGGGAGACATTGGCAAACTTTCAGCTGTAGTAAGTCAGTCTGGCCACTAGGAATGTACTACTAACTTTTAAATATATATATATATATATATATATATATATATATATATATATATATATATATATATATATTGTGAAATACAGTAATTGTTTTTTAAGAATAATTATGCACTGTACATACAGTAAGATATTGTCAAAATTTAAATTGTAGTAAGTCAGTCTTGTTACTACAAATGTACTACAACCTTTGGAACATGACAAAAACATTTTGGTCAATTACAGTAATTGTTTTTGAAGATTGATTGAGTGCTGTACATACAGTAAGGGATATAATAGCAAATTTAGTAAGTAAGTTAGTTTTGTAACTAGTGATGTACTACAACCATTGGAACATGAAAAAACCCTCATGGTGAATTACAGTAATTGTTTTCTAAGAATAATTATTTACTGTATGTACAGTAAGGGATATATTGCCAAACTTTCACCTGTAGTAAATCAATCTTGTAACTACAAACATACTACAACCTTTGGAACATGAAAAAACCTTTTGATGATTTACAGTAATTGTTTTTCAAAGAATAATTATGTACTGTACGCATAGTAAGGGAGATATTGGCAAAATTTCACCTATAGTAAATCAGTCTTGTAACTACAAACATAGTACAACGTTTGGAACATGAAAAAACCCTTTTGGTGATTTACAGTAATTGTTTTTTAAGAATAATTATGTACGTACAGTAAGGGAGATATTGGCAAAATTTCATCTGTAGTAAATCAGTCTTGTAACTACAAACTTAGTACAACCTTTGGAACATGAAAAAAACCCTTTTGGTGATTTACAGTAATTGTTTTTTAAGAATAAATATGTACTGTACATACAATAAGGGAGATATTGGCAAAATTCCATCTGTGGTAAATCAGTCTTGTAACTACAAACATACTACAACCTTTGGAACATGAAAAACCCCTTCTGGTGATTTACAGTAATTGTTTTCAAGAATAATTATGTACTGTACGTACAGTAAGGAAGGTATTGACAAAATTTCACCTGTAGTAAATCAGTCTTGTAACTACAAATGTACTACAACCTTTGGAACATGAAAAAACCCTTTTGGTGATTTACAGTAATCGTTTTTAAAGATAATTATGTACTGTACATACAGTAAGGGAGATATTGGCAAACTTTCACCTGTAGTAAATAATTTTTGTAACTACAAACGTACTACAACCTTTGTAACATGAAAAAAACATTTTGGTCAATTTCAGTAATTGTTTTTGAAGAATAATTATATAATATACATACAGTAAGTTATATATTCACATAATTTCACCTGTAGTAAATCAGTCTTGTAACTACAAATGTACTACAACCTTTGGAACATGAAAAAACCCTTTTGGTGATTTACAGTAATTGTTTTTTAAGAATAATTATGTACGTACAGTAAGGGAGATATTGGCAAAATTTCATCTGTAGTAAATCAGTCTTGTAACTACAAACGTAGTACAACCTTTGGAACATGAAAAAAACCCTTTTGGTGAATTACAGTAATTGTTTTTTAAGAATAAGTATGTACTGTACGTACAATAAGGGAGATATTGCAAAATTTCATCTGTGGTAAATCAGTCTTGTAACTACAAACATACTACAACCTTTGGAACATGAAAAAACCCTTTTGGTTATTTACAGTAATTGTTTTTCAAAGAATAATTATGTACTGTACGTACAGTAAGGAAGATATTGTCAAACTTTGACCTGTATTAAGTCAGTCTTGTTACGACAAACATTTTACAACCTTTGGAACATGAAAAAAACTATTTTGGTCAATTACAGTAATTGTTTTTGAAGAATAATTATATACTGTACATACTGTAAGTTATATATTCGCAAAATTTTACCTGTAGTAAGACAGTCTTGTAACTACAAACGTACTACAACCTTTGGAACATGAAAAAACCCTTTTGGTGATTTACAGTAATCATTTTTAAAGAATAATTATGTGCTGTACGTACAGTAAGGGAGATATTGGCAAACTTTCACCTGTAGTAAATAATTCTTGTAACTACAAACGTATTACAACCTTTGTAACATGAAAAAACCCTTTTGGTGATATACAGTAATTGTTTATTAAAAATAATTATGTACTGTACGTACAATAAGGGAGATATTGACAAACCTTCACCTATAGTAAGTCATTCTTTAAACTACAAACGTACTACAACATTTTGAACATGAAAACACCCTTTAGGTCAATTACAGTAATTATTTCCTAAGAATAATTAGTGAATTAGTTGTGATTCAGTTTTGTAACTACACATGTCCTACAACCTTTGGAACATAAAAAAAAAAAAAAAAAACTTTTGGAGAATTATATATTTTTAAGAAAATAGCTTGTGTACTGTACATACAGTAAGGGATATAATGTCTGTAGCGACATATTGGATTAAATATTTTCAGTCAGTTTGCCCACAATGCATTTACTGTGGCATTGAAAACATAATTTGTATTAATTATTGGACTTCGTTTTGTACTGAGAGGTAAATTTGCAGACGGTCCCTAAAGCAAGCCTAGGCGAATCGCTCATTGTCAGGTGACTTCACACTTGTGGAACACGAAATGCATTATGGGTATAGCCGCCATTTGTAAGGTATCAATGCTGTGTGTTCAATTGGGAGGATTGTGTTGGTCTTAAATGTGGTGAAATGGTACGTTCTTGTTGTGTGATAGGCTGCATATCTAGTCTCATGACAGAACGGGTCACGAAGCTCATATGCTGAAATTAATGCAAGCGTAATGCACTTCAGTCTATTTAGTAAACAAACCTGCACGTCTCTGCCATTCATTCACACAGAGACGCGCAGAACATGGATTCATATTTCAAACAACTTTTGCGGCTTAACATTTACAGATACTGGTCCATATGGAGATTTGATTAATTTATGCTAACTTTGACAAATTCCATGACTGTCCATATTAAAATGTAAGTTTCATTTTCATGACTGGATTTTGAGATTCCGTCCTCGTTTTCTGCTTCGGGGAAATCATAGCGCTGAACCGGGTTTAAACGGGACCTCAGTACTACCGGTACTTAAAGAAACCTGGTACCGTCACATTCAAATTTTTTTACTACCGACTTGGTACCGAAGTACCAGGTCTTTTGACAACACTATACCATAAACAATATAATTTACAATGTCTAAGTATGAGGATGAAGGTAGCAATGCGTGGTCAGCACTCCAACTTAATGCAGTCAGCTCATATGGATCTATGTTATGAATGGATGACAATTTCTCCATATAACGGTCCCTGGCATCTTTATTGAATTTATCTCAGTACGGCCTTTTCTCAATCTTCTTTTGCTTCTCCAGGTTTGCAAGTTATATTTACTTATTATCTAGATAGTTATCTAAGTAGTTATATTAGTTATTTATTCTATTATTTACTTCTATTCTTGTAATCGTGGTTGTTTCAGTCAATAGCGATACCTCAAAAATGGCGCCGCGGTGATGTCACACACAACAAAACCACGTGTCTGACAAAGAGCGATATCCAGTGAATATCAAACCTAAAACTAACTTTACCACGCTGATGAGGTTCCCGGGGAAACACGTACATCCAACGCAAACAAACACAGAAGCAAAAAGACAGAGGTACGACATTAAACAACGTTTTCACAAACACAAGACGTGAGACAAGCCAATATATAGGGAGTGTGTAATGAGTGACAGCTGCTGCTGATGACAATTAAAGGAGACGCCAACAAACTAATTAGTGCAGACGCGAAACACACAAGCTGTGTCCAAATTCAGGGTCTGCAACCTCCTGGATCCTTCCTACCCAGTTGAAGGAGGAGGGGTCCGTCCTTAGAAGCGTTAAAAACAGCTTCAATCACTTACAAATAAGCTGTGTGTAAGGGGATATTCACACAGGCAGTAAGGAAGAAGCTAGTTTACGAAAGTAAACGTTTTTTTTTTTACATATACACGTACAAATGTAAAAAAAAAAAATGCTTAACGTTTAAAAAAAAATGAAAAAGAAAGGTCAAATCTCATTAATGAAGTTAAAAACATGGTGTTGAATCATTGAGTTTGATAAGTCTTTTTAAAGAACGTTAAATTATTAAAAGGATACAGAACTGGTAAAAAATATATAAATTACCATTAGTAATAGTAGTATTAGTATTATGTATTTATTTGATTTTTTTGCACCAAGTATATTTAACCAAGTGGTGCTCCATACTCCTATCCAGTAGGTGGGGAGTTAATGCACCTTTAGTTGGTTTGCCACCCGCCATTAAAACATCAGAAGAAGAAGAAGAAGAAGAAGAAGAAGAAGAAGAAGAAGAAGAGAAAGGCACGCTCGGTCGGTATTTGAATCAGACATAGGCAGGTGGGCAGAAATGGGTTATAGTGAAGAGAAAAATTAAGAAAATGAGGGGAAATTAAAGGGAGAGCTTTCAAAAAAGAAAGACAGTCAAGCAAAAGGGAATAAAAGAATAAGAAATGAAAATGATGACAGGTCGGAAAGTGAGGAAGAAGGACAAGAGCAAAATAAGAAGGAAATACATGATAATATTATAGTCATAATAAGATTCAATGATAAAGATCAAGAGAACATGAAAATTATCAGCCCGTTTGCATTAACAAAACATCTGGCAAGTAAGATAGGGGAGATATTATATGCAAAGGTCCTAAATGATGGAAATTTGTGCAAGTGTGCTAATGAAGTTCAATTTGAGAAAGCATTCAAAGTAAAAGAGATTGGAAAACTGAAAGTGATAAACACAAGGAGGGTGGGAGCACAAAATGGTGGAGGATGCAAAGGAGTGATCTCAGGGATACCAATGAATGTAGGAATGGAGGAACTTAAGAGTCATATTAAAGGGGGGGAAATAGTGAGCGCACAAAGATTAAAAGCGACAAGAGAAGGAGTGAAAAGGGATAGTGAAATGGTTTTGATTGAATTTGAGGTGGAGAATATGCCAAAAAAGGTATACCTTGGTTATATGAGCTATCCAGTAAGACTGTATGTGCCAAAACCAATGAGGTGTTTTAATTGTCAGAGGTTTGGACATATAGCCAATAACTGTAAAGAGAAGAAAAGATGTGCAAGATGTGGGGGCGAGCATGACTATGGAAAGTCTGGAACAGGAGTGCAACCAAAATGTTATAATTGTGGAGGAAGCCATAATGTTGCGTATAGAGGGTGTGAGGTGATGAAACAGGAAAATAAAATCCAGAAAATAAGAGTGGAAAAAAGGATCATTTATGTAGAAGTAGCAAGAGTGTCAAGAATTCATGATAATATTACCATAAAACAAGCAGAATTCGGGGTAGAAGAACAACAACAAAGTACAAGAGACATGTTGACAAAAAGGACTTGGTGACGTTTATTGCAGGAGTGATAAACAGTACAGCTGAAGTTAAATCAAAAAATGATAAAATTCAGCTGGTTGTCAAAGCAGCAGTAAATCAAATCAGTCAAGCCAGGAAGTAACATGTATTGGTTAATAATAATGGTTTTAATTTTACAATGGAATGCTAGAAGCTTACTGGCCAATGGCCAGGAATTCAAACATTTAATCAAGGACAGAAAAGTAAATCCAGATGTATTATGTATCCAAGAAACTTGGTTAAAACCAAATTTAGAGTTTGTGATTCAGGGATATATAGGTATAAGGAATGACAGAGATAATGGGGGACGGGTAGGAGGAGGAGGAGGGTGTGCTACATTTATTAAGCAAGATATTCCATATAGGGTACTAGAAAAGGGAGAGGATCTAGAATACATTGTGGTAGTATTGTGGGAAAATTGGGGAGGAAGTGGTTATAATAAATTACTATAATCCTTGTAAAGGTTGGAAATAGATAAGTTATTAAGTATACAAGGAAATAATAGACAAAAAGTAATATGGTGTGCAGATTTTAATGCTCACAGTAAAATATGGGGGGGTTCACATACAGATGTAAATGGAAGGGTAATAGAAGATTTGATGGATGATAAGGAATTAGTGTGTATGAATGACGGAAGAGGAACAGGAATAAACATAACAACTGGAAATGAATCGGCATTAGATATTACTTTAGTGTCTAATTCCTTGGCTGGAATAAGTAACTGGCATATTTGGAGCGATACAACAGTGGGCAGCGATCACTACCCAGTATCATGCTCAGTGGGAGAGCGAGTGGAAATAAGACCAGGTGAAGGAATACCTAAATGGGGTTTTAGAAGAGCAGATTGGGTAAAATTCCAGCAATTGAGTGAGGAATCATTATTACGGATAGACATGTCTGGAAATATAGAAGAAATAAACAAATAACATCAGCAATAGTCATGGCAGCAGATGGATCTATTCCCAAGAATAAACAAAGGAGGAATAAAAAACTCGTACCATGGTGGACAGGAGAGTGTCGTCAGGCTGTTAAAAACAGGAATAGGGCATTTAAACTATGACATGCAGCATTTGATTCAGTATAAGAAGGCGCAGGCTAATGTGAGAAGAACAGTACGTCAAGCAAAAAGGGCAAGTTGGAAGAAATTTTGCAATGAAATAGGAAGAACAACACCTGTGGGAGAGGTGTGGGGAATGATAAAAAGGATGGGAGGAGAACGGAGGGAATGGAAAATTCCAGCTATAAGTACTGAGGAAGGAATAGCAATCTCCAATAAGGATAAGGCAGAGATAATGGCAAAAGCATTTGTAAAAATTCACAGTTCAGATAACCTGTCAGAAGTATGCAAAGTGAGAAAGGAAAGAACAATGGATATGTATCCAGGTGTGTTAGACTGGAGGGGAAAAACTGATGATAAAATTGAGCTAAACCAACATCTCCAGGAAAAGATCAGATATGTTATGTGATGCTAAAACATCTAGGGAAAGGAGCGCTCTTAAAACGCTGCAGTTTTCCACAAGTTCATCAAACAACCGCAGTAAGAATATTTCATCAAGCACGGTGAGTAATGGCTTCTCCTACAATTGTTATTTGCACCTCTTGCCACATGTACAGTTTATCTATCTCTGTCGCTGATGAGGGATTCACATGTGATAAATGCAGGGAAATAGTTAGGCTGACAGAGAAGATTTCAGAATTAGAGACACGCATCCAAACTTTAATTGAGGACAGTAAGAATGTTAGGGCTCTAGATACGGCTTTGGATGCGTCTAGCTCAGGGATTCCTGTACATTGTCCGGTTCCAGCAGAGCCCCTGCAGCAGGGCAACTGGGTGACGGTGAGGCAGCGTAGTCGTGGGTCAAAACACCGCTCTTCTGTTCCGATCAAAACATTAAACAGGTTCTCCCCACTCAGTGATACACCTACTGAGAAACCTGATGAAAGTGCTCTAGTTATTGGTGATTCTATTGTACGGAACGTGAATATAGAGACACCAGCCACCATAGTCAAATGTTTACCGGGAGCCAGAGCGCCTGACATCTTGGCAAATTTAAAAGTGCTGGCTAATGCTAAACGTAAATACAGTAAGATTGTTATTCATGCTGGCGCTAATGATGTTCGACTTCGCCAGTCGGAGATCACTAAAAATAACTTTAAAGAGGTGTGTGAACTTGCAAGCACGATGTCAGGCACTGTAATATGCTCTGGTCCCCTCCCTGCTTACCGTGGTGACGAGATGCATAGCAGATTGTCATCACTCAATGGCTGGATGTCTAAGTGGTGCCCACAGAATAACATAGGTTTCATAGACAATTGGACAAGCTTTTGGGGCAGACCTGACCTGTTTAAAAGAGATGGTCTACATCCCTCCTGGGGTGGCGCCACTCTTCTGTCTAGAAATATGGCAAATAGTCTTAGTGTTTATACTTGACTAACTGGGGCCCAGGTCAGGAAGCAGACAGATTGGCTAAACCGACCGTCTGCTAGCTGCCTCCCATCACAGAGGTCAGTTAATTCTCAGCACATAGAGACTCTTTCACCTAGATATCACACTATAGAGACTGTGTCTGTTCCCCGAACTAGAAAATACAAAAAACGTCCAAACCAAGTTAAGGTTAACAATTTAATTGAGGTTCAACAAATAAAAAACAAATGCAATATGGATAAACAAATGATAAAGATTGGCTTATTGAATATCAGATCCATTTCTACGAAAACACTTTTTGTAAATAATATGATAACTGATCATAATATAGATGTGCTCTGTTTGACAGAAACTTGGCTAAAACCTGATGATTACATTATTTTAAATGAGTCCACCCCCCAAGATTATTGTTATAAACACGAGCCGCGTCTAAAAGGCAAAGGGGGAGGAGTTGCTTCAATTTATAATAACGTTTTCAGGATTTCTCAGAGGGCAGGCTTCAAGTATAACTCGTTTGAAGTAATGGTGCTTCATATAACATTATCCAGAGAAACCAATGTTAATGATAAATCCCCTGTTATGTTTGTACTGGCTACTGTATACAGGCCACCAGGCCACCATACAGACTTTATTAAAGAGTTTGGTGATTTTACATCCGAGTTAGTTCTGGCTGCAGATAAAGTCTTAATAGTTGGTGATTTTAATATCCATGTCGATAATGAAAAAGATGCATTGGGATCAGCATTTATAGACATTCTGAACTCTATTGGTGTTAGACAACACGTTTCAGGACCTACTCATTGTCGAAATCATACTCTAGATTTAATACTGTCACATGGAATTGATGTTGATAGTGTTGAAATTATTCAGCCAAGTGATGATATCTCAGATCATTATTTAGTTCTGTGTAAACTTCATATAGCCAAAATTGTAAATTCTACTTCTTGTTACAAGTATCGAAGAACCATCACTTCTACCACAAAAGACTGCTTTTTAAGTTATCTTCCTGATGTATCCGAATTCCTTAGCATATCCAAAACCACAGAACAACTTGATGATGTAACAGAAACTATGGACTCTCTCTTTTCTAGCACTTTAAATACAGTTGCTCCTTTACGCTTAAGAAAGGTTAAGGAAAACAGTTTGACACCATGGTATAATGAGCATACTCGCATCCTAAAGAGAGCAGCCCGAAAAATGGAGCGCAGCTGGAGGAAAACCAAACTAGAGGTATTTCGTATTGCTTGGCGGGAAAGTAGCATATCCTACAGAAAAGCATTAAAAACTGCTAGATCTGATTACTTTTCTTCTCTTTTAGAAGAAAACAAACATAACCCCAGGTATTTATTCAATACAGTGGCTAAA
Organism: Carassius auratus; assembly: GCF_003368295.1. Lineage (NCBI taxonomy): Eukaryota > Metazoa > Chordata > Actinopteri > Cypriniformes > Cyprinidae > Carassius > Carassius auratus. Next base: position 29,095,095 of record NC_039250.1, read on the forward strand.
TTAACGAAAAATAAAGCGTCAACAAGTGTTGACATTTCCCAACACCACAGCAGTAATGACTTTATGAACTACTTTACTTCTAAAATCGATACTATTAGAGATAAAATTGCAACCATTCAGCCGTCAGCTACAGTATCACATCAGACAGTGCACTATAGACCCCCTGAGGAACAGTTCCACTCATTCTCTACTATAGGAGATGAAGAATTGTATAAACTTGTTAAATCATCTAAACTTACAACATGTATGTTAGACCCTATACCATCTAAGCTCTTAAAAGAGGTGCTTCCAGAAGTCATAGGTCCTCTTCTGACTATTATTAATTCCTCATTGTCATTAGGATATGTCCCCAAAACCTTCAAACTGGCTGTTATTAAGCCTCTCATAAAAAAGCCACAACTTGACCCCAGAGAACTAGTTAATTATAGACCAATCTCAAATCTCCCTTTTCTGTCCAAGATACTAGAAAAGGTGGTATCCTCACAATTATATTCCTTCTTAGAGAAAAATGGTATATGTGAGGATTTCCAGTCAGGATTTAGACCGTATCATAGTACTGAAACTGCTCTCCTTAGAGTTACAAATGATCTGCTCTTATCATCTGATCGTGGGTGTATCTCTCTATTAGTTTTATTGGATCTTAGTGCTGCATTTGACACAATTGACCACAACATTCTTTTGCATAGACTTGAACACTTTGTTGGCATCAGTGGAAGTGCATTAGCATGGTTTAAATCGTACTTATATGACCGCCATCAGTTCGTAGCAGTGAATGAAGATGTATCATATCGATCACAAGTGCAGTATGGAGTACCTCAAGGCTCAGTTCTAGGGCCGCTACTCTTCACGCTTTATATGTTACCCTTGGGAGATATAATCAGGAAACATGGTGTTAGCTTTCACTGTTATGCTGATGATACGCAGCTCTATATTTCCTCGCAGCCCGGTGAAACACACCAATTTGAAAAACTAATGGAATGCATAGTCGATATAAAAAATTGGATGACGAGTAATTTCTTACTGCTAAATTCAGAAAAAACAGAGGTGTTAATCATAGGGCCTAAAAACTCTACTTGTAATAACCTAGAACACTGTCTAAGACTTGATGGTTGCTCTGTCAATTCTTCGTCATCAGTTAGGAACCTAGGTGTGCTACTTGATCGCAATCTTTCCTTAGAAAGCCACGTTTCTAGCATTTGTAAAACTGCATTTTTCCATCTCAAAAATATATCTAAATTACGGCCTATGCTCTCAATGTCAAATGCAGAAATGTTAATCCATGCATTTATGACTTCAAGGTTAGACTATTGCAATGCTTTATTGGGTGGTTGTTCTGCACGCTTGGTAAACAAACTACAGCTAGTCCAAAATGCAGCAGCAAGAGTTCTTACTAGAACCAGGAAGTATGACCATATTAGCCCGGTCCTGTCCACACTGCACTGGCTCCCTATCAAACATCGTATAGATTTTAAAATATTGCTTATTACTTATAAAGCCCTGAATGGTTTAGCACCTCAGTATTTGAATGAGCTCCTTTTACATTATACTCCTCTACGTCCGCTACGTTCTCAAAACTCAGGCAATTTGATAATACCTAGAATATCAAAATCAACTGCGGGCGGCAGATCCTTTTCCTATTTGGCGCCTAAACTCTGGAATAACCTACCTAACATTGTTCGGGAGGCAGACACACTCTTGCAGTTTAAATCTAGATTAAAGACCCATCTCTTTAACCTGGCATACACATAACATACTAATATGCTTTTAATATCCAAATCCGTTAAAGGATTTTTAGGCTGCATTAATTAGGTAAACTGGAACCGGAAACACTTCACATAACACCGTACTTTCTACATCATTAGAAGAATGGCATCTACGCTAATATTTGTCTGTTTCTCTCCTGTTCCGAGGTCACCGTGGCCACCAGATCCAGTCTGTGTCCAGATCAGAGGGTCACTGCAGTTACCCGGATCCAGTACATATCCAGACCAGATGGTGGATCAGCACCTAGAAAGGACCTCTACTGCCCTGAAAGACAGCGGAGACCAGGACAACTAGAGCCCCAGATACAGATCCCCTGTAAAGACCTTGTCTCAGAGGAGCACCAGGACAAGACCACAGGAAACAGATGATTCTTCTGCACAATCTGACTTTGCTGCAGCCTGGAATTGAACTACTGGTTTCGTCTGGTCAGAGGAGAACTGGCCCCCCAACTGAGCCTGGTTTCTCCCAAGGTTTTTTTCTCCATTCTGTCACCGATGGAGTTTCGGTTCCTTGCCGCTGTCGCCTCTGGCTTGCTTAGTTGGGGTCACTTCATCTACAGCGATATCATTGACTTGATTGCAAATTAAAACAGACACTATTTCAACTGAACAGAGATGACATAACTGAATTCAATGATAAACTGCCTTTAACTATCATTTTGCATTATTGAGACACTGTTTTCCAAATGAATGTTGTTCAGTGCTTTGGCGCAATGTATTTTGTTTAAAGCACTATATAAATAAAGGTGATTGATTGATTGATTGATTAAAGGGGGGGGGGGGGGGGGGTGAAATGCTATTTCATGCATACTGAGTTTTTTACACTGTTAAAGAGTTGGATTCCCTTGCTAAACATGGACAAAGTTTCAAAAATTAAGTTGTACGTTTGAAGGAGTATTTCTGTTCCAAAAATACTCCTTCCGGTTTGTCACAAGTTTCAGAAAGTTTTTTTCGAGTATGGCTCTGTGTGACGTTAGATGGAGCGGAATTTCCTTATATGGGTCCTAAGGGCACTTCTGCCGGAAGATTACCAAAAAAAAAAAAAAAAACAGCATTAAGGGACCAGTGGATGGAGTTTATTTTTACAGAGCATCAACGGAGTTGTGCAAGTGTTTGTGTTTGTTCCCTGCATTTCAAAGATGCTTGTTTTACAAACAAGGCCCAGTTTGACGCCAGATTTGCACATCGTTTATTTCTTAAGTATAATGCAGTCCCAACGAAAAAGGGTCACGATCGTGTGTTGGAACCACATGCGGTGAGTAAAACTGCTTCAAATATCTCTGTGTTTTTAACTTAGCTATCGGCGCGTAAACACATCAAGTAAACAACATGCAATGTTGTCATCAAACTGCACTTTCCACATGTACAGCTTAAAAAAAAAAAAGACGACAAAGTGGAACTTAGTAATTTCAAAACCGCTAAGCAAATATATACAGTTTCAGTACATACCACATAGAGACGTCGTTTCTGATGCTGCTCTTGTTAAATTTCAGCCTCTGGAATATACTCTGAATCTGATTGTTAGCCATGGTTTGTTTTGGATGTTTTTTTGGATGTTTTTTTTCTCACGGTAATGTCACAGCTTCCAAACGCTCTCAATGCAAAAGCCTACTGGCGCTCGTGATTCTTTAGCTCCGCCCACACGTCATACCTCCAGTCGGTCATGTTTTTCCGGGAAAAATAGGTACAGACTATCTTTTTCTCATAAATATAATAAAAGTAAAGACTTTTTGGAGTTATGAAGGATGCAGTACTACTCTATAGGTACTCAAGATTAACAGGATATTGAGTGAAAATGAGCATTTCACCAGTGTTTTTTGATATAGAAAAAGCTTATGACATGATGTGGAAGGAAGGATTGTTAATAAAGTTGCACTTGATGAGTGTAAGGATAATTTAGGCTGAGTGGATTCCATAAGCGCATCTTTATTATAGGATCTGAGCATAAAATCCAAACAATATTCACAACTCGTGGTCAGGTCACAGGCTTGGGTCAAAACACAGGCAAAACAATCCACTGGCATACAAATCCAAAACAGTAATCCAAAAACGTGAGTCAAAAGAGCAAAAGCAAAGATCATAACAAGTATCAACAATGGAACAATGAAAGAATGCTTAGTAAGGCAGTGAACTGGCAATACTTCGCAAAATGGCAGTGCAAACAATTGACTTATATACAGGGTGACAGGAAATGACAAGTTAGGAAATGATGGGGCAGGAACAGGAAATGGCAGAGTTCAACATTCAGGTGAAGGCTCACTCTGGTGGACTGGAGCCTGATCAAACGTTACAGATTCCCTCCCCCTAGGAACACCTCTAGGTGTTCTTCTAGGACGACCCCTTGGTCTGGGTGCCGGACGATCTGGGTGAGTTTGGTGAAAGTCTCTGATAAGTGATGAATCCAAGATGTCCTTAGTTGATACCCACGATCTCTCTTCCGGGCCGTATCCCTCCCAGTCAATGAGATATTGCATCTGACCCCTCCTCCTGCGAGATTCTAGGATCTCCTGGACTAGGTAGGCAGGAGCTCCCTTGATCTCAAGCGGTGGAGGCGGTTCTTCGTCAGTGGTTTCGGGGCTCAATGGGCCGTGGGCCGGTTTCAGGAGGGACACATGAAAGGACGGAGAGATGCGGTAATTAGCAGGCAACTCTAAACCGTACATAACAGGATTAACTTGACGTATAAGACAAAACTTTGGCAGTTTCCATGGCAGTGGGTATTCCTTTGAATGGAATGAGACGACAAGACTTAGAGAAGCGGTCAATGGAGACCATAATGGTGGTGAATCCTTGAGAGTTAGGCAGATCAGTGACAAAGTCAATAGACAGGTGTGACCAGGGCCGTTGGGGAATTGGTAGTGGTTCTAGAAGTCCTGCAGGCAATTGTCGAGGTGTTCGTGACTGAGCACAGATCTGACAAGCACGTACATAGTTACTGACATCTGCAGATAATGTGTGCCACCAAAAAGAATTTCTGACCAAAGCCGTGGTGCGATTAATTCCAGGGTGTCCAGAAGCAGGGGATGTGTGCACCCATTGAATGGTTCTGTTACACAGACTGGTTGGAACATAGATTTTCCCAGCTGGGCACTCTGGAGGGGATGGTTCTTCGTGTTGGGCATGTTGAATCTCTTCCATAATGTCCCACTGGATGGGTGCGATGATGATGGATGGTGATAAGATGGTTTCTGGTCTCATCTGTGAATTGGCAGAGTCATAGATACGTGACAATGCATCTGCCTTAATATTTTTGCTCCCTGGACAGTATGTGACTGCAAATTGATTTGAGTGAAAAAGAGTGCCCATCTTGCCTGACGAGGATTCAAACGCTTGGCATTCTTGATATACTCTAGGTTTTTGTGGTCTGTAATGACCTGAAAGGGATGAAGGGCGCCTTCTAGCCAGTGTCTCCATTCTTCAAGAGCGGCCTTGATGGATAATAATTCCTTTTTACCAATATCGTAATTTCTTTCGGCTGGAGTTAACTTTCTTGAGAAGAATGCAACTTGCCAGGTGTTCCATGACGCTGAGAGAGGACAGCACCGATTCCACAGTTGGAGGCATCAACCTCGACGATGAAGGGAAGTTTAGGATCTGGATGCTTAAGAATGGGGGCTGTGGTGAAACTGGACTTGAGCTTATTGAATGCTGAAGTAGCTGCCTCTGTCCATACTAACTTCTTGGGTTTTCCTTTAAGTAGTGAGGTGACAGGTGCAGCTATGGTACTGAAATCACGGATGAATCTACGGTAGAAGTTTGCAAATCCTAGAAATCGTTGTAACTCCTTAACAGTGCTGGGTGTGGGCCAGTCCGTGACAGCTTTTACCTTGATGTCATCCATCTCAACTCCTGAATGGCTAATATTGTATCCCAGGAACTTAATTGATGTAACTTGAAACTCACACTTTTCCGCCTTGACACAAAGACCATTCTGGAGTAGGCGTGACAACACAGTTCTTACATGAGAGATATGATCCTCCATGGAGCCAGAGTAGATCAAGATATCGTCGATGTAGACAATCACATACTGATTCAAGAGATCCTTGAAAACCTCATTAACGAAGGACTGGAAGATTGAAGGTGCATTGGCCAACCCAAATGGCATAACCAAATACTCGTAGTGCGCCCTGCTGGTGAGAAAAGCCGTCTTCCATTCATCACCCTCACGGATTCTGATGAGATTGTAGGCAGATCTGAGATCCAATTTAGTAAAATAGCTGGCCTCACGTAATTGCTCCAGAGAAGAAGGGATAAGAGGCAAAGGATGGCGATTCTTAACAGTGATAGCGTTGAGTGCTCGATAGTCAATACAATGTCTTAAACCACCATCTTTCTTGTCAACAAAAAGAACCCAGATGCTGCGGGTGAGGTGGATGGCCTAATAAACCCATAAGATAAGGCCTCTTCAATGCATTCTTCCATGGCCTTGGTTTCAGGAATAGACAGCGGATAAACACGACTCTTAGGTGGAGAGGTGTTAGGAGGTGTTTATTATAGGATCTGAGCATAAAATCCAAACAATATTCACAACTCGTGGTCAGGTCACAGGCTTGGGTCAAAACACAGGCAAAACAATCCACTGGCAGACAAATCCAAAACAGTAATCCAAAAACTTGAGTCAAAAGAGCAAAAGCAAAGATCATAACAAGTATCAACAATGGAACAATAAAAGAACGCTTAGTAAGGCAGTGAACTGGCAATACTTCGCAAAATGGAAGTGCAAACAATTGACTTATATACAGGGTGACAGGAAATGACAAGACAGGAAATGATATGGCAGGAACAGGAAATGGCAGAGTTCAATATTCAGGTGAAGGCTCCCTCTGGTGGACTGGAGCCTGATCAAACGTTACAATGGGTGTAGGTGGAAGAGTTTTTAATTGGATAAAGAATTTTCTGTTTGAAAGGAAAATTGAAGTACAAATAGGGTCAGACATGTCAAGTCAGTACGCTGTTGGCAATGGAACGCCTCAAGGCAGTGTAATTAGCCCACTACTTTTTATCATCATGATTGATGATGTCTTCACAAAGGTGCCAATGGATATAGGGAGGTCTTTGTTTGCGGATGACGGAGCTTTGTGGAAAAGGGGAAGGAATACAAGGAGTACAAGGAGCAATTGATGAGGTTGTGGAGTGGGGATATGTTTGGGGGTTTAAGTTCTCAATAGAAAAAACACAAACAGTCTTTTTCACCAGGAAACAAATTAAGGAAGGGATGAGGTTAAATATGTATGGGAAAGAATTAGAGAGGGTTGGAACATTCACATTTTTGGGAGTCATTTTCGATTCACGGTTAACATGGGCAGATCATATAAAGAAAATAGAAGGAAAATGCAAAAAAGTAATTAATGTGATGAGATGTTTAACAGGTAGGAAATGGGGAGCTAGTTGCTCTGCATTAAAAACAATATATGTGGCACTGATAAGATCTGTGTTGGATTATGGCAGTGTAGCTTATGGGTCAGCAGCCAAATCTTTATTAGAGAAACTAGATATGATTCAGGCACAGGCATTAAGAGTGTGTTGTGGTGCTTTTAAAACTTCACCAGTACCTGCACTCGGGGTAGAAATGGGAGAAATGCCATTAGAATTAAGAAGGAGAGAGTTGATGACAAACTATTGGGCTAATTTGCAGGGACATAATGATTTCCACCCCACAAAAGTAGTGTTGCAGGAGACATGGGAGAATGCAAGATATAACAGAGATAATTTTAGTCGAGTATGAGGTAGCAAAAGAATTTGGAGTATTTGATGTGAAGATGAGTTCTGCAGTTGTATATCCGATGGTGGCTCCTTGGGTACTTGTTTGGCCTAATATTGACTGGTATTTATTAGAGTTAAAGAAGAAAGGAAAAGATCAAATAGATTTGGTAAGTGCATTTAAGCATCACATAAGTAAAGATTATAAAGAATTCATACATATATATATACAGATGGTTCTAAGAAACCTGAGACAAGAGTGGCAGGATATGGGGTGGCAATTCCAGCTAAAGGAATAGGAATTAATAGAAGAACGTCAGATTTTTTAGGAGTTTACACAGTGGAAATGGTAGCAATATTAGTTGCTTTAAGGTGGGTGGAAAAAACAAGACAAGAAAAGGTGCTGATATAATCCGATTCATCCTCAGTCCTAGTGAGTTTAAGGTCTTTTCACTCAAAAAGCCGTCAGGATGTGATGTATGAAGTCCTTCAATCAGTAACAAGGATAGCAAATCAAGGAGGACAGGTTCAATTTATGTGGGTTCCAGCACATGTAGGGGTGAAAGGGAATGAACAGGTGGATGAATTGGCAAAGAAGGCTTTAAAGAAGGGAAATATAGAAATGCAAATTAAAATAAGTAAAGCAGAGGTCAAAAGTATAATCTGGGAAAAAACCAACCAAATGTGGCAAGAAAGATGGGACAGAGAGGAGAAAGGAAGGCATTTATATAAAATTCAAAAGAGTGTAAAAAATAACTAGGTTAGGTGGTGGGTACAGGAGAGAGGAAACTGTAGTGACAAGATTAAGATTGGGGCACGGTGCGCTAAACAAATCACTGAAAATGATAGGAAGACACGAGACAGGCTTGTGTGAGTGGTGTCAAGAATAGGAGTCATTGGAGCAAATAATTATAAGATGTAGGAGGTATGAGGAACAGAGAGTGATAATGGAGAATAATTTGAGGGAATTAGGGGTTCAGGAATTAACTTTAACAGGACTGATGAGCATAGGTGACAGAGCACAGGTTAGAATATTGTTAACTTTCTTAAGGGAAACAGGTTTGTTTAATAGATTATGAGGATAAACAGGGATATGGGAAAGTGTGTTGGGTAATGAATGATTGTGTGTAAGTGTTAAAATATTTATTAATATATATTTATATTAATATATTTTTTAATGTGGAAACTAGATTGTAAGCCTATTGTCTGATTCACACTCCGAAGCAGAAGGTGGCGGTAATGCACCAAAAGCTGGTTGCCAACCGCCGTTAAAAACAAAGAAGAAGAAGAAGAAGAAGAAGAGGAGGAAGATGAAGAAGCTGAAGTCGGAGGTGACGTTCCAGAGGTTGGCGTGAACCAAGCGGGAGCGGTGAATGAGAGCCTTGTGGGTTGGAAGCAGGACGACTTTTTCGGAGTTTAAACGTGCAGTATGGAATTTTTGGCCACCAGGGGTCACTCAATCAAAATAATAACATAAGACGTACTTCGATGACGTCGAGAAAGAGTGTAAGGCTCATGGGAGTTGTTGTTCATTGGAACACGCGCTCTGTCGCTCCCTATTACTCATTCTAACTTAGTATTTTGACAATCACGTCTTTTCGAAAGGAGAGATATAGACGGTTTCAACGGCAACAACATAAACAAACGTTACTGCGCATGAGCACTTTTGTGGACCTAACTTAACTTCCGGTAGACTTCCAAATAGAATCAATAACAACAGCCAAGTCCCTCTAGAGTAGATCTTTTTTGATAACAAACAAAATGTTTGCTGCATGGATCAGACGGACTTAATGAAAATGCAATTCATTATTTGCCAACAGTAGATGTTTTAAACCATAGACATAAAGCGCGAGAAATAGAGGCTTCCCCAGTAACAGCTGTAAACGAAGCAGAGCTGGTACGCTCATACGCTGCTATCAGGCATATAACATGCAAGTCTTCCTTCAGAAATACAACGATATTAAAACACCTGTGCCTCGCTTTGATATTTAAACATATAAATGTAAGGAATTATTATCAAACGTGCAGTAATTAACGTTACTCAATGAAGCCTTTTGAAAAAAAAGTTTTAAAATATTTTAAAGTTTGAAAATTGTGGTGAGTCACCAAAAATAAATAAATGTATGGGAAACACATCCCACAGCACAACCACCTGAGCCCAACTTCAGTCTACTCATCACCTTGCCTTTAACTGCGTTTGTTTAATGGATGAACTTGCTGTACATTTAGAAGGAAAAATGATATGCTGTGGAGATTTTAATGCCCATAGCACTTTATGGGATAATTGCAATGATGGGAATGGAACAGTGATTGAAGAGTTAATGGAGATTAAAGACCTAGTATGTTTAAATGATGGAAGGGGTACAAGGATTAACGTCAGAACGGGCACAGAATCAGCTATTGATCTTACACTTGTATCAAATTCACTTGCGGGGCTATGCTTATGGGATGTAAATAGAGAAATGACTATAGGAAGTGATCATTATCCTATAGTAGTGGAAGTTAATTTACGTATAGAAGAAGGTAATACAGGAGGAGTGGATAAATGTTTTTTTGAAAATGCTGATTGGGAGTCTTTTAGGTATATTAGTGAGCAAGAAATGAAAAAAATTGATATTGAAGAAAGTGTTGTTAATGTTAATAACTCTATTTGTAATGCGATATTATTAGCGGCAAGTCAGACTATACCGAAGAAAGGGGGTATAAAAATGAAGAAGATTGTACCATGGTGGACAAATGAATGTGATAAAGCAATTAAATCTAGAAATAAAGCTTTTAAAATGCTAAAAAAAGAATTACAGTTTCCAGAATTTTATTGAATATAAAAGGAGACAAGCAAATGTAAGGAGAATCATAAAAAAATATAAATCATAAAAAAAGAACGATTTTTGGAGGAAATTTTGTAACACAGTGGGAAGGGAAACAGAAATTGGTAAGGTATGGGGAATGATAAAAAGAATGAATGGGACAAAAAAAGAATTTGGGTATCCAATATTAAGGGATGGAGAAACAACAGCAATAAGAGATGAGGAGAAAGCAGAAATGCTGGTTAAAAATTTTGTTAAAATTCATAACTCAAACAATATTAGTGAAGAGGGAAAAAAAGGAAGGGAAAGTACATTGGAGGAGTATAAAGAACTATTACAGAATGAGGAATACAATAATGACCAATTAAATATGTTATTTACAAAGACAGAATTAAATCGTGCTCTCAGGAAAACCAAGAAATCAGCTCCAGGCATGGATCAGATTTGCTATTTAATGATAAACCAACTCAGCGAATCATCCAAAGATGTTTTATAAAAAATGTACAATAAAATATGGGAGGAAGGAAAATTACCACAAAGTTGGAAGGAGGCGGTGATTGTTCCAATATGTACGTAAACCAGGGAAAGATTGCACAAATCCAGAAAATTATAGACCAATAGCTTTGACATCTAATGTCTGTAAAATAATGGAAAAAATGATCAATGAAAGGTTAATGTTGTCACAGCCACACCTGCTACATTCCCAGAATCAGATACTTACGCCACACTCACTCGTCCCCAATCACCGGAATTCTAAACACCTGTGCATCATCACCAGCGCCACATATAAAGCCACCAGTCACCATCACTCAGTGTCTGGTCTTGCACCGATCTCCTCACTAACCTGAACGACATTCGTCTACCTACCCGATCTGCCTTACCCTCTTCATCCTCATCGGAATTCCTACAACCATCGTCTTCGTCTGAGCCACCATCTGCATCACCACTCACTTGAAGGAAAGTTGTGTTGTCTCTGTGTCTTCCACGTGTCAAGATTCACCTGTGTCTGAAACCTCTGATTAATATTAAATACTGTTTCACTGAATCCTCTGTGTCCTCGTCTGTGTCTGACAGAAGACCAGACCAAATGCAGTGCTCTCCAGACGCAGGCGAGGACCGCACCGCGGATCCCTTCACTGAACTGGTTCACGCCGTACGGTCCTCACTTATACAACAAACTCAACTTTCTTCACCAGCTGTCAACAGTTCTATCACCGCTACACCGCCGGTCACTTCTTCAGTTGCCCCTGCGAGTCCCATGGCCAAACCTGCGACATACAGCGGCACGGTGGAGGATTGCAGCGGGTTCCTACTACAGTGTTCTCTCTACATGGAGTCCAACGCCCATTTGTTTACCACTGAACGCAGTCGAGTCGCATTCATCATCAACCTGCTCTCAGGTAAAGCTCTCCAATGGGCTCAATCTCTCTGGGACTCGAACTCCCCTGCCATCGGATCAGTCACTAACTTCTGTTCTCAGCTAAAATCCGTCTTTGGCCAACAAACTTCGGCATTATCTGTCCATGATCAACTATTTACGATTCACCAACAGAGAGATGAATCCGTGAGTGATTATGCCGTAAGCTTCCGTACACTCGCTTACATAAGCGGCTGGAATGAAACTACAAAATGAAACGACAGAATGAAACGACAAAGTACAAGAGTTGATTGTGGTCTACGAAGACTCACTGGGACTTGAGTGTCTAATCCAGAAATCCATTAGAGTTGCCCAGAGACTCACTGCCTGTCATCAGCTCACTCCCGCTGCACTTCCTCCGCCGGCTATACCATCTGTCGCTCCTCCAGCACCTGAGCCCATGCAAGTGGATTCTAACCACCTATCCACATCGGAACGTCAGCGGAGGATTAACACCGGGCTGTGTCTCTATTGTGGGGGAGATGGACACCTCTTACCATCCTGTCCAGTACGGCCTCCACGCCCAGCGGTGAGTACCATCCATATTCCGCCTCTAACTGCTCCTCTGACTAAAACCTGGGTTACTCTAAGACATCTCCATTCTTCTGTTTCAGTACAAGCCCTCATCGACTCCGGTTCGGCGGGGAACTTCATCAACCGGCAAACATTAACTCGTCTAAGTGCCAAACATCATCGAAGCCCCGTCAAACTCAAAATAATGACGATACAGGGAAAACCGCTGGGCAAGGGTCGTGTCCACTATTTGTCCCCCACAATCATCCTCCGCGTGGGACTCCTGCACGAGGAAGACATCACGTTCATGGTGCTGGAGGATTCCACCGCAGACATCATCCTGGGACGCCCCTGGCTTAATCAACACCAACCTCACATCCATTGGCCCACTGGTGAGATCCTGTAATGGGGACAATCCTGTCATCTTACCTGTATCACTCCTCCAGCTAAAATTCCCAAGGTCATTCCTCCCATTAAGAAGTCATCCCTACCGGTCCAGTCCACATCAGTGGAAAGCCCCGACACTAAGGTTAATCATTTCATCCCTCCTGAATATCGGGCGTTCCAGGATGTGTTCAGTAAGCGGTTGGCAACGAAACTTCCACCTCATAGGCCATGGGACTGCGCCATTGACCTCCTGCCTGGAGCAACCCTTCCTAAAGGACGAGTCTATCCACTGTCCATCCCGGAGCAGAAGGCCATGGAGGAGTACATACAGGAAGCCCTCGCTCAGGAGTTCATCCGACCATCTACTTCCCCTGCCGCTTCCAGCTTTTTCTTCGTGGCCAAGAAGGACGGAGGCTTGAGGCCGTGTATCGACTATCGCCACCTCAACTCTCAAACCATCAAATTCAGCTATCCTCTTCCCCTGGTCCCAGCAGCGTTAGAACAACTACGCGGAGCCAGGATCTTCACTAAACTGGACTTGAGGAGCGCCTACAACTTAATCCGTATCCGGAAGGGGGACGAGTGGAAGACTGCTTTCATTACTCGTTCCGGGCACTATGAGTACAGGGTCATGCCGTATGGGTTATCCAACAGTCCATCCGTCTTCCAAAATTACATGAATGAAGTCTTCAGAGAATACCTTAACCAGTTCGTAATTGTCTACATCGACGACATCCTCATCTACTCCACATCCAAGGAGGAACACATCCAACATGTCACACTCGTACTCCGAAAACTCCGGGAACACCACCTCTACCTCAAGTCTGAAAAATGTGAGTTTCACACGCCCTCAGTCCAGTTCCTGGGATACATCATCGACCCACAAGGCGTGAAGATGGACCAGGGGAAGGTGGACGCTATTACACACTGGCCTCAACCTGGTTCCATTAAAGAACTCCAACGCTTCCTGGGCTTTGCCAACTTCTATAGAAGATTCATCAAAGACTACAGTTTACTCAGCTCCCCTCTAACTTCTCTCCTCCGGAACCGGCCCAAGTCTCTGTCCTGGAACCCCGAGGCCACAGAAGCTTTCCACCTACTCAAGCAAGCCTTCAAGACTGCTCTGATCCTAGTCCACCCTGATCCCAACCAACAGTTCATTGTGGAAGTGGATGCCTCATCAACCGGGGTCGGAGCAGTCCTATCCCAGCGGCAGGGGGATCCTCCAAGACTCCATCCATGCGCCTTCTTCTCGAAGAAGCTATCCCCGGTGGAGCAGAATTTTGACATCGGTAACCGTGAACTACTAGCCATCAAGCTGGCTCTGGAAGAATGGCGTCATTGGCTGGAGGGAGCCCAGTTCCCTTTCGAGGTAGTAACAGACCACCGGAACCTGGAATACCTCTGTGAAGCTAAGAGACTGAATCACCGCAAAGCCAGATGGGCCTTGTTCTTCACGAGATTCAACTTTAAGGTCACTTATCGCCCTGGCTCCCAGAACAATAGAGCCGATGCCCTCTCCCGTCTTCATCAAGCAGATCCTGAACCCGAATCTCCGGAACCAATCCTCCCTCCAGCCATGATTGTAAGTCCTATCCAATGGAATATTGATCATCTGATTGAACAAGAAAACCTTCAACACCCTGCTCCGCCGGGAGGTCCAGAAGGTAAACTCTTCGTCCCTCCTCAACATCGGATTACCCTCCTGGACTTAGCTCATACCTCTCCGGGATCTGGACATCCAGGCAGGAGGCGGACCCTCTCGCTCCTTCAACAACGTTACTGGTGGCCATCGATGGCTCTGGATACTGTCCGCTACCTCAAGGGATGCTCCGTCTGCGCCATAGCAGACACCCCTAGAAGACTCCCGGAGGGTAAACTGGTGCCTCTGCCCATTCCTGAGCGTCCATGGACCCATATTGGTATAGATTTCATGACTGACCTCCCTCTTTCTCAAGGCTACACCTGTGTGCTGGTGGTGGTCGACAGGTTTTCAAAGTCATGTAAACTCATCCCTCTCAAAGGGCTTCCCACTGCATTTGAAGCGGCAGAGGCACTATTCCACAATGTATTCCGCCACTTTGGCATCCCAGAGGACATCGTCTCCGACCGGGGTCCCCAATTCATCTCCAGAGTCTGGGCTGCTTTCTTCCGTCTTCTAGGGGTGTCTGTCAGCCTCTCTTCCGGATACCACCCACAGACCAACGGCCAGACGGAGCGTAAGATACAGGAGCTTGGGAGGTTCCTGAGGATATACTGCCACAGTAACCAGGACTGTTGGAGCCAGTACCTACCCTGGGCCGAATACGCTCAGAACTCCCTCCAGCAATCCACCACCGGGCTCACCCCCTTCCAATGTGTCCTCGGATACCAGCCTCCACTCTTCCCATGGTCAGGTGAGCCCTCGGAGGTCCCAGCGGTAGATCACTGGTTCCGACAGAGCGAGAGGGTCTGGGACTCGGCTCACGTGCATCTCCAGCGGGCAGTGCGGAGGCATAAGGAGCAAGCGGACGCTCGTCGAAGACCTACGCCGCAATACCAACCTGGACAGCGAGTCTGGCTCTCGACGAGGGATATCCGCCTCCGGCTGCCCTGCCGTAAGCTGAGTCCCCGATACATCGGACCATTCACAATTGAACGGCAACTGAACGAAGTGACCTATAGACTCCAGCTACCTGCACAGTACCGTATCTCACCTTCATTCCATGTTTCACTCCTCAAACCCTTCACTGAACCTTTGTCTCCTCCATCCACAGAGCCTGGTGATGATGCCGTACCTCCTCCTCCAGCCATCGAAGAAGACAACGACATCTTCCGGGTTAGAGCTATCCTCGACTCTCGACGACGGGGTCCTCAATTGGAGTACCTTGTAGACTGGGAGAATTACGGCCCGGAGGAGCGTTGCTGGGTTAACCGTAACGACATCCTGGACCCCAGCCTTCTCACGGACTTTCACCGAGACCATCCAGACCGCCCCGCTCCCCGTGGCCGAGGTAGACCCCGTCGTCGTACAAGATCCCAGCCGTCAGGAGCCGCCCGTGGAGGAGGGGGTACTGTCACAGCCACACCTGCTACATTCCCAGAATCAGATACTTACGCCACACTCACTCGTCCCCAATCCCCGGAATTCTAAACACCTGTGCATCGTCACCAGCGCCACATATAAAGCCACCAGTCACCATCACTCAGTGTCTGGTCTTGCAACGATCTCCTCACTAACCTGAACGACATTCGTCTACCTACCCGAACTGCCTTACCCTCTTCATCCTCATCGGAATTCCTACAACCATCATCTTCGTCTGAGCCACCATCTGCATCACCACTCACTTGAAGGAAAGTTGTGTTGTCTCTGTGTCTTCCACGTGTCAAGATTCACCTGTGTCTGAAACCTCTGATTAATATTAAATACTGTTTCACTGAATCCTCTGTGTCCTCGTCTGTGTCTGACAAATGTATTATGTGGAAAATAATAAATATTTATCCAAATATCAGAGTGGTTTTAGGAGAGGGAGAAATACCATGGATCCAGCTGTATGTTTAGAACATGATATAAGAAAAGCACAAATAAATAGAGAGAGTGTTGTGGATGTTTTCTTTGATATAGAAAAAGCATACGACATGATGTGGAGAGAAGGGCTGTTAATCAAATTAGGTAAGTTAGGTATTAAAGGTCAAATGTATAGATGGATTAAGGATTTTTTATTAGTTATTCAGAGAAATTTATGATAGAAAATGGAACGCCTCAAGGAAGTATAGTTAGTCCTTTATTATTTTCGATAATGATAAATGATGTGTTTGAGGATCTGGAAAATGGATTGGGGTCCTCGCTTTTCGCTGATGATGGGGCAATCTGGAAAAGGGGAAGGAACACTGATTTTATTGTTAAAAAAGTACAGGAGGCTATTAAAGTAGTTGAAAAATGGTCATATAGGTGGGGTTTTAAATTTTCAGTAGATAAGACAAAGATAATGCTTTTACAAGGAAAAAAGTTGGAGGTGAGGTAAGTCTAAAGTTATATAAAGAAGTACTGGAAAGAGTGAAAAGTTTTAAGTTTTTAGGGTTGTGGTTTGACGAAAGAGTTACATGGGTGATGCATATCCAGAAAATATTGGACAAATGTAAGAAAGTGTTAAATATAATGAGGTGTTTAGTAGGAAGTGAATGGGGGGCTGATAGGAAGGCATTAAAAGCCATATATAGTGGGCTGATTAGATGTTTATTTGATTATGGTTGTGTGGTGTATGGATCAGCAGCAGATACATCACTTAGAAAGTTAGACCGTATTCAGCATCAGGTATTGAGATTATGTACAGGAGCTATAAAAACTACACCAATCGTAGCACTACAGGTAGAAATGGGGAAAATGTCTTTAGAAATGAGAAGGATACAGTTATCATTAAGTTATTGGGCTAATTTACAAGGGCATAGTCAAGAGCATCCTACACAAGACACTTTAAAGCCCTGTTGGGAAAAAGAGAGGAGAAAAACTAAAAGTTTTGGATGGACAGTAATACAGAAAGCAATAGAATTCAAAGTTAATCAATTAATAGTTAGTCCAACTGTTCCGCTACCAGTAATAAAATCATGGTTACTCTCAGATGCTACAGTAGATTTTACATTGTTAGAAAAGAAAAACGGACAAAGAATGGAGTTCATGTAATTTGCAGAAATATATTAATGATTACCACAGTTATGTTCAGATATATACAGATGCATCAAAGAATATAGACAATAGGATAGGAGTCGCTTTTATTGTTCCAGAGTTTCAGTTAGCAATAAGGAAAAGGATTAGTGATGAGTTATCGGATTTTAATAGAAAAATTAAGAAAAATAAAAATGCGATTTATTCTAGGGGATATTTTACAAAATAAATCTGGAAATGAATGTTATAGTTTTATTTTTCAGTATCTTAGAATAAATAATTTGTTTGAGAAGATATAAAATGTAATTTTGATCCACACTCCATACCAGTTGGTGGCGGTAATACACCATTTTGTTGCTTGTCAACCGCCAATAAAACCTTAAGAAGAAGAAGAAGAAGAAGAAGAAGAAGAAGAAGAAGCTGAAGCTGAAGTTTGGGAGATCCTTCGTGTTGCATTTGCACTTCAAATACGCACTCCGGAGTCCATGCACTTAACTTTGGGACACACCTTTAAAGACTTCGTTTGGAACGTCTCTACAAATTAAGTGTCCTTCAAGGACGCAAAACCGTTTTGAATCCGCCCTATATTGGGTTTAAGAATCGCGGAATCGTCGTTTTTAAGGTGGAGCGGATAACAGTTAGCGTCAGTAAGAAGCTGGATCCAGCCGCGATTAGTTTAGATGTAGGACGAGTCGACTGATCTGCGGGAGGACAAGCGTAACTTAGCTGGTTCTGGTTTGAAAGCAGCGGCTGGATCTGTAATTCTGTACGTGAATTTCGCTGTGGGTTATTGTGTTAATAACGTTCCTGTAAATTACCGCCGGAAGTTGCAGTCAAAGTCAATAGGAGGTAGCTACATTTATGTCAAGTCCAAATTGTTAACATTTGAATCGGAACCTATGAAATGCAACTTAATCTGTCATTTTTATATTAGAAGTGAAGCAGTCTAATCAAAGTCCATCGTAAATAGCCGCGGCGTGTGCGTGTATCGTTCATTGTGTGTTTTATTTATTTATTTATGACCGTTAACGTTAGTTATATTTATTTGCAGTTCTGAAATGTATTTCCACATTTTATGTGTATAGGGTTTGGGCGTCGTGACGCATATGCGTTATAACTTCGAAGCATGTGCTCAGCCCGATCGTCTCAGAATGTTCCCCTGATCATTTCGGGTGAAACAAATTAAAATCGCAATATTATTTTGTTGTTTTTTTGTTATTTTGAAACACGAATTACTCTGTAGCTTTCACAAACTTTGACTGCAGTTATGAACAGCTTGAGAATAATTGCGATTCAGTTTTAGTTTCGTTTTGGTTGCATTCAGTGTTCCTCGAGAAACCCGGATGGAATTGAGTTTCATCCGGGTTAAAATTATTCGCCTTCAAAGTCTGAATGAGAGTATGAAATCAGAAGAAAAAAATCCGTCAGCCTGGATTTACTAGAGGTGTGAATGTGAGTTGACGCAATTAATAATAAACTCTTGTAATTCTGTTAAATATGCACATATGTATATAATTCTGTAAGTATGCACATATATATATCTCGCCCTGCTGAAAGAAACAATAGAAACCATCACAGATATATGATGTATTCCAAACCACGTTACTGGTTTATCAACTTTTAAAACCATTAAAAAATGGGTTCTTGTTTGTTTTGGGATATACTCTTTTTAAGTATGGAGTGTCAGACCTGCATAAATAAAAATAATAAAGTTATAAATAACAAAATAAAAATAAAAAATCTAATTTGATGGTTTCTATTCACCCCCACCCACCCACAGGACAGACTATGCGGCTTTATTTGTATTCATAATGTTTATTTTGTGTACTTACCTCTGTATGTATTTATTCACATCTGAAAATAGTTAAAAAAAATCTTGCATGTGTAATAATACATATCATTAAAATGTAATGTGAATATGCTTAAACATATGTCTTTTACTTCAGGTTTGAAATGCCTGCAGTATGGCATCCGCACATCAATCTGCTACAGAGTACCTCAGAAACGCCAGGAAAGACCTGGTGACTCGTATGAAAAACCTTCCTCTGATCATTGAGAATCTTTATCAGAAGAAGGTTTTCAATCACGATGAGGTTGATGCTCTCAAAGCTGAGAGGACAGAGTTTGATCAAGCCAGGTGTGTATTGGATTGGGTCGTTAACAAAGGTGATGAGGCCAGTTATGAATTTCTCCAGATTCTGGATGTCACTAAGAAGAGGACACTGGATCCTGGTTTACACTTCTGGATCAGCTGTTCTCCCTTCAGAGATGAAGACGCAGAGCCCAGCTGTTTATTTGGTGGGTAGAAAAATAAAATAACATTTTGGTGAAATGAACACATTTAAAATATTTCCATATATTTGTTAATGTTTTTGTTGTTATTTTAGGTACAAAGCCCTGTCAAATCTACCAGACACAGCTCAGGGTGAAAGCAAAAAGTATCCTGAAGGACCAAAGCAAATATCTGGGTGACAAGGTGCAAGGAAACTTCAGTTTTACACCTCTTGTTATAAAGACTGACTCTGTCATACACACACAATACAAAATAAAACTGAAAAACAAAAAATTTAAAAAACTACGGCCCAAGAAGCTGAGAGTTTACAATCCTAACGAGGGACAAGCGTTATCACCTGAGGACCTCCTGAGATGGCCGGACAAGAACATCCTCATCATCGGCAAACCTGGAGTAGGAAAGACTTCAGTTGTCCAGGAAATGCTGCGTCTTTGGGCAGAGAAGGGTGGCAGACAGATAGACTACATGTTTTACTTTGATCAGAGTGTTTTAGCCCACAGTAGTGTTGCCAGCTTGGAATCTCTCTTGTTTGAGGTCTATTCAAAACCAATAGAAGAAGACAAAAAAGACATATTTCAAGATATTGAGGAAAACTCTGAGAATGTTGTCGTTGTGTTTGATGGTGTGACTATTTTTGAAGAAAAATCCATCTTATGGAAGATAATGACGCACGAGCTCCTGCCAGATGCCAAGATTGTGATCACATGCAGATCAGAGCAGGAAGATGATCCACTGTTCTCTGACTGGCCGACACGGACCGTGTATGTACAAGGATTCAGTGAAGAGTCTGTCAGAACTTACTATCAGAAGATGTTGGGTCGTGATCCTGTTCTTCTAGAAGCTGTTTTGAAGAATCAAGAGCTGTTCAGTCTTAGCCATGTGCCAATGTATGCATCTCTGATTGTAGACTTCATTAAGTTTAAAAATGTCACTGAATGCAACCATCATCACACAGTCACTGAAATCTACATCCACATTTTCCGTCTTGCTGTGAAGAAACATGGAAATAAACAAAATAAGCAAATTGATAAGTACCTAAAAGAGAAGAAGGATCAGATTCATAGATTGATGGAAAACGCTTTCGATGGCACTATGCAGAAGTGCCTGAACCTTCCAGATTTTAGCAGTGATGAGGCGGACATTTGTCATGCTTTTCTGAAAATTATTACAACAACAGACTCGCCAACATCTGCAACTACACACTGTGCGTTTCTCCACAACACCATGCAGGAATTCTTCTCGGGTTTGTGGCTTCTTGGACATCCAGATGAAATTGAGAAAGTCCTACAGCTCTGTCAGACTGAGGAGCATAAACACATGAGACATGTTCTTCCTTTCTTATGTGGACTTCTGAGTGAACACAACACCAGACTCCTCAAGTGTCTCTTCCCAGAAGATCAGATACAGAAAACATCTGATTGGCTGATTGAGAAGCTTGTGGACACGCTTCTTCAACCTCAGAGTGAAGAGTTTGATCTTCTCTATGTGTGTCAGTGCTTGTATGAGCTCCAGTCTCCTAAAGCCTGCTTCATGTTCCTGGAGAAGATGAACCATCAGATTGAACCAGAAGTGGATCTCGATCCTCATCAGAGTTGTGCTCTCTCTTACGTGATCGGTCAGTCCAGAGATAAAGAGGTTTATCTGAATCTGGACGACTGTGACGTGACTGATGTAGGGATGATCATGCTGCTCAGCTGCTCACCAAACATCAGGTACTCGAAGCTGTAGTGCTTTAAAGGGGATCTATTATGCCCCTTTTTACAATATGTAATATATAAACATATAAAATAAACATCAGCCTATTTTCTCACATGTGTATTGAGTGGTCAGCCTGTCTTTCTCATCTTGTACTGTGTGAATGTTGTTAGGTCAGTGAGTTATGATGCTTTCTGTTGCATTTAGCTTAGTGAATAAGATGCTGTGCACCCCGTGTACAAATAAGTTATTTGTAATAAACCAAATTAAAATTCTTGCTGAAGCAAGACACAAAGCATAGCAACACATTATGGCAAGAAGTTTTATCAAACATAATTGTCTGATTTTTGAGAGATTTGATATGGTTTTGTAATGATTCAAATTAGTTTTGTTTGTTTGACCACAATATTGTTGAAAAGGGGCATATTTGATTAAATTTGAAAAATCTGCATTTTAATACTTGTATTTGTGAGTTAAACTGTAAAAATTGACAGCTGCAGTTAGCATCCATGTCTCCCTAGAAATGTAGCATTTTTTGGTGGACATAATCCTAAAAAAAAAAGTCATTCAGTACCTGCTCTTATGTTTGATTTCTTTGTTGCAGGTTAAAGACTTGTAAAGAACTGCTGAAGCAAATCACGTTCTTTGTAGAATTTTTCCATAAAACATCTCACTGCGAATGCAAACTTCTTGAGGTGAGAGGACGATACAACTCAGAAAAATGCAATGCTTTGCTGGATCTGTGCTCTCATGTGAAGAACTATGAGACTCAAACAGGCAGGAGTTTTCTTCCAGCATTACAGTCATTTTTCCAGTTACCTGATGATGTCAGGTTCATAGATCTCTCAAAGAGAAAGAGCTCTGTCCTCCTGGAAGTGCTGAAGCTCCAGACAGAGAAGAAACCAGTGAAGCTGATATGTTCAGAGGAAGAGAGTGACGTAAAGAGTTTCCTTCAGTGTCTGCAGCACATCTCGGAGCTGAGGTGAGAACATCTGTCATCTTACAGTTATTGTGAAATATGATTTCTGCATAAGCTGGAGCATGTTTTCTTGTCTTAATGAGTGTCTTTAGATTAGAGTGAAAGTGACGTGACATTCAGCCAAGTACGGTGACCCATACTCAGAATTCATGCTCTGCATTTAACCCATCCGAAATGCACATGCACAGAGCAGTGAACACACACACACACACTGTGAGCACACACCCGGAGCAGTGGGCAGCCATTTATGCTGCGGCGTCCGGGGAGCAGTTGGGGGTTCGATGCCTTGCTCAAGGGCACCTCAGTCGTGGTATTGAAGGTGGAGAGAGAACTGTACATGCACTACCCCCACCCACAATTCCTGCCGGCCCGAGACTAGAACCCACAACCCTTCGATTGGGAGTCCAACCCTCTAACCATTAGGCCACGATTTCCCTTAGGCTCAGTTTTGTTTCAGTGTTAGCTAGAGAGTGATGTATTCGGACTATTCTCTACATCTGATCTTATTTTATCATGAACAACTGAATCCAAGCTCAGTTTTTGTGCAGGGTGAGATACAGCTGGCCGTGGGTCTGGATACTTATATGTAGATATTTGAGTTCAAATTATGGGTGTATTTATGGGGTGTTCTTGTAGATTCAATGAGCAGATGCTACCAAAGTACATGTGCTAAATGATGTTGCTGACAATAATGGTTAACTGTTAACTAGGGATGTTTATTTCAGTTATTTTTCCTAACTGACAATGGTAACCGCTTCTTAACCGATTATTAACTGTTAACCGACAAGATTTCGAAATTAGAATTAAATTGAATTAGAAAGGATTGTTTGTTTCAAGATAATTAATTTAGACATGTGCTGGTATTCGGTAATACGATATATCGCGGTAATGAATATGCAAAATATTGTTATCGTGGGCACTGCTAAATACTGTGAATAATTATACATTACTAATTATTCTGAATTTAGGATGCATTTATAGGGGCTGTTCACAAGTTGAGCCTAGAAACGCATGGAAAACGCTAGGCGCGTCGCTTTCTCCTTCTTTCCAAAGCGCTTGGGCACTTGCGCTTATGAGGCATCTGCCGTTGCTAAGCAACCATGACGTGCTCTCTCTCCATGAAGACGTGGAAATTTCAGCAAAGGAAAAATGGATTTGCAGCACAAAAAAATCGCTTTCAGTAGCTCTTCTACTAAATTTATTTAAAATGGCTATCCATATACAGCTATGATCAGCTGTTCAAGGCACTTCTTGAGGTCCAAAAATAAGTTAAAAGCTGTATAATTTGGACCAACCAAACAGAACTATTTGTTATATTTAACCAATAATATCTAATGCCCCCTCATCTAACCAAAAGGTCTATGGAGCATTCCCCCAAAATCACCTAAAAGAAAAGTATGGGATGAAGTTGGACTCAAAATTATTAATAATGCAAGCAAAAATATCATTGTACTACATCCAGTTTTATACATGTATTTTATGAACCACAAACAAATGCCTTTTAATTTGATTAGGGATTAAATGATGTGCAGCGATTTGTACATATACAGACATGTTTGCGAATAAAAAATTTTCTGTTCTGCATTAATATATCATAAATTGCTCATGCAAAAAGGAATCCATGCATATGTGGATCGGGTGACACGCTAGCATTAATTGACATGTAGTTCGAGTCGATCTTGTTCGGTTCATTTGGAATTTGAGACTTTTCACAGTTTTCAGCATTTCACATCCCACACACACACAACTACTGACGAACAAGGCCCAGTGAAATTAAGGTTGGCGACTTTTCACCTATAAAACAGAAACTTGCTGATTTACTAGATAAAACCAACGCACCAGTTCATATGCATAGATTATTTAACCTGATATGAAATGTGCACTGCAAACACAAGCATTATTTATGATCATCTCCGTCCAGTCTGTACGCCGTATTGCATTCAACCACAATTGTCTTCTTGATTTCTGTGAAGGAATGTCTGCCGGTATCTGGTAAAACTTTAGATTTGAAACAAAAGTGCTGTTCCTTTTATTCTGGCAGCCAAAAACACAACAAGAAGACATTTTAAAGTCAAAATCTCAAACTTTTAGCGCACCTGCTATGAGTTCTGCCTTACGTTTTGCCTCCAGCTAGAACAGTGACGTCACAGTGTTGTAGGCAATTAAGGGGTCTATAGAGCATCACAGTCCCGCCCACAGCCCGAGAGAGCTTTGGTGCCGGAAGTAAATTTCCCATTCATTTCTCCCATTGACTTTCGGGAAAATCCGTATCTAAAGAGTTTTAGAGCATGTCTGAGGATAACCAGCTACGGCTTCCAACATATCATTTCGAGTGAAAAAAGTAAGAGAAAATCCAAAAAAAGTCAAAGGTACAAGACTGTGTACATACTTTCATTTCGAGCGAAAGAACTACTCATCCCATAAACCACCGCGCCTCACTGAATTCGACTGAAGCCCCAACCGCTAACGAGCCTTTTGAGCGACTTCCAGATCTGATGACGGCCATGCGAACTTTATCCTCCAGTGAATTTTATTTTATATAGCGAATGTAGTAATAGCAGTTCTTTCAGTATTAATCGTGTAAATAAAGTGTTTTATATAAGTATTGTGTATTGATTTTTATATTTATCATTGTGTATTTTACATATTTTGTGTGTGTGTGAAAGCGGTTAACGATAACGTCAGCAACATGATGCAGTGCTTTGTACCTGACTGCAATCATCGCTCAGTCGTCGACACGTTGTTGCCATGAATTATTACACAAATGTTCAGTAAATGCATGAAGAGGTATGCCTTGGCTAAATATTGTTTTGACCGTGGCATCATAAAATGCTTGATATGACCCATACCATATGAAGGCTACAATTAGCCTAGCTAAAGTGGACGATAATGCTAACTAACATTACCAACCTCCCTGTCAGACTCACCAAAACTTTGTAGGTCTTCTCCCTCATGCTGGCCCTTTCAAAACCCACAAGCTGACCCTCGGACACGCTACACTCAACTACATGATCCGATCTGAAGTGGTTTTCACCTCTTTGAACACTTTTGTTTACCTCCTTGAAAAAAAGCCATCATGGCAGCCAATGAGCACACGATTGCACTGATAAGTCTACCGTGCAAAAACGCAACACAGGTTTTTTTATTTTATTTTTTTTATTAATGATCTTCAGTCTTCACGGACATTCGCAGGGTTTAACCAGAGTTCCACCAATCAGATGCATCACTGTGGGATTGTGGGATTGTTCAGGATTGTGAGTAATGAAGTACTTATCCAAAACATTGCGAATAAAAGTCATTTATCTTAAAACAAGGTTAGTGCCCCATGATCCTTTTGCGTTTATATGAGCATATACTATCGCTTAGTACAGCCGTAGCTGGTTTTAAGTCTACCATGTATGTTACGTTTTTATGGCTTATACCCCAACTGTCAATGCAGAAATTGTATTGAATTTTTACTTCCGGCATCAGCTGTGGGTGGGACTGATGCTCTATAGCTACAGAGTAATGAATAATTCACTGGATAATGTTAATTCACTTAATAATATTCTCTGGAATATTGAAATATAAAAAGCATGGTATTTTATTGCGTTTCTCAACTGGGATGTTATAAAAAATATTAATAATGTTTTGTCCTCCTGGATTATGAAATGCCTGCTGACAGCGCGGTTTATCTGTGCAGTTACACAGAACTATACTCCAACTGTGATCACTTGCGGCGATTAATTAATTTTTTGTATTTAGTTTATTAGCAAAATAATGGTTATATAATAAATGTTAATACAATTTAGGGTGCTTTAAACAAGTGAATCTTGTTAAAAGTTGCATGCGTTGGCCGTACTAGAGAATTTCCTGAGCAACAAACACATCAACCCATGAGTGAACAGCAATATGAAACAGCTTCACAAGATTAATGATGAGCAAATTTACAACCGAGAGATAATTCAATTCAGCCCATTCATGGCTGTGTTTAACTCATGCAAAGTTATGTCTTTATTCGGAGATGATATTTATGGATTATCTGTGTGACTCTGACTTCACAAGACTGTTACGTCTATATTGGGACTGGACTTGATGGATTATTTAACATGACTCTGTGAGTAAGTCTCTATTTCTTAGAGCCAAGCTGCATAAACTACATTTCATGCATTTATGTAATGCATCTAATTTGTGCCTAACTGGCTGTTATGTTAAATGAAGTTTACTAACTGCAGCAAATCAAGTACCTGCACACCGTTGTCTTGTCTCCCCTCAGACGTGCTGCAATGGCGACCCTGAGCGCAATTCTCAAAACATCCTCAAGATGGCGGCGTTCATCTGTGAATCTGATTTTACAAAACCGATATCCGATTATGTTTAAATGCTTAAATATCGGGTAAAATATTTGTAATTTGTCTTTGCAGTGAATATAATTATTATTTTTTTAATTCACACAATTCATCGCCTACATGTGTATGAAAAATTCCATATTACAAGCAGTAAATATAAATTTATGAAAAGAAATGTGACTTTAAAACAGAGTACAATTTAAACTATTTACGTGATTGTATTGAATTGAACTGATTGTGTCAGTTTATCCCATTTTAGATTAAAATTAAGGATTTAATTACGTTCTTAATTACACTTCTGCTTTGCTGGGTCTCATGAAACTTATTCCTTTACTGTCCCTTCAATAAGAAGACTTGTGTACGTTGTCCGTCTGTGTTGTATCTGATGCCATTATTTAAGGTTTGAACAGTTATCAAAACTGTAAATTCATTATTGACATTTAAAATTTTATTAAAAAAGTGTTTAATGGTAGCTGAAAAACAGAAAACAACACTGTGTATTATTAATTTGCATTATTTAATCACATTGTAGCTGTAATGAGTTTTTAATTTTAATTTTCTCATTTTAATTTTGTTACAGTTTCTCTAATCTGAGTGAAAGCAGATTTTTTCTGAGTCTCTTCATGAAAGCAGCAGAGATTGAGACACAGACAGGAGAACAGATGCTGGAACAGTTAGCATCAGTCTGTTCTCCTGGTTATGGATGGACTGACATATTTTATGATTATGATTTCCTGCTGGATCTGTGCTCTCGTGTGAAGAAATATGAGACTCAAACAGGCAGGAGTTTTCTTCCAGGATTACAGTCAGTTTTCCAGTCACCTGATGAATGGATCATAGATCTCTCAGAGAGAAAGAGCTCCGTCCTCCTGGAAGTGCTGAAGCTCCAGACAGAGAAGAAACCAGTGAAGCTGAGAAGATGTTCAGAGGAAGAGAGAGACGTGATGAGTTTCCTTCAGTGTCTGAAACACATCTCACGACTGAGGTGAGAACATCTGTCATCTTACAGTTATTGTGAAATATGATTTCTGTATAAGCTGGAGCATGTTTTCTTGTCTTAATGAGTGTCTTTAGATTAGAGGCTCTGTTTTGTTTCAGTGTTAGCTAGAGAGTGATGTATTCGGATCTGATCTTATTTTTTCATGAACACATGAATCCAAGCTCAGTTTTTGTGCAGGGTGAGATACAGCTGGCCGTGAGTGAAAGTGCTCACCATACTGTATTTCTCTTTCTCTCTCTCGTTAATGAACACCTGATGACTTCCACTCTTCTGAGAACTGAATATCAAAGTGGAGATGGGGTCTTCGGGGTCTTCTCGTTGAATTATTTGTGTCTGATGTGTGAAGTAGTGTTTTAATTAAAATTGTCTCAAATTAATGAAGTGTTTTGTTCTTGATTGTATATTATCAGGTTCTGGTTCAGTGATAATAAAGAAGCAAGGATGTCTGGAGTCATATTCCTGCTGAAGCTCTGTGTTGCTGCAGTAGAAACTGACAGAGATACAGGAACACGATTCTCCTCTCTGCTGTCATCTGTGTGCAGCTACAAAACCTTCCCTTTTGATAAAGAGAGAGATGGTTATGATGCTGAGGTTCAGAGTGATTTCCTGCTGGATCTATGCTCTCGTGTGAAGAACTATGAGACTCAAACAGGCAGGAGTTTTCTTCCAGCATTACAGTCAGTTTTCCAGTCACCTGACGTCTGGATCATCGATCTCTCAAAGAGAAGGATCTCCGTCCTCCTGGAAGTGCTGAAGCTCCAGACAGAGAAGAAACCAGTCGAGCTGATGGGATGTTCAGAGGAAGAGAGAGACCTGATGAGTTTCCTTCAGTGTCTGCAGCACATCTCACAGCTGAGGTGAGAACATCTGTCATCTTACAGTTATTGTGAAATATGATTTCTGTATAAGCTGGAGCATGTTTTCTGCTCTTAATGAGTGTCTTTAGATTAGAGGCACTGTTTTGTTTCAGTGTTAGCTAGAGAGTGATGTATTCGGACTATTCTCTACATCTGATCTTATTTTATCATGAACAACTGAATCCAAGCTCAGTTTTTGTGCAGGGTGAGATACAGCTGGCCGTGGGTCTGGATACTTATATGTAGATATTTGAGTTCAAATTATGGGTGTATTTATTTTTTGGGGTGTTCTTGTAGAGTCAACCAGCAGGTGCTACCAAAATACATGTGCTAAATGATGTGAACTGATAATAACGGTTAACTGTTATCACTGGTCATGATGGTGTCAATAGATATTAATTATGCTTACAGTTTTTAGAATTTAATTGAGGTGGTAATAATAATAATAATAATAATAATAGTAATTTGTATTTATATAGCACCTTTCCAGAGCTCAAGGGTACTTTACAATAAACATCAGAAATGTAATGTTTACAGAAAGTAAAGTGAACATCAGACATCCAGAGAGTAATGTATAGATAAGACAATATAAGACAGAGTCGTCCTCCTGTTGGTGTGAGCAGTCAGTGAGAGTCACCTGTGTGGGGGATGACAGCCGAAGGAGGTCAATCCCTGAACTTTTCAGGTAAGGTAGACTAACCATGTTCTGTACAGATGACATTTAAGCAGCGATCGCGAAAAACAAATACTACCGGGTCGACTAAAACTATATCTGTGTCATGTTCACTTCTCCCTCTTTCAACCACCTGCCATTTGTTTCAGTGTCGAAATAAATATGATTTGGCTTGCTACCCAGGCTAATTAACTAGCTAACGTCAACTACTTACCTCCCTCACGTTACTTCACAGAATGGGTAATAGCAGTCTAAAGTACGTACTGTACTTTTCTCCAATTTAGTACAATAATTAAATTTAGCAGGCATCATGTCTATACTTTTAAAGCCTCCTGCGATTGTTTACATCTGTTCAAGATCACAACATTTACAAGACTGTTGTACGGAGAAGACTGTGGTGTGTGTGTGTGTGTGTGAGAGACACTCTCTCTCTCTTTGTGTGTATGTGCACACATCCTTGTACCTCTCTGCTCCAAATTTAATCCAGAGGAGGTGAACATTCCTGCATCATAACTAGAACCGAAAGATGCATGTGTAGAAAGCGAGCATGTCTCCAAAAACTTTGTTGAGCTGCAAAATGACTGCATTTTTGTTTTTGTTTTTTACAGAAATTGTTTTTATTATATTTTTGATTTATTGAGCTGCAGGTCTAGTCTCACTTAAGTGACGGCATTTTTATTTATTTTTTTACAGAAAATTGTTTGTTCTGAATATTGTTGAGCTGCAGTTTTAGGATCACTTAAGTGACTGCACTTAAGATTAATTTAATTTAATTATTTAAATTTTTTAGCCTCACATGTACTCTTCCAAAACATTCTATATGTTTCTTTAACCCTTTGAAGTCGATTAACGTATATATGCGTTTTGAGTCATTTTCTCTGGATAACCCGGAAAAGAACTTAAATTACACTCTCAGTTTTAATCGTACAGATAAGAGCAATACATCAATCGAATCTGTAAAGGGTCTACTTTTTTTTGGATACAGACATAATAACAAAACACCTTTGTGCACTTATAAAATAAAGATAACAAACAAGGTGCGCTGTCTGCAGCCTTTGTATGCACCGATCGTCATGTACAAACACGTCATTTAAAATGAAGTTTAACTCCGTGAATACTCAACAAAGAGACATGAGAGAGATATCTATAGAAAGCCTGGAATGACTATTTTTAAACTAAACAAGTGCCGCCGAAAACAGATATTCTGAGATAAAGTAATCCATATGAAAACAACGCGATGTCTATTTTTCATATCTCCGCTCATTATATCTAATGTGACCACGCCCCCGTGCTTAACGCGCTATTCAGATTCAAACTGAAGCGAGCGGCTTGAATACACCCACACAGAAGAAAAAGCAGCGAGATTGTTCAAGTTTTTATTTTATTTTACTGTTTGCTTCGCGATGAGAGGAATAAGACAACCACTCCAAAAAGATGTGATGTGGTTGAGGATTTGAGAAATGGATTTTCTCAGAAAAAAGAATGAAGCACTTTATTCAGCAGAGATCATAAACATGAGTAAGTCTCTTTTTATTTATTTGTACTAGTTTTCACATAATGTGTAAACATTTTACTAGTTAGACTTTTTCCAAATACTTTTTCCAAACTGTAATTCCTGACTAAAAGTATAATAAAGTGAAACATTATGAAGTTCCAATAACAATATACAATACTATACCATTCAAAAGCTTGATGTAAATAATATAAATGTGACAAATAGAGATAACTCTAACAAATGTAAAAACAATGCAGTTCTTTCAATTTATCCCCCCTAAAAACCCAGAAAAATATTCTCAGCTCTTTTCAACATTAATAATGCTAAAAATAATAATGATGATAATATTAAATGGTTTTTTTTTTTGGTAGAAAATAAGATTAAAAGGATTTCTGAAGGATTGTGTGACTGCAGTAAGGATGGCAAAAAATGTGTTTGAAAGTAAGCTTTGATTGTCCCTAATAAACGGTTTAACTGCTCCCCCATGTGGATATTACATTATGTTGTGGGATAATTAAATATATTCTTAATAAACTACAAACATAAAATTATATAGATTTATTTTGTTCTCACATTCTTTCTTGTAACTCCTCACTCAGTGACACAGCTGAATGAGAGGCTCATTATACAGCTCATTATGCAGGCCTTTGTCTTCTCAGGTGTAAATCACAATGATATTCATGATAGTTGCACCTACTCGCATATGACTTTTACCATCAAAAAGTGTCTTAGAAAATTTAAATCAATATATTGTTTTCTGTGAATGAGTAAACAAGATGATTTTCACATAATTTACGCAGAAAAATTCTAGGCTACAAGCTCCAGTTCTCAACAGTCCGGGAACCAATGTTCTGTATGTGTTTTATGGCCTTATTCAAGTGATTTAACATTTTTAGTTTTTCACTAACCATGCATAAGATTTTTTTTTTCTCAAATACAATCATGTACATGCATGCATTTCACATATTATTATAGCCCAGTTTGTGCTGATTACAGTGATATTAGACTTTACCCATTTAGATATTTATAAGAAACTGAAAAAATCACAAATATCAGGGCATGACAAAACTTCTCCAGGCCCCAAAAATACCCTTAGACTCCAGAGGGTTAAAATAAAATACATTGTTCAATGTCTTTACCCCAGACATTTAAAAATAACATTTTAGATCTGCAACTGTGATATTATTATCTAAGGTTATCATACCATCAGAATCTCAAACAGGTCCATGTCTAGAAGCAATGCTAAGGGACGGTGAGAAGACGAGGATCAGAGGACTAGGGAATAGGGAAGGAGCAGATTGCCAGACCATACAAAACTTTAGAAGCAAGCAGGAGAATTTTAAACTTAATACGAAAGGCCACTGGTAGCCAAAGCAGATCAGCTAGAATAGAGGTGATGTGGGCCGAACGCTTAGCGTGACTGAGAATATGAGC
The DNA here is from genome assembly GCF_003368295.1 of Carassius auratus. NCBI lineage: Eukaryota > Metazoa > Chordata > Actinopteri > Cypriniformes > Cyprinidae > Carassius > Carassius auratus. Next base: position 29,127,078 of record NC_039250.1, read on the forward strand.
AGCTTAGTTTTGGGCCTGGAGAAGTTTTGTCATGCCCTGACACATTTGTGCTTTTTTCAGTTGCTTATAATCATGTAAAAGTCTAATCTCACTGTAATCAGTACAAACTGGGCTATAATAATATGTGAGTAGCATGCATGTACATTGTGTTTGAGAAAAAAAATCTTGTTCGTGGTCAGTGGTGGACGAAGTACACAAATCAAGTACTTGAGTAAAAGTACAGATACATATAGTAAAATATTACTCCAGTAAAAGTACTCCTTTTTCAATTCTACTCAAGTGAAAGTACAAAAGTACTCAATTTTTTATGTACTTAAGTAAAAATGTACTGAAAGACAGATGTTTGAAATTTTATATAGGCTACTTAATTTAATTTTATATTAGCACTTTTTTTTTTATATAATCCTACTGCTCAAAATACCTGGTATTTTTTCCAAAATAACCACTATATGGAGTCAAGATATATTTTTGTTGTTGATATGGACTACACTGATGAGAGTAATGTTCACTGTGAAGCTTACACTGTGATGTACCTGAGAGAAAACAGAGCTGACCATCTGATTTTCACCAGTAAGAACAAAGTATTTTAAAGTTTGTTGTTTTACAGAACATCACAGTTATATATGAGATGATAATAAGGCCTGAAGTTAGGAAGAACATTTTAAGGAAAATATAATTATATTTTCATAATTATTTTTTCCTTCTCAAATCTTGTCTGTGGTGTAAAAACACCCCTGGCCAAACGGGGTGCATCTCTTCCCCTCTTTGATAATTACTGTAGTTACCATGTTCTGAACAACACATCTTTTCTTTTCTCCCTATATATATATATAGTTGGTTGAATAAAAATATTTGGACATTATTTATAAAAGATGACCTCAAGTTAGCACCAGCAAGCTTGTTAGGAAGACAGCATAAGCTAACAATATTTATTTACTTATTTTCAGTACATTTATGTCTGTCTACTCGTCTAGTTAATCCAAACAATATACATATCTATAACGTTACTGTTGATAAACAATATAAAAACGGACGTCACATAGGACATGGTCGCATTTGAATAAAACTGTTAATATTACGGCAGCGGGGAATTTGAACATGCACAAGTTATTTTATATAATCTGTGTTAGTTTAAAGGCTTTTTGTTACCTAAAACACAGAGACGCTGATTGATGTGTCTGCATCGTCTGCACTCGAGCATTTCAGTTGTGCTTAAACAGATCACTCTTTACAGCAGATTTAGTTCAACTGTAAATTTTGACCTAAATATGATTTTCAGTTACAATAATTAATCCTAAATTTCGACATTAATAACTTACTTTTAGCAACATCAGACGCACGCGCGCTCACAAGATCTCCCGGTTCTTACTTCTGGAGACTCGCACTAAACGGTTCATTTGAATCAGTGAGTGGTCGACTCCAGAATAGCTACAATCGGATCATTCTAATTCCTAAACGAATCGTTTGGTGCGATTCGCGATCCGATTTAAAAGTTTATTTTGAAAAGACTCAGTTCGTTCATGATGAATCAAACACCGCTTCTGCGTGTCGGAGCACGTGATATATTATAGGGAGTAACGATATATTTTATGAAATGTAGTGAAGTAAAAAGTACGATTTTATGCTTTGGAATGTAGTGAAGTAAAAGTAAAAGTTACTCAAAATAAAACTACTCCAGTAAAGTACAGATACTTGAAAAGTGTACTTAAGTACAGTAACGAAGTAAAGCTACTCCGTTACTGTCCACCACTGTTCATGGTTAGTAAAAAACTAAAAATGTTAAATCACTTGAATAAGGCCATAAAACACATACAGAACATTGGTTCCCGGGATTGTGGAGAACTGGAGCTTGTAACCTAGAAGTTTTCTTTGTAAATTATGTGAAAATCATCTTATTCATTCACAGAAAACAATATATTGATTTAAATTTTCTAGGACACTTTTTGTTGGTAAAAGTCATATGCGAGTAGGCGTCAACTATCATGAATATCATTGTGATTTACACCTTAGAAGACAAAGGCCTGCATAATGAGCTGTATAATGAGCCTCTCATTCAGCTGTGCCACTGTGAGTGAGGAGTTACAAGAAAGAATGTGAGAACAAAATAAATCTATATAATTTTATGTTTGTAGTTTAAGAATATATTTCATTATCCCACAAAATAAATAGTTCCACTTGCGAGTGCAGTTTAACAGTTTATTAGAAACAATCAAAGCTTACTTTCAAACAAATTGTTTGGCATCATTATTCCTTCAGAAATCCTTTTCTAAAAAAAAACTTTATTATTATTAATGTTGAAAAGAGCGGAGAATATTTTTTCCAGTTATTTTAGGGGGGATAAATTGAAAGAACAGCACTGTTTGCTACATTTGTTAGTTACATTTATTTGTTACATTTTATATTATTTACATCAAGCTTTTGAATATTATAGTGTTGTATGTTGTTATTGAAACTTCATAATATTTCACTTGATTATACATTTAGTCAGGAATTATAGTTTGGAAAAAATCTAACTAGTAAAATGTTAATAAGTTATGTGAAAACTAGTACAAGTATATACATAAATAAAAAGAGACTTCCTCAGGATTATGATCTCTGCTGAATAAAGCACTTCATCCTTTTTTTCGGAGAAAATCCATTTCTCAAATCCTCAACCACATCACTTTTTTTTGGGGTGAATTGTCTTATTCCTCTCATCACGAAGCAAACAGTAAAATAAAAGAACTTGAAGAACAGTCTCGCTGCTTTTCTTGTGTTGTGTGGCGTATTCAAGCCGCGTGCTTCAGTGAAACATTAGAATCTGAATAGAGCGTTCACTTTATCACAGAATATTTGTTTTCGGCTGCACTTGTTTAGTTTAAAAGTAGACATGTCAGGCTTTTTATAGATATCTCTCTGAAGTCCAAATAATTGTATACTTTATTGATAATAACTGGCAACTAAAATATCGCGTTCGTTTTTATTTGCATTAAAATCACACAATCATCAAACACAATAATGTTGACTTGTGAAACATTTCATTATTTAAAACAGTCTTTACACATTCCCATTTTTTTTGTAGCTGAATTTAACAGGTCAACAAGGATTTACATAAATAACTTTTTGTTAGTGGTATTTAAACAAGAAAAAATCTAACAGTAATGTTTATTTGCTTTGACCTTCAATTGTATATCAGTTTATTTGAATTAATAAAGGTCCATCTGAATGTAAAGTTATTCATTCCATTTTTAATGTGAAATTTGCATTTATCATAAATATAATTTTGCATTCTGGTGTTGTCGTCAACTAAAATGTTTTTTTTTTTTTTTTTTGCATTTGCATTAATACACAGTCATCAAATACAATAACATTTACTTGTAAAACATTTCAACAGAACACTTTTAACACAATTTAATGACAGTTGTCGTAGCTGAATTTAACTTGTCAAAAGTATTTACATTAAAAATACCTTTGTTGCTTTTTGTAACTGATCAGTATTTTAACAACATAAAATGGATATCACACCAACATAACATACTTTTTATGCTTTGACCTTCAAATATCACTTTAGTTACATAAAGGTCCATCTGAATTTGATATATATGCACATGCACAAGCAATCTTCTTCTGTGAAGAAGCCCTCTGCTACTCTAAACTGTGCAATCCGTCAATAAAACAATATAAAGACAGCCAGATGAGCAATAATTCTGGGCAAATATTTGTTAACATTTTTGTTGCAGAGCGGGTCATCAGTGTACGCTTTTGGTAGCATAAATGCAAGTAGTCCTGTTTGTGTATGTATCCAGATTGCTCATGAGGAAAGTATAACACAGGCTTCACTGACACATTTCTGAGCAGCTGATGGGATGTGATTTCTCCTTAGGACTCGTGTGTGTGTGTATATATATATATATATATATATATATATATATATATATATATATATATATATATATATATATATATATATATTACCTCTGATTCCAAACTGTTAGAACTCTTCTGAACTCGCTTCACAGCAGCAGGCGCCTGAGATGATGACATCATCTTGTGTTTTTTTTTTTGGCGGAGCACAGACTTATAAGTGCATTACCACCACCTATATCTCAAGTGGGCCATTGACCCTCCTAATTGAGATTGTAGATAGTGTTAATGGTCCATTTGGCGATAATGCACTATAACGCGATAACGCAAGTCTGCGATCTGCCAAAATGAAACCAGATGATTGTTGTTGTTTTTTTGTTTTTTCTATTAATGTTTATTTCAAACTCTCGTGGAGACAACAGCATAAGAAAAACTAGCAAGGCATCAACAAAATGCAGATTTGACAATGAAAACATAAAAAAAAATATTATAATAATATATAAGGCATTGTTCTCAAAATACTAAATGTTACAGGTTCAAAGACATTTCAGCAGCATAACAAATAACTTCTATAGTTTGTTTAGAAATTTTTACAAGGTTCAAGGAGGATAACATCCGAAATTAATTTTTAAAACAGTTTACATTTGGCAATAGTTTTCTCCATTTATTTTTGTGAATGTGGTATTTACTTATAATTATGATAAGGTTAATTAAAAGTGAAAGATCCCTCGTCAGTTTATAATTACAAATAAGAATATCTTCTATTGTAAATTGTTCAGGTTCACTAATTTCATTATTTAACCAGCTATGGACATCTTGCCAGAGCTTCCTACAAACTGTGCAAAGGAAGAATAAATGCTCTGTTTGTTCTGGGTTTTCATGACAAAAGTCGCAAGGGTCAACTTCAAAACTAAATCTACCCCTCAGTGTCTCCGCAGATGGATAGTGGTTAAGAATTTTAAATTGCATTTCTTTTACTTTGGGTGCAATTGAGCATTTTATAAATTTCCAATGTTTTTCTGCAATTGCTGGATTATCTAATATTTTAAGTTTTATCTTCCCCTCATAATCATGAGATATTATACATATATATATATATATATATATATATATATATATAATATAATATCCTTTGAAAGCTTTATTTAAATATTTGTTGTCACATTTTTTTGTCCGTAATGTTTAATTCTCCTGTTGTTAAGTTTGGAAGTTTGATTTGATTTATAATTATAAAAACTAATAATGCTTTTTATCAGCTGTATCAAATTGACTGGGATTAAGATGATCGTCTCAGGCGCTTGCTGCTGTGAAGAGCGTTCACAAGAGTTCAAACAGTTCAGACATTGCATGAATCAGGGGTTAATAAAAACTACATGAATTGATAGTGTTGTTAGAAAAGCCCCGGTGGACAGCAGCCGTCTTGTCTGGAAGATAATTTAGAAAGGAGCAGCAGACAGCGTCATGAGGTGGAGGTTTGGTAACTTCATTTACTGTGTTGAATAGTGCTTTTTGAGGAATGATTAAGGAAGAAGATAGAGTAGGATTATAATAAGACAGTCAGCCATCAGTCCCATATATTAAAATTCATCGGTGTCGTGGAAATCGAGTTGTGTCATTCGGAGGTTATCACCACCCCTTTGCCATGCAGTCTTGGAGTCTTGGAGTATGTTTAACAGCAGGAAGACATCAGAGACTTCAAAGTTTCCTTGAGAAACAATATGTCAAGCATATCGTCAGTTATGAATTAGTTGACTTCAGGGTCTCCAGTTAGCATCCAGTCAGTCCTGACGAGCTGCACATTTTTCAGGTGTGTTTCAGGAGCATGTAATACACCTGTTATTCAATGATGCAGTTACTGCACAAAAAAAAGTGTTATAAATTTTCTGTTTCCCCTGAGAAATAACTTTATCATCATGCAGTGTGAAATACAGACTGAACAATGACTCAAAAACATTCTGAAAGTAATTATAATGATATTTTTCCTCTGTGTTGTTGTTATAGCTGTAGTATGGACTTAGCTGTTCTCATAGAATTAAAACTATTATTAATACTCAGTTACTGTCCTTGGTGTAAATCCCTGTCTTTGCACAAATAACATCCCATTGCTGCCCATTTCAGCTAAAACATCATCAAATCAGATCCCTGGGTCTTCTTTTTGAATCATTTATTTGTTTCTGATGTGAAGAAGTGATGTATGTATTATGTGATGTATGTTGTCTCAAATTAATGAAGTGTTTGGTTCTTGATTTGTATATTATCAGGTTCTGGAACATTTCTAATAAAGAAGCAAGGATGTCTGGAGTCATATTCCTGCTGAAGCTCTGTGTTGCTGCAGTAGAAACTGACAGAGATACAGGAACAAGATTCTCCTCTCTGCTGTCATCTGTGTGCAGCTACAAAACCTTCCCTTTTGATGAAGAGAGCGCTTATCAGAGTGATTTCCTGCTGGATCTGTTCTCTCGTGTGAAGAACTATGAGACTCAAACAGGCAGGAGTTTTCTTCCAGCATTACAGTCAGTTTTCCAGTCACCTGATGTCTGGATCTTAGATCTCTCAGAGAGAAAGATCTCCGTCCTCCTGGAAGTGCTGAAGCTCCAGACAGAGAAGAAACCAGTCGAGCTGATGGGATGTTCAGAGGAAGAGAGAGACCTGATGAGTTTCCTTCAGTGTCTGCAGCACATCTCACAGCTGAGGTAAAGTAGTCTATGTAAACAGCTCTTCAGTTAACTGAAATGATCAAAATAATATATAACCTATAACATGCTTTCAGGGCCATTTTAGTGGGACTCATTATCAGCTCTGGGGTATCATGCCAGAACGGCCCACTTTAGTTAATGACTGACTATATGAAAATAATGTAATTAAAATAGGGCTGTAGCTATCGAATATTTTAGTAATCGAGTATTCTACCAAAAATTCCATTGATTAATTGGATCAAATGTGTTTTTGCTTAATTAAAGTGCAATATTAATTATGCAAGAGAAAATAAGACTCCTGGGTGAACACACACACACACTGTGAACACACACCCAGAGCAGTGAACACACACACACACACACTGTGAACACACACCCGGAGCAGTGTTCAAAGTACAAGAACACTGTACAAGAGTTTATTGTAATTATTGATCAGAGAGTGAATGAAATACCTGTAAACCTGTAGCATTTGTCCCGTGATATTTAGAGTCCTGGTAAGAAACAATGGCAGGAATTATTGGTTCCGCTTAGGGTGGGAATCTACCATGTATTAATCAAGCGTGGGGGTTTCAGGGTCAACGTGGCCGAGTTGCTGTTATTTCCTGTTTAATGTGAACGAATTAATAACATCGAAGTAGATTTATTATGTAGAACATCATGCCAATATGTTTCTTTCAGACTCTATATATTTAAGGGAACATGTGTAAAGTGTTTTCTGTGAGTTTGTCCCTCCACATGTGGTAATGGTGCTGGCCACCAGTATAAATGTGAATGTCTTTGGAAGGTAGTCTGTGTTTGTTTCTGCAGTGGAGAATGTGACCTGAGGGTTGCAGGTATTTTATTCACTCTCTGATCAATAATTACAATAAACTCTTGTATCACCAAACAGTCTCGGTGTGTGTTTGTGCGTATTAACATCCATGTTGAACGTGTCCCTCTGTGACAGTCACAGGCCTCTTAAAATGAACAAAGTTTCGTTTTTTAGAAAAAAATTCTTTATTTTTTAAATGCATAGAATGCAATGCACACATCAAAAATAAACATTTAATTATTACCCATTGTTTCTCTGTCTATACTTGTACTGTGAACAATGACAAGAAAGTTGACAGATGAATTAAGTGCATTTGAGTGCCATTCAGTTGGGGTTTTAAATAAAGCATTTTCTGAGATGCACATTAAACATTAAACACATAAAACATTATTTTAATTTATCTTTTAATTATTGATTATTAACTTAACTTTTTGGTAAAAAAAGGGGATTTACTATTAAAAATAAAACATGTAAGAAATGTTGTGTGATTAAACCTTATTTTTTTATTTTTTTTTATAGTGGTAGGCTATGTACATTCTGCTGAACAATAGTCTTTAACCAGACTTTTATTTTGACAGGTTGACATACCTTTACAGTTGTATGTGATGTGACGCTAGTTTTACTCAAATCAAACGGTCAAATGCTCATGAAGTGACTGTCAGAGCAGTTCTGAAGATGTTCATGTGTTCACGTCTTATTTAGAGAGACAGCAGACGCTGAAATTACCACGAGCATCAGTGTGTTAATGAATGAAGACGTGCTTCTGCTCCATTCATTAACACAGACACGCAGAACATGCAGGATTCATATTTAAATAGACTGTTCCGGCTTTATATTTACAGATATTAGTCCATATCGTGATTTGATTTAAGTGCAATGACCTATTTTTGATTAATTCATTAAAAATTTGGCAAATTCCTTGCCATTCCACATTTAACTGTAAATTCCGTTTTTATATCTGGATTCCGCGATTCCCTCCACGTTTTCTGCATCGAGGAAATCATAGAGCCCTAGTCGTGGTATGCCAGCTCTATCTTTACACTACGATGTTCTCTTCACGTTTGCACGCGCCCTTAAATCAAAACACTGCTGACTCCTTACAGTATGAGATTTCAGACGCAGCGCTTGTGTCTCCTTCTGCTTTGTGGGTGACGTAAACGCATTGTCACATTTAAAAAAATAATTGTGAAAGAACCTGACGTGAGATTTAAAATAAATTAAAAGAGGCTTCGAGGCAGAGGAATTTGCCTCGATAATTTTTTGTAATCGAGGAATCGTTTCAGCCCTAAATTAAAACCTCAGTATATAAGTCTGAAATAGTGCATCGTTCTCTACAGACTTGTAATTCACTGAATTTTTCTAGAGCTTTCATTTTTTTTTATGTTAAAATTGTAACCATAAATATAGCTGCAAGCAGCGATGGCGGGCTCAAGCCACCAATGCCATCGCCACCCTGGTGGCATCAGGTAAACTGTGCCCAGCGGGCACATGCATTCACAATATCCCTCTGGCAGTGAGGTTTTAAAGGATATGGCGGTTAAAGGGTTAATCCGAATCATCTAGACTTTAAAATCACATTCACAGAACAATATATATATTTAGTAACACTTTACAATAAGATTTCATTTATAAACATTGTTAACATGAACAATGTTTATATAGCATTCATTCATGTCAGTTAATATTCCAAACTTAAACATTAAAACATTGTTTTATTGTGATTTTTTTTTCCAAGCACATTTTACCAATTCCAAACCATATCAATCTTAATAACTACCATTATTTTTTATTTAATCATTTATGAGTGCTATACAATAGTCCAGGAAAGCTGGAAGAGAAAAACTCCTTATATTCATGTGCAGAATTATTAGGCATGTTTTCTTTTACAGATGAAATGCGCTAAAAAAGAGTTTTAACTCAAACTGTTTTAACTCAAAGTCGAAAATTATGCAATACCCATGAGAAATATCAAACACAAATGCAATACAGAAATGGATAAGTTAAGACTTGACCATTGTACAAAAATGCTGACTGGGTCATGAGGTCAGAAAAGAAGAAGAAGAAAAAAACAGGTCAAGAAGAACTGACAAAAATAATTGCAAAATAATTAGGAATTAATGTGAAGATTAATTTTTAGTCAATTCTGCAAGACAGACTTTCAGGAAAGGAGGTGGAATAAAAATGAGCTCCTAAATCTTAATCCCGGATTCTGGAAGATATATTCCTCAAACCATCGGACAAGAGGAGGTGGTGCTGGTCCTTCACAAGTCACTCTAATCTGTTCATAAAGCATTTATATAAAGTCTTAATATATAGTATTTCACAATACTTCATGGTATTCTAATTAAATCATTTTTTGGAATCTTAGATCTCTCAGAACCTGACACATTGTAATTCTGAGACTCCAGGAAAGTGGCAGTTCTGTAAAATGTTGGCACTGGAGACTAAATGCTCCCTGATAGTTTCACACCTAATTCACTTAACACACACACACACACACACACATTACCCACAGTGACTGAGTGACATCAGATGTATGATAGTTTTTTAATTTTCTATCATCCATATAGTGTTGTATAGTCATGAAACTATGCATATTTACTCAGAATGACTTGTCTTCTATGTGTACATTTTTTTGAAGCGTTTAGAAGCTGCACTTAAAAAAAATAAAAGACATTTACTGGTTACTTTTTTACTGTTATTTCAAAAAATCACCACGACAAAACCATTCAAGCATTTTTAAAAATCCCTAAAACTGTCAGAAAAGGATAAGGCCTAAGATTTCTATGTGAGTGGCTAAATTTGTTTGTTTTTATAACTATAATGCATAAACTATGAAACTATACAAAATGTATAAAAAAGTACAAGTTATTCTTTTCCAATGTTTTTTATTTATTTAAATTTTTTTTTTTTTTTTTTTTTTGGATTTACATTTTAAAAAATTAGCCTATGGCAATCATTCTAAACAGCTTGAATAAAACCTGTTAATATTTATTATAGACCACTATAACTGTGTATAATCTAACAAACGAGTTTATTATGAAAATAAAAGCGTGTACACCAGATAAATTGGACGATAAAGAAATTGCTAACAATAGTATAATAGAGCATGTTTTAGGTTTTTAGGCGTTTAGATGCAGAAATGGACAAATCAAATGTAAAATAAAATGTAATTGATTTAAATATAGATTAAGTCTTGTTAGAGCAAAATAATAAATAAATACGTACACACATTAAAAAAGCAGCCAAGATGAATGAGTTTAATTTTTTATATAGATTAAAATTGAAGACAGAAGCAGCTGGTATATGCGGTCACTTAATATTAAAATCCAGTAGATCCACTTCAGATTTATTTCTCAACAGTTTATGTTCACGTGGCTGTTTTCGTTTATATTAGCCAAGCTATTATGTTTTTTGAAATAATCTTGTCCGTGATGTGTTCGTTCTTACGACGAAAGGCAGAATCCTGCAGCTGGAGAGATACATGTTATTCTGCCAGTCGCGCTTTCAAATAGTCTTGCACACTTAAACGGGTCACAAACACCTGCATTTAGCTCGTGTTGTGTTATAATGGATGTATTGTGTGCATTTATGGCAATTATTTATTTTAAAAAGCTCTTAAACAAGAATAAATTCGTTAATTTTGAACTTGTGACACTGTAAGCGCTGATCGGAGGCAGTGATTTCAGATAGGCAGCTCGAATATTTCATTTTCACACAAACAGTTCAAAAACATCTTAATTTAGCTCTTGGTGTGCTCTAATTGGTGAATTGTGTGATATCGCTTTAATATTTTATTTGTTAAAGCTATAAAACAAGAATAAACTTGTTTTTTTCTGAGCTCGTCATTCCACACGGTGATTCATCTCTCGTGTTTCTCACGTATCACTGACCACACATCAATTATTAATGAGCCCTGACCTGATAATAATCATATATGTTGGTTTAGCTTGTCAGTGTGAATTAAATCCAAGTATTTATTTGTATTTTAAACGATTTAAAAGTGAAACCAAAAGACAGTCTCCTCCCTTTTTTAGTCCGGTAACTGCACCTGTAGGGGCGCTATTTCTCTCAGACAATGGAAGTCTAAGCACACACACTCAAACAGATGGACAGAGTGATATGAGATGTCTGACAGTTTTTTAATTTTCTGTTATTCATACAGTGTTGTAAAGTCATGAAACTATGCATATTTACTCAGAATAACTTTTTTTCTGTATGAAAAAAGGTTTTGAAGTGTTTGGAATTTAAAAATGCAGGAAAATTAATAATTCCATCTTTATTGTCATTTAAAAAAATCACCACGACAAAACCATCCAAGCTATCCAAAACCCATTCACAATTTTAGTTCCTCAATGTTTTTTCAACATGTAGACAAAGTTTGGTGTGTATAGTGTTACTCTCCTCTGAGCAGTATGCATTAATTCACAGCTAAATGTAAAAAACAATCCACATTCAAATCAAAATAGCCGACTTCCTGTTGGTCGTAGCTGATGACTGTGAATTAGAAAGTTGTCCGTCTTGATAAGAACAATTTTTGTACTGAGTTTGGTGTCTGTAGCTAAAACTAACCCCCTCACTTTTGACAAAAGGTGGCGCTATAGAGTGCCTCTTCCACGCCCTCTTATGAACTTTTGCCAGTGTCTAGCTGTCACTAATACTGATATGTGTTCTGAGTTTGATTAAATTCTAAGCATGTTATTTGCCTCAAAATCACCTGAGAAGTATTCCAGTTTGACATGTTGCCAGGGCAACAATATTTTTAGATATCCAATTTCCCCCAGCAGATTCATATCGGCTGTGTTTTAACATTATTCTGATGAAGTTTGAAGCAAATCGAATAAAAATAAGATGCTGAATTCAAAGCATTTTGAAAATGACACACTTCCTGCTGCCAGTTGGTGGCGCTATAACTCTGACTCCTAATAGTCACATATATGTGATCGACATCATACAATGAATAATCTGATGAAGTTTGATTGAAATCAGGAAATGTATGTGGATGGTATTAGACACTTCCTGTTTCTCAATTCTCGCCATAATTTCAACGCCTCGCCACGAGCAAACCGTTCGAGATATCAAAAATCCCCTGGCAATTTTTCATCCCCAATGTCTTGAGATCATGTTGACCGAGTTTGGTGGTAAACGAGTAAAAAACCTATGACAAGTATATCAAATTCCAGAGCATGCGCTTTTTACATAACTCTAAGTAGCTGACTTCCTGTTGGGCGGAGCCCAATGACATGCAATACGAAAATTGTTCGGCACAATGAGATCTATATGTGTACTGAGTTTCATATGAATATGTGCAAGTATGTGTGAGCTATACATCAACATTTATGACTGTGTTCCAGGGGGCGCCGTAGAGCCCCTGTGCCACACCCGGGTCCCAGCCTCTGCAGGCTCCTAAAGGGCACAGATTCCAAAGTGTGTGCAAATTTTCAAGAGTTTTTGAGTATGTTAGGGACCCCAAAAGCCCCCACAACTTTGACCAAAAATATGAATAATAAACCCTTAATAGCCAACTTCCTGTTGGGCGGAGCCTATGACATGCAGTACGAAAGTTGTTTGGTTTAATGAGATCTACATGTGTACCGAGTTTCATGTGTCTACGTGCAAGTATGTATGATATATGGCCCTCAGTATTCCAGGGGGCGCTGTAGAGCCCCTGTGCCACGCCCGTGTATCAGTCTCTGCCCGACCCTAATGGCCGCAGGTTCCAATCTGTGTGCCAATTTTCAAGAGTTTTCGAGCATGTTAAGGACCCCAAAAGCCCCCGTAACGTTAGAAAATAATAATAAATATAGCTGCAAGCAGCGATGTCGGGCTCAAGCCATCAGTGCAACGCCACCCCGGTGGCATCAGGATAACTCTGCCCAGCGGGCATAAGCATTTACAGTAACCCTCTGACAATCAGTTTTAAGGGATGCGGCAGTTAAAGGGTTAATCCGACCAATCTAGACTTTGAAATCACATACACAGAACAATATATATAACTTTAGTAACACTTTATTTTAATATTTATAAAAAATGTATAAGGTGTGCATTGTAGCTGACACCTATATGAACACATTACAATTGCTTTGTGACTGCAAGTCTTTCTTCTCAAATGCTATTGAGCTTCAAATTTGCATTTGAGCCCATGTGAAAAAGTAGCATAATTTACATATGACTTACAGTTTGTTGTAATAAATATCAAACATTCAATTTAATTGTGCATTATAGCTGTCACCTAGATGAACAATTACAGTTGTTTTTATGACTGTAAGTCATTCTCTTCAAATGCTACTGACGTTAGAAAAGTGTATAACAATATCACATGTAACTTTAGAGACCGGCCCTAAATTTGAGACTCTAGAAAGTCCAATGTCAAGACAACTTTATGCCTGTTTTATTTTCTTTAGTTTTCTTTTCTCTGTGCCGGATTGCTGATGTCCTATACCCAGGCATAGATGTCCATCCATCAATTACGAACATTCAGCCGCAAACATGAGGTGTGAGCGGTCGCGAGTGCGGATGGGAGAATGGCGCATGTTTTTTTTTTTTTTTTGTTTTTTTTTGAGCAACTGGGATGGTGCCCCCTCTGGGAGTTGGTGCCCTACGAAGACTGCATACTATGTTATACTGCATAATGTTAACAAATTAGACATTATTTTACAGTGTTACCAAATCCTTAAATAATGTATTAGTGTTTTGTAATGATTTTAATGACCTATAAGCATTTGTGAAATAGTTTTGCTTGCATTGCAGCTTTATCTGTCAGTTGAAGAGTTTTACTGTTACATCCATGAGATTAATAAATGTCATGTCACGTCACAGGTTGTCATAGGTCAGTATCAAATGAGTTTGAAATTATTTTTTGCAGCACAAATTAGGGTTCTTAGGATGTTTTTAAACCCCTAAACTGTCAGAAAAGGATAAGGCCTAAGAGATTTCTTAACCTGTAATGTAAGGAAAAAACACCACCATTAGCAACAACAAAAACAATAACAATTTAAAATACAATTTTTTTTTTCCTGATTATTAAAGGGATGATTAGGTCTCTCTCTCTCTCTCTCTGCCAGACAGCCCCTCCCTACAGTCCACACACACTGTCACAGTCACCAACCCCCTCACACTCCCCCTCCCTCTCCCCCTCCCTTCCCTCACACAGACAGGGTGGCCAGAGTGAGATCATGTCAGTTGAGAAGTCTGACAGTTTTTTAATTTTCTTTTATCCATACAGTGTTGTAAAGTCGTGAAACTATGCATATTTCCTCAGAATGATTTGATCTTTGTATAAAAAAATGCTTTGAAGTGTTTGGAAGCTGCAATTTAAACATACAAGACAATTAATGTTTCCCTTTTTACTGTCATTTCAAAAATTCACCACGACAAAACCGTTCAAGCTAACCAAAATCCGTTCGCAATTTAAGTTCCTCAATGGTTTTTCTTCATGTAGACAAAGTTTGGTGTGTATAGTGTACTTCCCCTGTGAGGAGTATGCATTAATTCACAACTGTAAAATCTCAAAAATACACATTCAAATCAAAATAGCCGACTTCCTGTTGATCGTAGCTTATGACTGTGAATTAGAAAGTTGTCCGTCTTGATTAGAACAATTTATGTACCAAGTTTTGTGTCTGTAGCTAAAACTAACCCCCCCCACTTTTGACAAAAGGTGGCGCTATAGTGTGCCTCCTTCACGCCCTTTTAAAAGCTTTTGCCATTGTCTAGCTATCAATAATACCGATATGTATTTTGAGTTTCATGTAAGTCTGAGCTTGTTGTCTGCCTCAAACTCACCATAACAGAACATTCAAGTTTGACACGTTGCCATGGCAACGCCATATTAGATATCAATATCCCCACAACAGATTTACATCGGCCGTGTTTTGTCATTATTCTGATGAAGTTTTAAGGAAATCGAGTAAAAATAAGATGCTAAATTCAAAACATTTTGAAAATGACTCACTTCCTGCTGCCAGTTGGTGGCGCTATAACGTTGACTCTTAATAGTCACATATATACGATCTGTATCATACAACGAACAAACCAATGAAGTTTGATCAAATTCAGGAAATGTATGTGGACGTTATTAGACATTTCCTGTTTCTCATTTCTCGCCATAATTTCAACGCCTCACCACGGGCAAACCGTTCGAGATATCAAAAATCCCCTCGCAATTTTTCATCCCCAATGTCTTGAGATCATGTTCACCGAGTTTCGTGACGAACGGGTTGAAAACCTCAGAGGAGTATTTCAAATTCCAGAGCATGCTTTTTTTAAACATCCCTGAATAGTTGACTTCCTGTTGGGCGGAGCCTAAGACATAAAGTGTGAAAGTTGTTCGGCTTAATGAGATCTATAAGTGTACCGAGTTTCATATAAATACATGCAAGTGTGTGTGAGCTATGGTTCAAGATTTCTGACTGTGTTCCAGGGGGCGCTGTAGAGTCCCTGTGCCACGCCCAGGTCCCAGCCTCTGCAGCGTCCTGATGGCCGCAGATTCCAATGTGTGTGCCAATTTTCAAGAGTTTTTGAGCATGTTAAGGCCCCTAAAAACCCCCGGAAGGTTTAATAAAAAATAAAAAAAATAATAAGAAGAAGAATAATCCTTAGAAGAACAATAGGGCTCTTCGCCCCTTCGGGCTTGAGCCCTAAATATAGCTGCAAGCAGCGATGGCGGGCTCAAGCCACCAATGCCATCGCCACCCCGGTGGCATCAGGTAAACTGTGCCCAGCGGGCACATGCATTCACAATATCCCTCTGGCAGTGAGGTTTTAAAGGATACGCCAGATAAAGGGTTAATCCGAATCATCTAGACTTTAAAATCACATTCACAGAACAATGTATATTTAACTTTAGTAACACTTTACAATAAGATTTCATTTATAAACATTATGTTAATATGAACAATATTTATATAACATTCATTCATGTCAGTTCATATTCCAAAATTAAACATTAAAACATTGTTTTATTGTGATTTTTTTTCCAAGCACATTTGACCAATTCCAAACCATATCAATCTTAATAACTACCATTATTTTTCATTTAATCATTTATGAGTGCTATACAATAGTCCAGGAAAGCTGGAAGAGAAAAACTCCTTATATTCATGTGTGCAGAATTATTAGGCATGTTTTCTTTTACAGATGAAATGCGCTAAAAAAAGAGTTTTAACTCAAACTGTAAAGTCGAAAATTATGAAATACCCATGATAAATATCAAACACACATGCAATACAGAAATGGATAAGTTAAGACTTGACCATTGTACAAAAAATGCTGACTGGGTCATGAGGTCAGAAAAGAAGAAGAAAAAAACAGGTCAAGAAGAACTGACAAAAAGAATTGCAAAATAATTAGGAATTAATGTGAAGATTATTTTTTAGTCAATTCTGCAAGACAGACTTTCAGGAAAGGAGGTGGAATAAAAATGAGCTCCTAAATCTTAATCCCGGATTCTGGAAGATATATTCCTCAAACCATCGGACAAGAGGAGGTGCTGCTGGTCCTTCACGAGTCACTCTAATCTGTTCATAAAGCCTATATATAAAGTCTTAATATATAGTATTTCACAATACTTCATGGTATTCTAATTAAATAATTTTTTGGAATCTTAGATCTCTCAGAACCTGACACATTGTAATTCTGAGACTCCAGGAAAGTGGCAGTTCTGTAAAATGTTGGCGCTGGAGACTAAATGCTCCCTGATAGTTTCACACCTAATTCATTTAACACACACACACACACACACACACATTACCCACAGTGACAGAGGGACAGAGTGACATCAGATGTATGATAGTTTTTTTAATTTTCTATCATCCATATAGTGTTGTATAGTCATGAAACTATGCATATTTCCTCAGAATGACTTGTCTTCTATGTGTACATTTTTTTGAAGCATTTATAAGCTGCACTTTAAAAAAATAAAATACATTTACTGGTTACTTTTTTACTGTTATTTTTAAAAAAAATCACCACGACAAACCATTCAAGCTATCCAAAATTCATTCGCACCTCTTCTGTAAGATAAATTCTTTAAACAGTGGTAAAAGAGGATGTGGTGCTGATCCTTCAAGAGTCTCTGAAAACGTATCTGTCCATAAAGCCTATAAAGAATTATTCTTAATATACGGTTCACAATACTTCAGCTTGTTTTTCTAATTAAGTGAGGGTCATTTTATCAGTAAAATACATAAAATTCATATTATTTTTCTTTGAAAGATTTCTATAAATGATTTAAATCATACTTGTTTCTACAATAATTATTTAAAAGTGATCCTATAGCTCCATCTGGTGGCCATTATTGGTACTAAGAATTGCCAGCTTGATTTATAAGTTATGATAGTTTTAATTTTATGCTGGCTCTTGAAAATGATAAAGCTATGAAACTTACTGTGCTTCCTTCAAATGATGACTTCTACGTATATAAAAAATTATGAATAGTTGGAATTAAACATTTTAAAGATATAGTAAAATAACTATTGTATTTTTTTATGTTACTTTAATAAATCGCTATGGCCACACCATTTAAGGTATCCTAAACCCATTTGAAATTTAACATCTTCAGTATATGGCTTCATGTTAAAACAGTTTGGTGTGAACCACTTGTGTCTTCTTGGAGGAGAATTAATTCATTTACAGGCTGAGTTTATCATAAATCGACAATAACATTTCTGAGTTCTGTATCAATCTGTGTTGTTGTTTGTTTATTTTTATTTTATTTATTTTTCATAGGAAGATAACTGACCCTTTACTCTCCTTTTTAATAAATGTGCTTATAAACCAAGAACAAGCTATTTATAGCTGTATTTATAAACTGCTTACTACTGACTATTAATATTGGGACAAGGCTTTATAAAGAATGAACTGACTATTTACTAATGAGTGCAGTTATTATAAAGTGTTATCAATGAATTTGCTAATGTTAACAAATTAGACATTATTTTACAGTGTTATCAAATCCCTTAAATGATTTGTAAATGTTTTGTAATGATTTTATTGACCTACAAGCATTTGTGAAAGTTCTGCTTGCATTACAGCTTAGTCTTGATCTGTGAGCTGAACAGATTTACTGTTACATCCATGAGATTATGTAAATTCAAATAAATATCATGTCACAGGATGTCAGAGGTCAGTATCAAATTAATTTGAAATTATTATTTGCAGCAAAAATAAGGTCAGAAAACTGTCAGAAAAGGATAAGGCCTAAGATTTCTATGTGAGTGGCTAAATTTATTTGTTTTTATAATTATTATAATGCATAAACTATGAAATTATACAAAATGTATAAAAAAGTACAACAGTTATTGTTTTCCAATGTTTTTTATTTATTTATTTATTTTTATTTTTTTTGGATTGACATTTCAAAAAATTAGCCTACTACATTCATTCTAAACAGCTTGAATAAAACCTGTTAATATTTATTATAGACCACTGTAACTGTATAATCTAACAAACAAGTTTATTATGAAAATAAAAGCGTGTACACCAGATAAATTGGATGATAAAGAAATTGCTAACAATAGTATAATAGAGCATGTTTTAGGTTTTTAGGCGTTTAGATGCAGAAATGGACAAATCAATTGTAAAATAAAATGTAATTGATTTAATTAAATATAGATTAAGTCTTGTTAGAGCAAAATAATAAATAAATACGTACACACATTAAACAAGCAGCCAAGATGAATGAGTTAAATTTTTTATATAGATTAAAATTGAAGACAGAAGCAGCTGGTATATGCGGTCACTTAATATTAAAATCCAGTAGATCCACTTCAGATTTATTTCTCAAAAGTTTATGTTCACGTGGCTGTTTTCGTTTATATTCGCCAAGCTATTATGTATTTTGAAATAATCTTGTCCGTGATGTGTTCGTTCTTACGACGAAAGGCAGAATCCTGCAGCTCGAGAGAGATATGTTATTCTGCCAGTCGCGCTTTCAAATAGTCTTGCGCACTTAAACGGGTCACAAACACCTATATTTAGCTCGTGTTATGTTATAATGGATGTCTTGTGTGCATTTATGGCAATAATTTATTTTAAAAAGCTCTTAAACAAGAATAAATTCGTTAGTTTTGAACTTGTGACACTGTGCGCGCTGATCGGAGCGGTGATTTCAGATAGGCAGCTGCAAATATTTCATTTTCACACAAACAGTTCAAAAACATCTGAATTTAGCTCTTGGTGTGTTCTAATTGGTGAATTGTGTGATATCGCTTTAATATTTTATTTGTTAAAGCTATAAAACAAAAATAAACTCGTTTTTCTGAGCTCGTCATTCCACACGCTCCTGCTCAGAGCGGTGATTCATCTCTCGTGTTTCTCACGTATCACTGACCACACATCAATTATTAATGAGCCCTGATCCGGTAATAATCATATATGTTGGTTTAGCTTGTCAGTGTGAATTAAATCCAAGTATTATTTTGTATTTTAACCGATTTAAAAATGAAACTAAAAGAGAGTCTCCTCCCTTTCAGTCGAATTTCCCTTTAAGGAATTGAACCTGTAGGGGCGCATTTTCTCTCAGACAATGTAAGTCTCAGCACATAATACTCAAACAGAGGGACAGAGTGAGATGAGATGTCTGACAGTTTTTTAATTTTCTGTTATCCATACAGTGTTGTAAAGTCGTGAAACTATCCATATTTACTCAGAATGACTTTTTTTTTGTATGAAAAAAGGTTTTGAAGTGTTTGGAATTTAAAAATGCAGGACAATTAATAATTCCATTTTTACTGTCATTTAAAAAAATCACCACGACAAAACCGTTCAAGCTATCCAAAATCCTTTGGCAATTTAAGTTGTTTAAAATGTTTTGGCATCATGTAGACAAAGTTTGGTGTGTATAGTGTTACTCTCCTCTGAGCAGTATGCATTAATTCACAGCTAAATGTAAAAAAAAATCCACATTCAAATCAAAATAGCTGACTTCCTGTTGATCGTAGCTGATGACTGTGAATTAGAAAGTTGTCCGTCTTGATAAGAACAATTTTTGTACCGAGTTTGGTGTCTGTAGCTAAAACTAACCCCCCCACTTTTGACAAAAGGTGGCGCTATAGAGTGCCTCTTCCACGCCCTCTTATGAACTTTTGCCAGTGTCTAGTTATCATAAATACTGATATGTGTTCTGAATTTCATGAAATTCTAAGTATGTTATATGCCTTAAAATCACCTGAGAAGTATTCAAGTTTGACATGTTGCCACGGCAACAATATTTTTAGATATCAATATCCCCCTAGCAGATTAATATAGGCTGTGTTTTAACATTATTCTGATGAAGTTTGAAGCAAATCGAGTAAAAATAAGATGCTGAATACAAAGCATTTTGAAAATGACACACTTCCTGCTGCCAGCTGGTGGCGCTATAACTTTGACTCCTAATAGTCACATATATGCGATCGACATCATACAAAGAATAATCCGATGAAGTTTGATTAAAATCAGGAAATGTATGTGGATGGTATTAGACACTTCCTGTTTCTCATTTCTCGCCATAATTTCAACGCCTCGCCACGAGCAAACCGTTTGAGATATCAAAAATCCCCTGGCAATTTTTCATCCCCAGTGTCTTGAGATCATGTTGACCGAGTTTGGCGGCAATCGAGTAAAAAACCTATGACAAGTATTTCAAATTCCAGAGCATGCGCTTTTTACATAACTCTAAATAGCTGACTTCCTGTTGGGCGGAGCCTATGACATGCAATACGCAAGTTGTTCGGCACGATGAGATCTATATGTGTACTGAGTTTCATATTAATATGTGTAAGTATGTGTGAGCTATACATCAACATTTATGACTGTGTTCCAGGGGGCGCTGTAGAGCCCCTGTGCCACGCCCGTGTCCCAGCCTCTGCAGGCTCCTTAAGGCCACAGATTCCAAAGTGTGCGCAAACTTTCAAGAGTTTTTGAGTATGTTAAGGACCCCAAAAGCCCCCACAAATTTGACGACAAATATGATTAATAAACCCCAAATAGCCAACTTCCTGTTGGGCGGAGCCTATGATATGCAATACGAAAGTTGTTTGTATTGATGAGTTCTATATGTGTACCGAGTTTCGTACGTCTACGTGCAAGTATGTATGATATATGGCCCTCCATATTCCAGGGGGCGCTGTAGAGCCCCTGTGCCACGCCCGTGTATCAGTCTCTGCCCGACCCTAATGGCCGCAGGTTCCAATGTGTGTGCCAATTTTCAAGACTTTTTAAGCATGTTAAGGGCCCCAAAAGCCCCCGAAACCTTGAAGAAAAATAATAATAATAATAATAATAATAATAATAATAATAACAAATAATCCTAAGGAAAACAATAGGGCTCTCGCCCTCCAGGCTTGAGCCCTAAATATAGCTGCAAGCAGCGATGGCGGGCTCAAGCCGTCAGTGCAACACCACCCCGGTGGCATCGGGAAAACTGTGCCCAGCGGGCATAAGCATTTACAGTAACCCTCTGGCAATCAAGTTTTAAGGGATACGGCAGTTAAAGGGTTAATCCGACCCATCTAGACTTTGAAATCACATACACAGAACAATATATATATAACTTTAGTAACACTTTATTTTAATATATATAAAAAATGTATAAGGTGTGCATTGTAGCTGACACCTAAATTAACACATTAAAATTGTTTTGTGACTGGAAGTCTTTCTCCTCAAATGCTATTGAGCTTCAAATTTGCATTTGAGCCCATGTGAAAAAATAGCATAATTGACATATGACTTACAGTTTGTTTTAATAAACATAAAGCATTCAATTTAATTGTGCATTATAGCTGTCACCTAGATGAACAATTACAGTTGTTTTTATGACTGTAAGTCATTCTCTTCAAATGCTACTGACGTTAGAAAAGTGTATAACAATATCACATGTAACTTTAGAGACGGTCCCTAAATTTGAGACTCTCGAATGTCCAATGTCAAGCCAAATTTATGCCTGTTTTTTTTTTTTTTTTTTTTTACTTTCTTTAGTTTTCTTTTCTCTGTCAATTACGAACATTCAGCCGCAAACATGAGGTGTGAGTGATTACGAGCGCAGATGGGAGAATGGTGCAGGTTTTTTTTTTTTTTGTTTTTTTTAGCAACTGGGATGGTGTCCCCTCTGGAAGTTGGTGCCCTATGAAGATTGCATACTCTGCATATAGGGAGTCACGGTACTATCTGGAAGATATATTCCTCAAATTGTCGTACAAGAGGAGGGGATGCTAGTCCTTCAAGAATCACTCAAAATATTCTGTTCATAAAGCCAATATATAAAGTCTTAATATATAGTATTCCACAATACATCAATAGATCTTTTACGTCTCTCAGAACCTGACACATTGTAATTCTGAGACTCCAGGAAAGTTGCAGTTCTGGAAAATGGTGGCACTGTAGACTAAATGCTCCCTGATAGTGTCACACCTAATTCTTCACTTTAATTCTTAATTCTTTTGCAGTTTAGGTGTTTCTGTTCTTCTCCACCTGTTTTTTTTATCTTTCTGACCCTTCTGACCCAGTAAGCATTTTGCTGTCCAGTGGTCATGTCTTTACTTTGTAATTACTGTAGTGATCTAATTTTGAATATTTCTCATGAGGATCTAATAATTTTGGGGTTTTTTCAGTCTGAGTGAAATGTCTTTTTTTTGGCTAATTTTATCAGTAAAGGAAAAGTGCCTTTATGGTTATTTTTTTCTCTTCCAGTCTTCATGGTCAACTATATATATATATATATATATATAATTGCATACGTCTATATTTCATTTTTTTATCAAGTGTATATATATATATATAAATTCAAGTGTACAGTTTACTTTTATTGCATATTGAAATAAATATTTCTGAGTTCTGTATCAATCTGTGTTGTTGTTTGTTTATTTTAATTTTTCTTAGGAAGATAACTGACCCTTTCCTTTGTAATAGATGTGCTGTTAATGTTAAGACAAGGCTTTATAAAGCATAAACTGACTATTTACTAATGAGTGCAGTTATTATAAAGTGTTACCAATGCATTTACTAATGTTAACAAATTAGACATTATTTTACAGTGTAATCAAATCCTTAAATGATTTATATGTGTTTTGTAATGATTTTATTGACCTATAAGCATTTGTGAAAGTTCTGCTTGCATTGCAGCTTACTCTTCATCTGTGAGCTGAACAGATTTACTGTTACATCCATGAGATTATGTAAATTCAAATAATATCATGTCACAGGATGTCATAGGTCAGTATCAAATGAGTTTGAAATTATTATTTGCAGCACAAATAAGTTTTTTTAGGATTTTTAAAAATCCCTAAAACTGTCAGAAAAGGATAAGGCCTAAGATATTTCTATGTAAGTGGCTAAATGTATTTATGTTTTTATAATACATAAACTATGAAATTATACAAAATGTATAAAAAAGTAAATAAATAAATACGGCACACACATTTAAAAAAAAGCAGCCAAGACAAATGAATTTCCTTTTTTATATGTATAGATTAAAATTGAAGACCGAAGCAGGTAAATGCGGTCACTTAATATTCTCAACAGTTTAAGTTCACGTGGCTGTTTTCGTTTATATTCGCCAAGCTATTATGTATTTTGAAATAATTTTGTCCGTGAAGTGTTCGTTCGTACGACGAAAGGCAGAATCCTGCAGCTCGAGAGATCAATGTTATTCTGCCAGTCGCGGTGTCAAATAGTCTTGCACACTTAAACGGGTCACAAACACCTGCATTAAGCTCTAGTTGTGTTATAATGGGTGCATTGTGTGCATTTGTGGCAATATTCTATTTTAAAAAGCTCTTAAACAAGAATAAATTCGCGTGTTTTGACATCGTGACACTGTGCGCGCTGATCGGAGCGGTGGTTTCAGATAGGCAGCCGCAAATATTTCATTTTCACACAAACAGTTCAAAAACATCTGAATTTAGCTCTTGGTGTGTTCTAATTGGTGAATTGTGTGATATCGCTTTAATATTTTAATTGTAAAAGCTATAAAACTAGAATAAACTCGTTTTTTCTGAGCTCGTCATTCCACACGCTCATCCTCAGAGAGGTGATTCATCTCCCGTATTTCTCACGTATCACTGAACACACATCCATTATTAATGAGCCCTGACCCGGTAATAATCATATATGTTGGTTTAGCTTGTCAGTGTGAATTAAATCTAAGTATTATTTGTATTTTAACCGATTTAAAAGTGAAAATAAAAGAGAGTCTCCTCCCTTTTTTTTTTTCTTTTTTTTTTTTTTTTTTTTGCGGGAATTGCACCTGTAGGGGCGCTATTTCTCTCAGACAATGGAAGTCTAAGCACACACACTCAACTCAAAAGTTGTTTGTATTGATGAGTTCTATATGTGTACCGAGTTTCATGTGTCTACCTGCAAGTATGTATGATATATGGCCCTCAGTATTCCAGGGGGCGCTGTAGAGCCCCTGTGCCACGCCCGTGTATCAGTCTCTGCCCGGCCCTAATGGCCGCAGGTTCCAATCTGTGTGCCAATTTTCAAGAGTTTTCGAGCATGTTAAGGACCCCAAAAGCCCCCGAAACCTTGAAGAAAAATAATAATAATAATAATAATAATAACAAAATATAGCTGCAAGCAGCGATGGCGGGCTCAAGCCACCAATGCCATCGCCACCCCGGTGGCATCAGGTAAACTGTGCCCAGCGGGCACATGCATTCACAATATCCCTCTGGCAGTGAGGTTTTAAAGGATATGGCAGTTAAAGGGTTAATCCGAATCATCTAGACTTTAAAATCACATTCACAGAACAATATATATATATATATATATATATATAACTTTAGTAACACTTTACAATAAGATTTCATTCATAAACATTATGTTAACATGAACAATATTTATATAGCATTCATTCATGTCAGTTAATATTCCAAACTTAAACATCAAAACATTGTTTTGTGATTTTTTTCCAAGCACATTTTACCAATTCCAAACCATATCAATCTTAATAACTACCATTATTTTTTATTTAATCATTTATGAGTGCTATACAATAGTCCAGGAAAGCTGGAAGAGAAAAACAGGTCAAGAAGAACTGACAAAAGAATTGCAAAATAATTAGGAATTAATGTGAAGATTAATTTTTAGTCAATTCTGCAAGACAGACTTTCAGGAAAGGAGGTGGAATAAAAATGAGCTCCTAAATCTTAATCCCAGATTCTGGAAGATATATTCCTCAAACCATCGGGCAAGAGGAGGTGGCGCTGGTCCTTCACGAGTCACTCTAATCTGTTCATAAAGCCTATATATAAAGACTTAATATATAGTATTTCACAATACTTCATGGTATTCTAATTAAATCATTTTTTGGAATCTTAGATCTCTCAAAACCTGACACATTATAATTCTGAGACTCCAGGAAAGTGGCAGTTCTGTAAAATGTTGGCGCTGGAGACTAAATGCTCCCTGATAGTTTCACACCTAATTCACTTAACACACACACACACACATTAACCACAGTGACAGAGGGACAGAGTGACATCAGATGTATGATAGTTTTTTAATTTTCTATCATCCATATAATGTTGTATAGTCATGAAACTATGCATATTTCCTCAGAATGACTTGTATTCTATGTGTACATTTTTTTTGAAGTGTTTAGAAGCTGCACTTTAAAAAAATAAAAGACATTTACTGGTTACTTTTTTACTGTTATTTCAAAAAATCACCACGACAAAACCATTCAAGCTATCCAAAATTCATTCACACCTATTCTGTAAGATTAATTCTTTAAACAGTGGTAAAAGAGGATGTGGTGCTGAACCTTCAAGAGTCACTCAAAACGTTATCTGTCCATAAAGCCTATAAAGAATTATTCTTAATATACAGTTCAAAATACTTCAGCTTGTTATTCTAATTAAGTGAGGGTCATTTTATCAGTAAAATATATACAATTCATTTTTTTTTTTAAAGATTTCTATAAATGATTTAAATCATACTCGTTTCTACAATAATTATTTAAAAGTAATCCTATAGCTCCCTCTAGTGGCCATTATAGGTACTAAGAATTGCAAGCTTGATTTATAAGTTATGATAGTTTAAATTTTATGCTGGCTCTTGAAAGTGATAAAGCTACGAAACTTACTGTGCTTCCTTCAAATGAGGACTTCTACTTATATAAAAAATTATGAAGATTTAGAATGAAAAATTGTAAAGATATAGTAAAATAACTATTGTATTTTTTTATGTTACTTTAATAAATCTCTATGGCAACACCATTTAAGCTATCCTAAACCCATTCACAATTTAACATCTCAGTATATAGGCATAATGTTGAAAAAGGAGTATGGAGTAGTATGAGTAGGAGTATGAATTCATTTGCAGGCTTTATCATAAATCCACAATAAAATTTCTGAGTTCTGTATCAATCTGTGTTGTTGTTTGTTTATTTTTATCTTTTATTTTTCATAGGAAGATAACTTACTCTCATTTTTAATAAATGTGCTTATAAACCAAGGACAAGCTATTTATAGCTGTATTTATAAACTGCTTATTACTGACTATTAATATTGGGACAAGGCTTTATAAAGCATGAACTGACTATTTAATAATGAGTGCAGTTATTATAAAGTGTTATCAATGAATTTGCTAATGTTAACACATTAGACATTATTTTACAGTGTTATCAAATCCTTAAATGACTCATAAGCATTTGTGAAAGTTCTGCTTGCATTACAGCTTAGTATTGATCTGTGAGCTGAACAGATTTACTGTTACATCCATGAGATTATGTAAATTAAAATAAATATAATGTCACAGGATGTCATAGGTCAGTATCAAATGAGTTTGAAATTATTATTTGCAGCACAAATAAGGTTTTTTTAGGATTTTTAAAAATCCCTAAAACTGTCAGAAAAAGGTTAAGGCCTAAGCTATTTCTATGTGAGTGGCTAATTTTATTTTTGTTTTTATAATTGTAATACACAAACTATGAAATTATACAAAATGTATAAAAAGATAAATAAATAAATACGCACACATTAAAAAAGCAGCCAAGTCGAATGAGTTTCCTTTTTTATATAGATTAAAATTGAAGACAGAAGCAAGTGGTAAATGTGGTCACTTTAATATTCAAATCCAGTAGATCCAGTTTATGTTCACGTGGCTGTTTTCGTTTATAGTCGCCAAGCTATTATGTGTTTTGAAATAATCTTGTCCGTGATGTGTTCGTTCGTACGACCAGAGGCAGAATCCTGCAGCTCCAGAGATACATGTTATTCTGCCAGTCGCGCTTTCAAATAGTCTTGCACACTTAAACAGGTCACAAACACCTGCATTTAGCTCTTGTTGTGTTACAATGGGTTTATTGTGTGCATTTGTGGTAATATTTTATTTAAAAAAGCTCTTAAACAAGAATAAATTCGTTTGTTTTGAGCTCGACACTGTACGCGCTGATCGGAGCGGTGATTTCAGATAGGCAGCCACAAATATTTCATTTTCACACAAACAGTTCAAAAACATCTTAATTTAGCTCTTGGTGTGTTCTAATTGGTTGATTGTGTGATATCGCTGTAATAATTTATTTTTAAAAGCTTTAAAACAGGAATAAATTCGTTTTTTCTGAGCTCTTTACTCCAGACGCTCGTGGTCACAGCGGTGATTCATCTCTCCTATTTCTCACGTATCACTGACCACACATCAATTATTAATGAGCCCTGACCCGGTAATAATCATATATGTTGGTTTAGCTTGTCAGTGTGAATTAAATCTAAGTATTTATTTGTATTTTAACCGATTTAAAAGAGAAACTAAAACTCCGGTAATTGCACCTGTAGGGGCGCAATTTCTCTCAGACAATGGAAGTCTAAGCACATACACTCAAACAGAGGGACAGAAGTGAGATGAGATGTCTGACAGTTTTTTAATTTTCTGTTACCCATACAGTGTTGTAAAGTCGTGAAACTATCCATATTTACTCAGAATGACTTTTTGTCTGTATGAAAAAAGGTTTTGAAGTGTTTGGAATTAAAAAATGCAGGAAAATTAATAATTCCATTTTTAATGTCATTTAAAAAAAATCACAGAGACAAAACCGTTCAAGCTATCCAAAATCTATTGGCAATTTAAGTTGTTTAAAATGTTTTGGCATCATGTAGACAAAATTTGGTGTGTATAGTGTTACTCTCCTCTGAGCAGTATGCATTAATTCACAGCTAAATGTAAAAAAAAAATCCACATTCAAATCAAAATAGCTGACTTCCTGTTGATCGTAGCTGATGACTGTGAATTAGAAAGTTGTCCGTCTTGATGAGAACAATTTTTGTACCGAGTTTGGTGTCTGTAGCTAAAACTAACCCCCCCACTTTTGACAAAAGGTGGCGCTATAGAGTGCCTCTTCCACGCCCTCTTATGAACTTTTGCCAGTGTCTAGTTATCATAAATACTGATATGTGTTCTGAGTTTGATGAAATTCTAAGCATGTTATATGCCTCAAAATCACCTGAGAAGTATTCCAGTTTAACATGTTGCCACGGCAACAATATTTTTAGATATCAATATCCCCCCAGCAGATTTATATAGGCTGTGTTTTAACATTATTCTGATGAAGTTTGAAGCAAATTGAGTAAAAATAAGATGCTGAATTCAAAGCATTTTGAAAATGACACACTTCCTGCTGCCAGTTGGTGGCGCTATAACTTTGACTCCTAATAGTCACATATATGCGATCGACATCATACAAAGAATAATCTGATGAAGTTTGATTAAAATCAGGAAATGTATGTGGATGGTATTAGACACTTCCTGTTTCTCATTTCTCGCCATAATTTCAACACCTCGCCACGAGCAAACCGTTAGAGATATCAAAAATCCCCTGGCAATTTTTCATCCCAAATGTCTTGAGATCATGTTGACCGAATTTGGTGGCATTCTGCAAAAAAACCTATGACAAGTATTTCAAATTCCAGAGCATGCGCTTTTTACATAACTCTAAATAGCTGACTTCCTGTTGGGCGGAGCCTATGACATGCAATACGAAAGTTGTTCGGCACGATGAGATCTATATGTGTACTGAGTTTCATGTGCATATGTGTGAGTATGTGTGAGCTATACATCAACATTTCTGACTGTGATCCAGGGGGCGCCGTAGAGCCCTTGTGCAATGCCCGGGTCCCAGCCTCTGCAGGCTCCTAAAGGCCACAGATTCCAAAGTGTGCGCAAATTTTCAAGAGTTTTTGAGTATGTTAAGGACCCCAAAAGCCCCCACAACTTTGACGAAAAATATGAATACTAAACCCTAAATAACCAACTTCCTGTTGGGCGGAGCCTATGACATGCAGTACGAAAGTTGTTTGGTTTGATGAGATCTACATGTGTACCGAGTTTCGTGTGTCTACGTGCAAGTATGTATGATATATGGCCCTCAGTATTCCAGGGGGCGCTGTAGAGCCCCTGTGCCACGCCCGTATATCTGTCTCTGCCCAGCCCTAATGGCCGCAGGTTCCAAGGTGTGTGCCAATTTTCAAGAGTTTTCGAGCATGTTAAGGACCCCAAAAGCCCCCGTAACGTTGGAAAAAAATAATACTAATAATAAAAAATAATCCTAAGGAAAACAATAGGGCTCTCGCCCTCCAGGCTTGAGCCCTAATAATAATAAACGACACAGAAACAAGAGGGTCCTCACACCATCGGTGCTCGGGCCCTAATAATAATAAACAGAGCAATTCCAAGAGGGTCCTCACACCATCGGTGCTCGGGCCCTAATAATCCTTAGGGGAACAATAGGGCTCTTCGCCCCTTCGGGCTTGAGCCCTAATAATAATAAAAAATAATCCTAAGGAAAACAATAGGGCTCTCGCCCTCCAGGCTTGAGCCCTAATAATAACAAATAATCCTAAGGAAAACAATAGGGCTCTCGCCCTCCAGGCTTGAGCCCTAAATATAGCTGCAAGCAGCGATGGCGGGCTCAAGCCACCAATGCCATCGCCACCCCGGTGGCATCAGGTAAACTGTGCCCAGCGGGCACATGCATTCACAATATCCCTCTGGCAGTGAGGTTTTAAAGGATATGGCAATTAAAGGGTTAATCCGAATCATCTAGACTTTAAAATCACATTCACAGAACAATATATATATATATATATATATATATATATATATATATATATATATATCTATTAGGGGTGTAACGATACGCGTATTCGTATTGAACCGTTCGGTACGACGCTTTCGGTTCGGTACGCGGTACGCATTATGTATACCGAACGGTTCGTTGGAGTAATTAATTATATTTGAAAAAAAAAAAGAGAGAGAGAAAGAAATATAATGATATGCGTTCAACAAGGTAGCCCAATAACCCAAACAACGTAACAGGCAACGCCCCTGACACTCCCGAAGAAGAAAAAAACACCATCTTATATGTTTATGTTAGGCTACTCAGCAGGCGCTCGCTCACTCAGTACGCGCTGAAGGCTCGTTGCAAAATAGCCAATGCGTTTAACAGACTAGAAATGAGAAGATCCTCCAATAACCAACAGGTCTGGTGTTTGGGTGCACTTTGGATTCCCTTTAAGCTATAATGGTGATGGCAAGAGAGTGGTGGATAAAAAAACAACGGTATGTCGCATCTGCAACATGACAGGGTACACCAGCGGGAATACAAAAAAAAAAAAAAACAGCGGGAATATCTGGGATATATGCGTCAGTACTATCTGGGAAAATAAGAAAAAAAGGAGAAACATGCACGCAGCAAACTATCCCTGCAGCATTTAGACACTATAGCTTACAGGGAATCCAACCCAAACACCAGACCTGTTGGTTATTTTAGGGTCTTATATTTCTGGTCTGTTAAATGCATTAGACATTTTGCAACGAGCCTTCAGCGCGTGCTGAGTGAGCGAGCGCCTTAGGGGCCGTTCACATATCGTGCCTAAAAACGCATGGAAAACGCTAAGCGCGTCTTTCTCCTGCTTTCCAAAGCGCTCGGGCAGAAGCGCTCATGAGGCGTCTGTCTTTGCTAAGCAACAATGACGTGCTCTCTCCATGAGACGCGGAAATTTCAGCGAAGGATAAATGGATTTGCAGCAATAAAAAACGCTTGCAGTAGCTCTGCTACTGAATTTATTTCAAAATTGCAATCCATATACAACTATGATCAGCTGTTCCTTCATCTTGGCTGAGCTCTCAACGTTGTTACGGGAAAGGATGAAGCTGATTGGTTGGTTCTTGTCACATGACCCGCGGTGCGCTTGCGGCATTCTGAAAAGTTGAGATGTTTTTACATTTTGCTGTATCTAAAACGTATCGAACCGAACCGAACCGAACCGTGACATCAGTGTATCGTATCGAACCGAACCGTGAATTTTGTGAACCGTTACACCCCTAATATATATATATAGTAACACTTTACAATAAGATTTCATTTATAAACATTATGTTAACATGAACAATATTTATATAGCATTCATTCATGTATGTTCATATTCCAAACTTAAACATTAAAACATTGTTTTATTGTGATTTTTTTCCAAGCACATTTTACCAATTCCAAACCATATCAATCTTAATAACTACCATTATTTTTTATTTAATCATTTATGAGTGCTATACAATAGTCCAGGAAAGCTGGAAGAGAAAAACTCCTTATATTCATGTGCAGAATTATTAGGCATGTTTTCTTTTACAGATGAAATGCGCTAAAAAAGAGTTTTAACTCAAACTGTTTTAACTCAAAGTCGAAAATTATGTAATACCCATGAGAAATATCAAACACAAATGCAATACAGAAATGGATAAGTTAAGACTTGACCATTGTACAAAAATGCTGACTGGGTCATGAGGTCAGAAAAGAAGAAGAAGAAAAAAACAGGTCAAGAAGAACTGACAAAAATAATTGCAAAATAATTAGGAATTAATGTGAAGATTAATTTTTAGTCAATTCTGCAAGACAGACTTTCAGGAAAGGAGGTGGAATAAAAATTAGCTCCTAAATCTTAATCCCGGATTCTGGAAGATATATTCCTCACACCATCGGACAAGAGGAGGTGGTGCTGGTCCTTCACAAGTCACTCTAATCTGTTCATAAAGCATTTATATAAAGTCTTAATATATAGTATTTCACAATACTTCATGGTATTCTAATGAAATCATTTTTTTGAATCTTTGATTTCTCAGAACCTGACACATTGTAATTCTGAGACTCCAGGAAAGTGGCAGTTCTGTAAAATGTTGGCACTGGAGACTAAATGCTCCCTGATAGTTTCACACCTAATTTACTTAGTCATGAAACCATCCATATTTCCTCAGAATGACTTGTCTTCTATGTGTACATTTTTTTTGAAGTGTTTAGAAGCTGCACTTAAAAAAATAAAAGACATTTACTGGTTACTTTTTTACTGTTATTTCAAAAAATCACCACGACAAAACCATTCAAGCCATTCAAAATTCATCCGCACCTGTACTGTAAGATTAATTCTTTAAACAGTGGTAAAAGAGGATGTGGTGCTGATCCTTCAAGAGTCTCTGAAAACGTATCTGTCCATAAAGCCTATAAAGAATTATTCTTAATATACAGTTCACAATACTTCAGCTTGTTATTCTAATTAAGTGAGGGTCATTTTATCAGTAAAATACATAAAATTCATATTATTTTTCTTTGAAAGATTTCTATAAATGATTTAAATCATACTTGTTTCTACAATAATTATTTAAAAGTAATCCTATAGCTCCATCTGGTGGCCAATATTGGTACTAAGAATTGCAAGCTTGATTTATATGTTATGATAGTTTTAATTTTATGCTGGCTCTTGAAAATGATAAAGCTATGAAACGTACTGTGCTTCCTTCAAATGATGACTTCTACGTATATAAAAAATTATGAAGAGTTGGAATTAAAATTTTTAAAGATATAGTAAAATAACTATTGTATTTTTTTATGTTACTTTAATAAATCACTATGGCCACATCATTTAAGGTATCTTAAACCCATTCGCAATTTAACATCTTCAGTATATGGCTTCATGTTAAAAAAGTTTGGTGTGAACTACTTGTGTCTTCTTGGAGGAGAATGAATTCATTTACAGGCTGATTTTATCATAAATCCACAATAACATTTCTGAGTTCTGTATCAATCAGTGTTGTTGTTTGTTTATTTTTTTATTTTTTTTTCATAGGAAGATAACTGACCCTTTACTCTCCTTTTTAATAAATGTGCTTATAAACCAAGAACAAGCTATTTATAGCTGTATTTATAAACTGCTTACTACTGACTATTAATATTGGGACAAGGCTTTATAAAGCATGAACTGACTATTTACTAATGAGTGCAGTTATTATAAAGTGTTATCAATGCATTTGCTAATGTTAACAAATTAGACATTATTTTACAGTGTTATCAAATCCCTTAAATGATTTGTAAATGTTTTGTAATGATTTTATTGACCTACAAGCATTTGTGAAAGTTCTGCTTGCATTAGAGCTTAGTCTTGATCTGTGAGCTGAACAGATTTACTGTTACATCCATGAGATTATGTAAATTCAAATAAATATCATGTCACAGGCTGTCAGAGGTCAGTATCAAATTAGTTTGAAATTATTATTTGCAGCACAAATAAGGTTTTTTAGGATTTTTAAAAATCCCTAAAACTGTCAGAAAAGGATAAGGCCCAAGATTTCTATGTGAGTGGCTAAATTTGTTTGTTTTTATAACTATAATGCATAATCTATGAAACTATACAAAATGTATAAAAAATTACAAGTTATTCTTTTCCAATGTTTTTTATTTATTTAATTTTTTTTTTTTTTTTTTTTTTTTTTTTTGATTTACATTTTAAAAAATTAGCCTAAGGCAATCATTCTAAACAGCTTGAATAAAACCTGTCAATATTTATTATAGACCACTATAACTGTGTATAATCTAACAAACGAGTTTATTATGAAAATAAAAGCGTGTACACCAGATAAATTGGACGATAAAGAAATTGCTAACAATAGTATAATAGAGCATGTTTTAGGTTTTTAGGCGTTTAGATTTAGAAATGGACAAATCAAATGTAAAATAAAATGTAATTGATTTAATTAAATATAGATTAAGTCTTGTTAGAGCAAAATAATAAATAAATACGTACACACATTAAAAAAGCAGCCAAGATGAATGAGTTTAATTTTTTATATAGATTAAAATTGAAGACAGAAGCAGCTGGTATATGCGGACACTTAATATTAAAATCCAGTAGATCCACTTCAGATTTATTTCTCAACAGTTTATGTTCACGTGGCTGTTTTCGTTTATATTAGCCAAGCTATTATGTATTTTGAAATAATCTTGTCCGTGATGTGTTCGTTCTTACGACGAAAGGCCACAAACACCTATATTTAGCTCGTGTTGTGTTATAATGGATGTATTGTGTGCATTTATGGCAATAATTTATTTTAAAAAGCTCTTAAACAAGAATAAATTCGTTAGTTTTGAACTTGTGACACTGTGCGCGCTGATCGGAGGCAGTGATTTCAGATAGGCAGCCGCGAATATTT
Organism: Carassius auratus; assembly: GCF_003368295.1. Classification (NCBI taxonomy): domain Eukaryota; kingdom Metazoa; phylum Chordata; class Actinopteri; order Cypriniformes; family Cyprinidae; genus Carassius; species Carassius auratus. Next base: position 29,161,878 of record NC_039250.1, read on the forward strand.
CATTTTCACACAAACAGTTCAAAAACATCTTAATTTAGCTCTTGGTGTGCTCTAATTGGTGAATTGTGTGATATCGCTGCAATACTTTATTTTTAATAGCTATAAAACAAGAATAAACTCGTTTTTTTCTGAGCTCGTCATTCCACACTGTGATTCATCTCTCGTGTTTCTCACATATCACTGACCACACATCCATTATTAATGAGCCCTGACCTGATAATAATCATATATGTTGGTTTAGCTTGTCAGCGTGAATTAAATCCAAGTGTTTATTTGTATTTTAACCGATTTAAAAGTGAAACCAAAAGACAGTCTCCTCCCTTTTTTAGTCCGGTAACTGCACCTGTAGGGGCGCTATTTCTCTCAGACTGTGTCTAAGCACACACACTCAAACAGATGGACAGAGTGATATGAGATGTCTGACAGTTTTTTAATTTTCTGTTATCCATACAGTGTTGTAAAGTCATGAAACTATGCATATTTACTCAGAATAACTTTTTTTCTGTATGAAAAAAGGTTTTGAAGTGTTTGGAATTAAAAAATGCAGGAAAATTAATAATTCCATCTTTACTGTCATTTAAAAAAATCACCACGACAAAACCATCCAAGCTATCCAAAACCCATTCACAATTTAAGTTCCTCAATGTTTTTTCAACATGTACACCAAGTTTGGTGTGTATAGTGTTACTCTCCTCTGAGCAGTATGCATTAAGTCACAGCTAAATGTAAAAAACAATCCACATTCAAATCAAAATAGCCGACTTCCTGTTGGTCGTAGCTGATGACTGTGAATTAGAAAGTTGTCCGTCTTGATAAGAACAATTTTTGTACTGAGTTTGGTGTCTGTAGCTAAAACTAACCCCCTCACTTTTGACAAAAGGTGGCGCTATAGAGTGCCTCTTCCACGCCCTCTTATGAACTTTTGCCAGTGTCTAGCTGTCACTAATACTGATATGTGTTCTGAGTTTGATGAAGTTCTAAGCATGTTATATGCCTCAAAATCACCTGAGAAGTATTCCAGTTTGACATGTTGCCACGGCAACAATATTTTTAGATATCAATATCCCCCCAGCAGATTTATATCGGCTGTGTTTTAAGATTATTCTTATGAACTTTGAAGCAAATCGAGTAAAAATAAGATGCTGAATTCAAAGCATTTTGAAAATGACACACTTCCTGCTGCCAGTTGGTGGCGCTATAACTCTGACTCCTAATAGTCACATATATGTGATCGACATCATACAATGAATAATCTGATGAAGTTTGATTAAAATTAGGAAATGTATGTGGATGGTATTAGACACTTCCTGTTTCTCAATTCTCGCCATAAATTCAACGCCTCGCTACGAGCAAACCGTTCGAGATATCAAAAATCCCCTGGCAATTTTTCATCCCCAATGTCTTGAGATCATGTTGACCGAGTTTGGTGGCAATCGAGTAAAAAACCTATGACAAGTATATCAAATTCCAGAGCATGCGCTTTTTACATAACTCTAAATAGCTGACTTCCTGTTGGGCGGAGCCTATGACATGCAATACGCAAGTTGTTTGGCACGATGAGATCTATATGTGTACTGAGTTTCATATTAATATGTGCAAGTATGTGTGAGCTATACATCAATATTTATGACTGTGTTCCAGGGGGCGCCGTAGAGCCCCTGTGCCACGCCCGGGTCCCAGCCTCTGCAGGCTCCTAAAGGCCACAGATCCAAAGGTGTGTGCAAATTTTCAAGAGTTTTTGAGTATGTTAAGGACTCCAAAAGCCCCCACAACTTTGACGACAAATATGAATAATAAACCCTAAATAGCCAACTTCCTGTTGGGCGGAGCCTATGATATGCAATACGAAAGTTGTTTGTATTGATGAGTTCTATATGTGTACCGAGTTTCGTATATCTACGTACAAGTATGTATGATATATGGCCCTCCATATTCCAGGGGGCGCTGTAGAGCCCCTGTGCCACGACCGTGTATCAGTCTCTGCCCGGCCCTAATGGCCGCAGGTTCCAATGTGTGTGCCAATTTTCAAGACTTTTTAAGCATGTTAAGGGCCCCAAAAGCCCCCGTAACGTTAGAAAAAAAAAATATATAATAATAATAATAATAATAATAAATAATCCTAAGGAAAACAATAGGGCTCTCGCCCTCCAGGCTTGAGCCCTAAAAATGGAAAATATGGGACAATTGTAATTTATTTTAAAGGCAAAAAGGGACAGACTAAGGGACAATCGAAATATTAGTGCTGTACCATAATGTCTCCCTGCATTTAAAACGTTCCTAGAAATAATAACATTTGTTTTTGAAGGATTATTCAAAAAAGAATCAAAGTCATAAAAAAAATGATTGTCCTGAATAAATTGCACTATTATAGAAGTGTGAGTGGACAAGTAATTTAGGAGGTGAAAGTACTGTAATATTACATACAATGGCCTGAACGTGAAGTGTATGAAATGTCAGTCAACAAAGTTTTCTTTAAACAATAGCACTTACATTTTTTAACTAAAATTTTATTGCAACCATATAGCCTATGAATGAATGAAATGCATATTTTTCAATAAAAAGAAACTTCGAAAGTGTGGGCTGTTTCTGCTGCTTGGATTTGTACTTAAGTATTGAGTTCCAAGTTTATGTATTTGCTCTTTCTCTCTATTTAACAACATTAACTTATAATATGATAGAAATCTTCCCTCAGGTATATTGAATGTTTTCCTGCCTTGCTGGATGTTGGGACTCATGATCAATAAGTTGTTTGTGTTAGCCCAAATGCAAAACTTGGATATTAGTGAAAGGGAATTGCCCTTAGCATGAGTCCCGCTCGCTGTGAAGCAAATAAAACTCTGGATTGTACAAAAAGAATGGTTCGTTATCAACTGAGAATTAGTTATTCATGTGGTCTGGTGGTCACGGCATATGCCTACGAATACGGGACAAACTGCAGTCTGTACTCTATATGTTTCATATGGGACGCATCTATGGTGCCTTAAATATGGGATGATTCCATATTATACAGAACGGTCAGCAACCCTATCATTAACCTGCAGGCTGTGCTCTGTGTGGAGCTGCTGTGAGTTCAGGAAACCTAGGGACCACATATTTCAGCCCAGAGACATGACCAGACCGGCCCAACGGGATAATATTCCTGGTGCTCCTGATTAGCCATTCCTGGCCTGCACACTCACACATTCATTATTTCGACATTCTGGGAGGAGTAAGATTTACATATGGGGTTTCGACAACCAGTTGTTTTTACTCTTGTAATGTCCCAGACCACCTTCAGAAGTGCTTTCAGATTTAAATCTGTCTCAGAAGTGTTTTGGAGGGCACCTGGACTCTTCATGACTAGATAGCTATCCTATCAGAGAAAACGCATGACGTGACCAGGTGTAAACAGGCCCCATTAGTAACGGGAGTGAACAGTGTTTGGCGACAGCTTTCCCATGAGAGGGTGTGGCTTCAGCGCAGATAGTGGACACGCCCCCAGTATTTGAGAGCAGAGAATAGGCTCGGTTGAGATGAGCAAGAGAAATCTGCCCAGAACCGATCAACGGTGATCACTGCAAGATGCAGAAGTGGTTAGAAATGTGTCTGAGGGTGGTCCTCTCTGCGGTGACATCACAACGATGTGAGCCAGAAATCTCTTGCTTCAGTGAGCCGGTAGCTGTGCAGTCAAATGTCCACCTTATCTTTCCCAAAAGAGTGGATGCAAGCCATTTGTAATCTCATCCACGTCCAGCTTTTTTTTTTAGCTGTACACAACAGCTTGTTTTGCTGCTTGATATTGCAAATTAACACATTATTTTTTATGTATTATCTTAATTATGAACACACTGGTTTGATATGCAAACAGTTTTACTGTTTCCTGCACGTTATTATTCTCTTATTTCCCCATAGCAGGTAATGAACCAGAAGTCTCACACACAGGCTTATTTCCACTTAGAAGAATAAGGGATAGCGTATTTGCTTCCCTGCTGACCAAAAGCACACTGAGCAGGACAAGACTTTGGGGGCCAGGGCTCTGGGCTTAAGGTTATGGTTTGACCCTAAACCTACACACTACAAATGCCCTCAACTAGAACAGCATTATGGAGTAACACATAATACACAATTTAAATATGCTTTGAGGTTTATATATATTATTTAATATGCAATATGTCTAACCTAGTAACATTAGTTGTAATAATAAAAATCATTGTAACACAATAAACAGGATGTTCTCTCTTAGATGAGAGTTCAAAACCTGAATAAACAGACTTTTTCTTGTAACTGTACAGTTATTGTCCTTGGTGTGAGCGTTTCTTAAGACTTCCTCCTTCATATCCACAGACTTTGAACAAATAACATCGTATTTCAGTGCATTTCAGCTAAAACATTATCAAATCAGATCCCTGTGTCTTGTTGAAATATGAATTTGTGTCTGTGGCATAATGTGATGAATGTTGTCTCAAATTAATGAAGTGTTTGGTTCTTGATTGTATATTATCAGGTTCTGGAACATTTCTAATAAAGAAGCAAGGATGTCTGGAGTCATATTCCTGCTGAAGCTCTGTGTTGCTGCAGTAGAAACTGACAGATATACAGGAACAAGATTCTCCTCTCTGCTGTCATCTGTGTGCAGCTACAAAACCTTCCCTTTTGATAAAGAGAGCGCTTATCAGAGTGATTTCCTGCTGGATCTGTTCTCTCTTGTGAAGAACTATGAGACTCAAACAGGCAGGAGTTTTCTTCCAGCATTACACTCAGTTTTCCAGTCACCTGATGTCTGGATCATAGATCTCTCAGAGAGAAAGATCTCCGTCCTCCTGGAAGTGCTGAAGCTCCAGACAGAGAAGAAACCAGTGAAGCTGAGAAGATGTTCAGAGGAAGAGAGAGACGTGATGAGTTTCCTTCAGTGTGTGCAGCACATCTCACAGCTGAGGTAAAGTAGTCTATGTAAACAGCTCTTCAGTTAACTGAAATGATCAAAATAATATATAACCTATAACATGCTTTCAGGGCCATTTCAGTGGGACTCATTATCAGCTCTGGGGTATCATGCCAGAACGGCCCACTTTAGTTAATGACTGACTACCGGTATATGAAAATAATGTAATTAAAACCTCAGTTTACAAGTCTGAAATAGTGCATTGTTCTCTACAGACTTGTAATTCATTGTATTTTTCTAGAGCTTTCATTTTTAAGTTAAATTTGTAACCACATAAATGGAAAATAAGGGACAATTGTTATTTATTTTAAAGGAAAAAAGGCACAGACTAAGGGACAATCAAAATATTAGTGCTGTACCATAATGTGCCTTCAGTTAAAAAGTTCCTAGAAATAAACTCTTTTGTTTTTATACAAATATTCTAAAAATGATAGTCATTAAAAAAAAAAAAAAGTAATCCTGAATAAATTGCACTATTATATAAATGTGAGTGGACAAGTAATTTAGGAGGTGAAAATCAGGGCTCTGAACCGGTTCACGGAACAGAAACCGGAAACGAACTAAATTTTGACAGGAACAACCAGAACCAGAAACAAAATCAAATTTTATAGTTCCGAACAGAACTATAAAAAAAAAAAAAAAAAAAGAAAACAGAAAAGGAATATAGGCATATACATTAAAATATATTTCACTTAAATCATATTGACAGATTAACAAAATGAAAGAAAAAGTGTGCTATATTACGGTTCATTGTGACACTTTTCAAAGTTTTCGGAAAGGAAAACGAAACTGCAGAGAGAAGTTTTAATTATTTAGCAAAAGCTGAAGCTTTGAATAATGTCTTGCTTCTATATAATCAATCAGCTTTGATATGACCATCGCACTGACACAACATTGCTTTATTAAAGCCTGTACATTAACAAAATAAAATAGTTAAATAAAAAGTTAGACTGCTCCGTTGTACAACATGTTGCGTTCAGAGTGACTGCGCCACACTGTGCTGATAAGGCCATTTGAAGGATGATGCTTTATGTAGATAAAAGTACAAACACTATATAATAAATAATATTTTAGCATCCAGATACGTCAGGAACATGGAAACATTTGGATTCGCGCCGGATGAGAGATGCAGGCATCAGCTTCAGCTTAAATTAATTTGTTTTTGGATTGACGTTTTTATAGCCTAAACTTGTTTTGTTTTCGAGAGAAACTAATAGCTGTTTTTATAATGCTTGTAAACATTTTGCTTTAGACTACAGGCATTTTAGCCTTCATTATTTCGTAAAGTAATAGGGCTAATAAAATACAGTGCCGCAACTTTAGTTTTTTTTTTTTTTGTGTTAGGAGCCTACATTTGGCCAAAATCTAGAAAAGATGACTAACCACAGTGGGTTATTGACTAACGTTAGATCTCTATTTTCTCTTTTTGAGTAAATAAAATGCTGTACTTTATTATTATTACATTACTATTATTTTAGGGACTGAAGTTTAAGGTTAAAATTAATGTTCTATAACTTTAAATAAGATATAAAGGTAATATTGCGAGAACAGAGACCCGTGATTAGAATCACGGGAGAGAATAGTCTGCGTGCAGTTATGAGAGAGAGAGAGAGAGAGAGAGAGATGACGCACACGGTGTAATCAGATGTGGCTAATTCCTAATGTTCACCTCTTCATGTTTAATAAATCAAGTGTTATGATCTGCTGAGCTCCCTTTCGGTGTCCTCCTTCCAACAAAGCCAATGAGCTAAGAACTGTAAAGCCTGCATATAGAAACGACGCGTGTTACATTATTATTAGGCAAATCATGGACACATAATATTGTTTTTGAAAAAATAATGTTATTAACCGGTATTTTTTCCACGGTAATAATTCAGAGGAACGCAGGAACAGAAACGTTGAAATTTGAAATCATAAAGTAAAGTGTATGAAACTTCAGTCAACAAAAGTATTCGGTAGCACTTTATTTTACAGTCCTGTTCCTCATGTACATACTATGCACTTATTATAGTAATTACAATAACTATGTAATAACTAGGTACTAACCCTGAACCTACCCCTAAACCTGACCCCTAGCCCATTTAGTTACCTTGTGTTACCAGAACTTTCTTAGATAAATACACTGTAAGTACACTATAAGTACATGTTAGTACACGTACTGTAAAATAAAGTGCAACCTAATATTCTTTAAACAATGGCACTTACATTTTTGAACTAAAATTTTATTGCAACCATATAGCTTATGAATGAACAGAAATGCATATTTTTCAATAAAAATAAACTTAGAGAGTGTGGGCTGTTTCTGCTGCTTGGATTTGTACTTAAGTATTGAGTTCCAAGTTTATGCATTTGCTCTTTCTCTCTATTTAACAACATTAACTTATAATATGATAGAAATCTTCCCTCAGGTAGATTGAATGTTTTCCTGCCTTGCTGGATGTTGGGACTCATGATCAAGAAGTTGTTTGTATTCACTCAAATGCAAAACGTGGATATTAGTGAAAGGGAATTGCCCTTAGCATGAGTCCCGCTCTCTGTGAAGCAGGAACAGCCAGCAGAGGATTTCACTTGGTCTTAAAGCCTTCCTCAAATGGCTATGTTCACAAATAAAACAATGATTTGTACAAAAAGAATGGTTCGTTATCAACTGAGAATTAGTTATTCATGTGGTCTGGTGGTCACGGCGTATGCCTACGAATACGGGACAAACTGCAGACTGTACTCTATAGGTTTCATATGGGACGCTTCTATGGTGCCTTAAATATGGGATGATTCCATATTATACAGAACGGTCAGCAACCCTATCATTAACCTGCAGGCTGTGCTCTGTGTGGAGCTGCTGTGAGTTCAGGAAACGTAGGGACCACATATTTCAGCCCAGAGACATGACCAGACCGGCCAAAAACAGACCGGCCCACCGGGATAATACTCCTGGTGCTCCTGATTAGCCATTCCTGGCCTGCACACTCACACATTCATTATTTCGACATTCTGGGAGGAGTAACATTTACATATGGGGTTTCGACAACCAGTTGTTTTTACTCTTGTAATGTCCCAGACCACCTTCAGAAGTGCTTTCAGATTTAAATCTGTCTCAGAAGTGTTTTGGAGGGCACCTGGACTCTCCATGACTAGATAGCTATCCTATCAGAGAAAACGCATGACGTGACCAGGTGTAAACAGGCCCCATTAGTAACGGGAGTGAACAGTGTTTGGCGACAGCTTTCCCATGAGAGGGTGTGGCTTCAGCGCAGATAGTGGACACGCCCCCAGTATTTGAGGGCAGAGAATAGGCTCGGTTGAGATGAGCAAAAGAAATCTGCCCAGAACCGGTCAACGGTGATCACTGCAAGATGCAGAAGTGGTTAGAAATGTGTCTGAGGGTGGTCCTCTCTGTGGTGACATCACAACGATGTGAGCCAGAAATCTCTTGCTTCAGTGAGCCGGTAGCTGTGCAGTCAAATATCCACCTTATCTTTCCCAAAAGAGTGGATGCAAGCCATTTGTAATCTCATCCACGTCCAGCTTTTTTTTTTAGCTGTACACAACAGCTTGTTTTGCTGCTTGATATTGCAAATTAACACATTATTTTTTATGTATTATCTTAATTATGAACACACTGGTTTGATATGCAAACAGTTTTACTGTTTCCTGCACGTTATTATTCTCTTATTTCCACTTAGAAGAATAAGGGATAGCGTATTTGCTTCCCTGCTGACCAAAAGCACACTGAGCAGGACAAGACTTTGGGGGCCAGGGCTCTGGGCTTAAGGTTATGGTTTGACCCTAAACCTACACACTACAAATGCCCTCAACTAGAACAGCATTATGGAGTAACACATAATACACAAAAATTTTAATATGCTTTGAGGTTTATATATATATTATTTAATATGCAATATGTCTAACCTAGTAACATTAGTTGTAATAATAAAAATCATTGTAACACAATAAACAGGATGTTCTCTCTTAGATGAGAGTTCAAAACCTGAATAAACAGACTTTTTCTTGTAACTGTACAGTTATTGTCCTTGGTGTGAGCGTTTCTTAAGACTTCCTCCTTCATATCCACAGACTTTGAACAAATAACATCTTATTACAGTGCTTTTCAGCTAAAACATTATCAGATCAGATCCCTGTGTCTTGTTGAAATATTTATTTGTGTCTGTGGCATAATGTGATGAATGTTGTCTCAAATTAATGAAGTGTTTGGTTCTTGATTGTATATTATCAGGTTCTGGAACATTTCTAATAAAGAAGCAAGGATGTCTGGAGTCATATTCCTGCTGAAGCTCTGTGTTGCTGCAGTAGAAACTGACAGAGATACAGGAACAAGATTCTCCTCTCTGCTGTCATCTGTGTGCAGCTACAAAACCTTCCCTTTTGATAAAGATATTTATCATCATTTTCATCATTATCAGAGTGATTTCCTGCTGGATCTGTTCTCTCTTGTGAAGAACTATGAGACTCAAACAGGCAGGAGTTTTCTTCCAGCATTACAGTCAGTTTTCCAGTCACCTGATGTCTGGATCATAGATCTCTCAGAGAGAAAGATCTCCGTCCTCCTGGAAGTGCTGAAGCTCCAGACAGAGAAGAAAACAGTCGAGCTGATGGGATGTTCAGAGGAAGAGAGAGACCTGATGAGTTTCCTTCAGTGTCTGCAGCACATCTCACAGCTGAGGTAAAGTAGTCTATGTAAACAGCTCTTCAGTTAACTGAAATGATCAAAATAATATATAACCTATAACATGCTTTCAGGGCCATTTCAGTGGGACTCATTATCAGCTCTGGGGTATCATGCCAGAACGGCCCACTTTAGTTAATGACTAACTACCGGTATATGAAAATAATGTAATTAAAACCTCAGTTTACAAGTCTGAAATAGCGCATTGTTCTCTATAGACTTGTAATTCATTGTATTTTTCTAGAGCTTTCATTTTTAAGTTAAATTTGTAACCACATAAATAGAAAATAAGGGACAATTGTTATTTATTTTAAAGGAAAAAAGGCACAGACTAAGGGACAATCAAAATATTAGTGCTGTACCATAATGTGCATTCAGTTAAAAAGTTCCTAGAAATAAACTCATTTGTTTTTGTACAAATATTCTAAAAATGATAGTCATTAAAAAAAAAAAAAAGTAATTATCCTGAATAAATTGCACTATTATATAAATGTGAGTGGACAAGTAATTTAGGAGGTGAAAATCAGGGCTCTGAACTGGTTCAAGGAACGAAAACGAAAACCGGAAACGAACTAAATTTTGACAGGAACAACCAGAACCAGAAACAAAATCTAATTTTATAGTTCCGAACAGAATCGAAAAATTGAAATGGCCATTAACTGGTTAATAACGTTATTTTATCGTTCCATTTAATATTTTAAATTTGCTGTTAATGAATCACGAATTTCAGGAGTATGGCGTATGCAAATGTGACGAAGCCAAGAGTGAAATGTTCGCTCAGCTGTGAACTCATCATAGGTCAGTCTCGATTGACAATGCACCGCCCTTAGAGTTTATCTGAGGATATGTGAGATGAATTCAACAGATCACACATCTGCAGCGCTTCTGTGAATGGAGAAAACTGAAAAATTAATCCCTATAGGCTTACAGAAAGAGGAATACAGGCATATACACTAAATATATTTCACTTAAATCATATTGACAGATTAACAAAATGAAAGAAAAAGTGTGCTAAATTACGGTTCATTGTGACACTTTTCAAAGTTTTCGGAAAGGAAAACGAAACTGCAGAGAGAAGTTTTAATTATTTAGCAAAAGCTGAAGCTTTGAATAATGTCTTGCTTCTATATAATCAATCAGCTTTGATATGACCATCGCACTGACACAACATTGCTTTATTAAAGCCTGTACATTAACAAAATAAAATAGTTAAATAAAAAGTTAGACTGCTCCGTTGTACAACATGTTGCGTTCAGAGTGACTGCGCCACACTGTGCTGATAAGGCCATTTGAAGGATGATGCTTTATGTAGATAAAAGTACAAACACTATATAATAATATTTTAGCATCCAGATACGTCAGGAACATGGAAACATTTGGATTCGCGCCGGATGAGAGATGCAGGCATCAGCTTCAGCTTAAATTAATTTGTTTTTGGATTGATGTTTTTATAGCCTAAACTTGTTTTGTTTTCGAGAGAAACTAATAGCTGTTTTTATAATGCTTGTAAACATTTTGCTTTAGACTACAGGCATTTTAGCCTTCATTATTTCGTAAAGTAATAGGGCTAATAAAATACAGTGCCGCAACTTTAGGTTTTTTTTTTTTTTTTTTTTTTTTTAGGAGCCTACATTTGGCCAAAATCTAGAAAAGATGACTAACCACAGCGGGTTACTGACTAACGTTAGATCTCTATTTTTTCTTTCTCTTTTTGAGTAAATAAAATGCTGTACTTTATTATTATTACATTACTATTATTTTAGGGACTGAAGTTTAAGGTTAAAATTAATGTTCTATAACTTTAAATAAGATATAAAGGTAATATTGCGAGAACAGAGACCCGTGATTAGAATCACGGGAGAGAATAGTCTGCGTGCAGTTATGAGAGAGAGAGAGAGAGAGAGAGAGATGACGCACACGGTGTAATCAGATGTGGCTAATTCCTAATGTTCACCTCTTCATGTTTAATAAATCAAGTGTTATGATCTGCTGAGCTCCCTTTCGGTGTCCTCCTTCCAACAAAGCCAACGAGCTAAGAACTGTAAAGCCTGCATATAGAAACGATGCGTGTTACATTATTATTAGGCAAATCATGGACACATAATATTATTTTTGGAAAAATAACGTTATTAACCGGTATTTTTTCCACGGTAATAATTCAGAGGAACGCAGGAACAGAAACGTTGAAATTTGAAATCATAAAGTAAAGTGTATGAAACTTCAGTCAAAAAAGTATTCGGTAGCACTTTATTTTACAGTCCTGTTCCTCATGTACATACTATGCACTTATTATAGTAATTACAATAACTATGTAATAACTAGGTACTAACCCTGAACCTACCCCTAAACCTGACCCCTTGCCCATTTAGTTACCTTGTGTTACCAGAACTTTCTTAGATAAATACACTGTAAGTACACTATAAGTACATGTTAGTACACGTACTGTAAAATAAAGTGCAACCTAATATTCTTTAAACAATGGCACTTACATTTTTGAACTAAAATGTTATTGCAACCATACAGCCTATGAATGAATGAAAATGCATATTTTTTCAATAAAAAAAAATCCTCAACCACATCACATGTTTTTGGGGTGAATTATCTTATTCCTCTCATCGCGAAGCAAACAGTAAAATAAAAGAACTTGAAGAACAGTCTCGCTGCTTTTCTTGTGTTGTGTGGCGTATTCAAGCCGCGCGCTTCAGTGAAACATTAGAATCTGAATAGAGCGTTCACTTTATCACAGAATATTTGTTTTCGGCTGCACTTGTTTAGTTTAAAAGTAGACATGTCAGGCTTTTTATAGATATCTCTCTGAAGTCCAAATAATTGTATACTTTATTGATAATAACTGGCAACTAAAATATCGCGATCGTTTTTATTTGCATTAAAATCACACAATCATCAAACACAATAATGTTGACTTGTGAAACATTTCATTATTTAAAACATTCTTTACACATTCCCATTTTTTTTGTAGCTGAATTTAACAGGTCAACAAGGATTTACATAAATAACTTTTTGTTAGTGGTATTTAAACAAAAAAAAAATCTAACAGTAATGTTTATTTGCTTTGACCTTCAATTGTATATCAGTTTATTTGAATTAATAAAGGTCCATCTGAATGTAAAGTTATTCATTCCATTTTTTAATGTGAAATTTGCATTTATCATAAATATAATTTTGCATTCTGGTGTTGTCGTCAACTAAAATGTTTTTTTTTTTTTTTTTGCATTTGCATTAATACACAGTCATCAAATACAATAACATTGACTTGTAAAACATTTCAACAGAACACTTTTAACACAATTTAATGACAGTTGTCGTAGCTGAATTTAACTTGTCAAAAAGTATTTACATTAAAAATACCTTTGTTCCTTTTTGTAACTGATCAGTATTTTAACAACATAAAATGGATATCACACCAACATAACATACTTTTTATGCTTTGACCTTCAAATATCACTTTAGTTACATAAAGGTCCATCTGAATTTGATATATATGCACATGCACAAGCAATCTTCTTCTGTGAAGAAGCCCTCTGCTACTCTAAACTGTGCAATCCATCAATAAAACAATATAAAGACAGCCAGATGAGCAATAATTCTGGGCAAATATTTGTTAACATTTTTGTTGCAGAGCGGGTCATCAGTGTACGCTTTTGGTAGCATAAATGCAAGTAGTCCTGTTTGTGTATGTATCCAGATTGCTCATGAGGAAAGTATAACACAGGCTTCACTGACACATTTCTGAGCAGCTGATGGGATGTGATTTCTCCTTAGGACTCGTGTGTGTGTGTATATATATATATATATATATATATATATATATATATATATATATATATATATATATATATATTACCTCTGATTCCAAACTGTTAGAACTCTTCTGAACTCGCTTCACAGCAGCAGGCGCCTGAGATGATGACATCATCTTGTGTTTTTTTTTTTGGCGGAGCACAGACTTATAAGTGCATTACCACCACCTATATCTCAAGTGGGCCATTGACCCTCCTAATTGAGATTGTAGATAGTGTTAATGGTCCATTTGGCGATAATGCACTATAACGCGATAACGCAAGTCTGCGATCTGCCAAAATGAAACAAGATGATTGTTGTTTTTTTTTTTTTTTCTATTAATGTTTATTTCAAACTCTCGTGGAGACAACAGCATAAGAAAAACTAGCAAGGCATCAACAAAATGCAGATTTGACAATGAAAACATAAAAAAAAATATTATAATAATATATAAGGCATTGTTCTCAAAATACTAAATGTTACAGGTTCAAAGACATTTCAGCAGCATAACAAATAACTTCTATAGTTTGTTTAGAAATTTTTACAAGGTTCAAGGAGGATAACATCCGAAATTAATTTTTAAAACCGTTTACATTTGGCAATAGTTTTTTCCATTTATTTTTGTGAATGTGGTATTTACTTATAATTATGATAAGGTTAATTAAAAGTGAAAGATCCCTCGTCAGTTTATAATCACAAATAAGAATATCTTCTATTGTAAATTGTTCAGGTTCACTAATTTCATTATTTAACCAGCTATGGACATCTTGCCAGAACTTCCTACTTACTGTGCAAAGTAAGAATAAATGCTCTGTTTGTTCTGGGTTTTCATGACAAAAGTTGCAAGGGTCAACTTCAAAACTAAATCTACCCCTCAGTGTCTCCGCAGATGGATAGTGGTTAAGAATTTTAAATTGCATTTCTTTTACTTTGGGTGCAATTGAGCATTTTATAAATTTCCAATGTTTTTCTGCAATTGCTGGATTATCTAATATTTTAAGTTTTATCTTCCCCTCATAATCATGAGATATATATATATATATATATATATATATATATATATATATATATATATATATAATATAATATCCTTTGAAAGCTTTATTTAAATATTTGTTGTCACATTTTTTTGTCCGTAATGTTTAATTCTCCTGTTGTTAAGTTTGGAAGTTTGATTTGATTTATAATTATAAAAACTAATAATGCTTTTTATCAGCTGTATCAAATTGACTGGGATTAAGATGATCGTCTCAGGCGCTTGCTGCTGTGAAGAGCGTTCACAAGAGTTCAAACAGTTCAGACATTGCATGAATCAGGGGTTAATAAAAACTACATGAATTGATAGTGTTGTTAGAAAAGCCCCGGTGGACAGCAGCCGTCTTGTCTGGAAGATAATTTAGAAAGGAGCAGCAGACAGCGTCATGAGGTGGAGGTTTGGTAACTTCATTTACTGTGTTGAATAGTGCTTTTTGAGGAATGATTAAGGAAGAAGATAGAGTAGGATTATAATAAGACAGTCAGCCATCAGTACCATATATTAAAATTCATCGGTGTCGTGGAAATCGAGTTGTGTCATTCGGAGGTTATCACCACCCCTTTGCCATGCAGTCTTGGAGTCTTGGAGTATGTTTAACAGCAGGAAGACATCAGAGACTTCAAAGTTTCCTTGAGAAACAATATGTCAAGCATATCGTCAGTTATGAATTAGTTGACTTCAGGGTCTCCAGTTAGCATCCAGTCAGTCCTGACGAGCTGCACATTTTTCAGGTGTGTTTCAGGAGCATGTAATACACCTGTTATTCAATGATGCAGTTACTGCACAAAAAAAAAGTGTTATAAATTTTATGTTTCCCCTGAGAAATAACTTTATCATGCAGTGTGAAATACAGACTGAACAATGACTCATTCTGAAAGTAATTATAATGATATTTTTCCTCTGTGTTGTTGTTATAGCTGTAGTATGGACTTAGCTGTTCTCATAGAATTAAAACTATTATTAATACTCAGTTACTGTCCTTGGTGTAAATCCCTGTCTTTGCACAAATAACATCCCATTGCTGCCCATTTCAGCTAAAACATCATCAAATCAGATCCCTGGGTCTTCTTTTTGAATCATTTATTTGTTTCTGATGTGAAGAAGTGATGTATGTATTATGTGATGTATGTTGTCTCAAATTAATGAAGTGTTTTGTTCTTGATTTGTATATTATCAGGTTCTGGTTCAGTGATGATGAAGAAGCAAGGATGTCTGGAGTCAGATTCCTGCTGAAGCTCTGTGTTGCTGCAGTAGAAACTGACAGATATACAGGAACAAGATTCTCCTCTCTGCTGTCATCTGTGTGCAGCTACAAAACCTTCCCTTTTGATAAAGAGAGCGCTTATCAGAGTGATTTCCTGCTGGATCTGTTCTCTCGTGTGAAGAACTATGAGACTCAAACAGGCAGGAGTTTTCTTCCAGCATTACAGTCAGTTTTCCAGTCACCTGATGTCTGGATCATAGATCTCTCAGAGAGAAAGATCTCCGTCCTCCTGGAAGTGCTGAAGCTCCAGACAGAGAAGAAACCAGTGAAGCTGAGAAGATGTTCAGAGGAAGAGAGAGACGTGATGAGTTTCCTTCAGTGTGTGCAGCACATCTCACAGCTGAGGTAAAGTAGTCTATGTAAACAGCTCTTCAGTTAACTGAAATGATCAAAATAATATATAACCTATAACATGCTTTCAGGGCCATTTCAGTGGGACTCATTATCAGCTCTGGGGTATCATGCCAGAACGGCCCACTTTAGTTAATGACTGACTACCGGTATATGAAAATAATGTAATTAAAACCTCAGTTTACAAGTCTGAAATAGTGCATTGTTCTCTACAGACTTGTAATTCATTGTATTTTTCTAGAGATTTCATTTTTAAGTTAAATTTGTAACCACATAAATGGAAAATAAGGGACAATTGTTATTTATTTTATAGGAAAAAAGACACAGACTAAGGGACAATCAAAATATTAGTGCTGTACCATAATGTGCATTCAGTTAAAAAGTTCCTAGAAATAAACTCTTTTGTTTTTGTACAAATATTCTAAAAATGATAAAAAAGTAATTATCCTGAATAAATTGCACTATTATATAAATGTGAGTGGACAAGTAATTTAGGAGGTGAAAATCAGGGCTCTGAACCGGTTCAAGGAACGAAAACGAAAACCGGAAACGAACAAAATTTTGACAGGAACAACCAGAAACAGAAAAAAATCTAATTTTATAGTTCCGAACAGAATCGAAAATTTGAAATGGCCATTAACCGGTTAATAACGTTATTTTATCGTTCCATTTAATGTTTGAAATTTGCTGTCAATCACGAATTCCAGGAGTATGGCATATGCAAATGTGACGAAGCCAAGAGTGAAATGTTCGCTCAGCTGTGAACTAATCATAGGTCAGTCTCAATGACAATGAACCGCCCTTAGAGTTTATCTGAGGATAGTGTGAGATGAATTCAACAGATCACTAAACTTGTTTTGTTTTCAAGAGAAACGAATAGCTGTTTTTATAATGTTTGTAAACATTTTGCTTTAGACTACAGACATTTTAGCCTTCATTATTTCGTAAAGTAATAGGGCTAATAGAATGAAATGTCGCAACTTTATTTTATTGTATTTTTTTAGGAGCCTACATTTGGCCAAAATCTAGAAAAGATGACTAACCACAGTGGGTTATTGACTAACGTTAGATCTCTATTTTCTCTTTTTGAGTAAATAAAAGTTTGCCGGATGGTGGCAGGTTCCTTCGCCATCCGCCTGAGGGGCTCCACTCCTGATTTTCTGTTGGGGTTTACTCCCTTAGCCTTTGCTTTCCCTGGAGCTAACCACAAGGCAGTGGCTCATGAGGGTTTCTGTACAGAGTTTTCCTTCTCTGTTGAGGTATGATGGTATATCCCTTTGGGTCGCTCTTTGTCTGGAACCTCCTCCCTCGACCTTACCGCCATGGGTGACCCTACCAGGAGCTTAAGCTCCAGATGGCATCGCTCTCAGGTTCATCGGAACACGCAAGGCTCTCCACCACAACAAGGTGGCGACCAAAAGGAGGCCTGCACCTGGAGAGGTCACTCCAGCTGCACTGTCTCAGTGCAGAAACAACACGGGGAGCAGCAGCCTACCAGTGTTAAGTCATGGCTCATTTTGCGTCGAGCCGGGCGCTAGGGGTTGCTCCTGACGGTGGGAGGAACCATCGTGCTCCATTGGGTCGTTACCGCCCGCCTTAACCCGGGCAGTTAGGTACTACCCCGCCACAACCTGCTTGCTTCATCGGGTGCATGGAGCTTAGACAAAATCGACAGGCAGGTTGTAAAACCCAGCACCAGGAAATAAAAGAAATAATCAAAAGACCACAAAGTCACCAGCCCTGCGGCTGGCAACCTGGAATGTCAGAACATTGTGCCCTGGCCTCTGTGACGATCTTCAGCAAGTTGACAACACTAGAAAAACCGCTATCATCAATCACGAGCTGTTAAGGCTCAACATCGACGTTGCTGCCCTTCAAGAGACACGTCTTCCATCCAGTGGAAGTCTGAAGGAGAGAGATTACACTTTCTTCTGGCAAGAACTGGAGCAAGACATGCGCCGACTTTATGGGGTCGGCTTTGCAGTGCGAAATTCTCTCTTACCAACAGTAGAACCTCCTCAGGGGACTGAGCGTATCATCTCCCTCCGTCTCACAACCTCCACGGGACCCTTGCACATCTTCAGCATCTATGCCCCCACACTATGCTCCACAGCTGAGGATAAAGACGCTTTCTATTACGAACTTGAGGCCAAAATTGCTGAGATTCCATCGAAAGACAACTTGCTCATGCTCGGAGACTTCAATGCCCGGGTGGGCGCTGATTACATCTCCTGGCCACACTGCATTGGACATTTTGGCGTTGGAAAGCTCAATGAGAACGGACAGCGACTACTTGAGCTATGCTCTTACCATAACTTGTGTATTACCAACACCACCTTCCCCACCAAGCTCCACCACAGAGTGTCTTGGAGACACCCCAGGTCCAAACACTGGCACCAGCTTGACCTTATAGTTGCTCGGAGACCAATGCTCAAGCACATGCTCGTAACTCGCGTGTATCACAGTGCTGACTGCGACACGGACCATTCCCTGGTCAGCAGCAAGGTGCGCCTGCAACCTAGACAAATCCATCGCTCGAAGCAAAAGGGCCGCCCTCGCATCAACACGGCAAGAACATCAGTGCCAGAGCTGCGGGAAAGCTCTGCCAGGGCCATTGATGAGGCCCTGGAGGACTGCCCTGTAGACAGTGTTACGATGCGATGGGAGTATATCCGTGACACCATGTACAAGGTTGCCTCAGACACCTTCGGGAAGAAGGTGAAAAAGAGTGAAGATTGGTTTGTGGCAGGGATCGCGGTACTGGAGCCTGCCATCACTGCAAAACGTACCACTCTCCTTGAGCACAAGAGACAGCCTACTGCTAGGACATTGGCTGCCTTCAGAGAGGCACGTAATAACACCAAGAGGATTGCTCGAAAATGTGCAAACGACTACTGGCTGAAGTTGTGTAGCGATATTCAGACTTCGGCGGACTGTGGTAATATCAGAGCCATGTATGAGGGCATGAAAAAAGCGTTTGGTCCCAACGCCATCAAGACTGCTCCCCTAAAATCTACTTCCGGCGAGATCATCACAGATCACAGAAAGCAGTGTACTGAAGGAACTGTACTGAAGAGTGAGCATCGTTACTGACACAGCCATTCAAAATACTATGCCTCTGCCCATCATGGAGGAGCTTGACTAGCCACCCACCATCGAGGAACTTGGAAAGGCCATCGATTCACTAGCCTGTGGGAAAGCACCAGGCAGTGATGGAATTCCACCAGAGATCATCAAGGCAGGAAAAGTGAGCTCTCTTCTCGGCCACCTCCATAACCTTCTGCTCAAATGCTGGGAAGGGGGCATCATACCCCAAGACATGCGAGACGCTAAGATCCTCACGCTCTCCCTCCTCAGTGTTGCGGGGAAAGCCTTTGCACGTGTCATCCTTAACCGCCTACAACTGCTCGCCGATCGTGTGTACCCGGAGTCGCAATGTGGGTTCCGAGCAAAACGGTCAACAATTGACATGGTGTTCACCCTTAGGCAGCTACAGGAGAAGTGCCGTGAGCAGAGACGTCCCCTGTTCCTTGCCTTTATAGATCTGACCAAGGCGTTCGACATGGTCAGTCGGATTGGCCTTTTCACTCTCCTACACAGGATTGGATGCCCCCCAAGCTCTTGAAGCTGATCATATCATTTCATGAGAACACGGTGGGCACAGTCCAGTATGGCGAGTCATCCTCAGACCCCTTCCCAATCAGGTGTGGTGTGAAGCAGGGATGTGTCCTGGCGCCAACACTCTTTGGCTTTTTCTTTTCCCTGCTCCTGCACTATGCCTTCTGCAACTCCGAAGATGGGATCTTCCTCCATACTAGGAGTGATGGGAACCTCTTCAACCTCGCCCGCCTCAGAGCAAAGACTAAGGTCCGCAGGGTACTCATACGGGAGATGTTGTTCGCAGATGACGCTGCTCTTGCAGCACACACTGAGGGTGCCCTCCAGCGACTTATCACCTGCTTTGCAGATGCACGCACAGAGTTTGGCCTTGCCATCAGCCTCAAGAAAACCAACATATTGGTTCAAGATGTCAACACCACTCCTGCAATTACTATAGGCGACCACACCCTGGAGGTAGTGGAGAATTTCACCTACCTTGGCTCCACCATCTGCAGCAACCTATCCCTGGATACTAAGCTCAATATAAGGATAGGCAAAGCAGCTACCGCCATGGCTCGACTAGCAAAGAGGGCTTGGGACAACACTCTGTTGACACTCAAAACAAAACTGAAGGTGTACCAAGCATGCGTCTTGAGCACCCTCCTCTATGGCAGTGAAGCTTGGACTATATACTCTCGCCAAGAGCAAAGATTGAATGACTTTCATGAGCGCTGCCTCAGACGACTCCTGAGCATCACCTGGCAGGATCGTATCACAAATAGAGCCATCCTGGCTCAGGCAGGTATGCCAAGTATGTTCACCATCCTCACACAGAGGCGACTGCGCTGGCTTGGCCACCTGTGCAGGATGGATGACGGTCGTATCCCAAAGGACGTTCTGTACGGGGAGCTTGCCACAGAAACACGACCAACTGGACGGCCAACCTTGCGCTACAAGGACGCCTGCAAGCGAGACTTGAAAGCGTGCAGCATCTGCCCAGCTGATTTGGAAGCAGTGACATTGGACCGCGAAAATTTGGCGATCCACCCTTAAGACTGGTGTCCTCCTAGCCGAAGAAAAAAGAGCAATGCAGTGGGAGTAGAAGAGGACCCGCCAGCAGCAAAGTGTTCAGCCTGCCCCCAATGACAACACCACTACTTACACTTGCAGCAAGTGCCAGCGGTGCTGTCGCTCCCGTATCAGACTCTACAGTCATAGCAGAGTCTGCAACCAAACCACAGACTGACCTGGGTGTAGATTCTAAACCATTGTCTCTCGAAGACAGAAGGATGCCAACAGATTGCGAGAACAGAGACCCATGATTAGAATCGCGGGACAGAATAGTCTGCGCGCAGTTATGAGAGGTATGAGAGGTAACGCGTGTTACATTATTATTAGGCAAATTATAGACACATAATATTGTTTTTAAAAAATAACGTTATTAACCGTTATTTTTTCAACTGTATTAATTCAGAGGAACGCAGGAACAGAAACGTTAAAATATAGATTCTGCTCTGAGTGAACCAATTAAATTTTCTTTTTGTTTTCAAGCCCTGGTGAAAATACTGTAATATTACATACAATGGCCTGAAATTTGAAATCATAACGTAAAGTGTATGAAACTTCAGTCAACAAAGTATTCTTTAAACAATGTCACTTACAGCCTATGAATGAATGAAAATGCATATTTTTCAAAAAAAAAAAAAGAAACTTAATGAGTTCCAAGTTTATGTATTTGCTCTTTCTCTCTATTTAACAACATTAACTTATAATATGATAGATATCTTCCCTCAGGTAGATTGAATGTTTTCCTGCCTTGCTGGATGTTGGGACTCATGATCAATAAGTTGTTTGTATTCACTCAAATGCAAAACGTGGATATTAGTGAAAGGGAATTGCCCTTATATACAAGATAATATTTGTTACATGAACTTAATTATTTGAGTTGACTCAACGTTCTTTACTTAAAATATTCAACATTATATAATCTACCAAGTAATTTCAAGTTGTGTTAATGTAACATTTAAGCTCATTTATATTTAAAAAATTTAGTTGAACCAACTTAACATTTTAACTGATTTTAGATCCTCAGCTATTGGTCTGCTTAGTCATCGCATTTTAAATAAATTAAACAAGCAAATTACACAAAATAAAGCATTTCAGTTTATTTTTTTGACAGGCTGTGGTGAAGGTGAAGCCTAAAACCACACATCATGAATGTACAACAAAATGTGACAAATATACAAATGGAGCTTTATTTCCAACATGTTATTTTCTTGATTTTTCACCCTTTGCAACACTTCTTAAAGGGTTTACATATTTCAAACATTTACTTTTGTATAAAATTCATAATAAAACTAGAAAAAAAGCATTTTCTTTCTTTTATGTTTTTTTTTTTTTTTTTGTAACACAGAGATTGCAAACTTCACAATCGATTACACTTTTTTTCACCCTTTGCAACAATTTTTCTCACATTTACTTTTGGAACACGCGACAAATATCGTAAGAATAAATCAAGAATTTAATCGAACAGTTGCAGACAAACATTGCACATTGAGCTCTTTGGGGTAACTCAGATTAATTGCATAAATTAGGCCAAGCAGAAAAACACAATCCTTTGCAACACCTTTCAATTACATCATC
Source organism: Carassius auratus (assembly GCF_003368295.1). NCBI lineage: Eukaryota > Metazoa > Chordata > Actinopteri > Cypriniformes > Cyprinidae > Carassius > Carassius auratus. The sequence goes on from NC_039250.1 coordinate 29,184,178, forward strand.
ACTTCTATGCCTTCCAGCACTATCCCAGTCTGTAATGGATCATCTGTTGAGCCACCTTTCATGATGATTTTAAGTGTGAGCAGTTCCAGTTTCTCCTTATTCCCATTTGTATCTTTAAAAAACAAAACAAAGCAAATGTGTATTTACTTACAACACCACTTGATATTTTTTCTGATTGTTTCTCAGTGCAAAAAAATAAATTTCAATGAAATAACACACACACACACACACACACACACACACAAATATACGATTTTGAAATAGACATGTATATATAAAAATTAAATGTGATTTGCAGCCATTCATTTTATTTTTATCTATGTTGGTTGAATTTAATTAACTGCCTTTATATACAATTTAGTTTTGGAGAGTAACTTGGTTTTTGATCGATTTCAGATGCTCACCTGATGGTGCTTGATGAGATTCTCAGAGAGGCAGAAAGTTAAGCATAGAATTACAACTTCTGGGCCTGGTCTAAAAAGTAAAACAAAATGTGGCTTGTTATGCTGCATACACACAAAGTCACAACTACAGTGACTCCATAGAGTTTGTGAATCAAGGCATTCTTTGACCAACTCATCTCTATAAATAAATAAAAAATCTATACACCACAACAATGATCTGAAATTTCTACAGTGAAGTTTTTTGTTAAGCTAATTGGAGAACGGCCAAGTCAGTCAGTTGATTCACACAAAATGTTTTCATTATTTACTCATCCTCACACTGTTCCTGATTAATGACTTTAGATAAACAGAAAGTGATTTGCAATCCTGATCCTGAGGAGCCACTGCTCTGCACATTCTACCTTATCCATTAATGGCACTCTCTTCGGATGAGCGGCAGAGGGAACACAGGTTTAAATTTACAGTTGTGATCATAATTTAGAAGGTTTACTAGACAGAGGAATCGTTGTCATTTAGAAATAAGTTTGCATGTGTCTGAATCGAGATCACCATTATTCAATTATCATGCATACATATTGACATGTAGCATATATTTTACAATGTAATCTAAACCAAGCCTCAAAATTAACCTGTGCCCAGGCCCAGACTGCCACTTATGGAGAATATGAGAACAATTATTATTATTATTATTATTATTCTGGAATGGGTTAACACGAACAGACTGTTTTCATAAGTACTGATAACACGTTTCTAATTTCAGAAGCATTATTCAGATTCAGAAATTCAGTTCCTTTTTAGATCACAAACGCAATAAACAAGATAAATCTAATATTATACTTAGTTTTCAAAAAAAGTTAGCTTACCTCTTCTCACCGTCTTCACATGTGCTTCACAAAACGGCTCCTTGGCAGGAAACAACATATCACATGGCTCACAGTCAAATACTTAAAATTTTATACTATATTTACTTAATTTTAACATAATTGTACTAGTAGTTGTCATGACTTATTTTCTTTCGTTGAATTTATGTTCACTTTGTAACTTATATTTTTGGGTTACATGAACTATATATGTTAAGTAGACATTGAAAAGTTATAAATACTTAATTTTTTGTGTTTAATATATTTGCTTTTATAAGTAATGGTTGTTCAGCCAACGAATCGTTTTTTTCAGTGCAGGAACAGCCAGCAGAGGATTTCACTTGGTCTTAAAGCCTTCCTCAAATGGCTATTTTCACAAATAAAACTATGGTTTGTACAAAAAGAATGGTTCGTTATCAACTGAGAATTAGTTATTCATGTGGTCTGGTGGTCACGGCGTATGCCTACGAATACGGGACAAACTGCAGTCTGTACTCTATATGTTTCATATGGGACACTTCTATGATGCCTTAAATATGGGATGATTCCATATTAAACAGAACGGTCAGCAACCCTATCATTAACCTGCAGGCTGTGCTCTGTGTGGAGCTGCTGTGAGTTCAGGAAACGTAGGGACCACATATTTCAGCCCAGAGACATGACCAGACCGGCCAAAAACAGACCGGCCCACCTGGATAATACTCCTGGTGCTCCTGATTAGCCATTCCTGGCCTGCACACTCACACATTCATTATTTCGACATTCTGGGAGGAGTAACATTTACATATGGGGTTTCGACAACCAGTTGTTTTTACTCTTGTAATGTCCCAGACCACCTTCAGAAGTGCTTTCAGATTTAAATCTGTCTCAGAAGTGTTTTGGAGGGCACCTGGACTCTCCATGACTAGATAGCTATCCTATCAGAGAAAACGCATGACGTGACCAGGTGTAAACAGGCCCCATTAGTAACGGGAGTGAACAGTGTTTGGCGACAGCTTTCCCATGAGAGGGTGTGGCTTCAGCGCAGATAGTGGACACGCCCCCAGTATTTGAGGGCAGAGAATAGGCTCGGTTGAGATGAGCAAAAGAAATCTGCCCAGAACCGGTCAACGGTGATCACTGCAAGATGCAGAAGTGGTTAGAAATGTGTGCGAGGGTGGTCCTCTCTGTGGTGACATCACAACGATGTGAGCCAGAAATCTCTTGCTTCAGTGAGCCGGTAGCTGTGCAGTCAAATGTCCACCTTATCTTTCCCAAAAGAGTGGATGCAAGCCATTTGTAATCTCATCCACGTCCAGCTTTTTTTTTAGCTGTACACAACAGCTTGTTTTGCTGCTTGATATTGCAAATTAACACATTATTTTTATGTATTATCTTAATTATGAACACACTGGTTTGATATGCAAACAGTTTTACTGTTTCCTGCACGTTATTATTCTCTTATTTCCCTATAGCAGGTAATGAACCAGAAGTCTCACACACAGGCTTATTTCCACTTAGAAGAATAAGGGATAGCGTATTTGCTTCCCTGCTGACCAAAAGCACACTGAGCAGGACAAGACTTTGGGGGCCAGGGCTCTGGGCTTAAGGTTATGGTTTGACCCTAAACCTACACACTACAAATGCCCTCAACTAGAACAGCATTATGGAGTAACACATAATACACAAAAATTTAAATATGCTTTGAGGTTTATATATATATTATTTAATATGCAATATGTCTAACCTAGTAACATTAGTTGTAATAATACAAAATCATTGTAACACAATAAACAGGATGTTCTCTCTTAGATGAGAGTTCAAAACCTGAATAAACAGACTTTTTCTTGTAACTGTACAGTTATTGTCCTTGGTGTGAGCGTTTCTTAAGACTTCCTCCTTCATATCCACAGACTTTGAACAAATAACATCTTATTACAGTGCATTTCAGCTAAAACATTTTCAAATCAGATCCCTGTGTCTTGTTGAAATATTTATTTGTGTCTGTGGCATAATGTGATGAATGTTGTCTCAAATTAATGAAGTGTTTTGTTCTTGATTTGTATATTATCAGGTTCTGGTTCAGTGATGATGAAGAAGCAAGGATGTCTGGAGTCAGATTCCTGCTGAAGCTCTGTGTTGCTGCAGTAGAAACTGACAGAGATACAGGAACAAGATTCTCCTCTCTGCTGTCATCTGTGTGCAGCTACAAAACCTTCCCTTTTGATAAAGAGAGAGATGGTTATGATGCTGAGGTTCAGAGTGATTTCCTGCTGGATCTCTGCTCTCGTGTGAAGAACTATGAGACTCAAACAGGCAGGAGTTTTCTTCCAGCATTACAGTCAGTTTTCCAGTCACCTGATGTCTGGATCATAGATCTCTCAGAGAGAAAGATCTCCGTCCTCCTGGAAGTGCTGAAGCTCCAGACAGAGAAGAAACCAGTCGAGCTGATGGGATGTTCAGAGGAAGAGAGAGACCTGATGAGTTTCCTTCAGTGTCTGCAGCACATCTCACAGCTGAGGTAAAGTAGTCTATGTAAACAGCTCTTCAGTTAACTGAAATGATCAAAATAATATATAACCTATAACATGCTTTCAGGGCCATTTCAGTGGGACTCATTATCAGCTCTGGGGTATCATGCCAGAACGGCCCACTTTAGTTAATGACTGACTACCGGTATATGAAAATAATGTAATTAAAACCTCAGTTTACAAGTCTGAAATAGTGCATTGTTCTCTACAGACTTGTAATTCATTGTATTTTTCTAGAGCTTTCATTTTTAAGTTAAATTTGTAACCACATAAATGGAAAATAAGGGACAATTGTTATTTATTTTAAAGGAAAAAAGTCACAGACTAAGGGACAATCAAAATATTAGTGCTGTACCATAATGTGCATTCAGTTAAAAAGTTCCTAGAAATAAACTCTTTTGTTTTTGTACAAATATTCTAAAAATGATAAAAAAAAGTAATTATCCTGAATAAATTGCACTATTATATAAATGTGAGTGGACAAGTAATTTAGGAGGTGAAAATCAGGGCTCTGAACCAGTTCAAGGAACACAAACGAAAACCGGAAACGAACTAAATTTTGACAGGAACAACCAGAACCAGAAACAAAATCAAATTTTATAGTTCCGAACAGAATCGAAAAATTGAAATGGCCATTAACTGGTTAATAACGTTATTTTATCGTTCCATTTAATATTTGAAATTTGCTGTCAATCAATCACGAATTCCAGGAGTATGGCGTATGCAAATGTGACGAAGCCAAGAGTGAAATGTTCGCTCAGCTGTGAACTCATCATAGGTCAGTCTCGATTGACAATGCACCGCCCTTAGAGTTTATCTGAGGATATGTGAGATGAATTCAACAGATCACACATCTGCAGCGCTTCTGTGAATGGAGAAAACTGAAAAACGAATCCCTATAGGCTTACATAAAGAGGAATACAGGCATATACACTAAATATATTTCACTTAAATCATATTGACAGATTAACAAAATGAAAGAAAAAGTGTGCTATATTACGGTTCATTGTGACACTTTTCAAAGTTTTCGGAAAGGAAAACGAAACTGCAGAGAGAAGTTTTAATTATTTAGCAAAAGCTGAAGCTTTGAATAATGTCTTGCTTCTATATAATCAATCAGCTTTGATATGACCATCGCACTGACACAACATTGCTTTATTAAAGCCTGTACATTAACAAAATAAAATAGTTAAAAAGTTAGACTGCTCCGTTGTACAACATGTTGCGTTCAGAGTGACTGCGCCACACTGTGCTGATAAGGCCATTTGAAGGATGATGCTTTATGTAGATAAAAGTACAAACACTATATAATAAATAATATTTTAGCATCCAGATACGTCAGGAACATGGAAACATTTGGATTCGCGCCGGATGAGAGATGCAGGCATCAGCTTCAGCTTAAATTAATTTGTTTTTGGATTGACGTTTTTATAGCCTAAACTTGTTTCGTTTTCGAGAGAAACTAATAGCTGTTTTTATAATGCTTGTAAACATTTTGCTTTAGACTACAGGCATTTTAGCCTTCATTATTTCGTAAAGTAATAGGGCTAATAAAATACAGTGCCGCAACTTTAGTTTTTATTTTTTTATTTTTAGGAGCCTACATTTGGCCAAAATCTAGAAAAGATGACTAACCACAGCGGGTTACTGACTAACGTAATATCTCTATTTTCTCTTTTTGAGTAAATAAAATGCTGTACTTCATTATTATTACATTACTATTATTTTAGGGACTGAAGTTTAAGGTTAAAATGTATGTTCTATAACTTTAAATAAGATATAAAGGTAATATTGCGAGAACAGAGACCCGTGATTAGAATCACGGGAGAGAATAGTCTGCGTGCAGTTATGAGAGAGAGAGAGAGAGAGAGAGAGATGACGCACACGGTGTAATCAGATGTGGCTAATTCCTAATGTTCACCTCTTCATGTTTAATAAATCAAGTGTTATGATCTGCTGAGCTCCCTTTCGGTGTCCTCCTTCCAACAAAGCCAACGAGCTAAGAACTGTAAAGCCTGCATATAGAAACGACGCGTGTTACATTATTATTAGGCAAATCATGGACACATAATATTGTTTTTGAAAAAATAATGTTATTAACCGGTATTTTTTCCACGGTAATAATTCAGAGGAACGCAGGAACAGAAACGTTGAAATTTGAAATCATAAAGTAAAGTGTATGAAACTTCAGTCGACAAAGTATTCGGTAGCACTTTATTTTACAGTCCTGTTCCTCATGTACATACTATGCACTTATTATAGTAATTACAATAACTATGTAATAACTAGGTACTAACCCTGAACCTACCCCTAAACCTGACCCCTAGCCCATTTAGTTACCTTGTGTTACCAGAACTTTCTTAGATAAATACACTGTAAGTACACTATAAGTACATGTTAGTACACGTACTGTAAAATAAAGTGCAACCTAATATTCTTTAAACAATGGCACTTACATTTTTGAACTAAAATTTTATTGCAACCATATAGCTTATGAATGAACAGAAATACATACTTTTCAATAAAAATAAACTTAGAGAGTGTGGGCTGTTTCTGCTGCTTGGATTTGTACTTAAGTATTGAGTTCCAAGTTTATGCATTTGCTCTTTCTCTCTATTTAACAACATTAACTTATAATATGATAGAAATCTTCCCTCAGGTAGATTGAATGTTTTCCTGCCTTGCTGGATGTTGGGACTCATGATCAAGAAGTTGTTTGTATTCACTCAAATGCAAAATGTGGATATTAGTGAAAGGGAATTGCCCTTAGCATGAGTCCCGCTCGCTGTGAAGCAGGAACAGCCAGCAGAGGATTTCACTTGGTCTTAAAGCCTTCCTCAAATGGCTATGTTCACAAATAAAACAATGATTTGTACAAAAAGAATGGTTCGTTATCAACTGAGAATTAGTTATTCATGTGGTCTGGTGGTCAAGGCATATGCCTACGAATACGGGACAAACTGCAGTCTGTACTCTATAGGTTTCATATGGGACGCTTCTATGGTGCCTTAAATATGGGATGATTCCATATTATACAGAACGGTCAGCAACCCTATCATTAACCTGCAGGCTGTGCTCTGTGTGGAGCTGCTGTGAGTTCAGGAAACGTAGGGACCACATATTTCAGCCCAGAGACATGACCAGACCGGCCAAAAACAGACCGGCCCACCGGGATAATACTCCTGGTGCTCCTGATTAGCCATTCCTGGCCTGCACACTCACACATTCATTATTTCGACATTCTGGGAGGAGTAACATTTACATATGGGGTTTCGACAACCAGTTGTTTTTACTCTTGTAATGTCCCAGACCACCTTCAGAAGTGCTTTCAGATTTAAATCTGTCTCAGAAGTGTTTTGGAGGGCACCTGGACTCTCCATGACTAGATAGCTATCCTATCAGAGAAAACGCATGACGTGACCAGGTGTAAACAGGCCCCATTAGTAACGGGAGTGAACAGTGTTTGGCGACAGCTTTCCCATGAGAGGGTGTGGCTTCAGCGCAGATAGTGGACACGCCCCCAGTATTTGAGGGCAGAGAATAGGCTCGGTTGAGATGAGCAAAAGAAATCTGCCCAGAACCGGTCAACGGTGATCACTGCAAGATGCAGAAGTGGTTAGAAATGTGTCTGAGGGTGGTCCTCTCTGCGGTGACATCACAACGATGTGAGCCAGAAATCTCTTGCTTCAGTGAGCCGGTAGCTGTGCAGTCAAATATCCACCTTATCTTTCCCAAAAGAGTGGATGCAAGCCATTTGTAATCTCATCCACGTCCAGCTTTTTTTTTTAGCTGTACACAACAGCTTGTTTTGCTGCTTGATATTGCAAATTAACACATTATTTTTTATGTATTATCTTAATTATGAACACACTGGTTTGATATGCAAACAGTTTTACTGTTTCCTGCACGTTATTATTCTCTTATTTCCCTATAGCAGGTAATGAACCAGAAGTCTCACACACAGGCTTATTTCCACTTAGAAGAATAAGGGATAGCGTATTTGCTTCCCTGCTGACCAAAAGCACACTGAGCAGGACAAGACTTTGGGGGCCAGGGCTCTGGGCTTAAGGTTATGGTTTGACCCTAAACCTACACACTACAAATGCCCTCAACTAGAACAGCATTATGGAGTAACACATAATACACAATTTTAATATGCTTTGAGGTTTATATATATATTATTTAATATGCAACATGTCTAACCTAGTAACATTAGTTGTAATAATACAAAATCATTGTAACACAATAAACAGGATGTTCTCTCTTAGATGAGAGTTCAAAACCTGAATAAACAGACTTTTTCTTGTAACTGTACAGTTATTGTCCTTGGTGTGAGCGTTTCTTAAGACTTCCTCCTTCATATCCACAGACTTTGAACAAATAACATCTTATTTCAGTGCATTTCAGCTAAAACATTATCAAATCAGATCCCTGTGTCTTGTTGAAATATGAATTTGTGTCTGTGGCATAATGTGATGAATGTTGTCTCAAATTAATGAAGTGTTTGGTTCTTGATTGTATATTATCAGGTTCTGGAACATTTCTAATAAAGAAGCAAGGATGTCTGGAGTCATATTCCTGCTGAAGCTCTGTGTTGCTGCAGTAGAAACTGACAGAGATACAGGAACACGATTCTCCTCTCTGCTGTCATCTGTGTGCAGCTACAAAACCTTCCCTTTTGATAAAGAGAGCGCTTATCAGAGTGATTTCCTGCTGGATCTGTTCTCTCGTGTGAAGAACTATGAGACTCAAACTGGCAGGAGTTTTCTTCCAGCATTACAGTCAGTTTTCCAGTCACCTGATGTCTGGATCATAGATCTCTCAGAGAGAAAGATCTCCGTCCTCCTGGAAGTGCTGAAGCTCCAGACAGAGAAGAAACCAGTCGAGCTGAGAAGATGTTCAGAGGAAGAGAGAGACCTGATGAGTTTCCTTCAGTGTCTGCAGCACATCTCACAGCTGAGGTAAAGTAGTCTATGTAAACAGCTCTTCAGTTAACTGAAATGATCAAAATAATATATAACCTATAACATGCTTTCAGGGCCATTTCAGTGGGACTCATTATCAGCTCTGGGGTATCATGCCAGAACGGCCCACTTTAGTTAATGACTGACTACCGGTATATGAAAATAATGTAATTAAAACCTCAGTTTACAAGTCTGAAATAGTGCATTGTTCTCTACAGACTTGTAATTCATTGTATTTTTCTAGAGCTTTCATTTTTAAGTTAAATTTGTAACCACATAAATGGAAAATAAGGGACAATTGTTATTTATTTTAAAGGAAAAAAGGCACAGACTAAGGGACAATCAAAATATTAGTGCTGTACCATGATGTGCCTTCAGTTAAAAAGTTCCTAGAAATAAACTCTTTTGTTTTTGTACAAATATTCTAAAAATGATAGTCATTAAAAAAAAAAAAAAAAAAAAAGTAATTATCCTGAATAAATTGCACTATTATATAAATGTGAGTGGACAAGTAATTTAGGAGGTGAAAATCAGGGCTCTGAACCGGTTCAAGGAACGAAAACGAAAACCGGAAACGAACTAAATTTTGACAGGAACAACCAGAACCAGAAACAAAATCAAATTTTATAGTTCCGAACAGAATCGAAAAATTGAAATGGCCTTTAACCGGTAAATAGTTATTTTATCGTTCCATTTAATATTTTAAATTTGCTGTCAATGAATCACGAATTCCAGGAGTATGGCGTATGCAAATGTGACGAAGCCAAGAGTGAAATGTTCGCTCAGCTGTGAACTCATCATAGGTCAGTCTCGATTGACAATGCACCGCCCTTAGAGTTTATCTGAGGATATGTGAGATGAATTCAACAGATCACACATCTGCAGCGCTTCTGTGAATGGAGAAAACTGAAAAATGAATCCCTATAGGCTTACATAAAGAGGAATACAGGCATATACACTAAATATATTTCACTTAAATCATATTGACAGATTAACAAAATGAAAGAAAAAGTGTGCTAAATTACGGTTCATTGTGACACTTTTCAAAGTTTTCGGAAAGGAAAACGAAACTGCAGAGAGAAGTTTTAATTATTTAGCAAAAGCTGAAGCTTTGAATAATGTCTTGCTTCTATATAATCAATCAGCTTTGATATGACCATCGCACTGACACAACATTGCTTTATTAAAGCCTGTACATTAACAAAATAAAATAGTTAAAAAGTTAGACTGCTCCGTTGTACAACATGTTGCGTTCAGAGTGACTGCGCCACACTGTGCTGATAAGGCCATTTGAAGGATGATGCTTTATGTAGATAAAAGTACAAACACTATATAATAAATAATATTTTAGCATCCAGATACGTCAGGAACATGGAAACATTTGGATTCGCGCCGGATGAGAGGTGCAGGCATCAGCTTCAGCTTAAATTAATTTGTTTTTGGATTGATGTTTTTATAGCATAAACTTGTTTTGTTTTCGAGAGAAACTAATAGCTGTTTTTATAATGCTTGTAAACATTTTGCTTTAGACTACAGGCATTTTAGCCTTCATTATTTCGTAAAGTAATAGGGCTAATAAAATACAGTGCCGCAACTTTAGGTTTTATTTTTTTATTTTTAGGAGCCTACATTTGGCCAAAATCTAGAAAAGATGACTAACCACAGCGGGTTATTGACTAACGTTAGATCTCTATTTTCTCTTTTTGTGTAAATAAAATGCTGTACTTTATTATTATTACATTACTATTATTTTAGGGACTGAAGTTTAAGGTTAAAATGTATGTTCTATAACTTTAAATAAGATATAAAGGTAATATTGCGAGAACAGAGACCCGTGATTAGAATCACGGGAGAGAATAGTCTGCGTGCAGTTATGAGAGAGAGAGAGAGAGAGAGAGAGATGACGCACACGGTGTAATCAGATGTGGCTAATTCCTAATGTTCACCTCTTCATGTTTAATAAATCAAGTGTTATGATCTGCTGAGCTCCCTTTCGGTGTCCTCCTTCCAACAAAGCCAACGAGCTAAGAACTGTAAAGCCTGCATATAGAAACGACGCGTGTTACATTATTATTAGGCAAATCATGGACACATAATATTGTTTTTGAAAAAATAATGTTATTAACCGGTATTTTTTCCACGGTAATAATTCAGAGGAACGCAGGAACAGAAACGTTGAAATTTGAAATCATAAAGTGTATGAAACTTCAGTCAACAAAAGTATTCGGTAGCACTTTATTTTACAGTCCTGTTCCTCATGTACATACTATGCACTTATTATAGTAATTACAATAACTATGTAATAACTAGGTACTAACCCTGAACCTACCCCTAAACCTGACCCCTAGCCCATTTAGTTACCTTGTGTTACCAGAACTTTCTTAGATAAATACACTGTAAGTACACTATAAGTACATGTTAGTACACGTACTGTAAAATAAAGTGCAACCTAATATTCTTTAAACAATGGCACTTACATTTTTGAACTAAAATTTTATTGCAACCAAATAGCTTATGAATGAACAGAAATGCATATTTTTCAATAAAAATAAACTTAGAGAGTGTGGGCTGTTTCTGCTGCTTGGATTTGTACTTAAGTATTGAGTTCCAAGTTTATGTATTTGCTCTTTCTCTCTATTTAACAACATTAACTTATAATGTGATAGAAATCTTCCCTCAGGTAGATTGAATGTTTTCCTGCCTTGCTGGATGTTGGGACTCATGATCAAGAAGTTGTTTGTATTCACTCAAATGCAAAACGTGGATATTAGTGAAAGGGAATTGCCCTTAGCATGAGTCCCGCTCTCTGTGAAGCAGGAACAGCCAGCAGAGGATTTCACTTGGTCTTAAAGCCTTCCTCAAATGGCTATGTTCACAAATAAAACAATGATTTGGACAAAAAGAATGGTTCGTTATCAACTGAGAATTAGTTATTCATGTGGTCTGGTGGTCACGGCATATGCCTACGAATACGGGACAAACTGCAGACTGTACTCTATATGTTTCATATGGGACGCTTCTATGGTGCCTTAAATATGGGATGATTCCATATTATACAGAACGGTCAGCAACCCTATCATTAACCTGCAGGCTGTGCTCTGTGTGGAGCTGCTGTGAGTTCAGGAAACGTAGGGACCACATATTTCAGCCCAGAGACATGACCAGACCGGCCAAAAACAGACCGGCCCACCGGGATAATACTCCTGGTGCTCCTGATTAGCCATTCCTGGCCTGCACACTCACACATTCATTATTTCGACATTCTGGGAGGAGTAACATTTACATATGGGGTTTCGACAACCAGTTGTTTTTACTCTTGTAATGTCCCAGACCACCTTCTGAAGTGCTTTGAGCTTTCAGATTTAAATCTGTCTCAGAAGTGTTTTGGAGGGCACCTGGACTCTCCATGACTAGATAGCTATCCTATCAGAGAAAACGCATGACGTGACCAGGTGTAAACAGGCCCCATTAGTAACGGGAGTGAACAGTGTTTGGCGACAGCTTTCCCATGAGAGGGTGTGGCTTCAGCGCAGATAGTGGACACGCCCCCAGTATTTGAGGGCAGAGAATAGGCTCGGTTGAGATGAGCAAAAGAAATCTGCCCAGAACCGGTCAACGGTGATCACTGCAAGATGCAGAAGTGGTTAGAAATGTGTCTGAGGGTGGTCCTCTCTGTGGTGACATCACAACGATGTGAGCCAGAAATCTCTTGCTTCAGTGAGCCGGTAGCTGTGCAGTCAAATGTCCACCTTATCTTTCCCAAAAGAGTGGATGCAAGCCATTTGTAATCTCATCCACCTCCAGCTTTTTTTTTTAGCTGTACACAACAGCTTGTTTTGCTGCTTGATATTGCAAATTAACACATTATTTTTTATGTATTATCTTAATTATGAACACACTGGTTTGATATGCAAACAGTTTTACTGTTTCCTGCACGTTATTATTCTCTTATTTCCCTATAGCAGGTAATGAACCAGAAGTCTCACACACAGGCTTATTTCCACTTAGAAGAATAAGGGATAGCGTATTTGCTTCCCTGCTGACCAAAAGCACACTGAGCAGGACAAGACTTTGGGGGCCAGGGCTCTGGGCTTAAGGTTATGGTTTGACCCTAAACCTACACACTACAAATGCCCCCAACTAGAACAGCATTATGGAGTAACACATAATACACAATTTAAATATGCTTTGAGGTTTATATATATATTATTTAATATGCAACATGTCTAACCTAGTAACATTAGTTGTAATAATAAAAATCATTGTAATACAATAAACAGGATGTTCTCTCTTAGATGAGAGTTAAAAACCTGAATAAACAGACTTTTTCTTGTAACTGTACAGTTATTGTCCTTGGTGTGAGCGTTTCTTAAGACTTCCTCCTTCATATCCACAGACTTTGAACAAATAACATCTTATTACAGTGCATTTCAGCTAAAACATTATCAAATCAGATCCCTGTGTCTTGTTGAAATATGAATTTGTGTCTGTGGCATAATGTGATGAATGTTGTCTCAAATTAATGAAGTGTTTTGTTCTTGATTTGTATATTATCAGGTTCTGGTTCAGTGATGATGAAGAAGCAAGGATGTCTGGAGTCAGATTCCTGCTGAAGCTCTGTGTTGCTGCAGTAGAAACTGACAGAGATACAGGAACAAGATTCTCCTCTCTGCTGTCATCTGTGTGCAGCTACAAAACCTTCCCTTTTGATGAAGAGAGCGCTTATCAGAGTGATTTCCTGCTGGATCTGTTCTCTCGTGTGAAGAACTATGAGACTCAAACAGGCAGGAGTTTTCTTCCAGCATTACAGTCAGTTTTCCAGTCACCTGATGTCTGGATCATAGATCTCTCAGAGAGAAAGATCTCCGTCCTCCTGGAAGTGCTGAAGCTCCAGACAGAGAAGAAACCAGTCGAGCTGAGAAGATGTTCAGAGGAAGAGAGAGACGTGATGAGTTTCCTTCAGTGTCTGCAGCACATCTCACAGCTGAGGTAAAGTAGTCTATGTAAACAGCTCTTCAGTTAACTGAAATGATCAAAATAATATATAACCTATAACATGCTTTCAGGGCCATTTCAGTGGGACTCATTATCAGCTCTGGGGTATCATGCCAGAACGGCCCACTTTAGTTAATGACTGACTACCGGTATATGAAAATAATGTAATTAAAACCTCAGTATACAAGTCTGAAATAGCGCATTGTTCTCTATAGACTTGTAATTCATTGTATTTTTCTAGAGCTTTCATTTTTAAGTTAAATTTGTAACCACATAAATAGAAAATAAGGGACAATTGTTATTTATTTTATAGGAAAAAAGACACAGACTAAGGGACAATCAAAATATTAGTGCTGTACCATAATGTGCCTTCAGTTAAAAAGTTCCTAGAAATAAACTCATTTGTTTTTGTAGAATTATTCACAAAATGATAGTCATTTAAAAAAAAAGAAAAAAAGTAATTATCCTGAATAAATTGCACTATTATATAAATGTGAGTGGACAAGTAATTTAGGAGGTGAAAATCAGGGCTCTGAACTGGTTCAAGGAACGAAAACGAAAACTGGAAACGAACTAAATTTTGACAGGAACAACCAGAACCAGAAACAAAATCAAATTTTATAGTTCCGAACAGAATCGAAAAATTGAAATGGCCTTTAACTGGTTAATAACGTTATTTTATCGTTCCATTTAATATTTGAAATTTGATGTCAATCACGAATTCCAGGAGTATGGCGTATGCAAATGTGACGAAGCCAAGAGTGAAATGTTCGCTCAGCTGTGAACTCATCATAGGTCAGTCTCGATTGACAATGCACCGCCCTTAGAGTTTATCTGAGGATATGTGAGATGAATTCAACAGATCACACATCTGCAGCGCTTCTGTGAATGGAGAAAACTGAAAAATTAATCCCTATAGGCTTACAGAAAGAGGAATACAGGCATATACACTAAATATATTTCACTTAAATCATATTGACAGATTAACAAAATGAAAGAAAAAGTGTGCTAAATTACGGTTCATTGTGACACTTTTCAAAGTTTTCGGAAAGGAAAACGAAACTGCAGAGAGAAGTTTTAATTATTTAGCAAAAGCTGAAGCTTTGAATAATGTCTTGCTTCTATATAATCAATCAGCTTTGATATGACCATCGCGCTGACACAACATTTATTTATTAAAGCCTGTACATTAACAAAATAAAATAGTTAAATAAAAAGTTAGACTGCTCCGTTGTACAACATGTTGCGTTCAGAGTGACTGCGCCACACTGTGCTGATAAGGCCATTTGAAGGATGATGCTTTATGTAGATAAAAGTACAAACACTATATAATAATATTTTAGCATCCAGATACGTCAGGAACATGGAAACATTTGGATTCGCGCCGGATGAGAGATGCAGGAATCAGCTTCAGCTTAAATTAATTTGTTTTTGGATTGACGTTTTTATAGCCTAAACTTGTTTTGTTTTCGAGAGAAACTAATAGCTGTTTTTATAATGCTTGTAAACATTTTGCTTTAGACCATTGGTTCCCAACCTGGGGTCCGCCAGAGTTCACAGGGGGGGCGCGGGAGCGGATATGCTTTGATGGGAATAAAGATGCATAAAATGTTCTAATAATTTTATATAAAAATATTTTTTCAAAGTTTTAAAAAAATCATATGCTAACAATGCCAATTTCAATTACAATTTCGTTATTTCAAATGTAGGCCCATTGCGCGTGGCAAGTGCGCTCATAATGTAACAGAGACGCCGACGCGACCACAACAGTGACCAACATCAAATGGCAAACATAATGCAAGCGGAACGAAACTCCTCGTTATTGTGTGGTTGACGGACCGTTTATCAGTTTGGACCAGTGCAGCGCGAGCCGATCGTGATCATGCGATGCTGTTACTACCAAGGGGCAAGGAACTCGACCGGAAGTTGAAGTCTGGTGGGGGCTGCCATCTTTTAGCAGAACTTCACTTGCGTTAGCATTCCCATTGACTCCCATTCATTTTGGCATCACTTTGACAGCTAATAACTTTACATCTGAGGCGTTTAAAGACTCTGTTTGTCCATTATTTATTTCTAAAGATACACGACAATGTATAAAGGGCTCCATTACCTTCTATGTTACATTATGGCCCCGTATAAACAGTTTTTGTAAAAAATAGGCTAACGATTGCGTCATAACCACTCGGCTCTCTGTCGCATTACCGTACAGACAGGAGGAGAAGCTCGCAGGCAATTAACTTAATATGGCGTACTGGCGTTACATTTTAAAATACTATACAAAATAATCACGCCAAAGAACTCCCCGCTCAAGCTCGCCGTCTCTGCAAGATTAACGATAGCAGTTTGCACGCACAGCTACTAGAAGATTTACATCTGTCAGACAGGTTGCTGACGTCGTCAAGCTTCGTTTGAGTCTTGCGCGTCAGAAACTGAAGTGCTAAAAAACGCTAAGACTGGGCTTCATTTGTCTCAATTGAGTTCCAATGGGGTCGCTGTGTCCATTTCTTTTACTGGTTACTACACAGCGCTAATAAGAGATCCAGTACAGAAAGCATTTGAATTTGCCACAGAAGTAATAACATCGCTGCAAGATCTAGAGAGAAACATTCATATTTCTCCGTTATTAACGGATAAACAGCGCGTGGAAACCATGAAGAAACATTGTGCCGTGAATGAACTATCCAGTGTCCAGATCTGCAACATTCACCATGGATTTACTGTAGTAACACTAACCGAACCATGAAAGTTTGGCAGGAATAGTAGGCTATAATGCCTTCAAGTAACATTACGTCTGTTTTATTTTGACATGAATACAATTGCTGCTCTTAAATGATAATCTGAAATAAAATAAACCTTGGTTTATAACTACTGCAATTTAATTTTTTTCCAAGAAGCTGTTTTGTTTTATATGCTCATAAGAAGAATCAGTTATAGCTCCAGAATTACTCAAAAGTAAAAAATATCACAGTTTATTATGTTAGTTTTCATATAAAAAAAAAAAAAAAGAAATCAAGGAAATTTATCTGCCATTTTTTTCTTTTTGCTGTATCAAAACCGTACCGTGACACAAGTGTATCGAACCTAACCGTGAATTTTGTGAACCGTTACACCCCTATATATATTAGTGCTGGGAAAAAAATTAATTGCATCCAAAATAAACGTTTGTGTTTGCATAATATATGTGTGTGAACTGTGTATAATTATTTTGTATATAAATACACGCATATGCATGTATTAATTATTTTTTTGCATGTATATATACATTTATACATAATTTATATTATATATAAATATAAATAATTTATATATAAATAAGTAAAAATATTAAATATATACATGCATATGTGTGTATTTATATACAAAATAATTATACACAGTACACACATGTACTGCTGTACTTTATTATTATTATTACATTACTATTATTTTAGGGACTGAAGTTTAAGGTTAAAATGTATGTTCTATAACTTTAAATAAGATATAAAGGTAATATTGCGAGAACAGAGACCCGTGATTAGAATCACGGGAGAGAATAGTCTGCGTGCAGTTATGAGAGAGAGAGAGAGAGAGAGAGAGAGATGACGCACACGGTGTAATCAGATGTGGCTAATTCCTAATGTTCACCTCTTCATGTTTAATAAATCAAGTGTTATGATCTGCTGAGCTCCCTTTCGGTGTCCTCCTTCCAACAAAGCCAACGAGCTAAGAACTGTAAAGCCTGCATATAGAAACGACGCGTGTTACATTATTATTAGGCAAATCATGGACACATAATATTGTTTTTGAAAAAATAATGTTATTAACCGGTATTTTTTCCACGGTAATAATTCAGAGGAACGCAGGAACAGAAACGTTGAAATTTGAAATCATAAAGTAAAGTGTATGAAACTTCAGTCGACAAAGTATTCGGTAGCACTTTATTTTACAGTCCTGTTCCTCATGTACATACTATGCACTTATTATAGTAATTACAATAACTATGTAATAACTAGGTACTAACCCTGAACCTACCCCTAAACCTGACCCCTAGCCCATTTAGTTACCTTGTGTTACCAGAACTTTCTTAGATAAATACACTGTAAGTACACTATAAGTACATGTTAGTACACGTACTGTAAAATAAAGTGCAACCTAATATTCTTTAAACAATGGCACTTACATTTTTGAACTAAAATTTTATTGCAACCATATAGCTTATGAATGAACAGAAATGCATACTTTTCAATAAAAATAAACTTAGAGAGTGTGGGCTGTTTCTGCTGCTTGGATTTGTACTTAAGTATTGAGTTCCAAGTTTATGCATTTGCTCTTTCTCTCTATTTAACAACATTAACTTATAATATGATAGAAATCTTCCCTCAGGTAGATTGAATGTTTTCCTGCCTTGCTGGATGTTGGGACTCATGATCAAGAAGTTGTTTGTATTCACTCAAATGCAAAACGTGGATATTAGTGAAAGGGAATTGCCCTTAGCATGAGTCCCGCTCTCTGTGAAGCAGGAACAGCCAGCAGAGGATTTCACTTGGTCTTAAAGCCTTCCTCAAATGGCTATGTTCACAAATAAAACAATGATTTGTACAAAAAGAATGGTTCGTTATCAACTGAGAATTAGTTATTCATGTGGTCTGGTGGTCACGGCGTATGCCTACGAATACGGGACAAACTGCAGACTGTACTCTATAGGTTTCATATGGGACGCTTCTATGGTGCCTTAAATATGGGATGATTCCATATTATACAGAACGGTCAGCAACCCTATCATTAACCTGCAGGCTGTGCTCTGTGTGGAGCTGCTGTGAGTTCAGGAAACGTAGGGACCACATATTTCAGCCCAGAGACATGACCAGACCGGCCAAAAACAGACCGGCCCACCGGGATAATACTCCTGGTGCTCCTGATTAGCCATTCCTGGCCTGCACACTCACACATTCATTATTTCGACATTCTGGGAGGAGTAACATTTACATATGGGGTTTCGACAACCAGTTGTTTTTACTCTTGTAATGTCCCAGACCACCTTCAGAAGTGCTTTCAGATTTAAATCTGTCTCAGAAGTGTTTTGGAGGGCACCTGGACTCTCCATGACTAGATAGCTATCCTATCAGAGAAAACGCATGACGTGACCAGGTGTAAACAGGCCCCATTAGTAACGGGAGTGAACAGTGTTTGGCGACAGCTTTCCCATGAGAGGGTGTGGCTTCAGCGCAGATAGTGGACACGCCCCCAGTATTTGAGGGCAGAGAATAGGCTCGGTTGAGATGAGCAAAAGAAATCTGCCCAGAACCGGTCAACGGTGATCACTGCAAGATGCAGAAGTGGTTAGAAATGTGTCTGAGGGTGGTCCTCTCTGTGGTGACATCACAACGATGTGAGCCAGAAATCTCTTGCTTCAGTGAGCCGGTAGCTGTGCAGTCAAATATCCACCTTATCTTTCCCAAAAGAGTGGATGCAAGCCATTTGTAATCTCATCCACGTCCAGCTTTTTTTTTTAGCTGTACACAACAGCTTGTTTTGCTGCTTGATATTGCAAATTAACACATTATTTTTTATGTATTATCTTAATTATGAACACACTGGTTTGATATGCAAACAGTTTTACTGTTTCCTGCACGTTATTATTCTCTTATTTCCCCATAGCAGGTAATGAACCAGAAGTCTCACACACAGGCTTATTTCCACTTAGAAGAATAAGGGATAGCGTATTTGCTTCCCTGCTGACCAAAAGCACACTGAGCAGGACAAGACTTTGGGGGCCAGGGCTCTGGGCTTAAGGTTATGATTTGGCCCTAAACCTACACACTACAAATGCCCTCAACTAGAACAGCATTATGGAGTAACACATAATACACAAAAATTTTAATATGCTTTGAGGTTTATATATATTATTTAATATGCAATATGTCTAACCTAGTAACATTAGTTGTAATAATAAAAATCATTGTAACACAATAAACAGGATGTTCTCTCTTAGATGAGAGTTCAAAACCTGAATAAACAGACTTTTTCTTGTAACTGTACAGTTATTGTCCTTGGTGTGAGCGTTTCTTAAGACTTCCTCCTTCATATCCACAGACTTTGAACGAATAACATCTTATTACAGTGCTTTTCAGCTAAAACATTATCAGATCAGATCCCTGTGTCTTGTTGAAATATTTATTTGTGTCTGTGGCATAATGTGATGAATGTTGTCTCAAATTAATGAAGTGTTTGGTTCTTGATTGTATATTATCAGGTTCTGGTTCAGTGATGATGAAGAAGCAAGGATGTCTGGAGTCAGATTCCTGCTGAAGCTCTGTGTTGCTGCAGTAGAAACTGACAGAGATACAGGAACACGATTCTCCTCTCTGCTGTCATCTGTGTGCAGCTACAAAACCTTCCCTTTTGATAAAGAGAGCGCTTATCAGAGTGATTTCCTGCTGGATCTGTTCTCTCGTGTGAAGAACTATGAGACTCAAACAGGCAGGAGTTTTCTTCCAGCATTACAGTCAGTTTTCCAGTCACCTGATGTCTGGATCATAGATCTCTCAGAGAGAAAGATCTCCGTCCTCCTGGAAGTGCTGAAGCTCCAGACAGAGAAGAAACCAGTCGAGCTGATGGGATGTTCAGAGGAAGAGAGAGACCTGATGAGTTTCCTTCAGTGTGTGCAGCACATCTCACAGCTGAGGTAAAGTAGTCTATGTAAACAGCTCTTCAGTTAACTGAAATGATCAAAATAATATATAACCTATAACATGCTTTCAGGGCCATTTCAGTGGGACTCATTATCAGCTCTGGGGTATCATGCCAGAACGGCCCACTTTAGTTAATGACTGACTACCGGTATATGAAAATAATGTAATTAAAACCTCAGTTTACAAGTCTGAAATAGCGCATTGTTCTCTACAGACTTGTAATTCATTGTATTTTTCTAGAGCTTTCATTTTTAAGTTAAATTTGTAACCACATAAATGGAAAATAAGGGACA
The DNA here is from genome assembly GCF_003368295.1 of Carassius auratus. NCBI lineage: Eukaryota > Metazoa > Chordata > Actinopteri > Cypriniformes > Cyprinidae > Carassius > Carassius auratus. The sequence goes on from NC_039250.1 coordinate 29,204,875, forward strand.
ATTGTTATTTATTTTATAGGAAAAAAGGCACAGACTAAGGGACAATCAAAATATTAGTGCTGTACCATAATGTGCCTTCAGTTAAAAAGTTCCTAGAAATAAACTCTTTTGTTTTTGTACAAATATTCTAAAAATGATAGTCATTAAAAAAAAAAAAAAAGTAATTATCCTGAATAAATTGCACTATTATATAAATGTGAGTGGACAAGTAATTTAGGAGGTGAAAATCAGGGCTCTGAACTGGTTCAAGGAACGAAAACGAAAACCGGAAACGAACTAAATTTTGACAGGAACAACCAGAACCAGAAACAAAATCAAATTTTATAGTTCCGAACAGAATCGAAAAATTGAAATGGCCTTTAACCGGTAAATAGTTATTTTATCGTTCCATTTAATATTTTAAATTTGCTGTCAATGAATCACGAATTCCAGGAGTATGGCGTATGCAAATGTGACGAAGCCAAGAGTGAAATGTTCGCTCAGCTGTGAACTCATCATAGGTCAGTCTCGATTGACAATGCACCGCCCTTAGAGTTTATCTGAGGATATGTGAGATGAATTCAACAGATCACACATCTGCAGCGCTTCTGTGAATGGAGAAAACTGAAAAACGAATCCCTATAGGCTTACAGAAAGAGGAATACAGGCATATACACTAAATATATTTAACTTAAATCATATTGACAGATTAACAAAATGAAAGAAAAAGTGTGCTAAATTACGGTTCATTGTGACACTTTTCAAAGTTTTCGGAAAGGAAAACGAAACTGCAGAGAGAAGTTTTAATTATTTAGCAAAAGCTGAAGCTTTGAATAATGTCTTGCTTCTATATAATCAATCAGCTTTGATATGACCATCGCACTGACACAACATTGCTTTATTAAAGCCTGTACATTAACAAAATAAAATAGTTAAATAAAAAGTTAGACTGCTCCGTTGTACAACATGTTGCGTTCAGAGTGACTGCGCCACACTGTGCTGATAAGGCCATTTGAAGGATGATGCTTTATGTAGATAAAAGTACAAACACTATATAATAATATTTTAGCATCCAGATACGTCAGGAACATGGAAACATTTGGATTCGCGCCGGATGAGAGATGCAGGCATCAGCTTCAGCTTAAATTAATTTGTTTTTGGATTGATGTTTTTATAGCCTAAACTTGTTTTGTTCTCGAGAGAAACTAATAGCTGTTTTTATAATGCTTGTAAACATTTTGCTTTAGACTACAGGCATTTTAGCCTTCATTATTTCGTAAAGTAATAGGGCTAATAAAATACAGTGCCGCAACTTTAGGTTTTTTTTTTTTTTTTTTTTTTTTTTTAGGAGCCTACATTTGGCCAAAATCTAGAAAAGATGACTAACCACAGCGGGTTACTGACTAACGTTAGATCTCTATTTTTTCTTTCTCTTTTTGAGTAAATAAAATGCTGTACTTTATTATTATTACATTACTATTATTTTAGGGACTGAAGTTTAAGGTTAAAATGTATGTTCTATAACTTTAAATAAGATATAAAGGTAATATTGCGAGAACAGAGACCCGTGATTAGAATCACGGGAGAGAATAGTCTGCGTGCAGTTATGAGAGAGAGAGAGAGAGAGAGAGAGAGAGAGAGAGAGATGACGCACACGGTGTAATCAGATGTGGCTAATTCCTAATGTTCACCTCTTCATGTTTAATAAATCAAGTGTTATGATCTGCTGAGCTCCCTTTCGGTGTCCTCCTTCCAACAAAGCCAACGAGCTAAGAACTGTAAAGCCTGCATATAGAAACGACGCGTGTTACATTATTATTAGGCAAATCATGGACACATAATATTGTTTTTGAAAAAATAATGTTATTAACCGGTATTTTTTCCACGGTAATAATTCAGAGGAACGCAGGAACAGAAACGTTGAAATTTGAAATCATAAAGTGTATGAAACTTCAGTCAAAAAAGTATTCGGTAGCACTTTATTTTACAGTCCTGTTCCTCATGTACATACTATGCACTTATTATAGTAATTACAATAACTATGTAATAACTAGGTACTAACCCTGAACCTACCCCTAAACCTGACCCCTAGCCCATTTAGTTACCTTGTGTTACCAGAACTTTCTTAGATAAATACACTGTAAGTACACTATAAGTACATGTTAGTACACGTACTGTAAAATAAAGTGCAACCTAATATTCTTTAAACAATGGCACTTACATTTTTGAACTAAAATTTTATTGCAACCATATAGCTTATGAATGAACAGAAATGCATATTTTTCAATAAAAATAAACTTAGAGAGTGTGGGCTGTTTCTGCTGCTTGGATTTGTACTTAAGTATTGAGTTCCAAGTTTATGCATTTGCTCTTTCTCTCTATTTAACAACATTAACTTATAATATGATAGAAATCTTCCCTCAGGTAGATTGAATGTTTTCCTGCCTTGCTGGATGTTGGGACTCATGATCAAGAAGTTGTTTGTATTCACTCAAATGCAAAACGTGGATATTAGTGAAAGGGAATTGCCCTTAGCATGAGTCCCGCTCTCTGTGAAGCAGGAACAGCCAGCAGAGGATTTCACTTGGTCTTAAAGCCTTCCTCAAATGGCTATGTTCACAAATAAAACAATGATTTGTACAAAAAGAATGGTTCGTTATCAACTGAGAATTAGTTATTCATGTGGTCTGGTGGTCACGGCGTATGCCTACGAATACGGGACAAACTGCAGACTGTACTCTATAGGTTTCATATGGGACGCTTCTATGGTGCCTTAAATATGGGATGATTCCATATTATACAGAACGGTCAGCAGCCCTATCATTAACCTGCAGGCTGTGCTCTGTGTGGAGCTGCTGTGAGTTCAGGAAACGTAGGGACCACATATTTCAGCCCAGAGACATGACCAGACCGGCCAAAAACAGACCGGCCCACCGGGATAATACTCCTGGTGCTCCTGATTAGCCATTCCTGGCCTGCACACTCACACATTCATTATTTCGACATTCTGGGAGGAGTAACATTTACATATGGGGTTTCGACAACCAGTTGTTTTTACTCTTGTAATGTCCCAGACCACCTTCAGAAGTGCTTTCAGATTTAAATCTGTCTCAGAAGTGTTTTGGAGGGCACCTGGACTCTCCATGACTAGATAGCTATCCTATCAGAGAAAACGCATGACGTGACCAGGTGTAAACAGGCCCCATTAGTAACGGGAGTGAACAGTGTTTGGCGACAGCTTTCCCATGAGAGGGTGTGGCTTCAGCGCAGATAGTGGACACGCCCCCAGTATTTGAGGGCAGAGAATAGGCTCGGTTGAGATGAGCAAAAGAAATCTGCCCAGAACCGGTCAACGGTGATCACTGCAAGATGCAGAAGTGGTTAGAAATGTGTCTGAGGGTGGTCCTCTCTGTGGTGACATCACAACGATGTGAGCCAGAAATCTCTTGCTTCAGTGAGCCGGTAGCTGTGCAGTCAAATGTCCACCTTATCTTTCCCAAAAGAGTGGATGCAAGCCATTTGTAATCTCATCCACGTCCAGCTTTTTTTTTTAGCTGTACACAACAGCTTGTTTTGCTGCTTGATATTGCAAATTAACACATTATTTTTTATGTATTATCTTAATTATGAACACACTGGTTTGATATGCAAACAGTTTTACTGTTTCCTGCACGTTATTATTCTCTTATTTCCCCATAGCAGGTAATGAACCAGAAGTCTCACACACAGGCTTATTTCCACTTAGAAGAATAAGGGATAGCGTATTTGCTTCCCTGCTGACCAAAAGCACACTGAGCAGGACAAGACTTTGGGGGCCAGGGCTCTGGGCTTAAGGTTATGGTTTGGCCCTAAACCTACACACTACAAATGCCCTCAACTAGAACAGCATTATGCAGTAACACATAATACACAAAAATTTAAATATGCTTTGAGGTTTATATATATATTATTTAATATGCAATATGTCTAACCTAGTAACATTAGTTGTAATAATAAAAATCATTGTAACACAATAAACAGGATGTTCTCTCTTAGATGAGAGTTCAAATCCTGAATAAACAGACTTTTTCTTGTAACTGTACAGTTATTGTCCTTGGTGTGAGCGTTTCTTAAGACTTCCTCCTTCATATCCACAGACTTTGAACAAATAACATCTTATTACAGTGCTTTTCAGCTAAAACATTATCAGATCAGATCCCTGTGTCTTGTTGAAATATTTATTTGTGTCTGTGGCATAATGTGATGAATGTTGTCTCAAATTAATGAAGTGTTTGGTTCTTGATTGTATATTATCAGGTTCTGGAACATTTCTAATAAAGAAGCAAGGATGTCTGGAGTCATATTCCTGCTGAATCTCTGTGTTGCTGCAGTAGAAACTGACAGAGATACAGGAACACGATTCTCCTCTCTGCTGTCATCTGTGTGCAGCTACAAAACCTTCCCTTTTGATAAAGAGATTGGTGATTATGATGCTGAGGTTCAGAGTGATTTCCTGCTGGATCTCTGCTCTCGTGTGAAGAACTATGAGACTCAAACAGGCAGGAGTTTTCTTCCAGCATTACAGTCAGTTTTCCAGTCACCTGATGTCTGGATCATAGATCTCTCAGAGAGAAAGATCTCCGTCCTCCTGGAAGTGCTGAAGCTCCAGACAGAGAAGAAACCAGTCGAGCTGATGGGATGTTCAGAGGAAGAGAGAGACCTGATGAGTTTCCTTCAGTGTCTGCAGCACATCTCACAGCTGAGGTGAGAACATCTGTCATCTTACAGTTATTGTGAAATATGATTTCTGTATAAGCTGGAGCATGTTTTCTGGTCTTAATGAGTGTCTTTAGATTAGAAGCTCTGTTTTGTTTCAGTGTTAGCTAGAGAGTGATATAAGTAACGGTACGCAAAAATCACGGATCGGTACGTACCTCTGTAGCTTCCTGGCTTAAAAAATGTTGAACTCTTACTGATGATTCATAATGAGCTTTATTAAAGATCCGTCACCGTAGATTTGCAGTAATCACCGTTAAATGCCATAAGACATCACGAATCACCGTAAGAGCTTTACATGAAAACAAACAAAACATAATATAAATAAACCATGAAACAAGCATACATCAAATCACATACAAACTTATACCCATTATTATAAAACAAAAAATCCAAAATAATACAGATAAGTCAATTTTACCTTATTCTCCACTTAAACCAGGAGCTAAATCCTTGAAGTTCTCTTTAACCGTATGCCTTTGGATGAATCAACCATGTGCGCCATAGCTGCGCTCCTTACTACAATGCTTTGAGCACGCCACAATATATAGGCTTAAGTGGATGAATTTCAAAATTAAAGACCTCATTATCACAAATATACAAACTAATAAAGAAAAACAAAATCCAATGATTAAACAATGCACATTCAAAATAGACACCATTACAAATCATTTAAATATGAGAAAATTGAAAGCAAACTGTAGAAAAGGATATAACCAAATCCTTAACACTCCCACCAAATTATGAGTGCAAATCTCACACCGAATGCATAAGCATGAATAATTTCCATTTATCCCCCCTTTTTTTTTTACATTTTATCCCTTTTTTTTTTACACATTTCGTTTTAATGACAAAAATTAAAAGAGGTGAATTTAGAAATATTACAATTATGCTCATTGACTTGACAAAATGAACAACTATCCAATAAACACTAATGTCCCTCCAATAATAAAACAAGTTTTTGCACTGGTCTTTCAATTATGGATGGTTTGTTAATGCGCTTGCCTTCTACACTAAGTTTTGAGTCACCTAGAATAACCTTGGCTCTTCTTACAAGTCCGTCACCACTAAAAATGATCTCCTTTATCCTGCCAAGCCTCCAGTCATTCCTATGCATCTCCTCCTCTTTGACGAGAATAGGATCATCAACTTGAAGGTTTCTCTTAACCATGTTCCACTTCTGTCGGCTAGCTATGTTCACAAGGTACTCTTTGTGACAAATGTGTGGAATCTGCGTGCCTCATTACTTATATATCCCAATACTACTTTGGAGTCTGAAAGTAGTATTGGGATATATAACCAAAAGGTTTCCTTGATAACAGCATAGTCCAATTCCTTCTTAAGCATACTACTCTACTACTTTGACAGAAACAACGGCAGCAGCTAACTCTAATCTGGGGATCGTTGTAACCTTGTGTAAGGGAAACAGGTCAATTTAGCTCAAAGGGAATCATTTAAGATTTTAAAGGGAATTTGAACAGAATCACTGTTTCACGGCTGTTCACGGAGACGCGCCTGCGGTTCAGTGAACGAGCCGTCTAACATCAAATCTGCACTGAAAACACTATCAATTAGCACAGTAACAAGATCGGCAGTTTAAGACAATAACTTGTAAGCACAAAACACAAGATACTTCTCTTTTCAATATGAATAAGGCTTTATTAGATAAATCTAAGACATATAAACTAATCTAACACATAAACGCACGCACACACACATTCACACAAGTTGCAGGAAGGTCGAAAGTTAGGGAAAGATGAGTTTAAGAGAATGGAAATATGGAATCCCAAGTTAACAGCAATACGTTAAATTGCATAGACATGAACAACCATCAATCACGTAATTAGCCCTTGCATTGAGTTCCTCAATTTGACTAAAATTATACTAGATACACCAGCACAACAAATATCTGGGGATACGTTGCCTTAGTTTCCTGTGAAAGGAACTCCCGTTGAAAGGGGTATCCCGGTGTCGCTGATTGGCTGGAAGTTCAGTAGTGAAGTGACGTCTTGGGAAGCCCGTGGTTGTTGGGCGTTGACTGAAAGTGCAGAGTCGTGTGCGCTGGTCGAAGTTGAACGGGCATCCGAGGTCAGGCGTCGGAGACTCGACGTTACAAAACTTAACTCAGAACACGAAACTACGAGACTAGGTTGTGTTCCTTCTCATTGTGGCATAGAAGCAGTAGGCAGGCACGCTGGAACCGCGCTCAAAGAACAATGACGACTAACCGCATGGCTAGATGCTTATAGCTAAAGCTAGGTAGCAAAACTACAAGCTAAAAGCTAAGAGCAGGCATGACTGTTTGCACGAGCAAGGCTGGAACTAAAAGCAGACTAAAAGCCCGCATGACTGATAGCACAAGCAATGCTAGACTAAAAGCCGACATGGCTAATAGCAGCAGCTAGACTAGAACTAAAAGCAAAAATTTAATCGTATCCAAAGTATTTAAACTTTCCTGTTGGCCACCCCTCAAATGTTGCCTTGACCAATCAGATATGTTCTTGGGGTGGGTATCATAAATCATTTGTTTATCTTACCAAGCATGTGGTTCTTGCCTCACAGGGTCTAATTTTGGACATGATTCCTATAACATGATTATGATATATTTTACAAATAAATGATTGTCAGGACAATATCAAGCAAGAAAATGCGATTATTTCAATACTAGACATGACTATGTATCCTATAGTTATCAAAAGACATACACAATAAGTGATTATACATGATAGTCAAATGTGTGGGTTACACGTAAATGAATATGGAGTTAAGCAATGGAATGATTCATTCATAAGTCTTTTTTGAGTTCATTCTGGTCCATATATAATGTATAAAAAGGGTTTCTTTGCCATTCTCTGGCAAAGGACTTTTCTGTGAAGACAAAGGTTTAAAGCCCTTCCCCCTTAGGAATTTCAGTCTGGTTTCACTGGCTGGGGGGGAAGTCAATGCAAGTATTTAACTTGATCTCCTGGGTTTACATGTGATGTCCAGCGTTGCATTCCAATCACGAACAATAAATTTGACAATCTCTTCTTCGAATTAAAATTGTCAATAATTGTTCTATTGGTGTTAATGTTGAAAGCTGTTGTGTGAACAAGTTGGTTGGTTGGTTATCTTGCTTGGTTCTTGTGGCACTAGAACTGATTTATGACTTCCTGAGGAATTCAGCTCATGTTTCAATGCACACAGCTCTGATAGACTCTTTGATTTGTCTGATTTGACTCATTTCTGCTACACTTGAGAGGTGCAACTCTTGATTTCGCCATCACTAGTGCACAGTGAATGTCTCCGTCCTTATTTTTAAGTCTCAAATATGAACACTGACCATATCCATGGACACTAGCATCAGAAAAGTGATGCAATTCAGCTTGAATAGCTCTTCCGAAACCAGGTGGTGCATATGTTCGTGTGATATCCATTTTCTGCAAATCATTCAAGCCTTGTTTCCATTGCTCCCACCTTAGAATAAGTTCATCTGGTAAAGGATCGTCCCATCCACTGCCACGCTTACATACTTCCTGTAATGTTCTCTTTCCATGCAACCGCACAGGTGCAATAAGTCCTAAAGGATCATAGATCGAAGCAACAGTAGACAATATACCACGCCGAGTAGCAGGTTGATTCTTCAACTGAACCTTAAACTTGAAACAGTCAGATTCTCTTTCCCACTGCATACCTAGTGTTCTTTCTAGGTGTAACTCATCAAATGCAAGATCAAAATTTTCCACGTCAGAAATCTTTTCTGAAGTAGGAATGCTGTCCAGCACCATTTTGCTTTTTGACACAAATTTGTGGAGCCGTAGGCCACTTGAAGCACAGAGTTTGCATGCTGCTTCTGCGTTTTCCACACTTATCACTCCATCATCTACATAGAAATTTGTAATCACAAACTGTGACCCCAAAGGATACAACTCGCTGTTTTCAGTTGCAAGATGCTTCAAGCCATAATTTGCACAGCCTGAGGATGAGGTTGCACCAAAGAGATGGACTTTCATACGAAATTCGCTGATAGGTTGGTTCAAATTTCCATCCTTCCACCAAAGGAAGCGCAAAAAGTCTCTGTCAAACTCATCTACATGAAACTGATGATACATCTTCTCTATATCACACATAAGCGCAAAGTGATGTTGACGAAATCGAATTAAGATGCCGTACAAATTATTTATTAGATCAGGGCCTTGAAGTAAATGATAATTTAATGAGTAACCCTGATACCTTGCAGAGCAGTATAAGACGACGCGCATCTTATCAACCTTTTTCGGATGAAAAACACCATGATGAGGTAAGTACCACATTTCCCCTTCCTTGCTTCCGTTGTGTACTTCCTCAGCATCCCCTCGTTGAAAGATTTCACTCATGAATTCACTGTAACGTTCCTTATACAATTCATCCTTCACCAATTTTCTTTTGAGATGACTGAGTCGAACCATAGCACACTGCTTGTTATTTGGTAACTTTGGTCTTACTTTAAAAGGAAGTGGCATTTGATAATGGCCATGAACATTCTTCTGTATACCTTCCTTTAACTTCTCAAGAAAGAGAATATCATCCTGGGACACCTTTGTGCTCTCTTCTTCAGTGTCTTTAAACTCACTCTCAAGGACACGAATCACATCACCTGGTGTGATAGAAGGGAACTCCTTAACCGTAATGCGATGACACAATCCACTGACTCCAGACATACCGGAATGTGGTGAAGAACAACCTACTATGCTCCATCCTAAGTCCGTCCGAATGGCATAGGGTTCCTCATGTCCTCCGATTATTACTTCTCGGGGAGCCATCGACCTTGAACAATTGTACCCTATTAAAAGAGCAACATCACAGTCCTGTAATGGAGGTATCTTGCCCACAAGGACCGTAAGATGATTCCAGTTTTTAGCGACTTCACAAGTAGGAATGTGGCTACGATTAACAGGTATACAATCTTTGGTATAAGTAGTTGGCAAATCGATATGGTTACCAGACTTGTATTCTCGAACTTGAAGTCCTGACACTCTTTCACTCTGTAGGACAGTATCTTTTCCAAGCATAGTGGTGAGCTTCAGTTGCACTGGAAACGTGGTTATCTGTAAAGTATCACACACTCCCTTATCAATGAATGTGGTATCACTTTGCGAATCAAGAAGTGCATACACCAATCTCTCATAACTTGGATTCTGCTTTGTGGACACCCAGACAGGAACAATCATTGAGGTATACGTATTTCGCTCTTCTCCAGTTACACTCAAGGCCATTGCATTCGTTACATCACGATCACTCTGAGACCGAGCTGCAGACGGTAAAATCCTAATCATTTTCACAAAGTTATCATCATGCAAACTAGTTGGGTGTCTTCTCTTACAAACATTGCAAGTGAGACGACAGTGACATACCTTCGCGCTGTGACCAGGCTTTAAACATCCATAGCAAAGCCTCTTTTCCTGGACATATTTCCGTCGCTCCTCCAATGGTTTGCTGAGAAAACTACAACAGCTGTCAAGTTGGTGATTATCTTCCTGACAAAGCACACACAGCATTTTGTTCACAGGTTTGATCACTTTTCGACTCTCGGTGTTCGATTGAGTGGTGAAAGTTCGAACTCTGTTTCCCTTGGTCTCTTTCAGATTTATCTTCTCAGTGGTAGGTTCTGCAGCACGAAGAATGTGAAAGGATGTAACAGGATTACAAGCAATTTCCGATTCAGTGGACACAAATGCAGCAAATTCTTTAAAAGTGGGAAACTCATGATTTACAGAAAGAGATTGCGTGACTTGACGGTTCCATCTGCTGATTGCCCAATCAGGTAATTTCAACACAAGTTTCTGATTTTCTTGGTAATCATTTAAAATTTTGAGACCTTTGACATGTGGCATGGCACCCTGGCATGCATTTAAAAAGTCAGAGAAGGCCTGAAGACTAAGGGCATCCTTTGGTTGAATTCTGGGCCAGCTTGCCAGCTTTTCTCTAAAGGCCTTTTGTATTACGAATGGTTGGCTATAACGATTGTTCAGTTTGTTCCATGCATCTTGATAGGCTTCATCATCTGTTCTAAAGAAGGTTCCTTCTAAAGCTTTTCTAGCAGGACCGCTCACATAGTTCTTTAGATAAAACAACTTATCAGCAGAAGAAATGGTTTTCTTGTCAACAAGTGCCACAAAGGATTGTTTAAACTCAAAATGAATAGGGTCACCAGTAAAAACAGGAGGTTCTGGCACCGGTAGCTTGCTTATAGACAATCCATCTTGAAATGCTTGAATAAGAAGAGGTATATCAGTCGCTGATGCTTCAACTGTTGCCTTTTTGGTATCACAACGCACCTTTTGAAACGTTTCTTGCTTTTTCATACTTACTAAAGACAAATCTGAGTCTGATTCATTTGAACTACTACAATCTTTGGACGAATTAGTCTTTTCCATCTCAATTTCTTGATTGTAGATTTCAAGTTTAGATTTAGCTGCTTTCAGATCTCTTTGTGCTTGAATTCGCTCTAGCTTATTTATCTCGACATCAAGAGCTCTTTTATGTTGTGCTTCTAGCTTCTTTATTTTTTCTCTTTGGTTTGATTCTTCAAGTAGAACATCATATGCAGCTTGCTTGGCTGCTACTTCTACTGCAGCATCTACACATTTGGCTTCTAAACTTGATATGACACCGCTCGGTGGCTGGAGTTACTAGTTTTCTGACTAAATTGTGATACCGTTGAACCAAAGATTGAGTGGGAATACTGATGGTCTAATAAGGTACGAAGTCGCCTTTTCTCCCTTTAATCATCAAAATCTCTGTCTACACCTGTTATTCTTTCATTAACAATTTTAATAATGTCAGCTGTAACTGCTTCACACGCATCCATTTTTCTCCTCATTTCAATAGTAGGTGATACATGCTTCCTAAATTCATCATAAGCACACAGGACCTTATGTTTAGCTGTCTCCAAAGTGTCACTCAAAATAGCTAATTAAGTTTCTAATGCATCTGATTTAAGATGCTCACGTGCGCTACGGGCTTCTATTTTCCATTGACCATATAGAGATAAAACCTTTTTCTCCTTATTTTGTGACTCCTCTTACTGATAGGCTATCATTTTTTCAGTAAGAACAGGCTTACGTTTTGAATGGCGTGTACCCTCACTTTGAGTTTCTACAATATGGCTATCAGTTTGCCCATCTACCTCCTTTGCACCCATGACTGATTTAGACATTTTCTTACATTTGCAACTCATCAAAATTAGAAACACTATTCACATTTAACATTCAAGTTAATACATTGTACATTCACTTTAACCAAATGCCCTGAAAGATTAACTCTTAAACGTGAAACTAATATTTGATCCATTATTAGACAAACTACACACACAGTAATGTCCGTTCACATTTAAATCAGGCACAAAAGAGAAAAGATTTATGACTTCAGAATTAAGTTAATTTTTTTTGTCTTTGGTACTCACAGCAATCCACCGAACACATTGGAACAGTTATCTTCTTTCGACCAATTCATTAAAACGGTCCATTCGCTGTCCGTAGATTTGTAGAGCCGTCAGCTGAAACTTCACATTAATCTTGATCACTCACACTGCCCTCAACGATCGCGCTGACTTTAAAGCTCCTCTACCATCCATGGCGTTCGTTGAGCAGCACAGGGGATCGACGATGGTAAGCTCTTTCTGTAGCTTCCTGGCTTAAAAAATGTTGAACTCTTTCACTGATGATTCATAATGAGCTTTATTAAAGATCCGTCACCGTAGATTTGCAGTAATCACCGTTAAATGCCATAAGACATCACGAATCACCGTAAGAGCTTTAAATGAAAACAAACAAAACATAATACAAATAAACCATGAAACAAGCATACATCAAATCACATACAAACTTATACCCATTATTATAAAACAAAAAATCCAAAATAATACAGATAAGTAAATTTTTTAAATCCTTGAAGTTCTCTTTAACCGTATGCCTTTGGATGAATCAACCATGTGCGCCATAGCTGCGCTCCTTACTACAATGCTTTGAGCACGCCACAATATATAGGCTTAAGTGGATGAATTTCAAAATAAAAGACCTCATTATCACAAATATACAAACTAATAAAGAAAAACAAAATCCAACAATTAAACAATGCACATTCAAAATAGACACCATTACAAATCATTTAAATATGAGAAAATTGAAAGTAAACTGTAGAAAAGGATATAACCAAATCCTTAAAAACCTCGGTTTTAAAGTCACGGTTTGGTTCATTTCCGGTACAGTAAGGGAAATAAATGCAAACATTAAACTGCAGGTTGTTTATTACTATAAACTTTTTAAACAATTTGTTTACACTTTTTTTATAGGGGGGAGGGTGGGGGGAGAAATGCTCATTTTCACTCAATATCCTGTTAATCTTGAGTACCTATAGAGTAGTACTGCATCCATAACTCCAAAAAGTCTTTAGTTTTATTATAAGAGAAAGATAGTCTGTACCGATTTTTCCTGGAAAAACACGAGTGCCTGGAGGCATGACGTGTGGGCGGAGCTAAAGAATCACGAGCGCCAGTAGGCTTTTGTGTTGAGATCATTTGGAAGCTGTGACATTATCGTGAGGACAAAACCAACCAAAACGAACCATGGCTAACAGTCAGATTCAGAGTATATTTATGATCCAGAATCAGATCCAGAGGCTGAACTTGAACAAAAGCAGCATCAGCAACGACGTCTCTATGTAGTATGTACTGAAACTGTATATATTTGCTTAGCGGTTTTGGAAAATGACTAAGTTCCACTTTGTCGTCTTTTTTTTTTTAAGGTGTACATGTGGAAAGTGCAGTTTGATGACAACATTGCATGTTGTTTACTTGATGTGCTTACGCGCCGATAGCTAAGTTAACAACACAGAGATATTTGAAGCCGTATTACTCACCGCATGCGGTTCCAACACACGATCGTGACCCTTTTGCGTTGGGACTGCATTATCCTTAAGAAATAAACGATATGCAAATCCAGCGTCAAACTGGGCCTTGTTTGTAAAACAAGCATCTTCGAAATGCAGGGAGCAAACAAAAACACTTGCACAACTCCGTTGATGCTCTGTAAAAATAAACTCCATCCACTGGTCCCTTAATGCGGTTTCTCTTTTGGTAATCTGTGCAGGGTTGTCTTGCCCTGGCAACCAAAAACACACTCCTTTTGTGAAATTTCGCGACGCTCTCGCTCTGATCAGTGAAGTCTGTTGTGCTCTCAGTGCTCTGCTATACGGGAGCGCGCTCTTCCGGCAGAAGTGCCTCAGGACCCATATAAGGAAATTCCGCTCCATCTAACGTCACACAGAGCCATACTCGAAAAAAAACTTTCCGAAACTTGTGACAAACCGGAAGGAGGTATTTTTGGAACAGAAATACTCCGTCAAACGTACAACTTAATTTTTTTAACTTTGTCCATGTTTAGCATGGGAATCCAACTCTTTAACAGTGTAAAAAACTCAGTATGCATGAAATAGCATTTCACCCCCTATGGAAGTAAAATAATGACAAATGTCTTTGAAACAAAAAAGCATGCTGAATAGCACTAACTGAAAAGAATATGTATTGCATTCACATTCACATTCACACAATCAGCTTTTCCACATGCCCCGATAATCAAAACTTCTGCTTAGCGCTTGCTCCATTTCTGCAGATCAGTTTTTGTGACTGTATTACTTAATCCAGCCGTTTGTTTGGTCTTCATCAGAAGCCGCTTGCACCACCTGCTGGTGAGCGACTGACAGCAGATGGAGATCATGCCCCTGTGCTCTACTGCTTTCCTGCAGCTCCCGGATGTGAAAGGGTGAATTATCTGCTGAATTTAAACCACTGAATTTGTGGAAGCGAATTTGGAAAGTGAAATAAAATGGACCGAAATTTGTCTGTCGAATATTATACATCGTATTTTTAAACCGATTGAATATTTTGGAAGTGAATTCTGGAACGTGAATATGAATTATTGATTTTTTAATTATGAAAAGGTGTGTGAAATATTTTTAATTGAAATATTCACAGCTTAAACGAACAACTATGTTAAATTTCAGGACCTAAAATTCAATCCTTGAAAGTACAAGGCATTAAAATGCAAGTACTGTTAATGCAATGCATATTCTTTTCAGTTAGTGCTATTCAGCATGCTTTTTTGTTTCAAAGACATTTGTCATTATTTTACTTCCATAGGGGGTGAAATGCTATTTCATGCATACTGAGTTTTTTACACTGTTTAAAGAGTTGGATTCCCATGCTTAACATGGACAAAGTTTCAAAAATTAAGTTGTACGTTTGAAGGAGTATTTCTGTATAAAATAGTCTCTCAAACCAATATCATATAATAAAATATGACAAATATAATAAATAACTATGATTACAGTGCAGCATTACCAATCCCAGCTTTTAGGCCTGCTCATATTAAAAATATATATAACTTTTCCAAAGTGTAAAGTGCAGCATCAGCAGTTTCAGTTTTTAGACCTGCTCAGATGTTATTATTGCGTTGAAGCGATCGGGATTAAGAGCAAAGGTCTGTTTTTTTTCCTAGTTGTAGTCATAGACATTAATAGTGATGTTCACACTCGCGTGATGCCTTTTCTAAACTTTTTTGGAATCAGTTGCAGGGCGGGATTTGCGCTGAACACGGAGACTTCCGCCACTTAATAGGTCCGTGTGGAAACACGAAAATGTGCCTATGTTCCACACACAAAATATTACATTCGGTCATTCGGTACACACGTGCACCTTACCGAAAGCCCTGTACCGAAACGGTCTAGTACGAATACATGTACCGTTACACCCTTAATTCGGACTATTCTCTACATCTGATCTTATTTTATCATGAACACCTGAATCCAAGCTCAGTTTTTGTGCAGGGTGAGATACAGCTGGCCGTGAGTGAAAGTGCTCACCATACTGTATTTCTCTTTCTCTCTCTCGTTAATGAACACCTGATGACTTCCACTCTTCTGAGAACTGAATATCGAAGTGGAGATGGGGTCTTCTGGGTCTTCTCGTTGAATTATTTGTGTCTGATGTGTGAAGTAGTGTATAAATGAAAATTGTCTCAAATTAATGAAGTGTTTGGTTCTTGATTGTATATTATCAGGTTCTGGAACATTTCTAATAAAGAAGCAAGGATGTCTGGAGTCATATTCCTGCTGAATCTCTGTGTTGCTGCAGTAGAAACTGACAGAGATACAGGAACACGATTCTCCTCTCTGCTGTCATCTGTGTGCAGCTACAAAACCTTCCCTTTTGATAAAGAGATTGGTGATTATGATGATGAGGTTCAGAGTGATTTCCTGCTGGATCTATGCTCTCTTGTGAAGAACTATGAGACTCAAACAGGCAGGAGTTTTCTTCCAGCATTACAGTCAGTTTTCCAGTCACCTGATGTCTGGATCTTAGATCTCTCAAAGAGAAGGATCTCCGTCCTCCTGGAAGTGCTGAAGCTCCAGACAGAGAAGAAACCAGTCGAGCTGAGAAGATGTTCAGAGGAAGAGAGAGACCTGATGAGTTTCCTTCAGTGTCTGCAGCACATCTCACAGCTGAGGTGAGAACATCTGTCATCTTACAGTTATTGTGAAATATGATTTCTGTATAAGCTGGAGCATGTTTTCTTGTCTTAATGAGTGTCTTTAGATTAGAGGCTCTGTTTTGTTTCAGTGTTAGCTAGAGAGTGATGTATTCGGATCTGATCTTATTTTTTCATGAACACATGAATCCAAGCTCAGTTTTTGTGCAGGGTGAGATACAGCTGGCCGTGAGTGAAAGTGCTCACCATACTGTATTTCTCTTTCTCTCTCTCGTTAATGAACACCTGATGACTTCCACTCTTCTGAGAACTGAATATCAAAGTGGAGATGGGGTCTTCTGGGTCTTCTCGTTGAATTATGTGTGTCTGATATGGGAAGTAGTGTATTAATGACAATTGTCTCAAATTAATGAAGTGTTTTGTTCTTGATTTGTATATTATCAGGTTCTGGTTCAGTGATAATAAAGAAGCAAGGATGTCTGGAGTCATATTCCTGCTGAAGCTCTGTGTTGCTGCAGTAGAAACTGACAGAGATACAGGAACACGATTCTCCTCTCTGCTGTCATCTGTGTGCAGCTACAAAACCTTCCCTTTTGATAAAGAGAGAGATGGTTATGATGCTGAGGTTCAGAGTGATTTCCTGCTGGATCTCTGCTCTTGTGTGAAGAACAATGAGACTCAAACAGGCAGGAGTTTTCTTCCAGCATTACAGTCAGTTTTCCAGTCACCTGATGAATGGATCATAGATCTCTCAGAGAGAAAGAGCTCCGTCCTCCTGGAAGTGCTGAAGCTCCAGACAGAGAAGAAACCAGTGAAGCTGAGAAGATGTTCAGAGGAAGAGAGAGACGTGATGAGTTTCCTTCAGTGTCTGAAACACATCTCACGACTGAGGTGAGAACATCTGTCATCTTACAGTTATTGTGAAATATGATTTCTGCATAAGCTGGAGCATGTTTTCTGCTCTTAATGAGTGTCTTTAGATTAGAGGCTCTGTTTTGTTTCAGTGTTAGCTAGAGAGTGATGTATTCGGATCTGATCTTATTTTTTCATGAACACATGGATCCAAGCTCAGTTTTTGTGCAGGGTGAGATACAGCTGGCCGTGAGTGAAAGTGCTCACCATACTGTATTTCTCTTTCTCTCTCTCGTTAATGAACACCTGATGACTTCCACTCTTCTGAGAACTGAATATCAAAGTGGAGATGGGGTCTTCTGGGTCTTCTCGTTGAATTATTTGTGTCTGATGTGTGAAGTAGTGTTTTAATTAAAATTGTCTCAAATTAATGAAGTGTTTTGTTCTTGATTTGTATATTATCAGGTTCTGGTTCATTGATAAAGAAGCAAGGATGTCTGGAGTCAGATTCCTGCTGAATCTCTGTGTTGCTGCAGTAGAAACTGACAGAGATACAGGACCAAGATTCTCCTCTCTGCTGTCATCTGTGTGCAGCTACAAAACCTTCCCTTTTGATGAAGAGAGCGATGATCAGCGTGATTTCCTGCTGGATCTGTTCTCTCTTGTGAAGAACTATGAGACTCAAACAGGCAGGAGTTTTCTTCCAGCATTACAGTCAGTTTTCCAGTCACCTGATGTCTGGATCATCGATCTCTCAGAGAGAAAGATCTCCGTCCTCCTGGAAGTGCTGAAGCTCCAGACAGAGAAGAAACCAGTGAAGCTGAGAAGATGTTCAGAGGAAGAGAGAGACGTGATGAGTTTCCTTCAGTGTCTGAAGCACATCTCACAGCTGAGGTAAAGTGGTCCGGTTCAGAGAATCCAGAGTTGGTGACGTTACTGTTTGAAGTTTCTTGGTTTCTCCCTCAAGCTGGAAGGATATTTATCCAGCAAAACCTCCAGTTCTCCACTCCTTCGATTTTCTTCTGACAGGGTTAAATTTACTCTAAAACCTAAATCCATTCCTGTTAGAGGAATGAGGTTTCTATTCAGACAGATACATACAATTAGGCGCAGACCAGATAATAAATAAACTGACCATTTACACTGTTTTCAAAAGTGTGTAATGTTCCTAAATGGAGATTTGCTTATATTTACAGTCTGTGTTGTTTTTATAGTTGTTGTTTAGTGGTTAAATGATGGTGAGTAGTGTAGGCATTGAGGTCTATGAGGGTTCCCATCACTGAGCACTTGATCTAATGATGAACAGTGGTCAGAGAGGAATATGTCCAGGGTCCTGAGCAGCTTAAACATTCTTCTGAGACTCGAGACTTTTCAGTGTTTGAACTTGACTGCAGTCTTGTCTGTTTCTCTATTTGTCCCACTTTGTCACCAGTGACCGCTGACTGTCAGGTCTAACTGTAGGACAAATTTCAGAAGTGTTTGACTTAATATACATTATTTCATAAATATAATGTACTTTGTGTGTCTGTGTGTAGACTGTCCAAAGAGACTGCCCAGAAGCTTGTTGAATGTGTCTATGAAGCTCAAGAAGAAGAACTGACTCGATGCTTCCTGCAGAAAGTGGACGGGGATCTGACTTCCTGTTCCTTGAGCTGGGAAGAGCTTCATTATTTCCTGCAGCACAGCATTCAACGAATCACTCTGAACCTCAGAAAGAGCAACATTCAATGCAGAATCAGTGAAATTCTGCCATTCCTGAACAGGATTCAGTTTAAACGGTAAACAGTTAGTTCTTTCACAAAATGTGTATCTAGTAAATGATAGAAAATATACAGTGATTTAATGCTAAGTGTGATGTGTGTCTGTACAGGATGAGCTCTAGCTTCATGCTGTGTGTGATCAGAGAGGTCTATGAGTCCGGCTCTGCCGGGTTTGTGTCCAGTCTGTTGAGTTCAGTGGAGAACTACATTAACCTGCAGAGCAGAGATCTGGACTCTGTTCACTGTGCGGCTCTGCGCTTCACACTGCAGCACTGCACTGCAGCTTCACTCAGTCTACAGTGGACCTCCGTACCAGAGGAAGAGCTGCAGAGCATTCTGCCTCTCTTCACACACCTCTCCCACCTCAGGTCTCACTGCTTTCCTCTCCATCTCTTCTTCTGTTTGTCTGTCTCAGATCTAACTGTGTGTTACGTTCAGTAGCTTTCTGTGTGATGTCTACTACAAGCCTTGAATTAGCATTGAATTACGTTTTAACTCTTTAACGGTATATTGTTTTGTTAGTTGTATCTTAATTATTTTAGTACTGTCATTTAATGTATTAACAAGTCTCTTCCATCTTTATGACACTCTAAAGCCCTATTCGGACGGGACTAGTTTTACAGGGGGTCGTTAGAGAAATCTATGTTTCGCAGACGTACCTGGTGATTTTAATCCCGTCCAAATCTGCCACGTCTGTGTTTTTCTCACATAATCTCTGTGATAATTCCAGAGCAAACAACCTACTGTTTTTCAGCAAACTCGGTGATCCTCTGAGAAAACTAATCCCGTCCAAATGTGAATGTCTGTGATTGCCAGTGATATTTTATTTCACAACGCGTTTCCTTGTGTGTTTTGGCCAACGTGAATTACCGTAGATGCTCTTACCGCGTGGATGTTTGATAGATTTGCTTAGCGGCAAATAAATAATAAAATAAAATGATAAAATCAAGAGCAAGATCACGTAAACTGTTAATACTGGCTATTGTAAAACAAGTTAAACTAAAGGAACCACACATTAACATGGTTTGTTATACTAGCCATTTAGTATTTATTGTGTAATAATACTAAGGCAATCATTCTGAATGAATGCAATGCACGCATACAGAGCGCGTGATCTCTGTGACGCCCAGATGCACAAATCACACCCTCCTACCTCTGTAATAAACACAGAGATGTTAGTCCCGTCCGAATTGGGACATGAAAATCACAGACGTCAGGTGATAAGAATCGAAACTCAAACGTTGTTTAGAAAACTAGTCGTCCGAATAGTGCTTATCTCTGGAACTCTCTATTCTAATTCTATTCTGAAAAAAACTTGTCCCTTTAAGACTTGCGTACTATTAATTTACTGCTTATTTACTTAAAAAAAAAAAAAAAAAAAAAAAAAAAAACTAAAACTAACACTAGCTTTTCTAATCTTTTTGTATCATATCGGTTTTATTTTTATTTATCATATATGTTATAGCACTTGCATATCCTAACTCTTTTGTTGTTTTTGATTGCTTCCATTGTCCTCATTTGTAAGTTGCTCTGGATAAAAGTGTTTGATTAATGACTAAATGTAAATGTATTTGAGGTCAGTTATTGGTTTGCATTTATGGGAGCAATGAAACCACAGTGATTTAAAAAAGAAAATCAGTCATTTCAAAAACAGCTCTTCAGTTAAGTAATCATAATCACAGGCAAACAATGAAAGCAATATAAATGTTTTCAAACAATTCTATCTCAAAAGGACTGATATTGAAGGGAACCAACCATTATCACACCCAGAATCATTAAAAGCATTCAGAATAGAAATAATTCCTTAAGATTCCCATTCATACTAAATGGTTTAAATTTTCTAAAGCTGTTTTAAGGCTGTTACTGATGTTACAGAATCTATCCTGATCTAGTGTTCGTCTGTGTTCAGTGTTGACAGGCTGCTGTTACTGAAGATGCTTCACTGCTGCAGTGTGTCTGATGTCCAGCAGGAAACAGCAGCTGTTCTGCTCTCTGTCCTTCAGCACAAGCTGGACTTCTCCTGTCGCTCTGCTCTGGATCTGACAACAAACACAGACTCAGAGCCTCTACATCTGACCGCTGACGACTGCCATGTGACATCCAGAGTCATTCAGAGAGCTCATTCAGACACAAAGACACGGCTGATTCTGCAGGACTGTGAGATTCATACAGCTGGAATGGATCAGCTGTTCCCAGTGTTACACTCTGTTCAGCTCTGGTGAGAAACACCAACAGATCACATTCACACACTGATCCAGTATGAAAGCATTCAGTACATATAATGCATCTATCTCATGTTCTCTGTCTTTCAGCTGTGATAAACCTCTGCTGCTTCAGTTTCTGGCTCATGTAAGGCCTGAGGAAGCCCCGTCTCTCTCTCAAGCTCTGGGTGAAGAGCTGGATCTCAGTCAGACTCAGCTGGATCCGCAGGTCTGTAGAGGTCTGGAGCTGATTCTGGAGTATTCTGAAGGACTGACAGAACTGGATCTGAGTCAGTGCCGTCTCACCGATCACAGTCTGGATCTGCTGCTCCCAAACCTCCACAAAGCTCAAATCATTGAGTGAGTGACTGAGAAACTCAAAGTGTACATTTCTCCGGTGTAATGTAATAGTTGTTACATTTCTGATTTGTTTGTTTGATCTCAGTTTCAGTGGCAATATCATCACTGACGCTGGGGCTGAGAGAATCTACAGGATCGTCACTCACAACAGTAACATAAAGACAGTAAGGTGTGTCACAAGGTAGCCCAAAGTTATTTAAGCTTATTAAAACGTATGCAAAATATGGGTTAAAGGTTTGTTTTTGTTTTTTCATAAATTAAAGAGCATGCTGTTGCCACTTTTCATTCTCTCATTCATTTATCGTATCACAACAGTCATCCACTTTAAATTAATTTTATAGGAACGATTTATATTTGTCAACAATTTAAAAAAAGCTTTTAGATAAAGTTTTGTAGTCGTAAAAAAAAAATGTCAGGTGGTCAAATTTTAACATAGTTTATGTTGTTATTTGCAACGAAGTGGAAATCATTAATGATGTTAAGTGTGTGTTTCATTTACATGCATTCATTTATCAGATGATTTCATCCAAAATGACTTACAGATGAGGACACAGGCAGCAGGTATAGTGTAGCTAATATCAATGTGTTTGTATCTCTGTAGGCTCTTCAGCAACAGAATTGAATCCAGAGAGCTCTTCTGCTCAGACTCCCGATTTGAGATCTGGTGATGCCAGTTAACTCTCTCTGGAATCAGCAAACAGGTGAAATAACCAATGGGAAATAATGAGGTAACAGGTGTAAAAAGCTTTAAGGGAAATCTGCCCATCAGAGTCCCTAAGAAGAAGCAAACCACCAGATTGTGAACCACATTAATTTTTATCATCTCTTTTAATCATTATCCGCAGTGGGTTTCTGTTACAACACTTTGATTTATTTCATGCAGATATTTTTAATTGTAAACCTCATGAATATAAAAAAGAGCTTTGACAACTTGCTGTTTCCATAATAATAATAATTAATAATAATTCCTTACATTTATGTAGCGCTTTTCTGGGCACTCAACTTGCTTTACATTGTCAGGTGGTATCTCTTCTTCTACCACCACTGTGCAGCATTCACCTGGATGATGCAACGGCAGCCATATTGCGCCAGAACGCCCACAACACACCAGCTTACTGGTGGAGAGGAGACAGAGTGATGAAGCCAATCAGCAGATATGGGGATTGTTAGGAGGTCATGATGGTTTGAGGCCAATGGTTGAATTTGGACAGGATGCCGAGGTCACACCTCTACTAAATGTCCACTTTGTTCCAGTAGAGGGCAGCAACAAGAAAATCAAGGTCCAAGAAAATCCACGGCGGAGGTGACAAGGAGGCGATAGACGTGAAAATGACCAAAATAAGAGCACTTATACCTGATCTTCTCCCCTTCATCTTAAAGAAGAGAAACATCATTTGCAGCAGCCAGTGTTTTACTGTCTGAGCTCTAGTGTTTACTGCAAACACAATTCAAGAGAGACTTTGTACTCAGGAAATCACACTTACCTCATACCTGTGACTGAAATGTTTGGCTAATTAGGAAGGAGGGTCAAATCGGCTTTTGTTTTTACAGTATTAAATGTCATGGTACTAAAGCAGTTAGGATATGTCACAGGGCTTGAAGCTTACTTTTTTTTCAGTAGGAGCATATGTGCTCCTAAGTTTAAATTTTTTGGAGCACATTAAAGAATTTTAGGAGCGCAATGAAAATGTATTAAATAATGTTTTCACTTAATAAAGAGATATGATGAGACTTTGATTCGTAAATATGTGGTTCTTTTTTTCTGCATTTCAAAAGTTTAACATTTACTTAGATCAAATTTACCTGAGCACTATATCAAACCATGCCATTTAACTACAGATAGTGTAAGAGTTTTAGGTAAACCAGTGGTTAAATATAGCCACATATCTATGAAATTATGCATAGAGAAACTCGAAAGAATGAACTCAGAAACACAAACATGCGCCCTCTACACTCTGGGCACTCTTGTTTTTGGGAGGTGTTCATTTGCTCTGCCACAATATTTATGGATCAATATTTTGACGTTCTGAAGGCTTCAAGTGCCAGTAAAACCAAGTAAAAATCCATTTGCTTTTCCAAACAGCTGTAATTGTCGCTGCATTGCATGTAGGAGTTCTGCGCATGCGCAGTGTGAAACACAGGACGCTATAAAAGGAAGAAGCCCCAGCGTATCAACTACAAAAGTCGTCTCTGTTTATCGAGCTTGGCATGAATGTATTTGAGAGTAACTGGGGTAAAACCTTAAGCTTCTTCGGTGTTTTCGTCGCGGCACTCGCCGCTGTTTTTTACTATCTTGAGAATTCAGAGATCGACGAGACTTTCCTGACCTGAATAATTTATCACACTGCGCATGCGTGTGCAAAATTTGACGTAATTAACGGAAAACAACTAATTAACGTCGTTAACGCGCTATTTTTGACAGCCCTAATATATATATATATATATATATATATATATATATATATATATATATATATATATATATATACATATATACATGCTCAAGTGGTAGAGCGCAAAGTTGGGGGTTTGATTCCCCGGGAACACATGATAGGTAAAAATTGATAGCTTGAATGCACTGTAAGTGGATAAAAGAATCTGCTAAATGCTTTAATTTAATCTTATATATATATATATATATATATATATATATATATATATATATATATATATATATATATATATATATATATATATATATATATAATCAGTTAAACAGCTGAAGACAATGAGTTGATCATAGATCAATTTAGTCTTTTCAAATCATCACGACTTGTCTAAAAAAAAAAGCTAGATGCAAATCTAATCGTTTGTGTGGAGACTGGAAGCGTGCCAATTTCCATTTTTTTTCCAGTGGAAGCAGCTTAAAATACACAGCCATTTTTTGTTAATAAATGTAAGAGTAATAAATAATTTTAAACTATAAAGGGTCTAGTTTTACGTGTGTACTTGCAATATCAACAAAATGTTGTGCTTTTACAAAATAAAACATTGAACAGGAGAGCTTCACAATGATGAACCTTAACTCAGTGAATTAACTCACAGACATGAAAATATAGAAAGCTTTGAATTTCTAAAATGAAATAAATCAAAAATAGAAACTCTTTAATTGTTTTATCTGTGTATGTCTCTCTAAAGGCACATCCAATCAGGAGATGGCAATTTATTTATATTTTTCATCATCGGCAGTGAATGCTTTTGGACACTCAACAAGAGTTATTATTAGTAGTAGTATTTATTTTTTTTTTTGCGAAGTTAGTGAATCAATGCCAGCTTCTCCTATCGTCTCTCAGACTCAGAGAAATGTCTTTAAATTTTAATAAAGGAAAAATAACTTGATTGGGTCCTTTAGTTCGTAAATTATCATAAGTAGAATGTTAACATTTAATTTGCATGGTACATTTTCAATGATACACAACATTAGTGTAATGATTACGATTCTATTGATGGTGTGACGTCATTGCTATGGAAGGAACGATGTCTGTGAGTACACCCGTAGACAGTAAAAGAAATGGACACAGCGACCCCATTGGAACTCAATTGAGACAAGTGAAGCCCATTTTTAGCGTTTTTTAGCACTTCCGTTTCTGACGCGCAGACTCAAACGAAGCTTGACAACGTCAGCAACCTGTCTGACAGACGTAAATCTTCTAAGTGGCATTACATCATTGGGGGGGGGGGCAAGATGGCGCATAGTGAAGACGTGCTTTAATTAGCTCTGCTTTGCCAACTTTTATTTTGATCGTGAAAAAGTAGTTTTTTTTCATTATAAAGACCCAGTTTTCTATCGTTCATCTCAGATTAGTTGTTTATATAATACTTGGTTGACTTGTGGTGGAAAAATGTCTGTAAAGCAAAAAAGAAGAGGATCGAATACAGGTGCTAACTCCCTTGGTTCTTCCAATGTCTTAATGGACGCTTGTCATGATTATGTCAAACAGCTGATTACTGTCAATGATGAAGACTTCCCTCAATTACCAGTTACTCCTAGGGAATCCCCTGCTCCAAAAAGAGAAAGAAGAAAAGAAATAACTATGGATGGTGACAATGGCTGTGTCCAAATTCAGGGTCTGCATCCTCCTTAGGATCCTTCCTACCCAGTTGAAGGAGGATGGGTCCTCCGACGACCGCAAAAACCGGAAGTCGGTGTTTGTGAATTTGGACAGCCTACCCTTCTTTCAGTTCCCTCCCTTAACCGTTGCTCATATCCTGTCGCCTAGCAACCGTGACAGCGCCAAGCAAGAAGCGGGTGAAGAGCTCATCGTTCTCTCCCCGGAGCTTTATAAACACTTCTGTCTGCTCTTTCGTCCTTAGAAGCGTTAAAACAGCTTCAATCACTAACAAATAAACTGTGTGTAAGGGGATATTCACACAGGCAGTAAGGAAGAAGCTAGTTTACGAAAGTAAACGTTTTTTTTTTTACATATACACGTACACATGTAAAAAAAAAATGCTTAATGCTAAAACAAAATGCTTAACTAGAAAACCACTGAAAATATATCTTTTTGAAAAGCCAGTTTTTAAAAAACATCGAAAATAATACTCCTCCCCCACTCCGCTACCGCTCGCTTCGTCCTGCCGAAAAGAATTATGGGATAGGTAGGACGCGAAAGGATCCATCACACCCATCCTTCGAATTCGGGGAAAAGGAGGACGCATTTGTGGGCCGCATTTGAAGGATCCTACGAATTTGGACAGCCTTCGTCACGGCGCTGTGACGTAACATCCTTCAAATGCGTCCTCCGAAGGATGTAGACCCTGAATTTGGACACAGCTAATATCATCACCACGCTTTCCCAGCTAATTAACGATCGGGCAGACGGAATTGAAAAAAAGTTGGGTGCTAGATTGGACGAATTGGAGAAAAAAATTGAATCAAGCTGCGCTGAAGTTGTCATGCTTAAAGAAAACGTGTCCTGCATGGAACAAAAGTTACAGAAGTGTACTACTTCAGTCGATCAGATCGAAAACCTTGTGTACGAATTGGAAGCGTACTCTAGGCGATGGAACCTCAAATTATATGGAGTTCGCGAGACCGAGGCAGAAGACGTCCGGAGGGAAGTTATAAAGATCTGCCAAGCTTTGTTACCGGAGGAGAAATCTAGGCTTGTGGATGGCATAGAGGCAGTACATCGCCTGGGTCCCAAGAGGAAAGAGCAGAAGGATTCCAGAGTGATCATCATGAAATTCATCTCTCGTGCACTTCGTGACGCAGTTTGGAAAGCAGCCAAAAAATCATAATTTTTGCAAGTGAACAAGCTTCGATTCACCGAAGACCTGTGTAAAACTGATCGCGAAAAGAGACAGCTGTTATGGCCCGTGATTGATAGCGCACGCAAGGCTGGTAAGAAGGGTGGCCGAGCATTTATTGAAGGGAGGGAGGTGTTTCCCCCTTCTGTGGCAATGTCTGACTGATTTGGACGATGGATTAATGAATCCATGACTGTTTGTTTTGAAATTCGCTTTTTGTAAGTATTGATTTTCGGGTTTTCTGTATTGTTTTCCTTTTTCACAGTTTATTATTGTCTGTTGGCTAAGTAGCATGGAATATTGTTCAGCTGACTGAAGCAGCTTTTGTTCAAGGTTGGTTGTTGACATGTCATTATCTTTTGTTTCTTTAAATGCCAGGGGGTTGAGATGCAGTATTAAACGCAAGGCGTTATTTTTGTTTACTAAAACCCTTAAAACCGATTTTGTCTTTTTCCAGGAATCACATTCTACCATTCAGGATGTAAACTTTTGGCGATCACAATGGGGCAATAATCTTTGGGCTTCACATGGTTCAGAACATTCAGCAGGTGTTTGTACCTTTCAAAATAATTTTTCTGGTAGCATCTTACACAGTGATTATGATCATACTGGACATTATCTTCTCTTAGTGATTGGATTCAACTCCCAGTGTTCCAATATTATTTTGCTGAACTTTTATGGTTATAATTCAAAATCTGATAATGAAGTCTTACTAGATTGTGTTGAAGAACGGTTACTGTTTTGGCTAGATAAATATCCTGATTCCTTAATAGTTATGGGAGGTGATTTTAATACTGTTCTTAACAACTCACTTGATCGATGGCCTCCTCGCTCTTCTACCTCAGGAAATTATTTAAAAGATTTTATGGAACGCTTTGATTTGGTGGATATATGGAGGGAAAAATTTCCTTCAAAAATATCATATACATGGCAAAATAAAGTAGGCTCCTATCGATCTCGGATTGATTTTTGGCTAGTTTCCAAACAATTTATTAACAGTTCATCTGTTGATATTTTAGTGACCCCTCTTACTGATCATAAAGCTATATATATTAACTTGTCTCTTACACAGGATTATAATTATAGAGCATCTTTTTGGAAAGTAAACAACTCTCATTTGAAACATGAGTCTGTTAGACTTCATTTAGAAACTTTAATTTTAGAGTATTTAGGTAAAGCTACAAAAGAAAAAAAATTTAGCCTTTATTGGGAACTGTTTAAATTTGAAGTGGGTAAATATCTAAGAAGATATGGTAGTGATTTAGCTAAAAAGAAGAGGTCTGAAGAAAATGAAGTCATTTCTAAAATAGTATTTCTTTCTCAGAACATAGTAACATTGACTGACCAAGAAAATATGGAACTGTCTAAATTGCAGAATAGGCTAGATGAGATGTATAGAACCAAAGCCGAAGGAGCTTTTATTAGATCTAGACAGCGTTGGTTAGAGCATGGTGAACAAAATTCATCTTATTTTTTTAAACTTGAGAGACACAATTCCAGTCATAATACAATTCATAGACTAAAGATTGATGGACAGATATCTGACAGTCCAAAAAAAATTGCACAATTTTGTGCAGATTTTTATAAAGATTTGTATAGTTCCTATTTTGATTACGACGCAACTACATGTTTCTTCGATTCATTACCTAGTTTTTGTCAAATTAACGGGGCAGACAGAAACGTGTGATCTACCTCTTGTTTTGGAGGAAGTCACTGAAGCCATTAATTGTCTTAAACTTAACAAATCTCCAGGAGTTGATGGCTTGTCTTCGGAGTTCTACAAATTATTTGCAAAACAATTAGCACCTTTTCTTTTGCAAGTTTTTAGAGAAAGTATTTTAAAAGGCTCTCTCCCCCCTACACTTACACAAGGCCTTATCACATTGCTCCCCAAACCCAAAAAAGATGTTCTTTGTCTGGATAATTGGCGTCCAATATGTCTTCTTAATAATGATTACAAAATTTTAGCCTTAATTTTTGCTAAACGTCTTAAAAAAGCATTAAATTCTATTATAGATGAATCTCAGTCTGGTTTCTTATCAGGGAGGCATATTTCA
Source organism: Carassius auratus (assembly GCF_003368295.1). Taxonomy (NCBI): domain Eukaryota; kingdom Metazoa; phylum Chordata; class Actinopteri; order Cypriniformes; family Cyprinidae; genus Carassius; species Carassius auratus. Next base: position 29,233,593 of record NC_039250.1, read on the forward strand.
AATAATATTAGATTAGTGTTGGATCTTATTGATTACTCTGATTTAATTGTAGATGAGAGCTTTATTTTGTTTTTAGACTTTTATAAGGCATTTGATTCTGTTGAACATAATTTTATTTTTATAGCGTTAGAAAAGTTTGGTTTTGGTCCTTTTTTTATCAAAGCTGTTGAAACACTTTATGCAAATGCGAACTGTTCTATCAAATTAAAGACTGGCTCATCTACTAGATTTAATTTGCTACGTGGAATTAGACAAGGCTGCCCGATATCACCATATTTATTTTTATTAGCTGGTCAACTACTTTCTGTTTATCTTAGGGCAAGCGCTATACAGGGCATTAATATTGCAGGTAGAGAGATTATACTGAGTCAACTCGCAGATGATACGACACTTTTTTTACTCAACTCTGCTCAGGTTTCTTTAGCTATTAATATTATTAGTTTATTCTCTCGGGCATCAGGATTACATTTAAATATTCACAAATGTGAATTATTTTCAATTAAAAATTGTTGTTTAACAAACATAGACAGCATCCCAGTGAAAGAAAAAATTACTTACCTAGGCATAGTCGTTTCTAAGGATATGAAGAATAGATGTGTTGATAACTTCTCTCCAATGATGGAAAAGACCAAAAAGAAGCTAAATCTATGGTTACACAGAGATTTGTCTCTCAAGGGTAGAACTTTACTTTCTAAAGCAGAGGGTCTCTCACGTCTTGCCTATTCTGCTACATCTCTTTATGTTGATGCTCAGACTTCCAAAACAGTTGATCAATGTTTATTTAATTTCTTATGGAAAAATAAGAAACACTATATTAGAAAATCTGTAGTTATGAATTCTTATGAAAAAGGTGGACTTAATTTTATCAGCTTTTCTACCCTTAATTATACATTTAAAATAAATTGGATAAAACAACACTTAAAAAATCCCACCTCTTTATGGAACTTTATACCAAATTTTATTTTTTCTAAATTAGGTAGTCTAAATTTTCTGCTCTTGTGTAATTATAATCCTGACAAAATTCCTTCCAAATTATCTCATTTTCACAAACAATGTCTTTTATCATGGTCTTTAATTTACAAGCATAATTTTTCCCCACACAATTATATAATTTGGCACAACAGAGATCTGCTGTACAAAAACAAATCTATTTATTTTGATAATTGGGTTAAAAATAATATTATTTTGGTGAGTCAGTTATTCAATGACCGAGGAATTCCATTAAAATATGAGGAGTTTCTGTCACATTATAAAATCCCAATTACAGCAAGAGAATATGCTATTGTTTTTGGAGCTATCCCTTCTGGGATTATTATGTTTATGAAGGGTTTTAACAACAAGGTCTCTCAGTTTGTGCCATATCTCAATGTATTTGATACATATGTCGGTAAATTATCCCTAACCACCAAATCAAATAATAGGAGTATTCGTGCTCTGTTCCAGAATGAGGTTGTCTCTTGTCCGAATGCCATCTTTTATTGGAACAGACATGTAGGTGAAATTAACTGGGATAGGGTCTGGGTTTTGCCTCAAAAATTCTTTTTATATAATAAGACCAAAGAAGTGTCTTATAAAATTATACATCGGTGCTATCCCACAAAATGTTTTTTACAAAGGTTTATTTCTGAGGACTTTGATGTAAATTGCTCCTTTTGTGGTCTCCAAGCTGAAGATTTAACTCATTTATTTTGGTATTGTGAGTATACTAAGAATCTGTGGAAAAACATTTTGAGAATTTTTTGTGGTATAATTCCTGACATTTCCTTGAAATATGAAAATGTTATTTTGGGTTATATACATTTTGAAAGAGAACAATCAGATGTTTTTTATTTACTTAATCTTATTTTGCTTCTCGCCAAATATTTTGTCCACAAATGTAAATATTGTAAATGTAAGCCTTTCTTTAACCTTTTTCTGGAAGATTTAAAACTGTATCTGTATTTGATTTCTGACTCTTCCAATAAGAAAGCTGTAAAAACTGTGAATCTTTTTAAAAGGTATATTATTTTTTTGCTCCCTGGCATGTAATATGTTGATGTCATTCTGTGTTTCAAATGTCATTATAATAAAAAAAAAAAAAAAAAAAAATCTTCTAAGTGGCTGTGCGTGCAAACTGCCATCGTTAATGTTGCAGAGACGGCGAGCTTGAGCGTGAGTGAGCAGGAGTAAGTATTCTGATTAATTATTTTGTATTGTATTTTAAAATGTAACGTCAGTACGCCATATTAAGTTAATTGCCTGCGAGCTTCTCCTCCTGTCTGTACGGTAATGCGACAGAGAGACTAGTGGTTATGACGCAATCGTTAGCCTATTTTTTACAAAAACTGTTTATACGGGGCCATAATGTAACATAGAAGGTGATGGAGCCCTTTATACATTGTCGTGTATCTTTAGAAATAAATAATGGACAAACAGAGTCTTTAAACGCCTCAGATGTAAAGTTATTCGCTGTCAACGTGACGCCAAAATGAATGGGAGTCAATGGGAATGCTACCGCAAGTGAAGTTCTGCTAAAAGATGGCACCCCCCACCCGACTTCAACTTCCGGTCGAGTTCCTTGCCCCCTGAGTACACCTGTGGACAATGAACAATTTTGGGAGGCTTTTAAATATTGGGGCGGGGAAATGTGAGGACGCGCTGATGCCTAATAATGAACTGTGAAAGAGACTGAGATGCTGTGTTTGTTAAGCCTGCCGGGTTCACAAAAGCAAGGGATCCGTTGTGTTCGTGGTTGGCTAGCACCACCGGCGTGAAGAAAACCGGGGTCCCACTTATTGGCCCGGAGGTAGACAGTGGGGGGTAAACTTAGATAGACAGGGAAGCGAGTGTAGGTGTACTTGGCAGGCTGTTTGAAAGAAACCTTCTCAGCATTTCCGCGGAGGGGAAGGTTGAGTCCTCACAGTGACGGCAGGGTGTCGTTGGACGTGGACAGGAAAGTCCGAAGTTATTTTATTATTACAGAGTTGTGTGGGTTGTTGTTGTACTCAGCCATTTGTGATTACTGTCCTCCTGAATTATGTTGATTGCCTGTGCTGGTTATTTCACATAGAGCATGTGATTTAGGTTTGGAGTTTCTAATTAAGTGTGCTGTGTATGAGATTTCACTTAATTTATTGTGTGCTGTGAATTTGGAGTGAGTACTTGGGTTCTATTTTAAATGTGTGTCACGGTTTAATGAAATATGACCAGTGTGTGTAATCAGGATATTTAAGTGAGACAATGCCAAATGGCTGCTATTGTTAATAAAAAGTGTATTCTTTGATAATTTTTTTTTTCTTTGAATGTTTTAAGTGTTCCTCTCGGACCAGACCGGGTTGAAATTGAAGGTGGTGGCAGAATAGGTGTTAGTCTGCATTATCAGTGGCCCCTAGTGGTGGCAAAATTTATTACACTGGTGGCAGTGGTTGGATTGATCTAATTGTAATATACCCATACTTTTTCTGGGTGGTAAATTGTTAAAATGGAGCACACTGAAAATGCACACTCTAGTCAAGAGTTTTCCGCAATGGCAGCTAGGAGCACGACTGCTACTTCTAATAGTGTAGTGAATCATCCCGTGTTAATGCCAGAGACATTTACAGGTAGTGGCCGTGACTGGTCTGATTGGTCCCAGTAATTTGAAATGGCTGCAGAGGTGAATAATTGGAATGGGGATCCTAAAATTGAAATTTATGTCACTTTTGCTGTCTGGCAGGGCGAGAGATGTATTCTGTGGTTTGACAATAGAAGATCGTAGTAATTATGTCAAACTAAAAGAAGCGTTGAGCAAGTGTTTTGATCCTTGTGAAAGTGAGGACTGGAATCGTGCAAATCTGTCCGCTAGGCGACAATTACCTGGGGAAAGTGCACGTGAGTTCGGTAATGCTTTAAGGCGATTAGTAGCCAAATCTTATCCAGTGACTAATTGTGATACGCAAGATTTACTAGCACGTGAGCAATTTATTGCGTATGTTGGAACCGGCGAACTGCGAATACAACTCCGTAGTGCTAGACCAGCTACATTAGAGGCAGCTATAACTTTGGCTTCTGAATTGGAGCTTATTCGAGAGTTAGATCGTAGTCAGATTACACCTGAAATGAAGGTGTTTGGGGTGTCTAATAACAATCCTAATGATACTCAAATGACTATTGGTGTAACCCAAATTTTGACTTCTGTCATGTGTGCATTTGCAACGTGCTTAAAAGTACAGGCCAGCCTGCACTGAAGGTCTCAGCTGAACTTTAGACTTCTATACCAATATGGAAATAAGAAAAGTGTCACGTCCTCCCCCCAGTCTAGGGTCGGGGATTCCGGACAAAGTTAAAATAAAGAATTTAGACTAAGCCCGCCCCTCTCCTGTCCCAGCTGACACAAACACAACGGAGCGAGAGTATAGTTAAGAGAGAAAGTTTTTAATTCACAAAGTAACATAACAGGAAGCGTGAATCTTCAGGAGGGGTTTATAGCCAAAATAACAAACAAAAGAGGAACTAACTAAGACCTGATTAAACATTAACTTACCTAACAAAACCAAAACAAAATACATCAGTCTCCCCTTTACTCCCTAGCTGTCCAAAAACAGGAGAAAACAAGGGATCATAAAACAAATGGCAACCTCCTCCCTACGGCTTCCAAAACAAACAAAAAAATTACATTAAAGCAAACATAAGAACAACGAACTCTCACTCGAACGGTAACCGCTTAGCAGCTACCATCAGGACAACCAGTGCGATGAATGTCTGGGGCAGGAGACGGCGGGCAGAATGGCAGCGGCCAATACCGTGGAGCTCTACAACGCGCATACACAGCGAGCTCACAACGCCGAACCAACCACGTCATCCGACAACCCACATGTCGCATGACCGACGCCCCGTCCTCAGTGCCATCCTCCTCAGCTTTTAAGCATGCTCCATCCTCCACATAATCACCTGCAGCTGCATCCAATTAACACTGCATAGAGGGAAGAGATAAAGAGAGAAAGGAGGGAAACTACACAACAAATATCACCACAACAAAGACAGATAATAACAATTAAGTCCAGAGGACGTAACACCCCCACCCTTAACTACAAAACCCGATTTGTAGTAAAGACAAAGGTAGCAAGCCATGCAGTTTTCAATAGGCCATCTAACTATCGTCGGTATAAACCCGGGACAATGCATCGGCTACAATATTCTCTGTACCTTTCTTATAACGGATGTCTAAATTAAACTCTTGCAAAAAGAGTGCCCATCTCATGAGGCGTTGGTTAGTGTTAGACATACGAGCTAAAAATATCAGAGGGTTGTGGTCTGTGTACACCACTATGTGATCACCGGAGCTTAGGTACACTTCAAAATGCTGAATAGCCAACAATAGAGCTAGAGCCTCTTTCTCTATGGTGCTATAATTCCTTTGACACCTGTTGAACTTCTTCGAGAAATAGCTCACTGGATGTTCGATCCCAGCATCATCAGCTTGTATCAGCACCGCGCCAGCACCATTAGCACTCGCATCCACCTGCAGACTAAAAGAAACAGCAAAATTCGGAGCCTGGAGAACTGGAGCATTGCATAACAGATCCTTAGCAGAGCAAAAAGCGGTTTCACAGGTTTCATTCCACACAAATTTACGTTCCGTGCTCAGCAAGTCAGTAAGAGGTGCAACTACCGAGGCAAAATTCCGACAGAAACCTCGGTAGTACCCAGTCATTCCCAAGAAACGCCGCAAATCGCGTTTATTAATAGGTGAAGGGAATTTCACAATGGCTTCAATCTTAGCCTGAACCGGTTTAACCTGACCTTGTCCGACCAATTTACCAAGGTAAGTCACTACTGCCTTAGCAAATTCACATTTACTGAGGTTAAGTGTCAAAGATGCTTTAGCCAATCGCTCCATAACTGAACCAAGGGTGCTTAAATGGTCTTCCCATGTCAGACTATATATTACCACGTCATCTAAATAGACTTCGCAGTTTTGCACATCTGACAACACAAGATGCATCAACCTTTGGAATGTGGCAGGTGCATTACGCATCCCGAAAGCCATGACCGTGTACTGCATGAATGCGTCAGGTGTAACAAACGCAGAAATTTCAGAAGCGCGTGCTGTTAATGGCACCTGCCAATAACCTTTTAAAAGGTCGAGTTTAGTGACATAGCGTGATGAACCCACACGATCAACACAGTCCTCCATCCTAGGGAGAGGAAAAGAATCAGCCTTAGTAACATCATTTATTCTGCGAAAATCCGTGCAGAATCGAAACGAGCCATCAGACTTTGGCACAAGTAGACAGGGAGAGCTCCACGGACTCTGACTGGGTACAGCAAAACCGTTACTCACTAGATACTTGACTTCATCTTTCATTGCTTGACGTTTATGTGGATTAACTCGATATGGGTGCTGTTTGATCGGCGTACTCTGACCCACTTCAATATCATGCATTAACACATTTGTCTGCGAAGGAACATCACCAAACAATGTAGAATACTTGTGAATCAGTTCAATAACATCATCACGCTGATTCTTAGACAAATACGAAAGGTGGGATGGCAAGGTGGCTAAGATAGAAGAATTCGAAAACCTCCCACAAGATGCTTGAGCATCCTTGCCAGTCACCTCACCTGTCTCTAGTGCACCAATGAGAGATGGTTCAACAACATTCGTAGTATTCACAATTTCAGCAGAAGGGTTGACTTCAGGCACATCTCTGGCAACATATGCTTTTAACATATTCACATGGCAAACTCTACTTTTGCGTCGTCGATCTGGAGTTAAAACTGCGTAGTTAGTATCGATCAGTTTTTTCTCGATTTTATATGGACCAGCAAAACGAGCATGCATGGGAGAATTAGGCACAGGCAGAAGGGCAAGCACAGAGTCACCTGCCTGAAAGTCACGAACAACACTTGTTCTATCGTGTCTACACTTCATCTTAATTTGACTCTCAGCAAGATGCTGTTTAGCAACTTCCCAAACACCATGAAGTTGTTCACGAAACGTACTAACATATTCAAGGATCGGTACACGAGGAAGATCTTTAGCAAGAAACTGTTCACATAACAATTTCAAGGGTCCACGAACAGTGTGTCCAAACACAAGTTCGGCTGGACTAAATCCCAAGGATTCTTGTTTGGTACTCCTTATTGCAAACATTAGCAAAGGTAGTCCATCCACCCGCTCTTTATTCGTTTCAACGCAATAAGTGCGCAACATTGATTTTAGCGTCTGATGAAAACGCTCGAGCGCACCTTGCGATTCAGGGTGATACGCACTCGACATCTGATGTTCCACCTGTAATTCATCTACCAGCTGTTCAAACAAACGTGAAGTGAAATTTGTTCCCTGGTCGGTCTGAATTACTCTAGGTAACCCGAACAGAGAGCAAAACTTTACCAGCTCCTTAACCACCACTTTCGCTTTTATAGAGCGCAATGGCACAGCCTCGGGGTAGCGGGTGGCTGCGCACATTATAGTAAGAACGTACTGATGACCAGACTTAGCCTTTGGCAAGGGGCCAACACAATCCAAAATAAGTCTCTCAAACGGCTCCCCTATGACAGGAATAGGTTTGAGTGGCGCATGCGGAATCACTTGATTAGGTTTGCCCACAAGTTGACAAATATGACAAGACCGAACGAACGCAGACACGGAAGACTTCAAACTTGGCCAGAAAAAATATCTAGCAATGCGGTCATACGTTTTTGTAACACCAAGATGACCTGAAGAAATATGTTCATGAGCTAGCTTCATAATTTGCAAACGATAACCAGTAGGAAGAACAATCTGATATACACGATCACTTCCTGGGGTTGACGGCTTCCACCAGCGCATCAACACATCTTCATCCCAAAAGTAACCCAACAAAGCATCTGAAGCTCGAGTTCTATCAACAGCCGCACTAATGCATTTAAGCAGAGTTGAATCAGATTTTTGCGCAGCGATTAACTGTTCCTTTCCCACTTTTAAGGAGGTTTCGTTTGCGCTGGAATTCTCATCACACGGTAATGGTTGGGGTTTAACAAGCAATTTACATTCTGCGGCCTCAGGCAGTGCAGCTAAAAAGGAACTTGACAGATCCACTACATCTTCAAATTTCTTTTGAGCACGTGTTACAGCACATGCCGAGAAAACAGTGGAGAATTGTGACAGAGCAGCTACCTGCTCCCTAACATCAGGCTTCGCTGACACAATCGGGAATGGAAAAACTTTAGCTCCAGCCAAATCATTACCCAAGATCATACTCACGCCCTCCACAGGTAACTGTGGCTGCACACCAATGTTAACAGGACCCGAAATGAGGTCAGATTTTAAATGGACTACATGCAACGGCACAGGAGTACAGCCCATCTCAATACCTCGGATGAGTACATCATCGCCTGTATATGACGCACTCGAAAAAGGCAGTGCACTCTCCAATATCAGTGACTGTGCAGACCCTGTATCTCGCAGCATGACTATAGGCTTTGCCTCAGAATCATCCGAAAGCGAAACTAAACAAGTTTGCAAAAATGATTCAAACACATTAGGGCTAGAATGCGGTGGCTCTCCAGACACAGAAATAAATGCTACCCCTTTAGACTTGCTAGCTTTTTGCTGCCAGGCTTTACAATTTGTGATAAGATGGCTAGGATCAAGGCAATAAAAACAAGCTCTTTTTTTGTCAGGACGTTTTACTGTATTTGCTTCATCATCAGCCCTAACAAAATTACCCCTTGACATCCTTTTCTCTCTCCCTACATCCGCAATAAAGGGTGCTGTATGAGCACGCATAACCGGGAATACAGTCTTATGAGTGAGCACGAATTCATCTGCATGTATGGCTGCATCAGCAAGTTTAAATACTCTCTGCTCGTTCAAATGTACCACAATACTTTCGGGCAGACAGCTCTTAAAATCTTCGAGTAAGGTCAACTCTTGCAAACCCTCAAGAGTCGTAATCTTAGTAGAAGCACACCATTTCTCGAATAACACTCTCTTCTCACGCGCAAACTCCACAAAGGTTTGCTTGGCTGCTTTTGAACATGCCCTGAATCTCTGTCGATACGCCTCCGGTACCAACTCGTAAGCACGTAATACAGCCACTTTCACAACATCATAATTCAGTGAATCCTCAATTGGCAGGGCTGCAAAAACCTCTTGCGCTTTGCCAACGAGATTACACTGCAATAATAATGCCCACATCTCTCTAGGCCATTTCAAGTTAGCCGCAACACGTTCGAAGGCCACGAAGTACGAATCGACCTCAGTCTCATGGAATGGCGGAACGAGTTTGACATACCTACTAATGTCAAAGTCGGGTTGATCCATCTCAGAGCTACCGGAAGCCAGCAGCCTGGAGCGTGGTGACGGAACTGGTCTCTTACACATCTGAGCTTCCAGGTCCAATTTACGCAGCTTAACATCTCGATCAGCTGTTATCTCCAACTCTTTCAGTCGAAGCAGTTGCGTTTCATATTCCTGTTTCTTTAACTCAAGATCTAACTCTCTTAAGCGAACAGTTACCATTGGATCTACTTGAGAAGGCTTTTTACCATTCCCCGAATATACATCGTCAAATACCTCTCCACCAGTCTCTGCCTTCGGACCTCCAGCTATGGAACGTTCAGGCAAAATACCATTCTCCACTAACCTAGCGTACAACTCCTCCTTAACAACCTGCTTCCTTCCCGCTTTAGAAACAGTTATATTAAAGAAATCTGCTATCTGTATCAGGTCTACTTTCCTACACCGTTCAAATTCTCCTAATGTGGGCGAAAGAGTGAACTTAACTAAATCGAAATCCATCCTAAACCGTATGAACTTCCTCCCCTATCCAAAAGATCAAAACAGCCAAGCAAAAAGGCTTTAACGACAGATAACGATTCAAACAAACAACCATAACAAATCACCATGAACAACAAGCCCTCAATTGCTATGGTGTCACAGCCATACGAATTATTACAAACACCAAATGTTATAATAACCGGACGAAGTACCAATTATCAAAACGGCTGGACGAGCCCCCAATTGTCACGTCCTCCCCCCAGTCTAGGGTCGGGGATTCCGGACAAAGTTAAAATAAAGAATTTAGACTAAGCCCGCCCCTCTCCTGTCCCAGCTGACACAAACACAACAGAGCGAGAGTATAGTTAAGAGAGAAAGTTTTTAATTCACAAAGTAACATAACAGGAAGCGTGAATCTTCAGGAGGGGTTTATAGCCAAAATAACAAACAAAAGAGGAACTAACTAAGACCTGATTAAACATTAACTTACCTAACAAAACCAAAACCCAAAACAAAATACATCAGTCTCCCCTTTACTCCCTAGCTGTCCAAAAACAGGAGAAAACAAGGGATCATAAAACAAATTGTAACCTCCTCCCTACGGCTTCCAAAACAAACAAAAAAATTACATTAAAGCAAACATAAGAACAACGAACTCTCACTCGAACGGCAACCGCTTAGCAGCTACCATCAGGACAACCAGTGCGATGAATGTCTGGGGCAGGAGACGGCGGGCAGAATGGCAGCGGCCAATACCGTGGAGCTCTACAACGCGCATACACAGCGAGCTCACAACGCCGAACCAACCACGTCATCCGACAACCCACATGTCGCATGACCGACGCCCCATCCTCAGTGCCATCCTCCTCAGCTTTTAAGCATGCTACATCCTCCACATAATCACCTGCAGCTGCATCCAATTAACACTGCGTAGAGGGAAGAGATAAAGAGAGAAAGGAGGGAAACTACACAACAAATATCACCACAACAAAGACAGATAATAACAATTAAGTCCAGAGGACGTAACAAAAGTTAAAGATATAGATTTCCACGAAATGTTTATACTTCTAAAAACCGCATGATTCAGAGACGTTCATATTTCATCACGTCTGTTATTTGGAGTTATTTTAATTCCCTCTGTGGGTTTGAATAAGAGAGAACGAGACGGTTAACCTTCTGAGGTAGGACAGTTGGACTTTGGACAAACAATCTGCTGACCTGCAGAAATAGGGAACTGAAATTAGGCTGCAAGAGCTCATATGTATTTTCGGAGAAAGATGACGAATGTTTTGATATCTGTCTGAGACGTGGCTGCAGAGACGTGGCATGAGTTTGATACAGATTTGCAGGACTATAAGAGGAGGCAATTCACCCCTCTTTGTTTAGCTCAGACTGAGTTCAGACTAGACCCTTCTAGCTGGACTTAGTCTTTTCTCACCTTTTTCTTCCCATATTCCGGGGCTCACTTGAACTCTTTGATCATCTTACAGGTTTTTATTCATATCAGATACATTGTCTTTATTGTTGTTATCTTGAAATGCAGGTATTTTATATGCTTGTTATATACTTTGTATTATTTTACTAATACTTTGAATTGCTTTTGCATATTGTAATCAAGGATATTGCATTAATTTTAAATGAGTAAAATCCACTATATATGGATTGCTTTTAAAACTATATTAATTTTGGATTTGCATTTTCTATATTTGAAATTGATTTTAATACTTAATAATCTGTTTGCAAGAAATGAGTTGTTGTCATACTTCTTATTTTCTTTGAATAAATTTGCATACTAAAATACCACCCCACCGTCTGACCAGGATTGAAGTCTCTTTTTTTTGCATCAACTATATTGCTTGAAACAGTAGAGAGTTTGCGCCAGAAAGTTAGAACTTTACAGGTTACTGTTCAAAATCTTACTAAGACTCAAGTCAATAATGCCTCTTCTTTTAGGGCTCCTTCACATTCTGAATTACAGGGTTTTAGCCGGGGCCAGAAGGGACGTGAGGATGTATGTTGGGAGTGTGGTTGTGATCGACAGAACAAGACAGGGGCTCTTTGAATTTAGTGTTCTTCCTTTTGGACTATCCAATAGTCCAAGTACATTCCAAAGACTTATGGACTTGATTCTGGCAGATTTGCAGTGGTCCACATGTTTAGTCTACTTGGATGACATTATACTTTTCGGGAAAGATTTTAGTGAACATCTTCAGCGGTTAGGTCAAGTATTGTCCAAATTGCAGGCTGCCTATCTTAAAGTGAAACCATCTAAGTGCAATCTGTTTGCTACCAAAGTGCAATACCTAGGTCACGTTATTTCGGCTGAGGGGGTTATGGCCGATCCCAGTAAAGTGGAAGCTGTACAATCATGGCAAATCCCTAAAAATCAGACTGAGGTAAGAAGCTTTTTGGGCTTAGCCTCATATTATAGGCGATTTGTAAGGGGTTTTGCTGAGTTGGCTAGACCATTGCATCGGCTTACAGAAAAGGGAAGGCGTTTTCAGTGGGATGATGGTTGCCAGGTTGCTTTTGAGAAGTTGAAAGCATGTCTCACTACTGCTCCAGTTTTAGCCTATCCAGACCCGCAGTGTTCATTTATTCTGGATACAGATGCCAGTGACGTGGGGTTTGGGGCTGTTTTGTCACAGGAAGTTGATGGTTTAGAACAAGTGGTGGCATATGCAAGTAGAACCCTGAGTAAACAAGAACGTAAATACGCCACTACCAAGAAAGAACTTCTTAGTCTGGTCACTTTTACCAAGTATTTCAAACATTTCCTGCTAGGGAAAGAGTTTTTGCTGCGAACAGATCATAATTCCCTTCGTTGGTTGCATAATTTCCAGGGCCTGGAAGGCCAGTTGGCTGGTGGTTGGAACAGCTAGCTGTTTTCCAATATAAAATTGTTCACCGACCAGGAAAAGAGCACATTAATGCTGATGCGCTATCAAGATTACCTGCTTATTCTGGAGAGATTATGGCTAGCTCTGTTAGCTATGTAGAAGTAGAACCTTCACCTCAGGGTGGTGTTATGGAACAGGGAGAGATATTGAATTATGAAATGGGGGAGGTGGAAGGAGGACCGAATGAGTTGACCAGAGCCCAGCACGGTGACCCAGAGTTGAGTTTGATACTAAAACTGAAGAGCCAGAAAGGTAGTAGACAGGAGATAGTGAATGCCTACCCATCCCTTAATAAGTATGCCTTTGTCTGGGAGCAGACAGAGGTTCAGGGGCAGAGGTTGGTGAGGGTGTTTCCTCCAAAAATTGCTCTGAGCGCAAAGACTCAAGTTATTGTTCCACGGTCTATGGTACCAGAAATGTTGAGGTTATTGCATAATATTACAACTGGAGCCCATTTGGGAGTGCAAAAGCTACAAGAAAAGGTGAGGGATCGTTTTTATTGGCCGGGATGGTATAAGGATGTGAAACGATGGTGTCAGGAATGTCCTGAATGTGCAGTTCATAAGGAAATCGGTCCGGTTCCTCGGGCCCCACTTATTCCTTCTGTAACATCTCGTCCTTATGAACGAGTGGCACTCGACATATTAGGGCCTCTTCCTGAGACCCTCCTCAGAAATAAATATGTGTTGGTGGTGGGGGACTATTTTTCAAAATGGACAGAAGCGTACCCCCTCCCAAATCAAGAGGCAAAGACCGTAGCTAGAGTTCTGGTAGAAGAGTGGGTGTGTCGTTATGGAACCCCTAGAAGCCTGCATTCCGACCAAGGTCGGAACTTTGAATCAAATTTGTTTGGTGAATTGTGTCGGTTGCTAGACATTAATAAGACCAGGACAACTCCATGTCAACCTCAGTCAGATGGAATGATTGAGAGGTCTAATCGTACATTGCTGTCTATGTTGTCTTCCTATATTGATGACAATAAACAGAATTGGGTATCCATTTGCCTTATGTGATGATGGCCTATAGAAGTAGTGTTCATTCCAGTACTGGCTTTACCCCATATAAAGTTTTGTTTGGTCAGGAGATGGTTTTACCGATTGACATCATGATGGATGTAGATGGACAAGAGCGATTTACAGCTGTGAATGAGTATGTGAAGGGGGTAGCTGAAAGTCTTGCCACAGTAGTGGGGGAAGTGAAAAGGCTAGAGCCTCGGAACATCAAAAGCGGTATTTTGACTTTAAAGCCAAGTTTCAGAATTATTCAGTGGGGGAGTTGGTATGGTTAAAGAATAAGGCCAGGAAGAAAGGGGTGAGTCCAAAATTGCAGAAACGGTTTAAGGGCCCATATAGGGTTTTGGAAAGGGTTTCTGAAGTGTTGTATCAGATACAGCCAGAGGCTGGAGGTATAGATCAGGTGGTGCATTTTAATCAACTGAAACCTTATATCTCTTCTATGGTTGCAGAGTCTACGGGTGGCCATACAAAAGCCAAAGCTGACCACAAGACTACATCTGCCCCAATTAGGGGGAAGAAAGAAAGGGGTCCAAGCTTTGGGTCTAGCTGGGTGTTTCGACGATCACGGCCACCTGATTTGCCTGTTGCTGGTGGGGGTGTCTATTCATCAGCTTCTACCAGTGTCACCGAGGGGTTTCAGTTGGTTAGGCCACCTGCTGCTGCTGGAATACCGGTTTTACATTGGCTGCCGACTGCTATCAGCGACTCTCAAACATCGCAGCTTTCTGTTGAGGCTGAGGTGTCTTTGGATCCAGTGGTAGTTCCAGTTGTGGACAGTGGTTGCCCCCCGGTGTCTCCGGTCCTAGTGAGAGAACCTCCCTTAGCTGCTGGATCTACAGTTACTGAGGGGGCTGGCAAGAGCGATCTGCTACATAGCGGGGCCGTCCCCTACGAACACGTAAATCCCCTGTGTGGTTCAAGGATTACGATGGATCTGTTTAAGGACACGAGGATGAGTCCTATTTTTTTCAAGAGGGGAAGTAGTTTAATGATTACGATTCTATTGATGGTGTGACGTCATTGCTACGGAAGGAACGATGTCTGTGAGTACACCTGTGGACAATGAACAATTTTGGGAGGCTTTTAAAAATGGGGGCGGGGAAAGGTGAGGACGCGCTGATGCCTAATAATGAACTGTGAAAGAGACTGAGACGCTGTGTTTGTTAAGCCTGCCGGGCATTATAATGCATTATAAAATCTAAACAATTAAGACCCTAAGATATATTTGTAATTTAATACAATAATTGATTAATAATAGCCTAATTGTTTAAATTAATATAATTATTGATACTTTTGACTCTTCCCTTTTCTTAAAAATAGTTTTAAGGCTGAAATGTGAAGTGCAGGTCTTAAAAGGGATTTAAAGCTCTTAAATTTTATCTTAAAAATCCTGCAGTTAACCGGTTGTTTTATGGTACCATTTGGATAACTATTTATTTATTTATTCTTCTGCACAATCTGACTTTGCTGCAGCCTGGAATTGAACTACTGGTTTTGTCTGGTCAGAGGAGAACTGACCCCCCCAACTGAGCCTGGTTTCTCCCAAGGTTTTTTTCTCCATTCTGTCACCGATGGAGTTTCGGTTCCTTGCCGCTGTCGCCTCTGGCTTGCTTAGTTGGGGTCACTTCATCTACAGCGATATCGTTGACTTTATTGCAAATAAATGCACAGACACTATTTAACTGAACAGAGATGACATCACTGAATTCAATGATGAACTGCCTTTAACTATCATTTTGCATTATTGACACACTGTTTTCCTAATGAATGTTGTTCAGTTGCTTTGACGCAATGCATTTTGTTTAAAGCGCTACATAAATAAAGGTGACTTGACTTGACTTTAAATAAGCCCTTTTTAACTGTCCTCTGATGTGATTTTGAGAAAGTTCTCAAAGTTGAGAAACACCGAGCTGAGTCAGATAATGACTCGTTCACGAGTCAAGAACCGGTTCCATCGGTTTTCGGACCACCAGTAGTGATGGGGAAGAGCAGTTCCTTTCCGCGAAGCGGTTCTTTCGGACAGTTCGATTCAATGAACCGGTTGAAGAAAACAGTTCACCGGTTCTTTTGCGCTTGACGTAATGACGTCATTGGCGATGATTGCCCTTGATTCAAGCCTTCAGTTTACCCACGCTCATAACATTAGAACAGAATCAGTTCATAATCAATCATCAAAAGAATCAGTTCGGTTCAGATGCTCTGTGTGTCGGTGTGCTTTACGCTGAATCACACATGCGCAGGATCATCAGCTCCTCGGTTAACGAATCGGACGCGTCTGACAGAAACGGTTCTTCACTCGTGAACGAGTAAGTCTTTTGTTCATTATCTGGCTCGGCTCGGTGTTCATCTTCAGTTCTCTCTTCACAGCAGTTCAGTCAGTGTACTGTTTGAGTAAATGAATTACTCCGGGATATTGGTTTGTTTGAACTCAGAGGGAGTGTCAGCCACATTAAAAAAGTTAACAGCTTAAAATTAAATTTTGGTATGTTTTAGCTTGTAGGTTTCTTTGTTTCCGCAGTATTTCCCATTTTGATATTTTTAAGGTCAAACCGGTCTTGTCTGTGACTCATACTGTATAATGGAGGTCTATGGTCACCATCTCAAAGAGGAGTCCAAATTAAACAATTCCCCATCGTAAGTACACATTGATTAAACAGCTGAAGACGCGCCCTCACACCCTCAGATCAGTTGGGCGTGGTTGTGTACAAGAGGTAAAAACGATATAAATACTGTTTGTTCTCCATTCTGTCACCGATGGAGTTTCGGTTCCTTGCCGCTGTCGCCTCTGGCTTGCTTAGTTGGGGTCACTTCATCTACAGCGATATCGTTGACTTTATTGCAAATAAATGCACAGACACTATTTAACTGAACAGAGATGACATCACTGAATTCAATGATGAACTGCCTTTAACTATCATTTTGCATTATTGACACACTGTTTTCCTAATGAATGTTGTTCAGTTGCTTTGACGCAATGCATTTTGTTTAAAGCGCTACATAAATAAAGGTGACTTGACGACTTTAAATAAGCCCTTTTTAACTGTCCTCTGATGTGATTTTGAGAAAGTTCTCAAAGTTGAGAAACACCGAGCTGAGTCAGATAATGACTCGTTCACGAGTCAAGAACCGGTTCCATCGGTTTTCGGACCACCAGTAGTGATGGGGAAGAGCAGTTCCTTTCCGCGAAGCGGTTCTTTCGGACAGTTCGATTCAATGAACCGGTTGAAGAAAACAGTTCACCGGTTCTTTTGCGCTTGACGTAATGACGTCATTGGCGATGATTGCCCTTGATTCTTCACTCGTGAACGAGTCAGTCTTTTGTTCATTATCTGGCTCGGCTCGGTGTTCATCTTCAGTTCTCTCTTCACAGTAGTTCAGTCAGTGTACTGTTTGAGTAAATGAATTACTCCGGGATATTGGTTTGTTTGAACTCAGAGGGAGTGTCAGCCACATTAAAAAAGTTAACAGCTTAAAATTTAATTTTGGTATGTTTTAGCTTGTAGGTTTCTTTGTTTCCGCAGTATTTCCCATTTTGATATTTTTAAGGTCAAACCGGTCTTGTCTGTGACTCATATAATGGAGGTCTATGGTCACCATCTCAAAGAGGAGTCCAAATTAAACAATTCCCCATCGTAAGTACACATTGATTAAACAGCTGAAGACGCGCCCTCACACCCTCAGATCAGTTGGGCGTGGTTGTGTACAAGAGGTAAAAACGATATAAATACTGTTTGTTTTCTTACACAAACAGCTCTTTTCGTGTCTTAGGTCATCAATGTGTACTTACGATGGGGAATTGTTTAATTTGGACTCCTCTGTGCATGCTCTTTGAGATGCTGACCATAGACCTCCATTATATCACCGACAAGAACGGTTTGAGAATTAGTGTATAAATCTCAACAATGGTGACATGCTTCATGCCACAAGGCATTCTGGGTGCCAAGTATGAGTTTTATATGACGTACCCAAAATACATTGCTGCGTGTCACCATAGTTGAAAGTTATACACTGAATCTTGATGTTTGTGTGACAAAGAATCTTTTATTTAAATTCTTGAAATTATATGCTTTATATTCACCTGGGTCTCAGGCTGATAACCCATTGAGTCACTTTAATAAATAATACAATGTTTTTGCCAGAAGAAAAATATTATAGCAGCTAAAAAACCACAGACAAGACAAGTGTCAAAATGCACAACTAAAGCCAACACTTACCACCATTATGGTGACATCAAATCAAACTATTACTTTGAAACAGACATCAACATCTAAAACTCTGCTTAAATCTTAATTAGTTAGGGGATAATGTTCTAATAATGTTACGAATAAACCTTTTTTTGAATGTTTTTAATAACGCAGTCATGTCACAAACCGTAAAATATTATTTTACTATTATTTTTCTTATTATTTCTACTAGGTAAAAGTAACAAAAATAAAAGTATAAAAAAATGTACATTACGTACAAAGAGGGGACATAACTTGCAAAGCACCCTTTATACATGTATATAACAATAATACAAATGAAAGTTTTAACAGAATAAATTAAAAGATGTACTGGTAAAAAAAAGTATGTCCGGACCAACATGGTGGCCGCGTCCTTAGTGGAGGAGACGTATTTCCGCTATTGAGTGGCGCTCCACTCGCCCCTGTGGAAGTGACGTAATTCAATTCAAGTTTATTTGTATAGCGCTTTTTGCAATACGAATCGTTACAAAGCAACTTTACAGAAAATTATGTTTCTACAATATTTAGTAGTAGCTTAAGGTGGTTACTGTCAGTTTATGCACGTTTGACAGGATTTTTAGAAAAAATTAATACAAGACGTAGTCAGCTAGTCAGCTATGAACATTATTAATATTATTAATTAATAATTGTTATATGATGCAGTCACACTTGTAGCAATATTTGTTAGTTCTGTTTGTTGATTCAGGGTTAGCATTATCTGAGGTCCTCTGAGGGTCAGCATCATCTCTTCTCAGGTGTTCTGGATCCAGAATGGAGCTTGTGTAAATCCTAGTTATCCCGTGGCAAAACATAGAAACAAAATAGAGACATCATTAGCATAGCTGCTGATCCAACAAACAAAAATTTGTTTAACCCAAGCCAATGAATAAAAATGCACATTTGATCAGATGCAACTACACTCACAAATTTAAGAGATACATTATTCGAATGCTTGGCGAAAGAGATGTGTTTTTAATCTAGATTTAAACAGAGAGAGTGTGTCTGAACCCCAAACATTATCAGGAAGGCTATTCCAGAGTTTGGGAGCCAAATGTGAGAAAGCTCTACCTCCTTTAGTGGACTTTGCTATCCTAGGAACTACCAAAAGTCCAGCGTTTTGTGACCTTAGGGTGCGTGATGGGTTGTAGCGTGATAGAAGGCTAGTTAGGTACGCAGGAGGTAAACCATTTAGGGCTTTATAGGTAAGTAATGATAATTTGTAACTGATACAGAACTTAATAGGTAGCCAGTGCAGAGACTGTAAAATTGGGGTAATATGATCATATTTTCTTGACCTGGTAAGGACTCTAGCTGCTGCATTTTGGACTACCTGTAGCTTGTTTATTGAAGAAGCAGGACAACCACCTAGAAGTGCATTACAATAGCCCAGTCTAGAGGTCATGAATGCATGAACTAGCTTTTCTGCATCAGAAACAGATAACATGTTTCGTAGCTTGGCAATGTTTCTAAGATGGAAGAATGCAGTTTTTGTAACATGGAAAATATGATTTTCAAAAGACAAATTGCTGTCTAATATAACACCCAGATTTCTGACTGTAGAGGAAGTAACAGTACATTCGTCTAGTTGCAGATTGTAATCTACAAGATTCTGTGTAGTGTTTTTTGGTCCAATAATTAATATCTCTGTCTTATGCAAATTTAATTGAAGAAAATTATTTGTCATCCAATCTTTTACATTTTTAACACACTCTGTTAGCTTAGATAATTGAGAAGTTTCATCTGGTCTCGTTGATATATATAGCTGAGTTTCATCAGCATAACAGTGGAAGCTAATTCCGTATTTTCTAATAATATTACCAAGGGGCAACATGTATATTGAAAATAGAAGGGGACCTAGGACGGATCCCAGTGGCACTCCATATTTTACTGATGATAAATGAGATGATAATTCTGCTGAAAGTGGGCCCCAGACCAACATGGAGCTCCACTCGCCCCTATGTCTGCAGCTAGACCCTCTTGGAACAATGGTGCACCCCATAGTCCAAAATATGTATAAATCTTTTTTTTTTTTTAACAACACATCTTTAATCGGTTTTCCAATAAATATTTTTAGTAAGGACATCATTTAAGTTATATTAGGCTGTACAAGTCTTAATACACAGGGATCCCTCAAATAATCACATGAAATGGCCCAAAACAATCAAACATATTGCATGAATTAATTATTTTTCTAAAAGAAACAAGACTGATTAATAAAGAATTTAATACAGCGTTGTATTAATATAATTGTGTTTTTCCTCTCCCTCTCTCGCTGCCATTTTGGTTTTTGTTTTCCAACACTCCTGTCCGGTAGGTGGCGGGAATACACCACTCAAGTTGTTCTGGCATTACACACAAAAAAAAGAGAAGAAGAATTCTACACTGGGCGACTCCTTTGTGCTGATATCGAAAGTAAAAATCGACAGGAATAATAAAAAAAAGAGACTTCAAAACGGTCATAAACAAAATATTAAGGTAAGTTTATTATCATCTGATACAAGTACGTATTATAGTAGATTTTTCTCATTCGCTTCTCTGTCGTGTGTTTAATCCGATCTGTAAACATTAACATCAGCAATAGAGTTGTGACGCATGTAACGTAGAAGTTGGTGAAGCTGCATAAATTCACCTTCAGGAATATAATGCTATAATATTCTCCTTTAAATTGGGATTAATTTACGGATTCTTTACAATTGGGAATATAGGCTACCAGATTAGGATATAAATATTGAAGCAGAAAACACTTATGTAACGTTAGGCCGCGGACATACGCAGATCAGTGAGTGAGAGTTTGATCCTGACATACAGTAATCCGTGCTGGAAATGATTCTGAATCCACACGAATAATATAGTCATCTAACAGCAGTTAAGATAGTTTGCGGTTTGATATTCAGATTTTTGTTGTCTATGAATACACAGTGCGCTCTCAAAGGCTGGGCATACACTGACTGTGCGTTTTCATCAAGCTTACCAACTCACACTGTAAGAGCAGATCTCATGCGATGTAAAGTCAAAGCTTATGATTCATGTACTCACTCTATACTTGTGTGAAATACTCCAAATGAGCAGACGATGACACCGTGTATATGGACGATAGCCATATATATATATATATATATATATATATATATATATATATATATATATATATATATATATATATATATAATTATACAACAACAAACATCAGGTGACATCGAGATGATTTGTCATTTCCAATTAATGTATTAAATTATTACAATTAATAATATTATTATTATTATTATTATGGTACTTTTATTATTATATTTATTGGTCTACTACAATTCTTGTCCAGCCTAGATATATCCCAGCCGGCATTTCAACATTGATTCAACGTTGAAACAACGTCAGGTACCATGGTTGAAACAACGTTGAATAACCTTTCGATTTTGCAAATTGGATCAACGTTGAAATCACGACGTGGATTCACCGTTGAAATCACGACGTGGATTCACCGTTGAAATCGCGACGGGGTTTCACCGTCTTACCTGCATTACGGGTGAATTAGGGTCGTGCTGCACACCTGGGATGAAAGCTGAATGAGGTGTTGATTTTGAAAAGTTAATCAGCGTTGATAACACGACGTTGTTTCCCCGTCGTACCTTGCACCGTGTATAAATACACCTAGATCCTAGTTGGCATTTAGATCAACATGGTACATGCAAGGCTAAAAATCTAATGACTGGCAGCAATGGCTTTACAAACAACTTCAATAAACTACCACATGCTCAAAATTGTCAAACAGCAGTTTAATTTTGGAAACATACTGTATAAAACAGATGAAAATAATCCCACACTTTATTATGCAGAGTATGCATGGAGGTAGTAGAACAATCCAAATACAATAATATTTAAAGGTTTTTGTGAAATAATTTGGCACATAAATGCATATTTTTTTGCAGCACTTGCAAACCCTTGTACCTTTATGACTGAAACCAGTGGATCTTTTTATTTTGGTGGAAACCTACAGTTTCTGTCAAAAACATGTTTTAGTAATGTGTCTCATTACAAGAGTTGTGTACATTTGTGCAGTGAAAATGTGTTGCACAGTTAGAAAAGGGAACCTTCAACCAGTTGATTTCTAATGGGAACCCCCCCGGACTGTGCCGTCTTTACCGTGGGGAATGCAGAATGAGATTTCTACCGCAGGGCACTCTAAAATGTTAGCACCAGCAGCCTTAGTGTATACAGTGTGGTTGTGCTTCGGGTGATCCTTGAAAGTGTCCCAGCGCTAGGTCCATTCTGAACCCATCCCCTCCACTCTCTCCCACTTGTGCACTTTCTGTACCGTCCTGTATAAACATTTACATTTAATCATTTAACAGACGATTTTATCCAAAGTGACTTACAAATGAGAACAACAGAAGCAGTCAGGTGTACAAGCGAACAACAACAGTAAACAAGTGCCATGACAAGTCTCAGTTAGTCTAGTACAGAACACATAGCCAGGTTTTTTTTTTTTTTTTATATATATATATATATATATATATATATATATATATATATATATAAAAGACAAGAAAAGAAGGAAAAGTGCTAGCATTAGTTGGTTAAGTTCTGGTGAAAAAGATGAGTCTTAAGATGTTTCTTGAAAATGAGTAAAGACTCAGCAGTTCGGATTGAGATTGGGAGGTCATTCCACCAGCTGGACACAGTCCAGGAAAAGGTCCTTGAGAGTGACTTCGAACCTCTTTGGGATGGCACCACAAGGCGTCGTTCACTTGCAGAGTGCAAACTTCTGGAGGGCACATAAGATTTAACCAGTGAGTTTAGGTATGTGAAGTGAAGTGACATTCAGCCAAGTATGGTGACTCATACTCAGAATTTGTGCTCTGCATTTAACCCATCCGAAATGCGCACACACAGAGCAGTGAACACACACACACACACTGTGAGCACACACCCGGAGCAGTGGGCAGCCATTTATGCAGTTGGGGGTTCGATGCCTTGCTCAAGGGCACCTAAGTCATGGTATTGAAAGTGGAGAGAGAGCTGTTCGTGCACTACCCCCACCCACAATTCTGTCCGGCCCTTCGATTGGGAGTCCAACCCTCTAACCATTAGGCAACGACTTCCCCTGCATGTTCACAATGTTTGACAATAACTTTGATATTGTGAAATATATTTAACTGAAAACTGAATGCAAAATAAATCACACAATATTTTCACTTTACAGTTCAGTAATAGTGAGGTTGGAAACAAAGTGGACAACACTATTCATTAAACACTTATTTAATGTATTCAGATGAAAATGTACAATATTAACAAATTATTCACAAGCAATGTTTTCAGAGCCCCCAGTTACACTGTTTTAATCAGAACACTAGCAATACAGTGTAGTAAAACAAATAACATCTAATTCAGTAAATTTTTAATAAACTAAGTACAATCAAAACCTATCACAAAAGGTCAAAGCATCTCTAGCAGAAGTGACAGTGCAATGTAGCAGATGAACAATTTCTTACCAATGTTTCAAGAACAAGCTGGATCCTCAATGACTCTACAAGGGGAAAGAAGAAATGGTTTACTGAAAAGTTCTTAAAAAGCAGGATTTCATATTATACCATTTCTTTAAACCACTGGTTCTCAAACTTTTTATACCAAGTACCACTTCAGAAAATATTTGTTATTAAATATTAAGTTGCACCATAATGACCAACATTACATTTCAGCAGCAAAGTAGACCAAACTATTCAGCTACAGGTCTACAGTTAAAAAATGAGGCAGTTTTATTCTAATAAGAATATTAATTGTTGTCAGACACTTTACCATGGTAAATACAGTTTGAACATTAACACTACAATTGTGCTTACATACACAGGTAAATGAAAATAAAAAGTTTAAATTAAAATGTAATTTTAAATGTAATTATGTAACAAAAGTTACAAAACTGTACTGTACTTTAACTGTAACATACTTAAATGTGCAAACAAAAAAAAACTTACTCAAAGATTAAGTTAAAATATATTAACATTAATTATTTTAATTTAGTGATTCACCTGCAACAACTAGAGGGGGCCTGACACTTTGAGAACCATGGCTTTAAACAATCCTTTTTTTTTTTCATTTTCATTAATTCATTAAAATTATATTATTTAAATACCGACATTTGCACTTATATGTTGCAGAAAACACTTTGAAACTATTATAAGAATACAAACATATATAACACACCTAATGCATGGGATTCATATCAGGAAAATATGGGAAAATCTCTAAAAGACAGACATTAACACATAACTCACCAGCAACACATTAGGTGAGCATCTAACTTGATCAGCTGTGATAAAGCAATGCAAAAATAGACACACTGGTATTTATTTATCTGCAGGTTACATGTCCTTTAAGCTACCCATTTGTAAACTCTGGTAATACTTTACTATTTTCAAAAGATAATAAAGATAAAGTTAGCGATTTTCTTACCTCATTTTGACAGGATGTTTACAGGACCTCGCAGAACACCTGACCTTTCTTGTGTTCACAGTTTTTGTTCTCCATTGACATGTCACGACTCAAATTTGCTCAAAATAAATAAAAAATGTACAGGCAAATATGAAATAATTTGGGACCGACCGAGCAGTCAGTTATAACGAGCAGCAGCTCACAGTTAGCCGCCTCACTCACAGAAAGACGACAACAACGGTCATATTTTTAAATGTAGAAAAGCGCGAACCGATTCATTGTCCAGTTTCCTGAATGACAGCCAGATTAACCAATCATGATAGAAGAAATAAAATAAAACTACCAATGGGAGTTGTTTCAGTGTGATAAAGCAGCGAAATGTATAGTTTTATTGTTGTTAATGATGATAATATTTGACATATACCTTTAGATTTTAGAATAGGTATCATGACTAAAATATTTTTAAATGCTATTAAAATAATAATTAATTTAAATAATTTAATATAAATAATTGAAAAGCTTGTTAACCTTTTTCTACCATTTAGCATTAAACATTTTTAACGTTGTTTCATTAAAACAACTGACCTTATTTCAACCATATTTCAATGTTGAAAGTTGGTCATGTGCTGGAAGTTTTTCAACAGTTCATCTATTAACGTTGAATCAACGTTGTTTCAATGTTGAAACCACAACTGACCTTATTTCAACCATATTTCAACATTGAAAGTTGGTCATGTGCTGGATGTTTTTCAACCATTCAGCTTTAAACGTTGAATCAACGTTGTTTCAACGTTGAAACCACAACTGACCTTATTTCAACCGTATTTCAACGTTGAAGGTCGGTCATGTGCCGGCTGGGATGCGACATATCACGGTAATGAATATGCACGATATTGTTATCGTGGGCACTTCTTAATACCGTGAATAATTATATATTACAAATTATTCAGAATTTCGAATGCATTAAGAATACTATTCCCTTCAACTGGTCAAAATGCACTACACCGCTGTATGCTGCTTGAAAGAGTGTGTGCTCTCAGATGTAAACAATAGGGGTGGGAATCTATGGGTATCTCACAATTAGTTCATGATTAACAATGTATTGATGCTCACAATGATGTCATAAATCTGTTAGTTGTGGGAATCTTAGGCACTTCACGATTCGATCCGATTCCGATTAAGGATGTCACGATCTGATTCCAAAACGATTCTTGATCAAAATTTTTTCCCCAATTAATTCTTCTGCTGTGCAAATAAATTTTTACAACTTTACATCTTAAACAAAATTGCAGTTATATGTTTTTTTTTTTTAATAGTTGGAATCTTTTGTATGTCTGTACTGCCATATTAAAAACAGGAGTATGATTCTTCACAGGTTTCACAATTAAATTAAATTACGATTATCGTTATCAACTCAATATCACGATCAGTCACATTCTTAGTTTTCAATATTGCTGCACATGGCTACATTTTCATATACATTTTATATCAAATTTATTTTGTGCAAAATTAACTTTTATTTATTTTTTATACAAGCACAGCAGGCTGTTTTTAATAACAATTACTTATTTAAAATAAGTGTTCTTTAAGTGTCTGAAATTGTACAGACAATCATTGAGGATTTTTATTTTTTATTTTTCCTCAGCATTAAAGACCGTTTGATTATTATTGATGAAATCATAGACGGTGGCAGTTTTAACAGGCTGCATTCACCATTGCACATGTAGCACCCGTACAACCACTCTGTGAGTTACTTACATGAGAATGGGGGTGCTCGGGTTCGGTGTAGTTCAGGTGGATACCATGAAGGTGCACCTAATAAGTGTCTAATGAGTTATAAAACCTTTTGACAATAAAATATTAAAAAATAATGAGATCCAGAGATGGTTTTTAGTTTAGCAAAAATAGGGTAACGCTCTTGTTTAATGAAATAAAATAATTTGGTAAACAGAATATAAAAGCTTTCCCCACAATTCAATATTAACGAATATACAAAAATAAATAACCAAAATATTCCCCAAACACTTAAATAATAACCTTTTAAAATTTAGCTTGAAACCCCAATAGTTTCAATCACACTTGTTACACCTGAATAAGTGGTTCAAAAGTCCCCTCCCCTTAGCTCTTTACTAACAATCTTAAATACACAGAGAACTTTACAATAACAAAAAAAAAAAAAAAAAAAACATGCCAAGTGTCCTGAAACAAGTCTTAGCAAATGCAATGGTGGGCCCACTCACACACACATTGTTCCAGTTTACTCACGGTAACATTTTGAACGAAGAAAAAACGTTGCAGGCCTGTTTTGGTCTTGCAAAACATTGAGTACTCTGAATGGACACTTGCAAAAAATTGAGAGCGTTGAAAGACTTTGGTCCGGATGATCAGGTGCGGTGCGATTAAATGACAGTTTCGCACAGCATACGCCCACCGTGGCTAACTATCTCGGCTTTCTCCGTTCACGGCTTCCGCTCCTTCTCTCCCGCTCCGTCAGACGGGTCTCCGGCTTCCTTTCTCACTCAATCTCACGGCTCACGAACATCCCGAGTCCGCGGCCCTTTTCTCTGCATCTCCCGCTCAGATTAATCCGCTTTACTCGCACTTTCTAGCGTTTTTTTTTTCTTCTCAACGTGCCCGCGTTCCGCGCTCCACACGAGTCCAGCGGAAAGAGAGGTCTCACCGGGTCACGTGTATATACGGTTTTTTTTAATACCTGCAGCCAAACACTATTGACTATACAGCGTGAATACCCATAAAAATAGTAAAAATAAAGTAATAAAAGGCTAACTGCATAAAACCTTTGGAAATATTATTCAGCTAAATTATATAAAATGTAAACTTTTGTTTTAATTACTGTCATGAAATAAAATTACCAAATATTTATATCCTTTTAATTATGTAAAATGAATTGATATTTTCCTTATTTAGAAGTCAGATGTACCCTATTTTTTTTTTTTTAAAGTAAATAAACATTTACTTTTTTAATAGTCATGTGACTCGTTTTTGAGAGTAAGAGAGATTAATCAAAACCCTCCCTGTCCCCATTACACTATATACCCAAGTTTACCACTGGGCTACACCCTCCCGCTTCTAGACAGTTTTGATGCCCTCATCAAAATAAACCTTAGAGGACTCTAATAGTCTTAAAGTCAAGGGTAGAGGCCAGAGTAGAACAAGTTAAACACAACGCCATGGGGTGGCACCAGAGAGTTTGACATTGACTGCTTCTGGAGTCTCCGTAGAGTCCACTTCCAACCAACACTCCATGGCTTAGGACTGTCACAGGGTAATCACGGGGCTTGCCAAGTTCATCGTAGCTCAGCTTGACCACTGGACGGGTGACTCTTTTGGGATGCTCAGCTTGTTCAATCCCAGCGTTAGTGTCCGGACAGGGGTTGATGGCTCCTCCCTCTTCTAGAACGTTGACTTCTGGATCAGCGTTGAGAGGCAGGTTTGGAAGATCACAGAACACTGGCTTTATCTCAGCAAGGTCTTGAGCTTGTCTTTCAGGCTCGGTGACGATTGGCCTTGATTGCTTTGTGGACAGTTCTGGACATGTCAACAACTTATCCCAGTCTAACTCAACGGGGCTTTGCGGGCATACTCCGTTGTACTCTAATTCTGAGGACACGTCTTCATCATGGTAGTTTGTCTGTACCAATTATTTTGTCTTTTGCTGAAATGCTCTAGTCACAGGTCTTTGTTGTGGCCCCACTTCCCTTTCATCAACAGGGATTCTCACAAGATAACCAATGGATAACAGGGGATTACGATGAATAGTCTTTTCTTCTCCCATGCATTTCCCTGGCTTGATCTTGTAGACAGGTAAGTTAGGTAGCTTCTCCATAACAATATATGGTGAGGATCGCCACTTGCATTTCAATTTTTGCTTGCCTGTGACCCCAAAGTTTCTCAGCAGCACCCTGTCGCCTTTGTCAAGGACTTGTTCTTTGACGTGCCTGTCGTGCGCTTTTTTGTTTCTTTGGTGGTTCTTGTCTGATGATTCTGTTGCAAGACTGTAAGCCCTTTCGAGATCTTTCTTGAGCTTAATAACATACTGATGATAGGATTTTGTCCTTATGTCGTCCTCAGTCACGCCAAAGCAGATGTCTACCAGTAAGCGAGCTTCTCAGCCGAACATAAGCAGGTAAGGCGAATAACCAGTTGCATCATTTTGAGAACAGTTGTAGGCATGGACCAACTGATTGATCTTTTAACTCACAGTTAACACACAGTGAGCAACGTCTTAGCAACAGTGGCTGCCTTCTGGTCTTTGGCTGGAAAAGCTTGGGCGTATCTAGTAAAGTGGTCTGTCACTACAAGGATTTTGGCGAAACCTTGAGAGTCGGGCTCAAGTGACAGAAAATCTATACAGACAAGGTCTAGAGGGCCTTGGCTGCTGATCTGTTTTAAGGGAGCATGTTTCTGGGGAAGGGCTTTGCAAGTGATGCATCTGCCGCAGTTCTTGATGTACTGCTCAACCTCAACTCCCATTTTCGCCCAATAGAACCGATTTCTGATAAGTTCGATGGTCTTGTCCATGACCAAGTGACCGGACTCATCATGCAGAGATTTCAGGACCATCGGGACATACTCTCTGGGCAGTACCAGCTGCTTTACCTCAGATCCATTTTTCTCAACCTTCCTGTAGAGCAGATTGTTTTGGATGAACAGTTTGCTTGCTTCTTTGTGCAACAGGACAGAAGTTGGATTGTCAGGGCTGTTGAATGATGGACCACCATGGAGTGACTGTTTGACTGGAGTGATAGTAGAGTCCTCATCTTGAGCGGTTACCAGGTCTTTGTGACTGAGCTGACTCAGAGAACCGAGATCCAACCGAACTGGGGAGACAAAACACTCTGGTATACCATCTGGTGACACCCTGAGTGACGGAATAGTTGTGGGCTCTGTCAGAGTTTCAGGGCACTTGATCTGTTTACACAGAGCTTGAACGCTTTCAGTCGGTATTGTTTGCCAGACTTCTTCTGTGGTTGGAAGAGGGTTGTGTGACAGGGCATCGGCATCGATGTTGCTGCTGCTAGGCCTGTACTGCAATGTGAAATTGTATGTGGCGAGTGCTGAGAGCCAGCGGTGACCTGTCGCGTAGAGTTTGGCAGTTGTGAGGATATAAGTTAGGGGGTTGTTATCAGTTATCATGGTAAACTGTGCGCCATACAAGTAGTCGTGGAACTTGTCCACCACTGCTCACTTAAGTGCCAAAAACTCGAGCTGGTGAACTGGATAGTTTTTTTCAGAGGCACTCAGTTTGCGGCTTGCGAAAGCAACAGATCTCAAGCCCTCGGGTACTCTTGGATGAGGACAGCGCCAAACCCATGAAAACTGGCATCAAGGTGAAGTATGTAAGGCTTGGTGGGGTCAGAGAATGCCAGCAGAGGTGCGCTTGTGAGGCAATGGATGATCTTTTGGAATGCCTCTGAACATGACTGGTCCCATCGGTCACCAAAAGGCTCACTGACTTTGTAGTAGGACTTGTCTGATGAAGAGGTACACTTTTGCTTCTTTTGGGTGGGAGGATACCCTTTGCACAGCTCTGTAAGTGGTCGGACAATGATGGAGTATTTTTTTATAAACCTGTGGTAGTAGCCGCTAGTGGTGGGAGAAAAGCTTGATGCATCGATGCATCGCGATTCGTTATCTAACGATCCAGAATCAATTCTCAAAAATTCAGAATCGATTCTGTGTTCAATTCAAATGCGAGCGCTGTCAAGACTCACGTGAACAAACAAAAAAGACGGTGATGGACGACCGTTCATATGCTGGTGAATTAGCTTTGTTTAAGATAAAATGGACAAACTAC
Organism: Carassius auratus; assembly: GCF_003368295.1. Lineage (NCBI taxonomy): Eukaryota > Metazoa > Chordata > Actinopteri > Cypriniformes > Cyprinidae > Carassius > Carassius auratus. The sequence continues at coordinate 29,263,697 of NC_039250.1, forward strand.
GACCTGCACCATCTCATTTAAAATCGGTTGTGTGGCAACATTTTGGATTTTCTGAAGACACCGAAGGTGTCGTTGATAAAAGCCATACTGTGTGCAAAGTCTGTAGCGCCAAATTCAAATATTTCGGCAACACGACTAACATGAAGAAACATTACGCGGTTCCACTTCCACTCCTCCAATCACGAACACTCCCGGTTACATTCAAAGGACCCTGGATCAAGTAGCAAAGCTTCCACGAATTCTGAAAAGGCAAGACGAATTACCCGATCAGTGGCGGGTTTTATTGCCAAAGATCTGCGCCCGTACTCCGTTGTGGAAAACCATGGATTTCGCACGATGTTACAGGTACTTGAGCCACGATACACTTTGCCCTCACGTCGTTATTTTAGTGAGACGGCTGTCCCCGCACTCTACAGTGAGTGTAAAGATCACATCTTAGAATCCCTAATTTTCCCTGTCATACAAATTGAGAACTGTTTATTCTTAATGATTGTTCATTGCAATTATGGCTTACCATTCATTCAGAGTTTGTTAATCCTGAAAATAACTTTGTTAATAAATTAAAAGTATTGAAAAAGAAATATTAATAATCATTTTTAATTTGGCAATACTGTCAAACAGATATTCTAACTATATACAAAAAGCATAGTAACTCCAATTTTGGTTAAAATAAAAAGTTTCAAGTATTTTTTGCACAGCAGAATAATTAATTAAGAATCGTTTTGGGAATCGGATCGTTCCTCCCAGAATCGGAATCGGATCGAATCGTTAAGTGCCTTAAGATTCCCACCTCTAGTAGCCGCAGAACCCCAGGAATGACTGCAGAGAAGGAAGGTCGGTTGGCTGCTTCCACCGCGTCACTGCTTCCACTTTGTCTGGGTCTGTGGCAATACCGTGCTCAGAGACAATATGGCCGACATAGGTGACTTGTGAGCGACAGAACTGGCACTTGTCGAGGGACAACTTAAGTCCTGCTTCTTCAAGACAAGGGATGACTTTTAGGAGTCTTTGATCATGCTCCCCCAGAGTCCTGCCGAAAACAATGAGGTCATCCAGATAGACTATGACTTCAAGCATCCCAGTGGACAGATAAAAGCGGTTTTCTCTTTGTCCTCATGAGCCATTGGGATTTGATAGTAGCCACTGCGCAGATCCAGCACTGAAAACCACTTACTGCTGGACAAGCAATCGAGAGCGTCGTCAATACGTGGTACAGTGTACTGATCTTGCATAGTTCTCCGGTTCAGGGTGCGGTAGTCGATGCACATACGAAGTTGACCATTCTTTTAACGTGCAAGGACAATCAGTGAAGCATATGGTCTTCTTGATTCTTTTATGATCCCAGCCGCCAACAAACCTTGCAGATGACGCATAAGATCATCCAAATCAGCAGGGGCAATACGTCGAGATCTCTCTCTGAAGGGAGTGTTATCCTTCAAGCGGATGTGATGTTCTACCCCTTTAACCAAACCAACATCCCACTCTTCTATAGAGAACACACAGGAGTGTTTGGCAAGTTTTTGACTCAGCCTCTCTTTCCACTCGTTGCTGATGGGTGACTCACTGAAGTCAAACAAAGAAGGATCCATAACTGGAACAGATTCGGCTTTAGGGGTTTGGTGCATCTGTCACAATGTCAGCGATGTGAAGGTGAGCGATCACTGTGCCCATTGAAATGGCAGTTTGCTTTAGAGACTCATTACGCAGGAGCACCAGGAAGTTGTTTGGATCTAGCATCTTGGAGAACAACACAGTTGGCTGGACAAGTACACTTGGAGGAAGAGCAGGTGAGTGAGCTCGTTCAATTATGAGTTTGCTGTCTCCGATGTCTTGTTTCTCTGTAACTTTGCAGATAGCAAAGTATTCAGTGCCAGGAGGGATGCTGAGAGGACCCTGCCCAGACCACTTTACTTCAGCCACAGGCAAGTCTTTGTAGCCTTTTATGGACATCCCTCCAGAGGCGGGTAAATGTTTTGTCTCTTGAACTTGGATTTTGACAGAGTTGACATTCTCCAGGTCATCTTTCTTTTTATGCTGTGACTTGAAAGGCTGAACCCCCCTGACGTTTGTGCCGATCAGGACAGGTATAATCTCGGAGCAACGTGGATCAGTGCACACCAGGGCCAGAAAGGGAACAGACTTGACTTTGTTGGACTTAGATTTTTGTGGCAGCTCCAACTCAACCTGGATGTAAACTTTGTATGGGTAACTGCTCTCTGACTCACTAAGGCCCCATATGGCTAGACTGGACACAGAGTTTAACTGGATGTGTGACAGGTGTTTGTCATACCAGCTGTCAAAGATGATGGTAACTTGAGATCCACTGTCCATCAGCGCGGTGCAGGGGTTGCCATTGATCCTGACCTGAGCAGTGGAGGGCGGTCCCACGAGTCCCTCGGGCAAACTGTTGGTCTGTACATTTACCGAGCTTCTCTTGACACTTGCATTTGTGGTCTTGGTTCTTGCTTCATTATCAGATTTGCTGTTCTGCTTGGACATTAGTAAACAACAGACTGCTCACCCAGAGGCTGCTTTTATTGTCGCGGGTGATTTTAATCACTGCAAATTAAAGATAGTGCTCCCCAAATTCCACCAGCATGTTTCCTGCCACACCAGAGGAGACAAAACTTTGGATCATGTACGTATACACAAACATTAATGGAGCTTACATCGCGACCCCCCTCCCCCACCTCGGACAGTCTGATCACCTTTCTTTGTTTCCCAGCCCTAAGTATTCACCCCTCATCAATCGTGTGAAGCCATCAGTGAGGACCATCAAAGTGTGGCCAACTGGAGCAGACTTTTTACTTCAGGACAGGTTTCAACACACTGACTGGAATATGTTTGCTTCTTAGGCTGCCTGTGGCTCTCACACGGACATTGACATTGATATCTACACCTCCTCTGTACTGGATCACATCAACACCACCATTGACAGTGTAACAACAGAAAAACAGATAACAACATACCCTAATCAGAAGCCATGGATGAACAAGGAGGTGCGACTTCTGCTGAAAGCCCGCAACACTGCCTTCAGGTCAGATGATGCTCAGGCCTACAGTAAATCCAGGGCTAACCTGAAAAGGGGCATCAAAAAGGCCAAGTACTGCTACAAGCTGAAGGTAGAGGATCATTTTTCTAACTCTGACCCCCGACGCATGTGGCAGGGCATCCAGGTCATCAGTGACTACAAGTCAAGCAACTCCACTCCAACGGTCACGGACGTCTTCTTCCTGAATGAGCTAAATGACTTTTATGCTCTCTTCAACAGCGATAGCAAGGAGACGGCCACCAAAATCTCACCCTCAGCAGACCACCAACCCCTTAAACTCACCTCCACAGATTTCCACACTGCACTGAGCCGGATCAACGCACGCAAGGCTGCTGGCCCAGATGGCATTCCTGGATGTGTGCTTAGGGCATGTGCTGAGCAGCTTGCAGGGGTCTTCACAGACATTTTCAACCTGTCCCTCACCCAAGCAATTGTGCCAACATGTTTTAAGTCCACATCCATTGCGCCAGTACCAAAAAACTCCTCCCCAATGTGCCTGAATGACTATCGCCCCGTAGCACTCACACCCATCATTATGAAGTGCTTCAAGCAACTGGTCCTAGCACACCTCAAAGACTGCCTCCCACCCACACTGGACCCACACCAATTTGCCTACCGCAGAAATAGGAGCGCAGAGGATGCAGTATGCACAGTGCTGCACTCTGCACTCAAACACTTGGACAATAGCAACACATATGTTAGGATGTTGTTTGTTGACTTCAGTTCAGCATTTAACACCGTCATTCCCTCCAAGCTGACCACAAAACTTGGAGACCTGGACATTAACACCCCCCTCTGCAACTGGATTATGGACTTTCTGACCAACAGGCCTCAGCATGTTAGGTCAGGCCACAACCACTCCACCACCATCACACTTAACACCGGCGTACCACAGGGCTGTGTGTGAGCCCATTCCTTTACTCCCTCTACACCCACAACTGCAAGCCTGTGCATGGATCCAACTCCATCATTAAGTTTGCAGATGACACCACGGTGATTGGCCTCATCAGTAACTACAATGAGACTGCCTACAGGGAAGAGGTACAGCAACTAAGACAAAGGAGCTCATTGTGGACTTCAGGAAGAAAAAAGGAGGCACGCATGACCCCATCCACATTAACAGTATGGTTGTTGAACGTGTCTCCAGCTTCAAGTTCCTGGGATTCACCATATCGGAGGAACTGTCCTGGACCACAAACACCTCCAGCCTGGTCAAGAAGGCTCACCAGCGCCTCCTCTTCCTCGGGACACTGAAGAAGAACCAGCTGTCTTCAGCCATCCTGGTGAACTTCTACCGGTGTGCGATCGAGAGCATCCTGACCAGTTGCATCACAGTCTGGTATGGAAACTGCTCAGTGGCTGACCGGAAAGCACTGCAGAGGGTGGTGAAAACTGCCCAGCGAATCACAGGGACACCACTTCCTGCTATTGAGGACATCCAGAGGAAACGCTGTCTACGTCAAGCTCGCAGCATTCTTATGGACTCCTCTCACCCTGACCATAGACTGTTTAACCTCCTGTCCTCTGGGAGGCGCTTCAGGAGCCTCCGGACAAGAACCACAAGATTCAGGAACAGCTTTTTCCCTACAGCTGTCTCCTTACTGAACTCTGCCCTCTGACACCACCACACACACAGACTCCTCCCCCACATCACCACTGCGTCTGACTGATTTATTTATTTATTTACAACAAGCAAAAAACAGTAAACTTGTTATTACTTGCACTACTGTCTGTTCATCCAGAAACACAGAGTAATCCATTTGCACACTGTAATATTTTCTATGCACTGTACTGTCCATTGCACTAGTGTAAATTATGTTCATATGTTCATAGTTCTGCCTATAGTGTACATACACTTTTACATAATCCATCTGTATAGTATGTTCATAGTACACCTACCTGTATATCATGCTTATAGTATTTAAAATCTGTAAATGATGTCCATAATACTTATCTGTACAGTTATTGTACATATTATAGACCTTGTATATTCTGTACTTACTGCTTCTGGTTAGATGCCAAATGCATTTCATTGCCTTGTACCTTACATGTGCAGTGACAATAAAGTTGAATCTAATCTAATCTAATCTTTCTCTGAGCTTGCAGCAGTTTCTGAATAACTTTGGGATAGTTCTCGGGAGAGGCACATTTGTTGGCAAAATGCCCGTCTTCACCGCAGCTATAAAAAATCACTTGGGTCTCTGGCTGTAGAAGGTCTTGGCTGCCAGGGTCGTGACTGGGTCTCTTGTGGGCAGGTCTCAGTAGCAGAACTATACTTAGGCTTGATTCACATGACAGAGACTTGCTTTCAGAGTTTGACAACTTCTTTCTTTAAAGCTTGAACGTTCTTGTCTTCTGAGTTCTCTGCCGCCGGAGTGACTGAAAGCAGTGTGCTCGTCGAAAGGTGACTTGACATGGTGGTGGGGGCAGAGAGTTCACTTACTTGTGCTCTGAGTTGGTGTATTTCGGCTTTCAAATCTTTTAACTCTGTGTCAGAGGTCACAGTAGCACTTTTGGCGTAGACAGCTTTGGGTGGATGGAGAATGAAACTTCATGCTCCTCCTCCAGGCGTATCTCATTCAGCAGCTCGAGAAAAGTGGGAGGACTGTCTCTGCGGTTTCTTAATCTGAGATTTAGTATCATAATGTCAGACCTGATGGCCCCTTTAATGAGTTGGTCAAGACGTGCTTTGTCTGCCGCCGATGACTGGAGTCCACCCTTTTGGACAACTTTATTTGGGACTCTCTCAAGGCGTCTCTGGAACTCAGAGAGTTTCTCGTTGGGATGTTGACACAACATTCTGAAGGCAAAGTAAAGTTCTTCACCGCTCTCGGGGTTGCCAAAGGTGGTCTCGAGGATGTCAATGTAGTCCATAGAGGATGCAGATGGGTTTTTGAAACGGACAGCTTGGAGGATTTCGAGTGCAGGACCCTTTACACTTTCCATTATTCTCATTTTCTTTTCTCTTTCAGGGCGATCATATTCTTCAATCATATGTCTGGCTTGTTCAACCCAGTTTTCCAACTGTTCTTCTCCTGGGGGTGTGGGCATGACCCCTGAGAAAGTGTGCAGTCTTCTGTAAAGATTGTTGTCACCATGTGTGTGCTTGCTTGTCATTTGCAGGACATCACAAACTGCTCGAATGATAGCTTCAGGAGTGGACGCTAGAAGTGGGGAGAAAAAAATGGAATCTGGCAGTGGCACATTGTGACCATCACCGGCTGCCTGAGCTTGGGGTTCTTCCTCCTGCTCAGAAGGTCCAAAGATTCTCCAAGTAATAGCAAACCACTCAGGAACAACATCAAGAGGAATGGCCTTTTTATTCACCTTCTCCCTGCACTCACATAGCACAGTTAAACTTTGAGACTGAGGGTCATACATTCTTCCTCTCACCTTGACTCTCCTGAGTTCTTTAACAGTCTGCAGCGTTTCTTCAATGAACCCAACTTCAGTTTCCGGAGGTACATCTTTAACCAGCAAGGCTTTCACCGGGTCTATGCCTTCTCCAAAACACCAGTTCTTCAACTGAGCCATCCCTACGGGTTGTGCACGTACAGTGATCACTTGTAAGAACTGAATTTGGTAGGTTTTGGTTGTATTTTAACACAGATAAAGCTTAATCTGTGTTTTCTTGACTTAGGATGCTTAGTAAAACTCTAGTCTGGCAGTTTTAGAGTTTTCACAATAGGTAATCTTTAATGTGGTTATACATGTAGGTTAACTACTGTTTTGGTTCTAAACTAGGCCTACTTTTTAAACAAACTATTTAAATCTCTGGGTCAAACTAAGGTTAGAGCTGCTAAAACTACTTATGAACTAAATTAATCCCAGCGGTGCCTCCATTTTATGTAGCACCCGTACAACCACTCTGTGAGTTATTTACATGAGAATGGGGGTGCTCGTGTTCGGTGTAGTTCAGGTGGATACCATGAAGGTGCACCTAATAAGTGTCTAATGAGTTATAAAACCTTTTGACAATAAAATATTAAAAAATAATGAGACCCAGAGATGGTTTTTAGTTTAGCAAAAATAGGGTAACGCTCTTGTTTAATTAAATAAAATAATTTGGCAAACAGAATATAAAAGCTTTCCCCACAATTCAATATTAACGAATATACAAAAATATATAACCAAAATATTCCCCAAACACTTAAATAATAACCTTTTAAAATTTAGCTTGAAACCCCAATAGTTTCAATCACACTTGTTACACCTGAATAAGTTGTTCAAAAGTCCCCTCCCCTTAGCTCTTTCCTAACAATCTGTAATACACAGAGAACTTTACAATAACAAAAAAAAAAAAAACACGCCAAGTGTCCTGAAACAAGTCTTAGCAAATGCAATGGTGGCCCCACTCACACACACATTGTTCCAGTTTACTCACGATAACGAAGAAAAAACGTTGCAGGCCTGTTTTGGTCTTGCAAAACATTGAGTACGCTGAATGGACACTTGCAAAAAATTGAGATCGTTGAAAGACTTTGGTCCGGATGATCAGGTGCGGTGCGATTAAACGACAGTTTCGCACAGCATACGCCCACTGTGGCTAACTATCTCGGCTTTCTCCGTTCACGGCTTCTGCTCCTTCTCTCCCACTCCGTCAGACGGGTCTCCGGCTTCGTTTCTCACTCAGTCTCACGGCTCACGAACATCCCGAGTCCGCGGTCCTCTTCTCTGCGTCTCCCGCTCAGATTAATCCGCTTTACTCGCACTTTCTAGTGGGTTTTTTTCTTCTCAACGTGCCCGCGTTCCACGCTCCACACGAGTCCAGCGGAAAGAGAGAAAACAACTCCCAGCCCTTTCTCACATGTCTCACCAGGTCACGTGTATATACGTTTTTTTTTTAATACCTGCAGCCAAACACTATTGACTATACAGCGTGAATACCCAAATGACCAATAAAAATAGTCACATAAAAACAGTATAAAATAAAGTAATAAAAGGCTAACTGCATAAAACCTTTGGAAATATTATTCAGCTAAATTATATAAAATTTTAACTTTAGTTTTAATTACTGTCGTGAAATAAAATTACCAAATATTTATATCCTTTTAATTATGTAAAATGAACTGATATTTCCTTATTTAGAAGTCAGATGTACCCTATTATTTTTTTAAAGTAAATAAACGTTTACTTTTTTAATAGTCATGTGACTCGTTTTTGAGAGTAAGAGAGATTAATCATAACCCTCCCTGTCCCCATTACAGGTTATTTCCTTCTTTGAAAACATAACTGACTGTGTGTACATCAGTTTCATATAAAATGATTGGAAATGCAAGTGCATTTAACCGTAGCCACAATTGAGCTTCAGGACAACAAACACAGAGCACATGTTATGGTCTGTCAGTGCGTGAGCTTCGTGCATCTAATAGTGCTGCATTGCAAACGGCAGAAATGAAAGCATATCTAAAGTAAAACATGGTGGGTGGAAGCACAGACTGTCAAACAATGTGCATGTGTCTCAAAGCGCAAATTCTTTGCAATGAAGCCATCCACGTCTTTAGCGCGCACACGTGCCATATGTGGGAAAAATAAACAAGTTTAGAATCGATTCTGAAATGTTCAGAATCATTGAAGAGAGAATCGCGATGCATCAGATAATCGATTTTTTCTCCCACCCCTAGTAAACAAGTACGCATGAGAAGCACATGGAGCATAGGTGACGGCGTATGGGGACTTGGGGCAAAAATGCCACTTAATTAGACAAAAATACCCCAGCACAAACAAATATAATCTATTGCATCTGTTTTTAATTAAAGTTAATATGAATAGACAGTGTCAAATGCAGCATTAAATTAAGATCTTCTCGCTGTATTTTATTTTAGCCGTTTTTACAGTGTTGTGCATTTAAACCAAGCACACACAGTTCTGTTGAGTTTAGGAATGCAATGGCAAAACAGAAGCGTTCAGATGAGTCCTCACTCATAAGAAAAGGATCCTCCTCCACCAACTGCTGCAGACTCTGCTGCTGAGTCTGAAGCTCCACATTCTCTTGAATGTCATTGCAGTTACTAGAATAATAATCAAAATACTATGTGTAATTTGTTCTCTTATGTTTCCATATGCAGGTGTAGGTTCAGTTTCTCAATATGGAGGAGAGAGAGAGCAGTGAGAGATCTTCATCTCCTGATTGCAGCTGTGTGTCTCTGAAGAGTGACAGATCCATGAATAAGCCTCCTTTACTTAGTAATGATCCAATGACCTCTGACCCCAGGTGAGGTATAATCCAGTAAAGTGAAAAAATGAGTGACATGTGGCCAAGTATGGTAAGCCATACTCAAAATTTGTGTTCAGCATTTCACCCATCAAAGTACACACACACACACACACACACACACAAACACACTGTGAAGATCTCTGCCATAATTCTGCATAAAATGAAAGAACATTTTAAATGTGTAAACTGAGTTTTCTGGATAATGTTTGCATCGCAAAGGTATTTCAGGGCACAACAATCAATTTTGCATTTAAAATAACTTGAGTGCAGACCTTCTTTTGCGCATGTAATGCTGATCGCTCATTTGCTCAACACAACCCAGCTTTACAAAATGACATAATTCCAGCCAATCAGAGACGACACGTGACGAGGCTGCTAAAATCTGATTGGCTGCCTTGACAACCAATCACTACATTCCCTGCATTACTGACGACAGTGGATGAGGAAAAATACAGTGCTTGCATAATTATGCAAGTTGAAATTTTACCTATTCCAAACCACATCAATCTTAATAACTACTATTAACTTTGTATCTAATCATTTATAACTAGAGGTCGACTGGTTTCTCTCTGGCTGATAGCGATAAAAAAAAAAAAATTGGGGCAGCCGATGAGCGATACGATGCTGATGCCACATAAAATCATTAGAACTTTTTTGTCAGTACATCATAAATGGAACAAGTTTACTGTCGGGATTTGTCGTGTTGTGCCGAGATGCATCCAGTGATGATGCAACAATGCTTTTGGCTGATATGTTTGGCTGATTTTCTTTTCTTAATTTTCCTCAATCTCATAAAAAAGTTTGAGTAAATGTTTATTGCAGGGTATAAGATACACAGCCTGATGCTCATAACTGCTTAAAGGGGTCATATGATGCGATTTAAAATGTTTCCTTTCTCTTTGGAGTGTTAAAAGCTCTTGGTGCATAAATGAGATCTATAAAGTTGCAAAGGCTAAAGTCTCAAATCCAAATAGATATTCTTTATAAAAGTTAAGAGCCAACCACACCCCCTAAAACATCTCGTTCTAACACGCCCCACATGTCTACGTCAATATGTGACGCATTGTTTGGCCAAGGATGATATCCGCTTTGTCATTCCTGGAGCTCATCCGTGCTTGTCGCTGAGGAAACACATCAGCTTTGCACTGTGGATCGGCAGTTGGCTTTCACAGTGGACGAAGTGGAGTCCTGCTCTTTGTAGAATCTGCTGGCCGCGCTGTTCTCAAGCTGGCCTCCGCTCACTCAAGGCTGCGGTGTGTGACACTGTTTCATTGAGAAAGCGAAACTACTGTGTTTGGCCCTCCAAAAGAGGACATGACTTGAAATCATGTTTATATCATGTTTATAGTGGGTTTTAATGTTTATGTCTCATCGCTCTAGCCAGATAGGGCATCACAATATGTTAAGGGCCGTAACATTTCCGTCACACATTTGGGGCATTCGGCCAATCACAATGTACTGGATAGATGGCCTATCAGCATCAGTACACCTCGCTTTTCAGAATGATGAGCTTTGTTAAAAAACGGTGTGATTCAGAAAGCCAGGGCATAGAGGAGAAACAATAATATATATATATATATATATATATATATATATATATATATATATATATATATATATATATATATATATATATTTTTTTTTTCTTTTTTTTTTTTTTTTTTTTTTTTTACCTTAAATCACACAAACACATTTCATTACACCAAGTACACACAATTATGTTCTTTTTAGCAATGACATATGACCCCTTTAAAAATGTCAAAAAAATCTGCCCGATTAATAGGTTGACCTCGGTTTATAACTGTTTATAACTAGAAATTGCAAAGTCAAGGCATGACTCAGTGGGCCAGCAGAGTCACTTAAAAACACGTCAAGAAAAGAAAAGAAATGCAAAAGAATTGAGAATTCAGTTGAAGAATTAACCAACAGGAACCATTTAGTCTCCAGCGCCACTGTTTTCCATGCAGATATGGACTAAAAATGAACTGCCAAAATTAACTGCCAGATTCTGGCAGATCAATTCTTCAGACAGTGGTACAAGTGGATGTAGTGCTGGTCCTTCAAGAGTCGCTCAACTTATCTGTCTGTAAAGCCTATAAAAATCAGTCTTCAGTTAGAGTCATTTAATAGCATTATTTACCTAATCGAAGTCCTTGAGAACCTGACATCTTTCACTTCTGGAGACTACAGGTAGGTTGCAGTTCTGGAAGATGGTGGCGCTGGATATTTGGGGTTTTGTCAGGATATATTACTTACACACTGGCAAGTAAAATCTAAGACTTGGCTGATGTTAGACATTATTTAGTCTCCCAGAGTGAAGATTTGCTCACATTGTAGATTGTAGATGATTTTTGTAATAAATGAAACCGCAGACGGAACTAAAGGAAGAATTATTTCTGTTTTCTCAGGATCTCATGGAGATTGAGAGTTTCATCTACTGATCTCAGCTGTGTGTCTCTGAAGAGTGACAGATCCATGAATAAGCCTCCTTTACTTAGTAATGATCCAATGACCTCTGAACCCAGGTGAGATATAATCCAGTGTGAATGTCAATTCATACTGCATAAATAAACACTGACCAGTGTGAACAATCACCGGATTGCACTGCATTATATCTCAGATGTTCCACAACTTGACAAATGCAGATTCATGATCAATCAGAGAAAGCACACACTCAGCAACATCAGCAGACAGGAGTAATACACTAATCCCACAATCCAGACAAAGAGTCTGTTTCCACTGTTAGTCTTGCAATTAGAGCTGCAGCTAACCAATATTTTCAGAATTGATTCATCTGCTGATTATCTGTGATTATTTAAAAAAAAAAAATTTCAACCTCATCCTGCCCAATGTTTTCCTCAAAACAAGGTGCAATATAAAGACTAGAACCCGACAGATATATTGTTTTGCCGATATTATCGGCAGATAGGAGCTGTCGCAGATATATTGTATTGGCGAATATGTCGTCGATATAAACATTTTTTTACCGAACTTATAAAGCAGATTAAATGCTTCTAAATGGTGTAATTACTTGGTTTGTCCAGCAGAATGTGCTTCCTTGTTTGCTACTTGCGACTCAGGTCAGTGTAGAGATGCACGGATGAGCTCAAACTTTACCAGTGTCCGATACTTCAAATAAATTATCCACCGCCAATCACCTGCACCTTTGTTTGATCATCACATTACAGTGATTCTAATTCTTAGTTATGCATGATGATATGATTAATGGATGGTTTGTTTTAAAAACATATTCAGTGATGTTAAAGCTGTTAGCAGCCATATCACCCTGTAGCCCAGGACTGGTTTCTCTCTGAAGCTAAACAGGGCTGAGGACGCTCAGTACCTGAATGCGAGACCTTCTGAGAAAACTATGTTGCTGCTGGAAGAGGTGTTAGTGAGGCCAGCCAGGGGTGCTAGGTTAGGTTAAGTTACTTTTATTGTACCCGTAGGTAAATTAGTTTTACAGTGCAATGACTATGGCATTAAATACAAAAAAAAACACACAACACACAGGGACAAATAAGTAAATACTCATACTGAGTAAAGTGCTCTCAAGAAAGAAAGTGCTCTCAAACATTACATGTGGTCTTTGTAAAAGAACCTGAAGAAGAACCCAAAAAAAAAACAAATAAAAATCATAAAACCCTAGTACAACATTTCTAAAAACCCCTCTACACTTTGTTAATTATATTAATCGCATTTGGTACAAAGCTGCTCTTATATCTTTTCGTTCTACACCTTGGGTTTATACCTCCTCGCAGACAGCAATAACTGAAACTCACTATGCAGGGGGTGAGAGTCATCATCTAAGATTGAGAAGGCCATCCTTTGTAACTGTTTGGTATACAGGGATGCCACTCCTGGTTTAGACTCGCCTATCAAACTGCCAGAACATTTTACTATCTTGTCCAACTGATTTTTTTGCCTTTAAAGATATATGACCATACCATACTACAGTGGAGAAGGACAACACAGATTCAACAAAAGCATGATAAAACATTTTCATTATTGTTCGGTCAAGATTAAACACAGATAATTTCCTTAGGCAATACAAACGCTGGTGCCCTTTTTGCACAGAGCCTCACAATTCTTTTCAAAATTCAGTTTCTCATCAATAATAGTCCCAAGGTATTTGTATGATTGTACATACTCTATTGTTTGGCCTTTAATTAAGGTAGGTTCACTTGGATGAGTACTTTTCCTAAAATCAATGATCATATCCTTGGTCTTTGATATATTAAAGGGGGGGGTGAAATGCTATTTCATGCATACTGAGTTTTTTACACTGTTAAAGAGTTGGATTCCCATGCTAAACATGGACAAAGTTTCAAAAATTAAGTTGTATGTTTGAAGGAGTATTTTTGTTCCAAAAAGACCTCTTCCGGTTTCTCACAAGTTTCGGAAAGTTTTTTTCGAGTATGGCTCTGTGTGACGTTAGATGGAGCGGAATTTCCTTATATGGGTCCTAAGTGCGCGCTCCTCTGCCGGAAGAGCGCGCGCTCCCATATAGCAGAGCAATGAGAGGCTGAGCACAGCCTGATCAGAGCGAGAGCGTCGCGAAAAGTCACAAAAGGAGTGTGTTTTTGGTTGCCAGGGCAAGACAACCCTGCACAGATTACCAAAAGAGAAACAGCATTAAGGGACCAGTGGATGGAGTTTATTTTTACAGAGCATCAACGGAGTTTTGCAAGTGTTTTTGTTTGTTCCCTGCATTTCGGATTGCACATCGTTTATTTCTTAAGGATAATGCAGTCCCAACGGAAAAGGGTCACGATTGTGTGTTGGAACCACATGCGGTGAGTAAAACTGCTTCAAATATCTCTTTGTTGTTAACTTAGCTATCAGTGCGTAAGCACATCAAGTAAACAACATGCGATGTTGTCATCAAACTGCACTTTCCACATGTACAGCTTAAAAAAAAAAAAAAAAAAAAAGATGACATAAAGTGGAACTTAGTCATTTTCCAAAACCGCTAAGCAAATATATACAGTTTCAGTACATACCACATAGCATACCGCCTTTGCAGATGCTGCTCTTGTTAAATTTCAGCCTCTGGATCTGTGTCACAGCTTCACATGCTCTCAACTCAAAAGCCTACTCGCGCTCGTGATTCTTTAGCTCCGCCCACACGTCACGCCTCTAGGCGCTCGTGTTTTTCCGGGAAAAATCGGTACAGACTATCTTTCTCTTACAAATATAATAAAAATAAAGACTTTTTGGAGTTATGAAGGATGCAGTACTACTCTATAGGTACTCAAGATTAACAGGATATTGAGTGAAAACGAGCATTTCACCCCCCCCTTTAAGCTGTAAGTAAGATTCCTCACACCAATTGACAAAGTCCTCAATGATTGGGCCATGTGAGGTCTCATTCTCGTTAAGTAAACTCAAAATAACTGAGTCATCCGCATACTTTATGATAATTCTGTTATCATACATGCTTTGACATATATTTGTATATAAGATAAATAAAAGTGGAGACAGCACACATCCTTGAGGAGACCCTGTAGAGGAACTCCTCTGTTCAGATAAGACACCATTTACTCTGACTCTCTGTGTTCTGTTAGTTAAGAAAAACCCAAAATCCAACCCATCAAATTATTGCTTAACGCAAACTGATCTAAGAGCCTCTTGATTAAAATGTGTGGTTGAACTGTATTAAAAGCTGAAGAAAAATCAACAAATAAAGGTCTAGCATGTGTCCATTGGCCATCCAAATGTCTTAATTGCAAATTTAGCATTGTGACTGTAGCGTCATGTACTCCTCTGTAAGGTCTATATGCAAACTGCATAGGGTCCAATTTATGTTCTGTCACCCTTAGGATCTCAGACCGCACTAATTTCTCAAAGATTTCCATTAAAACAGAAATCAAAGCAACCGGCCTGAAATCATTAATCATCTTAGGACCACTGCATTTAGGGACAGGGATGACCACCGCATCCTTCCAGAGGATCGGTACATGATCGGTACAGTGGTGCTCACCCTGTTGTCTGTGTGGGGCCTAATGCCAGTATAGTCAGTGATGGGGCCACTGTACTTTAAAAAGCACCATAATTTGGAAGACTGTCTGTGGCATTAATATCCCAGGATGTCCTTCAAAAATAGAGTAGTGGTGTAACCCCAGCATCCTGGCTGAATTTGCTCACGGGCCTCCTAATCATCCCCATACACTGATTGGCTTTATCACTCTGTCTCCCCTCCACCAATAAGCTAGTGTGCGTGGTGGGTGTTCTGATGCGATATGGCTGCCGTTGCATCATCCAGGTGGATTCTGCACACTGTTGGTGGTTGAGGAGATCTGAGCAGCATCTCTGGCAGTATAGAGTGCCCTCTCGCGGCTGTAGATGGTAATGTTTTCTCTTGGTTCTAAATAAATGTGACTTATAGTCCAGTGCGACTTATGTTTTTTTTTCCGCGTCATTACGTATTTTTGGACTGATGCGACTTATACTTAGGTGTGACTTATAGTCAGAAAAATACGATATATACAGTACAGACCAAAAGTTTGGACATACCTTCTCATTCAAAGAGTTTTCTTTATAGTAGATTCACACTGAAGGCATCAAAACTATGAATTAACACATGTGGAATTATATATGGAATTATATACATAACAAAAAAGTGTGAAACAACTGAAAATATGTCATATTCTAGGTTCTTCAAAGTAGCCACCTTTTGCTTTGATTACTGCTTTGCACACTCTTGGCATTCTCTTGATGAGCTTCAAGAGGTAGTCACTTGAAATGGTCTTCCAACAGTCTGGAAGGAGTTCCCCGATAGATGCTTAGCACTTGTTCGCTTTTTTGCCTTCTGTATGCGTTCCGGCTCACCCCTAAACCATCTCGATTGGGTTCAGGTCCGGTCACTGTGGAGGCCAGGTCATCTGGCGCAGCACCCCAACAAATCCAGAGAGTAAACTGATGCTTCGTTCTATTTATGACGTACTGACAAAAAAGTTCTAATGATTTTATGCGACACATGGTGTGTCAGCATAGTTTGTCAGTACAGTCAGTAACATCACAGATTGAATAGCTGTCCAATAGACAGCAGTGTGGTGGTGGTTTGAGCAAGTTGAATGGTGATTTAATGTGATTGAGTTGGTGAGACTCAGTGCTATACAGTGAATAATGTCCCCATCTTTTACTTTCATAATGAGCTTATCATACTCGTTTGATACATTTAGTAGGGCCCTATGATATCCACGATGCAGAAAGCATGGACAGAATCGCGGATACATTGGAATTTCATAGAATTTGTCTTATTTTTGATGAATAAATCAAAACTTAAATTAAAAAAGTACACTTAAATCAAATGCAATATAGATTGGTGTCTGTGAATATTAAACTGCAAAAACACTATTTAAATACAAATCTTCATGTTCTGCATGAAATGAAAACACACACACACACACATATCGAATGCTTGTCAAACGCGATAATGAATGCAATATTGCGTAGCTTGTCAGTGATCTATGACTCTGTCTATTAAATGCCGCTCCATTTGAAAGCAGGTGATGGTGATTTAGCAGTAATCATGGAACCAGATTTACTGACTAGATGCGCATAATCATATCTTTTGATATATCGCCCAGCCCTACTACACATAAAGAATATCGGCCGATATATATTAGGGCTGTAGCTATCAAATATTTTACGATTATTCTACCAAAAATTCCATAGATTAATCGAGTAATCGGATAAAATGTGTTTTTGCTTAATTAAAGTGCAATATTAATTATGCAAGAGAAAATAAGACTCCTGGGTCTTGTGACGGTCACGAAGGGGCCGCATGGACGTTAATACACGCACATACTCACAAACACACACCGAGACTGTTTGGTGATACAAGAGTTTATACAATGGACACATGCCACAACGTTCTCTTTACGTTTGCACACTCCCTCAAATCAAAACACTGCTGATTCCTTGCAGTATGAGATTTCTGATGCAGCACTTGAGTCTCCTTCTGCTTTGTGGGTGACGTAAACGTGTTGCACATTAAAAAAAATAATTGTGAAAGAACCTGACTTGAGATTTAAAATAAAAGAGGCTTTGAGGCAGAGGAATTTGCCTCGATCATTTTTTGTAATCGAGTTACTTGAGGAATGGTTTCAGCCCTAATATATATACATATTTGTCTTTAACTCCCTGATATCGGTATCGGCATCTGCCACCCAAAAATCTTATATCAGTCGGCCTCTAATAAAGGCTATAAAAACAAATACAGTGAATTAATCTTGTGTAGGATATGTAGTTCATTATGTGAAAAAAGGTTAAAATATAAG
The DNA here is from genome assembly GCF_003368295.1 of Carassius auratus. Taxonomy (NCBI): domain Eukaryota; kingdom Metazoa; phylum Chordata; class Actinopteri; order Cypriniformes; family Cyprinidae; genus Carassius; species Carassius auratus. The sequence continues at coordinate 29,281,251 of NC_039250.1, forward strand.
CATTGCGTTCTAAACAAAAAATTACTGATTGCTTACCATTATATTATATGTTATCATATGATATGTTTTTTTTCTCTGGTCGATGCCGATATTTAAAAATCATGGCAGCCGATGACCTATATGATTTAGATTTTTTTTTATTTTAATTATTATTATTTGGGCTGATATGTTTGGCTGATTTTCTTTTCTTTATTTCCCCCCTTCATCTCACAGGAAAGTTTAGTTGATGCTTATTGCAGGGTACAAGATACACAGCCTGATCCTCATAACTGCTCAAAGGGCTATGATGTGATTTAAATGATTCCTTTCTCTTTGGAGTGTTACAAGCATTTGGTGCAAAAAGAAGATATGTAAAGTTGTGAAGACTAAAGTCTAAAATCCAAAGAGATATTCTTTACCTGGACTTTGTTTTAATCATTCTTGGGGACTTTAATAAAGCAAATCTCTCCCGTGAACTGCAAAAATACAGACAGCACATCACATGCCCTACCAGAGACAGTATTATATTGGATCACTGTTACACCACAATAAACGATGCATATCACTCTGTTCCACGAGCAGCTTTGAGGCACTCTGATCACTGTTTGGTTCACCTACAGGCAGAAACTAAAATCAGCTAAACCTGTATTGAGGACTGTAAAAAGATGAATTAAGACTAATTAAGCAGAGCGGGACTTAGGATCTTGTTTTTACCTCACTGATTGGAGTGTTTTTGTAATAAATTAAACCGCAGACAGAACTAGAGGAATAATTTTTTCTGTTTTCTCAGGATCTCATGGAGATTGAGAGTTTCATCTACTGATCTCAGCTGTGTGTCTCTGAAGAGTGACAGATCCATGAATAAGCCTCCTTTACTTAGTAATGATCCAATGACCTCTGACCCCAGGTGAGATATAATCCAGTGTGAATGTCAGTTCATACTGCACCAGTAAACACTGACCAGTGTGAACAATCACCGGATTGCATTGCATTATATCTCAGATGTTCCACAACTTGACTGATGCTGATTCATGTTCAAACAGAGAAAACACACACTCAGCAACATCAGCAGACAGGACTAATACACTAATCCCACAAACCAGACAAAGAGTCTGTTTCCACTGTTAGGCCAGGTTCACACCGCAAGCTGTAGCAGAGTGAATGCAGCGCATTAGCAGCAGGTAGGCAGAGCGGGAGCAGCGCACGGCTATTTTGCTTTCACACTGGCAGCGGAGGCAGCGCGCAACTAAACAGAGGATTTTGGACAGAGTACTCTATAATGGGAGTACTCTATAAAGTTTGCTTTATTTCAATTTAAAATAATTTTAAATAAAAAGACTTGGCAAGAAGCTTTTTTAATTAATAATTTCATTGTAACTTTTGTTGCATCTTTGTTTTGCTGTCTTTGTTTTCCGTGCAGTACGTGTTGTTGATAGAAGAAAGGGCATCGCGCTATATTTGTTATTAAGGAGACTATGAAAAAGACGCAGACTTTGGGTTCATCCCATTAACTGACGTAGGAGAGAACGTCTTGGTTACGCATGTAACCCTCGTTCCCTGAAGGAGGGAACGGAGACGTTACGAATGGGGATCTCGCCCGAGAGATCTGGCCTCCGTAACAGACAAAGAGCTGGTCTGAGGTCCTAAGGCACCGAGTTCTGTCCACGTAGGTGCGGAGCGCACGTACTGGACAGAGCAGCGCCAGGGCTGGGTCTGGATCCTCCAGGGGCAGCGCTTGCAAGTTCACCACCTGATCCCTAAAAGGAGTGGTGGGAACTTTGGGCACGTACTGAGGCCAGGGTCTCAAGATAACGTGAGAGTTAGCCGACCCGAATTCCAGGCACGCTTCGTCAACTGAAAATGCCTGCAGGTCCCCGACCCTCTTCACCGAAGCCAAAGCCGTCAGGAGCACAGTTTTCAAAGATAAAAACTTTAGCTCTACTGAGAGCAAGGGTTCGAAGGGAGCTCTCTGCAGTGCTGATAGAACCACTGCGAGGTCCCAAGAGGGAACTTGCTGAGGGCGAGGCGGATTGAGCCTCCTTGCTCCTCTCAGGAACCTGATGATCAGATCGTGCCTTCCAAGAGACTTACCTTCAACAGGGTCATGGTAAGCCGAAATGGCAGCCACATTGACCTTGAGGGTGGAAGGAGACAGCCTTCGTTCCAACCGAGACTGCTGTCATGAGAGCTCATCGGTTGCACGATTGAGCCTGCTCGGAGTGTGAATGGCACGAAGCGACCTCAGATGCTTGTGACTCCACAGGAGGAGATGGCGAGCGAGTTGCGACATGTGGCGGGAGCGTAGACCACCCTGACGGTTGATGTACGCTACGGTCGCAGTGTTGTCCGTACGGACCAGAACGTGCTTGTCCTTCAGCAGGGCCCTGAAGCGGTGCAGAGCAAGACGTACTGCTAGCAACTCGAGGCAATTGACATGCCACTGAAGTCGGGGTCCTGTCCAGGAGCCTGATGCAGCATGCCCATTGCACATGGTACCCCAGCCCTTGGCAGAGGCATCTGTTGACACAACAACATGTCTGGACACCGGTTCTAGGTGCACACCGGCCCGTAGAAACGAGGGGTCCAACCACAGGGTGAATTATCGGCGGCAGGCCGGAGTGATGGTCACTCGGAGCATGTCTTGTTGCCATGCCCATCTCGGGACTCGGTCGTGAAGCCAGTGCTAAAGCGGTCTCATATGGAGTAGCCATATGAGAGACCCAGTCGGACGAGCTGTCTGAGCACCAGATCCCTGTGCTCGCACAACCGCTCTCGAGAGTGAGCTAGGATCAGCCTGTCGTCGAGGTAGTTGAGGATATGGACACCTTGTTCCCTGAAAGGAGCCAGGGCTCCCTCCGCGGCCTTTGAAAAGACGCAAGGAGACAGGGCCAACCCGAATGGGAGAACCTTGTACTGATATGCCTGCCCCTCGAAAGCAAACCGGGCGACGAGCTAGCTGAGGTTGCGCCGGCGGCGGGGTGGAAGCAGCAGTGGGCCGCCAGAGCAGGATGTGTCTAATGGCCTCAGACTGCTTCTGGGCGGCAGAGAACTGCTGGGCAAAGCTCTCTACCGCGTCGCCGAAGAGGCCATCCTGGGAGACCAGGGAGTTGAGGAGCTGAGCCCGATCAGACTCCCTCATGTCTGCCAGGTTCAGCCATAGGTGGCGCTCCTGGACCACCAAAGTGGACATCACCTGACCCAAGGAGCGTGCAGTGACCTTCGTCACCCGGAGAGCGAGGTCGGTAGCAGTGCGTGCCTCCTGCAAAACTCCTGGGCAGCTGCAGCTTGGCCTGATAGACCTGCAGTGAGGCCATGGCATGCAGGGCAGAAGCGGCCTGGCCCGCAGCCCTGTAAGCCTCGGCCACAAGCGTGGATGAGAACTTACAGGCTTTGGAGGGCATCTTGGGACCACCACGCCAAGCGGAGGCGCTCTGTGGACACAGTTGCATCGCAACAGAACGCTCCACCGGGGGAATCCCAGCATACCTCTTGGCTGCCCCGCCATCGAGGGCAGTGAAGGCGGAGGAAGAACCAGAACCGTTTCGGGCAGTTAAAGGTGCCTTCCATGAACTAGTTACTTCCTGGTGCACTTCTGGGAAGAAAGGAACCAGAGGGGGGTGCTGGCGATCCGCATGAGCAGCCTCCAGGAACCAATCATCCAGCCTCGAGCGCTCGGGACAGGGTGAAGGATTCCACTCAAGCCCGATGCTCTCCGCTGCCCGGGAAAGCACGGCCGTCAGCACGGGATCGGACTCGGACAACGCTGGCACTCCCGAGGGAGGCAACGCAGCCAAACCCTCATCTCCCGAGGACTCAAGCCCGCCTTGTGATGCGGCGATCGACATACGGTCCTCTTCGCAAGCCCTGAATGAGATGTCAGGAGCCTGAGAGGGTCCAGCAATCTCATCCGGGAACTCGACCGGTTGCGGGGTATGTGAGTGGGGTGTGGCCCGAGGAGGTTTGCTCGTCGGGGAAGCCCACACGGTAACCCTCAGATCACCCTGGCCACCAGCCGAAGTAGCCCTCTTACGAGAAGAAGAGCTAGAACGGGGTGTGGCAGAGGGGACTCTATACCTTTTAAGGTAAACGAGTCTCGATCTCAACGCCGAGATGGTCATGTCCCCGCAATGAGAACATGAGCCATCCACGAACACAGTCTCAGCGTGCTGGAAGCCCAGACACGTGACACAACAATCGTGACCCTCACGAGGAGCGATATATTGACCGCACCCAGAAACACACGGGCGAAAATCGGCCCGTATCTCTTTTGTGAGAGAAATTTGTCTCTTTTAGAGGTGTTGAAGCGCTCAGGGGAACGCGAGAGCTGTCGCAGGAAACCCAGACGAACCGCTGAATCGCGCCGTCACACCAACACCAGCTCTTGCTTGTAAACACTCCGGTGATTGCAGCAAGCGATGTGCTCGGCTCCGAAGCGAAAGCTTGAATGCGAGTTGCTCCGTATATATCCGCTCTGCGGGGCGGAGCTCGCGATGCAAATTCCGCAGACCAAGGTACTTTATGTACCATTCGCTCGTTTTGTACCACTCGAAGGTGATTGGGCTCTCAGGCGAGATCCCCATTCGTAACGTTGAACGTGACCGACTGAAAGGGAACATGGTGCATATTACCATCTTGTCACTGGGTTTGTTTGCAAGCAAGTTTACCAAAGGACACCCTGAAAACCAATTTAATACACGGTTTTAAATTCTGTGTATTGTAAATGGTTCACAGCCTTGACTTCCTGCTCATCTTGAAATCAGCATTTACTTGTTTATTATATATGCATGTATTACCTGCTTTTGTTATTTGTGTTTCTGTGTAATTTAGAAATTGTAAATAAATGGTTCCAGTTGAATCAATTTTGAATCAAATATTGAGTTGTTTGCTCGTGTGCCAGCAAAAGCGTCAAAAGCACTATAAAATTTCTTACCATCTGCAATAGCTGCTGCAACTTCATCCAATGCTTTTTCCTTCTCCTGCAAGTCTTTGTAAAGTACATTGTGTGGATCATAAAGAACTTGCTGTTGTAACTCAGTTATAACAGCTAGACAAACTAAGAATAAAGATGATCAGGTAGTGTTGGTCATGCTATAACATGATTGTTATATTATAATATGTTATATTATTATGTCTATTATGTTCTTCCTGAATATCTGAACTCATTCAGAGTCTGATCTCTGTGACAAAATAACATTGGGGAAGTCATGGCCTAGTGGTTAAAGAATCAGACTCACAATTGAAGGGTTGTGAGTTCGAGTCCCGGGCCGGCAGGAATTGTGGGTGGGGGGAGTGCATGTACAGTGCTCTCTCCACCTTCAATACCACGACTTAGGTGCCCTTGAGCAAGGCATTGAACCCCAACTGCTCCCCGGGCGCCGCAGCATAAATGGCTGCCCACTGCTCCGGGTGTGTGTCCACAGTGTGTGTGTGTGTGTGTGTGTTCACTGCTCTGTGTGTGTGCACTTCGAATGGGTTAAATGCAGAGCACAAATTCTGAGTATGGGTCACCATACTTGGCTGAATGTCACCTTGATATTTAATATAACCGACTGGATGAGGCCAGCCTAAAAAGACGCTCAGGACAGTTGGCGGGCCACTGCTGCGCATCGTCACGAAAGCTTATCTTTTTCACGTGTTTTTAAACATTAAAGCATCCAAACACAAGACGCGGAAAAGCTGAACAGAGTAGCTGGTTGCTCGCGCGCTGTGTCACGAGAGAGAGAGCTGCGTATCACGGACAGCGAGACTGAACCGAGCTCTCTTCTGCGAAGTTCTCCTCGAAGTCCCTCCTGCACCTGAATGAACAAATACAAATCACAGTTTGAGCAAACAAAAATATGTGAAAGAGCCCAATTCAGTACTCGCGGTGTTCTGGTGTTTGGGGCTCACGCAGATAAAGGCGTCTCAAAACACTTGAACATCGAATTTGCTTATTTTTGCTCTTGTGCCGACAAATAACATAACATTTGGGCACCCCTTGCAGAATTTGTGAAAATGGGAATAATTTTCAAAAAATAAGACGGATCATACTAAATATATGTTATTTTTTATGTAGTACTGTCCCGAGTAAGATATTGTACATAAAAGATGTTAACATTTAGTCCACAAGACAAAAAATTGCTGAAATTATTAAAATAACCCCCTCAAAAGTTTGGGAACCCTTCATTCTTAATACTATGTGCTGTTACCTGGATGATCCTTGACTGTCTTTCTGTTTTGTGATGGTTGTGCATGAGTCCCTTGTTTGTTCTGAACCGTTAAACTGAGAACTGTTCTTCAGAAAAATCTTTAAGGTCCTGAAGATTCTTTAGTTTTCCAGCATCTTTGCATATTTGAACCCTTTCCAGCAGTGACTTTATGATTTTGAGATACATCTTTTCACATTGAGGACAATGGAGGAACTCAGAAACCACTATTAAAAAAGATTCAAACATTCACTGATGCTCCAGAAGGAAACAAGATGCATTAAGAGCTGGGGGTGAAAACTTTTGGAATTTTAAGATCAAGGTAAATTGTACTTAATTTGTGTACTGGGAAACATAAAAGTATCTTCTGTTGCTTACGAAGGGCATAACTAAATGGAAAAAAATCATATTTCAACAAAATAAGACAAATTTGGAAATCTTCATAGTGTTCAAAAGTTTTCAAGAAACGGGCAAGAAGTATCATCAAAGACCCCTCTTACCCCGGACACAACCTATTTGCACTTCTCCCTTCAGGCAGACGCTACAGATCTCTGTGCACTAGAACATCTAAGAATAAAAAAAGTTTTTCCCCCATACCTTCAACAGCTTACACAAGAACACCTGTGTTCTCTAAATCATTTCTGTAATTCATCCTCCATCTCTAATTATTGCCTCTTTCTCAAGTATTATGTGAATACATATGCATATCTCTTTATTTATACAGCTGTATATAGAGCAGATCTTTGCATAAATCTTATGTCCCATATTCTGAGACATTATTAAGTCTTACTATTAAAATGTTTTCTGTTCTCATGTCAGATACGTATGTATGTACCAAGAGCACCTTGTATGTACCAATACATTCCTTCTGTGTCTGCGTAATAAAGGCGAATTAAGCTAATTCGGATTTCTAAATTGTACACAGAATTTTCCCCTTATATTAGCGCTTTTATGGAATTGCGCTCTAAGGTTAATTTGCCCTGTTTAGTAAATATGGCCCCCTAATTTCTAATTAAAAATTCTCATGAAATTATTATTTGATATATTTTAACAAATTTTATATTTCAGTCAGAGTTATTGCACTCGTGTTCTGCTGCACCTCACATATTTGACATGTATGCATTCCTTCACTGACATCTGTGGAGTATAATGGAGATTTATTCTCAGGTTATTCAGAATGGAAATACTTTCTAATATTTAGAGAAGAATTTAACCATATGCAAGTTGTGCATCAAGGAGAAGACGTTTCAAAAGCATTAAACAGCGGTCGCATCTGTCGAAGCACTACAGGACAAACCACAGTAAATATTGTTCTCTCGTCTGAAGAGCTGAATATAAAGCACTCTGATGTTTCAGACGACTTGCTTCTGCATTTTTCCCATAGCAGCTGTTTTCCATATGTGTTTGTCCATAGAAATGTGTAATTCAGTGCTATAAAGTGATGTGACTGATTAATGTTTCTGTGCACAGCGTTCAGACACCACTAATCTACAATCATACATTTTAATTATTGTTCTTATCAATTATTGTTACAGTTCTGCTTATAATAAATGTAGCAGCAGACAGAACTAAACAAATAATTATTTGTATGTGTTTTTCAGGATCCTCAGGAGGATCAAGAGGAAGAGATCTTTATCTCCTGATCACAGCTGTGTCTCTATGAAAAGTGACAGATTCATGCTTGATCCTCCTAATTTCAGTAAAGATCTGGTGACCTCTGACCCCAGGTGAGAATATGTGTGTAGTGATGATTGAACTGCTTTATGGGAATCTAATACACACTCAGTGCACTAGGGGTGATCCCGAATAGTCAACGAATCAATGCTTTGATTTGAGGAGCCTGATTCGACTACCAATCTAAAAGTGAAATAATCGCAGGGTGTTATTGATTATGCCATTTTGACTATATGAAGGAGCTCAAATGTCTGATTACACACAGAACTACCGGGTTTCTCCCAATAAGTTAATATACAGTCTATTATGGTAAAGCTGTAAGAATCTGAAAAGAAAGAAGCTTCAAATTAATATTTTAAAGTGCATGAATAAATCCAACCACCCCTATAGATTTATAATTCACTTTCCAAACTTTTCAGCCGGTGTATATATATTGTGGATATATTATTTACCTGATATAAGATGTATTTGGTTTTAAAGTCAAGCGCTTCAATGTAGTACTATGGTGATATCTATTCAGCACAGCGCAAGTAGGTCAGACTACAATGCAGAATATTAATAACTATGACTGGGATTGTTATATAGATAGGCCTACTATTATAATGAGAAGACCATTATACTAAAACGCTATGCATTTTTAGAGTTTAGCTGCCGTGTTTCTGCACATTGTTTCATGAGGAAGCGCGTCCACAAAAGGAGTTTGCATTCAGAGCCCTGCAGATATGTTTACATCTTCAGTGTGCGCAGCTCAAAACAGAAATGCGGAACACTACCTGCTAACGTTTTAGACTAAATTTATAATGAGAGCTATTGTATATCATTACACTATTGTAAAAAAAAAAAAAAAAAAAAAAAAAGTAAATTATGGTTTTGCTGACGTTAAGTGTTAGCTATCTGTTAATCAAAACATAAAACATTATTTACCCGATGTATATATGCAAGGTGTTCATTACACATTTTCGCCTTGTGTTAACATCAGTAATTATGTTAGTCGAATGTCTGTCTTTAATCTTGTTAATGTATTTTGCCCCGCCCCCAAACATATGATTCGACTATCAGTCGAATATGGACAAGATTAGAAAATTCCGATTCGACTATGAAAATGCGCACTGTTCACCATTATGGTTTTTAATTGCTTGAACTATAATTGGAAACATTTCGAGTTTCGAGAACAGTCAACTCTTTGTGAATCTCCTCCACATTTTTGAATGGGTTTTGTTTCACAATCCTCTCCAGGGTGTTGTTATCCCTATTGCTTGTAAACTTTTTTTCTACCACATCTTTTCCTTCCCTTTGCCTCTCTATTAATGTGCTTGGAAAGAGAACTCTGTGAACAGCCAGCCTCTTCTGCAATGACCTTTTGTGTCTTGCCCTCCTTATGCAAGGTGTCAATTGAGAGACCATTTAGAGGCTTTGCAGGCATTTTGAGTTAATTAACTGATTAGAGTGTGGCACCAGGTGTCTTTTAATATTGAACCTTTTCACAATATTAAAATTTTCTGAGATACTGAATTTGGGATTTTCAGTAGTTGCCAGTTATAAACATAAAAATTAAAAGTAATAAACATTTGATATATATATAAAGCATTACAATGAGAACACTATTATACAAAAAACGTTGAATTATTTCGGTTTGGTTTCCCTGCGTTGTTGTGGGATGAGCCAAGAGCACATCCACAACAGAACTTAGGCATTCTGATTAGCACGTAACTTAGTTCGTGTACACGTGTGCAATTATTATTATTTTTTTTACACATATAAGTGGTAATATTATATCTATGTTGTATAAATATCTGACTATATGATGCATTTGCCTGTGTTAAATAAACTGGCAGCACTTTAGTTTAGGCCATCCTTAAAAATATTTTGGTTTGCAGTAACAGTAAAAATAAAATGTTTTTTTTTTTTTCAAGTTTCAATGTAAAAAATGCACAGGTCATAGTGTGACATCCGTGTATTCATAGATGACGTCACAGGGTTTTTTTTAAAGAAAGAACGTAGCCTTCATTTGTATGTAGCCCTAGACAATTTATATATTTACAATACTTACTAAAATATAATTAATATTTTATTGCTTTTTTATTAGTTGTTTGAAGAGTAAAAAAAATAAATCAATTGGTCGGTCTTAACGCAAATGTACAACCGGCAAGTCGGTCGGACTAAAAGCAAAAAAAAACAAACAATTTGAGTCGGTCCTAAATTGACAGGGTCGGTCGGGTTACGGCAAACAAGAATATTTTTAATATTCTTGGCCTTACCGGTGTTCATTCAGCTCTTCAGCTTCAGCACATGCAGATTGAACATCTTCAGCAAAACATTAATAACTATAATTGGGAATGTCATAAACATAATAACCATTATTTTATTTGTAAGGCTGCTTTATGTTTATGTTGAAGTGTTTAATGTCTTTTTTGGTAATCAATTATGTAAAAATGTGGATTTAGATTGATCGGCCAACATATCGGTTATGGCTTCCAGATTTAAAGAATTATCGGTTATCATTATCGGCCTAAATTTTCATATTGGTGCATCCCTAGTTATCATAAATACCAATATTAACCAGGAAAAAAAACATAGAAATGTATCCATGATGTGGGACTTAAAATGATAAACAAACCAAAATACAGCCGTCTTGTATTTTGAAATGCCTTCTTTTCTATTGCTGGCTGCTCATTCAAAAAGATGAGAGAGGTAAAATATGCATTTTACAACCATCTTAACATGTTACAATATCCACACCAGAAAGTAAAGACTCATAGTTCATCTGCAGGCAATCACAAACTATCATCTTGCATTAATTGTGCTCTATTCACTGATTGTGAACTGCTTGTCTATCTCTAATCTCTATCGATTTAGAAGTTAATTTATACATCCTTTATTTTTATATTAAATGTAATCTGTTCTTCTGATATTTCAGCAGAGCAGATCGAGACAGAAGCATCTCTCAAGAAGCCACATCTGTCTTCTGTCTGAATAAAAATGTGAATGATGAACTACAGAGAGTAAAAGTAAAAGACCAGCTCAAAACCAGCATGAAGAACAAGTATGAGAGATTATTTGAGAGACTGAAACTCCAGAAGAATGAAAGCCTCCTGAACAGCATCTACACACAGCTCTACATCATAGAGGGCGAGAGAGAAGGCGTGAATGAAGAACATGAGGTTTTACAGATGGAGAAAACAGCCAGAACACAACACTCACAAGACACTCCAATCTACTGCAATGACATCTTTAAAGCCTCCGCTGAAGCAGGATCTGAGGAGAAGAAGAAGATCAAGACTGTTCTTACCAAAGGCATCGCTGGAATCGGAAAAACCGTCTCTGTGCAGAAGTTCATTCTGGACTGGGCCGAGGGAAAAGCCAATCAGGATGTAGATTTCATATTTGTGCTTCCATTTCGAGAGCTAAACTTGATCAGAGATCATCAGTACAGTCTTCACAGACTTCTGCTGGACTTTCATCCTGAACTTCAAGATCTGGACTCACAGATTTATGAGGAGTGTAAAGTTGTGTTCATCTTTGATGGTCTGGATGAAAGCAGAATCACACTGATGTTTTCAGATGATCAGAAAGTTTGTGATGTGACCGAGACTTCATCAGTGGGTGTGTTGATGTCAAAGCTCATGAAAGGAGAGCTGCTTCCCTCTGCTCTCATCTGGATCACCTCCAGACCAGCAGCAGCCAATCAGATCCCCTCCAAATACATCCACCGTCTGACAGAAATTCAGGGATTCACTGAGCCTCAGAAGGAGGAATATTTCAGGAAGAGAATCAGTGATGAGCATCAAGCCAGCAGAATCATCTCACACATCAGAAGAGCAAGAAGCCTCAACAGCATGTGTCACATCCCCGTCTTCTGCTGGATCTCATCCACTGTGCTTCAGAAGCTCCTGGAAGAAGATCTGAGAGCAGAAATCCCTCAAACTCTGACTGAAATGTACATCCACTTCCTGCTGATTCAGATCAACACGAGGAAGCAGAAGTATGAAGAGAGAGATCCAGAGAGACTCCTGCAGTCCAACAGAGAAGTGATTGTGAAACTTGCTGAAGTGGCTTTCAAACAGCTGATGGAGGGCAATGTGATGTTCTATGAGGAGGACCTGATTGAGAGCGGTATAGACATCACTGACGCCTCAGTGTATTCTGGGATTTGCACTGAGATCTTTAAAGAGGAATCTGTGATTCATCAAAAGAAAGTCTACAGCTTCATCCATCTGAGCGTTCATGAGTTTCTCGCTGCTTTCTATCTGTTTTTCTGCTTTTTAACAAAGAACAAGAAGCCACTGGAGATTTTTCTGCATGAATTCAGATTTAAAGTCTCTCTGTATAATCTACTAGGATCAGCAGTATATAAAGCACTCCAGAGTAAGAATGGGCAGCTGGACCTGTTCCTGCGGTTCCTGCTGGGTGTCTCACTGGAGTCCAATCAGAGACTCTTACAGGATCTACTGACACACACAGAGAACAGCTCAGAGAGCATCAGAGAAACCACACGGTACATTAAACAGAAGATCAAAGATCCTAATGATTATAATCGTCTCTCAGCTGGTCAATCCATCAGTCTGTTCCTCTGTCTGCTGGAAGTGAAAGATCAGACTCTGTCCAGAGAAATTCAGGAGTTTGTGAAATCAGACAAACACTCAGAGAAACTCTCTGCAGCTCACTGCTCAACGATCTCCTACATGCTTCAGATGTCAGAGGAGCCGCTGGATGAGCTGAACACCATGAAATATAACACATCAGACGAGGGGAGAAGAAGACTGATACCAGCTGTGATCAACTGCAGAAAAGCTCTGTGAGTGTTTAATCATTAACTAAAGTAAATATTTAAATAAAGTGCACTCTACGTAACTTAAAATTGTAATAGTTCCTTAATTGAGTGTGTTACAAACATAATTTTGGTGTATTTGGAAAGAAGACCCTGTGGGCTTTACTTTTTATCAACCAGATTTGATAATCCTCAAAAATATTAAAAGTTAAAGACACTGAAGTGCCTTGAATTATTATTATTATTATTATTATTTTATATATAAAAAGACATGAAATCAGTACTTGAGTAAACTAGAAAAGTAATGGGTTGAAAGTCAAATGTCTCATACATTTTTATATTTCAAATCTGAAGAAGATGCCATGAAAAATATGATTCCTGCAACCATTTTTGTGAAAGTATGTATAGCATTAATATTCTCTGTGTCTCAATTGGACTCAAATTAATAAGCAGTATAGAGGACATCATGGTTTACAGTACAGGAGCACATTATGAGCTTGAGGGCCGGGATGTTCAGATGCGCTGTAGAGACAGTTTAGCGAATCTCAACACATTGAGCCAGCTGACCAATCCCAACCCATCGCATATTTCTGAGGGAGGGGCTTCATAAAAACAGGAAATAATCAAGGCATTTGTTAGAGAAGGGATAGTTTCGGTGTGGAATGAAGGTAAATTATGTGAAAAATAATGTGTTTTGAAAAAAAAAAGAGAAACATGGACACGTGTTAGACTGCACCCCATAAACAATCAAGCCTAGAAAAAAAAAAAAAAAAAAAAAAACAGTCAACCACCCCTTTAAATCATCAGCAGCTGCAGCAAAGGGATGGTCGACAACATTGATCAGTAAAGCTGCAATTGAGACATTTTAACTTGTAAATAAATACAACTAAAAAAGGTGGATTCATGTGAATGGGAATATTCTATATTCTGATCTATATTCTATATAATATTCTGATATTTCAGGAAAAGTTCATCACTTCATAAAATTGAGTTTAAACCACTGGAATCAGAGAATTAAATTCAACAATTTAATCCAGCAAAAAAAGAATAATATAAATAATAATAATAATATTAAAAATATATTGTAAAATGGTACCGCTGTCTGGAGAAGCTTTCAATTTTTTTGTTTTTATACCCACAGAAAATTTGCTACATTTTGCAAACGTTTTAATATTCATTGGCTAAAGAAACAGTAGCTCAACTGATCTCAGATGTGATAAATCTGAATGATACAATTATAAGATTATCTCAAACACTGGAACTCATCTTTTTGTGATTCAGTGTTCAGATCATGCCATTCGCTGTTCCCTGAGGACAGAAAACAGGCAACCCTATGTACATGTCTTTATTGTTTTGATATTTCTTAAATTGTATTTTATCTCTTCTAGATTTTCTGGCTGTGATCTCTCAGATCAGGATTGTGAAACTGTATCAACAGCTCTACAATCCTCAAACTGTGTCCTGAGAGAGCTGGATCTGAGTAACAATCACCTGCAGGATGCTGGTGTAAAGTTTATTTCTGATGGACTGAAGAGTCCAAACTGTCAGCTGCAGATACTGAGGTATTAAAAAAAAAAAAAAACTTGATGATTTACTGTCAGCTGGTCAAAATGTGTGTCTACGGATGATCTGACGTTGTGTGTCTATGGAAGATATGACGGTGTGTGTCTGTAGATGATCTGACTGTTGGAGTGTGTTCTTGTCTCTTTCAGTCTTGCTGGCTGTAATCTCACTGCTCAGTGTTGTGAGAGATTGTCTTCAGCTCTACAATCATCATACTCTGTCCTGAGAGAGCTGGATCTGAGTAACAATGACCTGCAGGACTCTGGAGTAAAGTTTATTTCTGATGGACTGAAGAGTCCAAACTGTCAGCTGCAGATACTGAGGTATTTAAGAACATATAAGTGATCAGTTACAGTCAGCTGGTCAAAATCTGACTGTGTGTGTCTGTTGATCGTCTGTCTGTCTGTCTGTAGTAAGGATGTGCAACTGCGATCAAGTTCTGATTGTTTAGCTTACAACAGCATACAGTCCGAAGTTTAGATGTGAGAGAAGCATGACTTCAAAGTCACTTATGTCTGGGTTAGCTACATACATATCTGATTAATATAACATAGGATGCTTTGGCATATCAACCTTTTAACCTGCATCCCCCATTTTGGGTGTCACAGCTGAAAATGACCTACATAATGTAAAATGGTTACAGTTCCTGACAACAGTGTGCTACACAGACAATTTTGGTGTCTTTGGAAAGAAGACCATTTGGGCTTTACTATCCATCATCCAGAGTTGATAATGCTCAAAAAGCATTATCAAAAACTATATATTTTTTTATCATATACGAATACATGAAATATATCCTGGAGCAAATCAGAACACGAATGCTTTGAAATTCACATGTATATACCACTGCATAGTTTTTCAATTATAAAATAATAGCCAGAATCTTAGACATTGTATAAGCAATTTATCTGAGCACTAGATAAATACAATAAGAATCATTTTTGAGTAATAAAAAAAAAACAAGAATTAGCTTTGTATGTCAGGTACATACTGTGTCACGGCCAGCTTGTTCTCGACCGTAACATAAAATAGGATCACACTTGCACAGATGGTTTGACTTGCAAGTTCATTTATTACAATGAAAAATAATCCATTACAAAATAATATAGCATAATGTCTAGGGGGTTTAAATAAAGAAATCATAATCCAAAAGGTAAGGAATGTTGACAAAGATAAACAAAAGCAACGGTTGGAGCACAAATGACTTCTCTGGAGACTGCCATTCCCCAGAGGAAAGTCATGTGAGATGAATTAGTCCCGCATTTATTCTCTCCACAATCAGTGAAAATCAGTCAGCAGGGGTGTACAGTCAACCACACCCTCCCAGGTCATTCCGCCCCCAGCAGGGAAGAAAAGGGAGCACAGGGTCGTAACAACTGTGATTAGCAGACATACAGAATTCACACTGATAGATGCTCATACAGTCAGTAATCACACGCTAATGTGCGGTCATACAAAAAAAATGGACTATTCACACATATGGCTCCACCTGACCAAGTGTCGAGGTGTCCTTGAGCAAGACACCTAACCCCAGCTGCTCCTGACGAGCTGGATGGCGCCTTGTATGGCAGACACCGCAGTCGATGTGTGAATGAGTGTGTGAATGGGTGAATGTGAGGCAAAATTGTAATGCGCTTTGGATGGCCATGTGGTCTGTTGAAAGCACTATATAAATGCAGTTCATTTACATAATAGACAAATTCACACTGATAACTGTCATGCAGTCAGTAATCACACGCTGATTAACATACAGTTGGTAGTCATACAGATACAGCCACATTCCCCACACATTAATGAAAAATGTTGAATATAAAAAAAAAGAGGAATTATTTGTGCAAAAGCCAATCGCTAACTTGAACAACCATCAGATGACAGATGAGTCACAGTGCCTGTCACAAGCCATCACAAGAGAGCGCCAGAGATCAAATAAACAATATTCCTTGTATCTTTGACTTATTTTTGTGGATGGTTTCATTCTGTTTGTAACACTGTACTACTTTGATAGTTTTTTGAGTGCAGGTTGTTCCATAATGGATATAAACAATAACTCTTCCCGAAGAAATGAGACATAAACAAAGGAATAACCATCCATATTTCAACGTTATTGTTTCATTGCACTAAAAGTGCTCTATGAGATGTTATTCAGTGGACCCTCACCTTTCTAACTAAAGTGGGATTTAACACAAGCCAGAGAAACTGAAGACAGATGCACAAAGAAAAATACTGTAGCAGGCAGATCACTCACTGTTCATGATGTACAAACTATTGGAAGGATATCCTCAAAATTGATTTGGGGGTTTATATGAATGTGTTTCTGAAGGGAACTGACTGTCTTCTGAAACGTTTGCGTGGTATGTTACTTTCATCTGGTCTCTGTATAGTTCATATTAAAGCAGTGTTACGGCTCAAGGCTTTGTTTACAGCGGTAACCAAGTAAACGCTTTATCTGGTCTGTGTCTGGTGTTCCAGAGGCACCTCCTGCTGTCAGAGATTGAATCTGCATCTCATTCATATCCTCTGCTGTTCGTTTCGTTCAGGCATGTAGTATAATTTCACTATAATGTAGGATTATAATGTAAAAGGAGCTCATTCAAATACTGAGGTGATAAACCATTCAGGGCTTTATAAGTAATAAGCAATATTTTAAAATCTATACGATGTTTGATAGGGAGCCAGTCAGTGCAGTGTTGACAGGACCGGGCTAATATGGTCATACTTCCTGGTTCTAGTGAGAACTCTTGCTGCATTGCTGCTCTAGTTTGTTTTCTAAGCGTGCAGAACAACCACACAATAAAGCATTACAATAATCTAAACATGAGGTCATAAATGCATGGATTAACATTTCTGCATTTGACATTGAGACCATAGGCCTTAATTTAGATATATTTTTGAGATGGAAAAATGCAGGTTTATAAATGCTAGAAACGTGGCTTTCTAAGGAAAGATTGTGATCAAATAGCACACCTAGGTTCCTAATTGATGATGAAGAATTGACAGAGCACCCATCATGTCTTAGACAGTGTTCTAGGTTATTACATGCAGAGTTTTTAGGTCCTATAATTAACACCTCTGTTTTTTCAGAATTTAGCAGTAAGAAATTACTCATCATCCAGTTTTTTATATCGACTATACATTCCATTATTTTTTCAAATGTGTGTGCTTCACCAGGCCGCGAAGAAATATAGAGCTGAGTATCATCAGAATAACAGTGAAAGCTAACACCATGTTTGATGATGATATCTCCCAAGGGTAATATATAGAGCGTGTAGAGTAGTGGCCCTAGAACTGAGCCTTGAGGTACTCCATACTGCACTTGTGATCGATCTGATACCTCTTCATTCAATGCTACGAATTGATGGCGGTCATATAAGTACGATTTAAACCATGCTAATGCACTTCCATTAATGCCAACAAAGTGTTCAAGTCTATGCAAAAGAATGTTGTGGTCAATTGTGTCAAACGCAGCACTAAGATCCAATAGAACTAATAGACAGATACAACGATGATCAGATGATAAGAGCAGGTTATTTGTAACTCTAAAGAGAGCAGTCTCAGTACTATGATACGGTCTAAATCCTGACTGGAAATCCTCACATATATCATTCTTCTCTAAGAAGGAATATAATTCTGAGGATACCACCTTTTCTAGTATCTTGGACAGAAAAGGGAGATTCAAGATTGGTCTATAATTAACTAGTTATTTGGGGTCAAGTTGTGGTTTTTTGATGAGAGGCTTAATTACAGCCACTTTGAAGGTTTTGGGGACATATGCTAATGACAATGAAGAATTAATAATAGTCAGAAGAGGATCTATGACTTCTGGAAGCACCTCTTTTAGGAGCTTAGATGGTATAGGGTCTAACATACATGTTGTTGGTTTAGATGATTTAACAAGTTTAAACAATTCTTCCTCTCCTATAGTAGAGAATGAGTGGAACTGTTCCTCAGGGGGTCTATAGTGCACTGTCTGATGCGATACTGTAGCTGACGGCTGAATGATTACAATTTAATCTCTAATAGGATCAATTTTAGAAGTAAAGTAGTTCATAAAGTCATTACTGCTGTGATGTTGGGAAATGTCAACTCTTGTTGAGGCTTTATTTTTCATTAATTTAGCCACTGTATTGAATAAATACCTGGGGTTATGTTTGTTTTCTTCTAAAAGAGAAGAAAAGTAATCTGATCTAGCAGTTTTTAATGCTTTTCTGTAGGATAGGTTACTTTCTCGCCAAGCAATACGAAATACCTCTAGTTTTGTTTTCTTCCAACTGCGCTCCATTTTGCCTGTGTGTGGATGATCTGTCTGCGTGTCTGTGGATGATCTGACTGTGTGTCTGTGGATGATCTCACTGTGTGAGTCTGTGGATGTTTTGACTGTGTGTCTGTTGATGATCTGTCTGTTTGTGTCTGTAGGTTGTCTGGCTGTATGGTGACAGAAGAAGGCTGTGGTTATTTGTCTTTAGCTCTGAGTTCAAACCCTTCACACCTGAGAGAGCTGGATCTGAGCTACAATTACCCAGGACAATCAGGAGTCCAGCTACTCAACCACAAACTGGATGATCCTAACTATAAAATGCAGATACTCAAGTATGCCAAACACTAATACTGACACACTGAATATGTGTGTGAATGATGCAGATCTAAATTAATGTTTGTTTATGTGTTTATAGTGTGGCTCATGGAGGAGAGATAATGATGAAAGCAGGACTACGAAAGTGTAAGTCTTAAAACACACACACACAGATCTCATCTCATAATCAAGTCACCTTTATTTATGTAGCGCTTTTATCAATACAGATTTTGTCAAAGCAACTGTACAGCATTAATTAGGAAAATAGTTTGTCAATAATGCAAAATTACAATAGTAAACACTCAATTTTCAGTTTAAGGCAGTTCATCATTGTGATGATAGGGATGTCATCCAGCTCAATTCAGTTTTAATAGTTTCTGTGTAAAGAAGTAGATGATAATGCTGGAAACTAAGTGTCCCCAACTAAGCAAGCCAGAGGTGACAGCGGCAAGGAACCAAAACTCCATCGGTGACAGAATGGAGAAATAACCTTGGGAGAAACCAGGCTCAGTTGGGGGGCCAGTTCTCCTCTGACCAGACGAAACCAGCTGTTCAATTCCAGGCTGCAGCAAAGTCACATTGTGCATAGGACTTATCTGGTTCCAATGGTCTTGTCCTGGTCGCCGTCTAGGAGCCAAGGTTTTCACTGGGGATCTGTCTCTGGGGCTCATCTAATTGTAGTAGTCTGCTGATATTCAGGGCTGTAGAGGTCATCACTAGGTGCTGATCAATCATTATCTTGATACAGACTAGATCTGATGGCTACGGTGACCTCGGAATAAAAGAGAAACAGACTAATATTAGCATAGATGTCATTCTTCTAATGATGTAGTAAGTACATTGGGTGTTAAGTCAATTGTTCCCGGTTCAGGTTTACCTAATTAATGCAGCCTAAAAATCCTTTAAAGGATTTGGATATTTAAAGCGTATTAGTGTGTTATGTATAAGCCAGGTTAAAGAGATGGGTCTTCAATCTAGATTTATCTGGTCTCGTTGAGATATATAGCTACGACATCTGCGACAGAGATATATAAACTGTACACATGGCAAGAGGTGCAAATAACAATAGCAGGAGAAGACATTACTCACCGTGCTTGATGAAATATTCTTACTGCGGTTGTTTGATGAACTTGTGAAAAACTGGAGCGAGAGAGAGGAGAGGTAACGAGTGCTAACGCTTTGCAGGTGTACTGCACTCACGGATATAAAATAAAAGTGAACGATCAAAATTAATCTGATAAGATTGATCGATAATATCAAAAATATGGTGTGAATTAAGTTATATTTTATCCTATTTATGTTCAATTGGTTTTCTCCCAAAATGAACGATGCAGCATGTCGGATATAAATACAGGTGTTTAAATGTGTATTGTACAAAGTGTTATAGAAATAAACCTGACTTGAAGGC
Organism: Carassius auratus; assembly: GCF_003368295.1. NCBI lineage: Eukaryota > Metazoa > Chordata > Actinopteri > Cypriniformes > Cyprinidae > Carassius > Carassius auratus. The sequence goes on from NC_039250.1 coordinate 29,301,398, forward strand.
TCCAGAAGTCTAGGACCGGCACTGCTACTGAGATCATTTGTGAAATGTGAGGACATTCTGGACTTTGCAAATATACCGTATTTTTCGGACTATAAGTCGCACCTGAGTATAAGTCGCATCAGTCCAAAAATACGTCATGATGAGGAAAAAAACATATATAAGTCGCACTGGAGTATAAGTCGCATTTATTTAGACCCAAGAACCAAGAGAAAACATTACCGTCTACAGCCACGAGAGGGAGCTCTATGTTTTCAGTGTAGACTACAGTAGCACTGAGCAGCATAGAGCGCCCTCTCGTGGCTGTAGACGGTAATGTTTTCTCTTGGTTCATGTCTCTTAGTTCATTTCTCTGGTTCATGTCAAATTAATTTTTATAAGTCACACCTGGCTATAAGTCGCAGGACCAGCCAAACTATGAAAAAAGTGTGACTTGTAGTCCAAGCTGTAAACACACAAAGACATCTTCACTGTTGTGTTGTTCTTGATTTTTCTCTTTTCTTGTGTTCAGATGCCTGTGATCTCACACTGGATCCAAACACAGCCAACACTCAACTCATGCTGTCTGATGCGAACAGGAAGATCACAGGTGTGGAAGATCGCCAGTCGTATCCTGACCATCCAGAGAGATTTGATAAGGATCCTCAGGTTCTGTGTGTTGAGAGTCTGACTGGACGCTGTTACTGGGAGGCTGAATGGAAGAGACGTGCCGAGATATCAGTGTCATATAAAGGAATCGACAGGAAAGGAGGGAGTGACTGTGAATTTGGATTCAATGAGAAATCCTGGAGTCTGGTCTGCTCTGATAAAAAATTCTCAGTCTGTCACAATAAGAACAGCACTGATATACCTGCAGTCTGTTCATCCTTTAAGAGAGCAGGAGTGTATCTGGACTGGTCAGCCGGCTCGCTGTCCTTCTACAGCGTCTCTGACACAGACACACTCACACACTTACACACACTCAACACCACATTCACTGAACCACTCTGTGCTGGATTTAGAGTTGATAATGATTCCTCAGTGTCTCTGTGTGATATTAAATGATAGAGAGACCCCGTAAATCCTCTTTCCGATCTTCACATGCACACAAACTCAAATCAAATTGATTAACATGGAAACGCTTTTGTGGCATCTTATCCTGATAGCACCGAAAATAACTTAATTTACACTTTCAGTTTTGATCGTACAGATAAGAGCAATACATCAATCGGATCGGTAAAGGGATTACTTTTATTTGTATACATGCATAATAACAACAAAACTTTGTGCAATTATAAAATAAAGATAGCAAACAAGGTGCGCTGATCTTCATTTACAAACGCATCATTAAAATGAACTGTAACTCAGTGAATACTCAACGAAGTGACATGAGATATATATATATATATATATCTATATCTATAGAAAGCTTGACATATCTACTTTTAAACTAAACAAGTGCTACCAAAATAAAATATTCTGTGTTAAATTAATCCATATGAAAACAATGAGATTTTCATTGTTCAAACAACCACACTAATGATAAAAATCCAACCAGTGTTTTTTTTTTTTTTTTTTAATCTCTGTAAATCATTTCCCCTTTCTCAGCTTGAGTCAATCGCAGGAGCTTGTCTTTGTGACATCATACACACAGGCCTCTCCCACAATAGTTTGATTGACAGTAGTGTTTTAACACACACTGGACTGGCATATGGCAAGTTAATTGTGCCATGGATAATCTACCGAAGGAGACAGCTGTGTACTTTCACGTGATAGAAGGGTTAAATCACCTCAACAGATGCATGACACCAATGTCATGGACAAGTACACGTCTGCATTACACATATCAACTAAATAATACATCAGCAGAGCTGTAATTTTGCCAATTATACAGTAATAAAAATGAAAGATGAACACGTTTGTCAGCATCCTACATCTTGTAGTTTGTGTCCGGGCTTCTAGAGTTTCCGTTTTCTTTGCTTTACTTCTTACTCATGTGGCCTTGTTAGCATTATCCAGGTCACCTGTGCCTTGTTTTCCCCAGTGTATTTAAGTTGTATATTTTGGCCTTGGTTCCTCAATCGGTTTTTGAGTCTTCACCCTGTGTTTCCTGTCTGGTCTCGCTAAAGCCTCCCTAGCTACTAAAAGTAAGGTTTCCCGAGTTCCGTTCTTTGGTAGTTGTTTTGCCGCAGTTAATTCCTCAGTACGAGAATAATTTTTGTTGTATTTTTTCTTCCAGAGATTATTTTATTAAATCTACACTTCCTTTTAAATCTACACCTACCATCATTAACTGCTCCAATGGCTGAGTGGTAGATCTCTCACTCATCAAACCAGAGATCTGAGTTCTAACCTGGCACAACCTCTAACACATTTATTTATAATAAGCAATATTTTAAGTATATTTTGATGCTTATAATCCTGTATTTTACTTTATTTAAAGGATGTATTTGTATTTTAATTAAAGGGATAGTTCACCAAAATCATGAACGTCATAATCAAGTAATCACTGAGTAATTTATCATTTACTTGTCTTTTGTGGAACATAAACGTTATTCTGAGACTTTTGCTTTTATGCAAGACTTTTCCATGTCGGATAAAGATACGATTTTTGGCTTCCTTATAATAAACACAATAATGTCATAAAGAACTGTTTATACTCTGCTTACTCATGAAATTAAGCTAAGATTAAAAATTTACACTGGTTTATTGTATATTGTGGGAAGTGGTCTTTAAGCTCTTAATGCCATCATAACGCAATGAAACAAGTTTTGGATTGTGAGAAAACTAGATCAATGGAAAAATACTAAGAATAAAATCAAAGTACATTTTCATATTATGATCCAACTGTTTTGAATACTTAATAAAAAATAGACAATGTTTTTTAACTGGTTATTAAATATATTTAATTGGCAATAGTACAAGGAAAATATTTCCAAAGTTTTCACTGACCAATTTAAATATATTTTGTAAATAAAAACATTTTTAAAACAAAAGTTTGATTTTGATAGCTGCAACACACTCCAAAAACAAAGTTGGAACAGAGGCAAAAAGTGAAAGAATAAAAAACACTCATAATCAAATTAATAAGCAACCCCTGAATGAAATAAAAACAAAATAGGAAACATTTTAAAGCTTTCGAATCGCAGCTTTAATGTAATTATTCTAATCATTATTACAATATTACTAATCATGTTTTTTAAACCACTGCCTGGATCAACAAAAATTGGATATCATTTTAAAGCTTAGAGTCTGAGCTTTACAGTGCAGGTAGCCAAATCGTTTTCGTAATTTACATAATGTGTGTTTGTGTGCCATGTATTCTAATATGTCAAAAACATCATACAGTTCAGATATTTATGTGCCGTATGTCATTTGAAAGGTCTCAGAGTAGAATAAAATAAGTATAATTGTTTGGGACTAAATATAACAGTTTGAGTGAGGCATTACTTCAAATTCAAAACAACAATTTCAAAACTGTCAAGGGCTAAGATAAGGGCTACCTTGGTTCCAAATGCTGTAAATTTTGATTACTTCATAATATCACCACAAAATAAAATTCACTTACAACACACGTTATAGAATATCACCCAAAAAAAAATTATGTTGTGAGAAATTTAACATTTTGAATATCAAAATTATAGAACGTCAAATGGTAAATAATTTGCCATTAACCAGACGCCTGGTGTCCAGCAAACGCCCGTTTTACTGCATTTTAGACAGAAAAACTCCATAAAATACAGCGTTTTGTAGTACAGATAGCGTAAATGATGGCGTTTTCACAGCAGAACCGCCATTTAATATTGGCATTTATATATCAGTGTTTATTTATGCAATCCAAAACACTATTCATTTTCACTGTTTGGCCATCTATAAAACGGTGTAATTTATTATTGTAAAAATGACGTTTTCTTTAATATTAAAATCAGCACGTCCTTTTATACAAAGTCAAGCCCATAGATATTCAGGTGCTAGTCATATAATTAGAATATCATCAAGTTGATTAATTTCACAAATTCTTTTCAAAAAGTGAAATCCCAAATTCAGTATCTTAGAAAATTTGAATATTACTTAATACCAAAACAAAGAAAGGATTTTTAGATATCTTGGCCAACTATAAAGTATAAAAAGTAATAATAAATAATAAATCTGCATCTCCATAAAGTTGGTCAGCAGCAGGAAGCATTAAGTGCTCTAAAACTTCCTGGTATATGGCTGCGTTGACCTTGGACCTCAGAAAACACAGTGGACCAACACCAGCAGATGACATGGCACCCCAAACCATCACTGACTGTGGAAACTTTACACTGAACCTCAAGCAACGTGGATTGTGTGCCTCTCCTCTCTTCCTGACTACCTTCGGGTGTCGCTGTGGAACAGTGTTTTTTCTGCTTCCTGCTGGCCTTGCTGCTGCTCTGTGTAGCTGTTTTTTCTCTAGAATCTTTATCTTACTATCACTCTCTGTTGTTTAAAGTGATAAAATATAACTTTATTATTTCTGATATTATCGATCAATCTTATCAGATAAATTTAGTTCGTTCACTTTTATTTTAAATCCACGAGTGCAGTTCACCTGCGTTGCGTTAGCACTTGTTAGCATTTTAATTTGTACCTATCGCCGTTTTCTTTTCTCCTCTCCTTTCTCTCACTACACTCTCGCTCCAGTTTTTCACAAGTTCATCAAACAACTGTGGTAATATTTCATCAAGCACGGTGAGTAATGGCTTCTCCTGCTATTGTTATTTGCACCTCTTGCCACATGTACAGTTTATCTATCTCTGTCAGTGATGAGGGATTCACATGTGATAAATGCAGAGAAATAGTTAGGCTGACAGAGAAGATTTCAGAATTAGAGACACGCATCCAAACTTTAAAGGGGGGGGGGGGGTAAAATGCTCGTTTTCACTCAATTTCCTGTTAATCTTGAGTACCTATAGAGTAGTACTGCATCCTTCATAACTCCAAAAAGTCTTTAGTCTATTCATAAGAGAAAGGCAGTCTGTACCGATTTTTCCCGGAAAAACATGACCGGCTGGAGGCGTGATGTGTGGGCGGAGCTAAAGAATCAAGAGCGCCAGTAGGCTTTTGCGTTGAGAGCGTTTGGAAGTTGTGACATTACCGTGAGGATAAAAAAACATCATCCAAAACAAACCATGGCTAACAGTCAGATTCAGCTGTTTATTTATGATCCAGAATCAGATCCCGAGGCTGAAACTGAACTAGAGCAGCAGCAGCAACGACTCGCTACGAGCGGGGCTCGAACCCGGGTCTCCGGCATGGGAGGCGGACGCACTAACAAGGAGGCATTTACATTTACATTTATTCATTTTATCTGATGCTTTTATCCAAAGCGACTTACAATTGCTATACATGTCAGAGGTTGCACGCCTCTGACTAGGGGTTAAGTGTCTTGCTCAGGGACACATTGGTGCCTCACAGTGGATTTGAACCCGGGTCTCTCACACCAAAGCCATGCGTCTTATCCACTGCGCCAACCCCACCCCCGCCCCCGCAGAGATATTTTAACCAGTTTTACTCACCGCCTGCGGTTCCAACACAGGATTGCATCATCCTTAAGAAATAAACAATACGCAAATCCGTCGTCAAACTGGGCCTTGTTTGTAAAACAAGCATCTTCGAAATGCAGGGAACAAACAAAAACACTTGCACAACTCCGTTGATGCTCTGTAAAAATAAACTCCATCCACTGGTCCCTTAATGCCGTTTTTTTTTTTTTTTTTTGGTAATCTGTGCAGGGTTGTCTTGCCCTGGCAACCAAAAACACACTTCTTTTGTGACTTTTCGCAACGCTCTCGCTCTGATCAGTGAATGAATGTCTGTGCTCAGCCTCTCAGTGCTCTGCTATATGGGAGCACGCGCTCTTCCGGCAGACGTGCCCTTAGGACCCATATAAGGAAATTCCGCTCCATCTAACGTCACACAGAGCCATACTCGAAAAAAACTTTCCGAAACTTGTGAAAAACTGGAAGGAGTATTCTGGGAACAAAAATACTCCTTCAAACGTACAACTTCATTTTTTAAACTTTGTCCATGTTTAGCATGGGAATCCAACTCTTTAACAGTGTAAAAAAGTCAGTATGCATGAAATAGCATTTCACCCCCCCCCCCCCCCTTTAATTGAGGACAGTAAGAATGTTAGGGTAGATACGGCTTTGGATGCATCTAGCTCAGGGAGTGCTGTACATTGTTCATGTCCGGCAACAGAGCCCCTGCAGCGGGGCAACTGGGTGACAATGAGGCAGCATAGTCGTGGGTCAAAACACCGCTCTTCTGTTTCAAATTAAAATATTACACAGGTTCTCCCCACTCAGTGATGCACCCACTGAGAGACCTGATGAAAGTGCTCTAGTTATTGGCAATTCTATTGTACGGAATGTGAATATAGAGACAACAGTCACCATAGTCAAATGTTTACCTGGAGCCAGAGCGCCTGACATCTTTGCAAATTTAAAAGTGCTGGCTAATGCTAAATGTAAATACAGTAAGATTGTTATTTATGCCGGCGCTAATGATGTTCGACTTCACCAGTCGGAGATCACTAAAAATAACATTAAAGAGGTGTGTTAACTTGCAAGCATGATGTCAGACACTGTAATGTGCTTTGGTCCCCTCCCTGCTTACCGTGGTGACTAGATGCATAGCAGATTGTCATCACTCAGTGGCTGGTTGTCTAAGTGGTGCCCGCAGAATAACATAGGCAATTGGACGAGCTTTTGGGGCAGACCTGACCTGTTGAAAAGAGGTGGTCTTCATCACTCCTGGTGTGGTGCCGCTCTTCTCTCTAGAAATATGGCAAATAGTCTTAGTGTTTATACTTGACTAACTGGGGCCCAGGTCAGGAAGCAGACAGACTGGCTAAACCGACCGTCTGCTAGCTGCCTCGCGTCACAGAGGTCAGTTAATTCTCAGCACATAGAGACTTTTTCACCTAGATATCACACTATAGAGACTGTGTCTGTTCCCCGAACTAGAAAATACTAAAAAACATCCAAACCAAGTTAAGATTAACAATTTAATTGAGGTTCAACAAATAATAACAGATGCAATACGGATAAACAAATGATAAAGCTTGGCTTATTTAATATAAGATCCCTTTCTACGAAAACACTTTTTGTAAATATGATCACTGATCATAACCTAGATGTGCTCTGTTTGACAGAAACCTGGCTAAAACCTGATGATTATATTATTTTAATTAAATGAGTCTACCCCCCAAGATTACTGTTATAAACATGAGCAAAGGCAAAGGGGGAGGTGTTGCTTCAATTTATAACAAAGTTTTCAGGATTTCTCAGAGGGCAGGCTTCAAGTATAACTCGTTTGAAGTAATGGTGCTTCATATAACATTATCCAGAGAAACAAATGTTAATGATAAATCCTCTGTGATGTTTGTACTGGCTACTGTATACAGGCCACCAGGGCACCATGCAGACTTTATTAAAGAGTTTGGTGATTTTACATCCGAGTTAATTCTGGCTGCAGATAAAGTTTTAATAGTTGGTGATTTTAATATCCATGTCGATAATGAAAAAGATGCATTGGGATCAGCATTTATAGACATTCTGAACTCTATTGGTGTTAGACAACATGTTTCAGGACCTACTCATTGTCGAAATAATACTCTAGATTTAATACTGTCACATGGAATTGATGTTGATAGTGTTGAAAATTGTTTTGTGCAAACTTCATATAGCCAAAAATGTAAATTCTACTTCTTGTAACAAGTATGGTATAAGCATCACTTCTACCACAAAAGACTGCTTTTTAAGTTATCTTCCTGATGTATCCGAATTCCTTAGCATATCCAAAAACTCAGAACAATTTGGTGATGTAACACAAACTATGGACTCTCTCTTTTCTAGCATTTTAAATACAGTTGCTCCTTTACGCTTAAGGAAGGTTAGGGGGAGTGCATTTACAGTGCTCTCTCCACCCTCAATACCACAACTTAGGTGCCCTTGAGCAAGGCATGGAACCCTCAGCTGCTCCGCAGAATAAATGGCTGCCCACTGCTCCGGGTGTGTGTTCACAGTGTGTGTGTGTTCACTGCTCTGTGTGTGTGCACTTCAGATGGATTAAATGCAGAGCACGAATTCTGAGTATGGGTCACCATACTTGGCTAAATGTCACGTCACTTTCACTTTCACTTTCGTTAAGGAAACCAGTACGACACCATGGTATAATGAGCATACTCGCACCCTAAAGAGAGCAGCCCGAGAAATGGAGCGCTGCTGGATGAAAGCAACACTAGAGGTATTTCGTATTGCTTGGCGGGAAAGTAACCTATCCTACAGAAAAGCATTAAAATCTGCTAGATCTGATTACTTCTCTTTTAGAAGAAAACAAACATAACCCCAGGTCTTTATTCTATATAGTGGCTAAATTGACAAAAAATAAAGCCTCAACAAGTGTTGACATTTCCCAAAATGACTTTGATACTATTAGAGATAAAATTGTAACTATTGAGCCGTCAGCTACAGTATCGCATCAGACAGTGCACTATAGACCCCTGAGGAATAGTTCCACTCATTCTCTTCTATAGGAGAGGAAAAATTTTATAAACTTGTTAAATCATCTAAACCAACAAAATTTTTTTAGACCCTATACCCTCTAAGCTCTTAAAAGAGGTGCTTCCAGAAGTCATAGATCCTCTTCTGATTATTATTAATTCCTCATTGTCATTAGGATATGTCCCCAAAACCTTCAAACTGGCTGTTATTAAGCCTGTCATCAAAAAAACACAACTTGACCCCAAAGAACTAGTTAATTATAGACCAATCTCAAATCTCCTATTTCTGTCCAAGATACTAGAAAAGATGGCATCCTCACAATTATATTCCTTCTTAGAGAAAAATGTTATATGTGAGTATTTCCAGTCAGATTTAGACTGTATCATAGTACTGAAACAGCTCTCCTTAGAGTTACAAATGATCTGCTCTTATCATCCGATCGTGGTTGTATCTCTTAGTTCTATTGGATCTTAGTGCTGCGTTTGACACAATTGACCACAACATTCTTTTGCATAGACTTAAACATTTTGTTGGCATTAATGGAAGTGCATTAGCATGGTTTAAATCAAACTTATATGACCGCCATCAATTCGTAGCAGTGAATGAAGAAGTATCATATCGATTACAAGTGTAGTATGGAGTACCTCAAGGCTCAGTACTAGGACCGCTGCTTCACGCTTTATATGTTACCCTTGGGATATTATCAGGAAACATGGTGTTAGTTTTCACTGTTATGCTGATGATACTCAGCTCTATATTTCTTCATGGCCCAGTGAAACACACCAATTTGAAAAACTAATGTAATGCATAGTCGATATAAAAAAAATGTATGACGAGTAATTTCTTACTGCTAAATTCTGAAAAAACAGAGGTGTAAATTATAGGACCTAAAAACTCTGCATGTATTAACATAAAACACTTTCTAAGACTTGATGGCTGCTCTGTCAATTTTTCGTCTTCAGTTCAGAACCTATGTGTGCTATTTGATCGCAATCTTTCCTTAGAAAGAATTTCTAGCATTTGTAAAACTGCATTTTTCCATCTCAAAAATATATCTAAATTACGCTCTCAATGTCAAATGCAGAAATGTTAATCCATGCATTTATGACCTCAAGGTTAGATTATTGTAATGCTTTATTGGGTGGTTGTTCTGGTTTCTCCCAAGGTTTTTTCTGTCACAGATGGAGTTTCGGTTCCTTGCTGCTGTCGCCTCTGGCTTGCTTAGTTGGGGTCACTTCATCTACAGCGATATCGTTGACTTGATTGCAAATGAATGCACAGACACTATTTAAACTGAACAGAGATGCCTTTAACTGTCATTTTGCATTATTGACACACTGTTTTCCTAATGAATGTTGTTAAGTTGCTTTGAAGCAATGTATTTTGTTTAAAGCGCTATATAAATAAATGTGACTTGACTTGACTAGACAGTTTACTGTCACTTGCAATCCGGTATGCTTCTTTTATTCGTGCAGCCCATTTATCATCATATCTTTTTGGAGAGATCAACTGGCAGATGAGGAGATCGGCCAAACATTAAGTAGAAGGGTGAAAATCCAGTTGCCTCATGTCTCGTGCAGTTATAAGCATAGACAACACATGCTAGATATCCTTTCCTTTTCCTTCTCTTGGAGTGTTCTCAGCATTTGTAAGAGAGTCCTATTGAATGGCTCGGCTAGGTTACCTCGGGGATGATAGGATGTGGTCCTTGATTGTCCAACTCCAGTCCATTCAAGGTCTTGAACAGTTCATTCTCAAACTCTCTTCCTTGGTCGTGATGTAATTTATTTGGATATCCAAAGTGTGGAATAAAATCATTGAATATCTTTTCTGCTGCAGTTCTTCCAGCCTTGTTCTTGGTTGCATAGGCTTGAGCAGACCTGGTAAAGTGATCAATTACTGGTTGTATTTACTCAAAACCACCTTACTCAAAACCACCTTACTTCTTTCCAAGTGCAGATAATCTATGGAAATGAGTTCAAGAGGAAAAGTAGTTGTAACGCTTCCCATTGGAGCTCTCTTATGGGTAACATGCTTCTTTTGCTTAATGCATGAACATCTTCTGTTAACAATTTTCTATGTCCATTTTCTTATGTGGCCAATAAAATCTCTCTCTTGCCAGATGTATCACCCTTTCTGTGCCCACATGACACATGTCATCATGAAGATGCTTCAGAACCTTTTTCTTAAATTCAGAAGGTAAGACCAGTTGTTTCTGGTGAGTGGTCCTTCGATACAGCAAGCCATTTTCAAAATGCTGTTTTTTACACTAATGTAATCATTTCTTGACTGGGCTATGTAACCCTCTTCTGACTTCACTGGTGAGAGTTTTTTTTTTTTAAGTTTTAATTTGTCCCCAATAGCAGGATCTTCTTTCTGTGCTCTCAGTAACTCACTGTGATGTATTGTTGACAGAAAACTATGGTGAGACGACTCTGGGCACGTGTTGGTAATGTCAGAGTTCTGAGCTGTAATGAGAGTAGCTATCCAGACTACATCCTTTTTCTTTGCTACCTGGCTCCCTTCCCAAATTGCATGAACTGCATCGACTGACATTTCTCCTGAACACGAGGCCACCCACATACCATTCTATGTCCAGAGGACAACGAGAGAGAGTTTCAGCATCTATATTTTCCTTTCCTGGTCTATACTTGATGTCAAAATGGAAATCGGAAAATTCTTCCACCCAACGGTGGCCCACAGCATTGAGCTTGGCAGTGCTCATCACATAGGTCAGGGGGTTATTATCAGTGTACACAGTGAAGGCAGGAGCATAAAACAGATAATCCCGGAATTTCTCAGAAATAGCCCATTTAAAAGCTAGGAATTCAAACTTGCCAGAGTAAAGATTGTTATTTTACTCTGCTGGGGAAAGAGTTCTGGATCCATAAGCAATTACCCTTAACTTTTCTTTTTGCCATTGATAGAGAACTGCCTCAAACCCTTTTGAGATGCATCAGTATGTAGAGTGAATGGCGAGTTGAAATCAGGATAAGCCAGCACAGGTGGATGGGTAAGAATGTCAATCAATGTTGCCAGGGTGTTCTTTAGTCCAGACCCCTGGTGTTTTAGAAGGAAGCTGGCTACCTTTCCCTTTGGTTTTGTTGTTTGTTTGTTGAGAAGTCCTGGATATATGTTCTGTAATAGCTTAAGAATCCCAGAAATCTTTGGACTTCTCCAATGGTGCTTGGTGACTTTTCTCCAAATGACAAAATGGCACTGATGTCTTTGGTGTCAATGCGGACACCTTAAGCAGAAATTAGTCGTCCCATGTAGTGAACCTTTCTTTTGAAGAACTCAAGTTTTTTTGGTCTAAGTTTCATCTCATGCTGTTGTAGCGCTTTGAAGACCCTTCTAAGTCTTTCAAGGTGGTCTTCAAAATTCTTTGCATAACAGAGTAAGGTATGCAAAATATCCAGGTAAGGTATGCAACAATCATCTCAAAGGGAGTCCAACATCTCTTCCATGCTTCTCTGGAATGCAGCAGTTGCATTGGTCAGCCCAAAAGGAAACCTTAACCACTCATAAAACCCCAATGGTGTAATGAAAGCCATCAGATGTCGGGATCCCTCAGCCATAAACCCTTGGTGGTATGCCTTCCCTTGGTCAAGGATGGAAAACCAGCTGTAACCCCCTAAAGTATCTGTAATGTCTGGTATTGTCTTCTCATTAAGTGAACGGTAGACAATGCAAAGTCTAAGTGAACCATCTTTCTTTCTTACGCATACAACAGAAGCAGAGTATGGTGACTTAGACTTAACAATCCAACCTCTAGCCAACAAGTCGTGAATGTACTCCTTGACTTCCTGATAGAGTGGTTTAGGCACAGAGGCATACATTCTTTGCACAGGTATGTCATCCTTCAATGTAATAGCCATCTGAAGACTAGTAAAGCATCCTATGTCATCATCGTCACATGCGAAAGCTGCTGACTCTTCATAAAGCAGTTATTTCACCTGCTCTTGCTGTTCGTTACTGAGGGTGCTTAGATCAACTGGAGGATGCCAAAGTGTCGGAGGATTTCTTCCTTCATCCTTGGTACCAGCCCGGGAGTCCAATTTGTTTACTTCAATATACAAAGGTTGGAAATCTGCTTGATCAGTTTCAATAACTTTTCTGACTGCCTGAATGCTCCCTAGTGTGGTCTTCCGGGGCAGTGTGATGCTATGCATAGTTTGATTGCCAATAGGAATTTGAACATATGGATTCTGTGGATTTTTAATTTTGAAAAGTCACTCACCAATAATTAACTGGTCAAACTGTGGACACTCCATGACAGTACAGTACCACTGGGCTGGTGAGACTGAAGATATTTGAAACGTATATTTGATGTTATGGATTTGTTTTGATGAAGTCAAAGTAGTTGTAGGAGCTTGTAGGAGCTTGACACTGTAGTGTCCCTCTACAGGGATTGTTCCCCATTTCCCTGCTCTCTTGGCCCCTCTAAGGCAACCTACAGCTATGTGTCCCTCTGTACCACATATAAAACAATGGCTGCAAGTAGTCACATTTTTATCTGTGCATTCGTGGCCTCTTGACTGTTGTTGTCTTTGAAGAGGACGTCTACTTGAAAAGAATTGGGTTTTGGGTCTTGACCTGTATTGACGTTGTGTTTGATACTGGATCTGAGACTGCACCTGTGTATCCGGGTTGTATAATGACATAGCAGATGGTGGGAACACGGATGCTGAAAGTTGAAAAAGGGGCTGTTGAGGTGGTTGCTGTGTGCATGCACCACCTTATGGCGAGTAGACTGACCCAGCCAGCATTGCCTCTCACTTTCATCACTTGTAATTCTTATTACATGCCTCAGCAGGGTTTCATCAGAAACATTGTGGTCTGAAAGAAAAGGTCTCAACTCTCACCGAATGGATTATATCACTTTCAGTGCAGCCTTCCTTAATGCCTTCGTCTATTTGCTTGCACAGGTTGCTGAAACTTATGTCAGAGACACTTTCTCCTATTTGTCCCCCATGGATCCTGAATTCTTGATATTGCAACATTGCAATGTCTCTTATAGAGACCATGGTCTCAGGTGCAGAATGAGATGTACTGTGATTATTTAATTCCTTGTTTGGAAAATGTGTGTGTAATGTGTCTGTGGATATAGGTAGTGTGGAAGGTATAGTTCTACAGGCTAAAAATTTTCTACCTAAATCCTCATAGTTTGATAACATTCTCTGGTATTCATCCTCTGATGTGTCTGTGTTATGAGGTATAATGGATGGCTGAGTAACCACTTCACTCCTAGTAGCACATTGCTCTACGATTTCATCAATAAAATCATTTAAATTTAATAACAGAGTCATCCCTTGATCAGGTAGCCAAGACATTTCACAGCTGTTCATGTAAATAACAATATAATTAATGTAGCTTTCTTCGTCACCATTCTTTAATGGTGTGACATCTGCATCTGATGCAGGGTGAATTTCTTTTGCCAACTGGAAGAGTTCACCTGTGTTTAAAGTGTAGACTTTCTTCTTGATGTTCCAGATAAGTTTCTTTCTTTCTTTGTCGGACATTATGTACTTCCAGGTAGATCTGGTTATGTGGTGATACTCCTGGTCAGGATGATGCTGGTCACCTGCTCCCTTTAGCCTCTCCCACACACGTTGCTCCCTTCCTGAAAAATGTGCTCTGCTTCCCTTAGGTTCAAAATCACTGGACCAGTCATCTTCAGAGTAACTCTCATCACGGACAACGAGCCCCCAAAATCTTTTACAGATCCCGGGCAGTTGGGAAGACTGTATGCAGTAATCAACTTGACATTAAATGGAAGGAAAGACAAGAATTAGTTGTTTCCTTAATGGTCCTCTTTGTTGTCTTTTAATACACATACACATTTGTATTTCAGAGTCAGTAAGACATTTTGAATTACAAAATGATTCATAAACATGTTGATAAAAAATTATACACACTGTATAGATCATCTAAACAATAAATAAATGATAGCAACCTTAACCGAATGTACAGAAATGCCCTAATACTTACAACTGGCCTGAATTCAGGTAAGTATATTAAGAAAAATACTGCATCTAAAGTATTTCAGGTAAGTGATACATTAGTAAACTTTTCTATGACATACTGTAAGTGTCTTAAAATTAATAATTCAGTAATTAATTAAAGAATTCAGTGATGTCATCTCTGTTCAGTTAAATAGTGTCTGTGCATTTATTTGCAATCAAGTCAACGATATCGCTGTAGATGAAGTGGCCCCAACTAAGCAAGCCAGAGGCGACAGCGGCAAGGAACCAAAACTCCATCGGTGACAGAATGGAGAAAAAAACCTTGGGAGAAACCAGGCTCAGCTGGGGGCGCAGTTCTCCTCTGACCAAACGAAACCAGTAGTTCAATTCCAGGCTGCAGCAAAGTCAGATTGTGCAGAAGAATCATCTGTTTCCTGTGGTCTTGTCCTGGTGGTCGTCTGAGACAAGGTCTTTACAGGGGATCTGTATCTGGGGCTCTAGCTGTCCTGGTCTCCGCTGTCTTTCAGGGCAGTAGAGGTCCTTTCTAGGTGCTAAACACTTGTTTGTTTACTGTGTTGAGACGTGCTGCATTTGGTCTCGTACTCTAACGGAAACCTTGTCAGTGTTGTGCGCTTGCTTAGACCTTTGTTGTGATAAACAGTAAAGTGTGTTCAAGCACCAGCCAAGAGAGTGCAAAGAAATGCCCTTTGTGAGAAGCAGTTAAATAAGCGGGAGTTAAAAGCAGATCGTAAGTGTATTTATTTCTTGTCTCATTAGTGTTTAGCGCAGTTGTCGTTGCTAGGAAACACTTGTTTGTTTACTGTGTTGAGACGTGCTGCGTTTGGTCTCGTACTCTATCGCATACGTTGTAAGTGTTGTGCGCTTGCTTAGACCTTTGTTGTGATAAACAGTAAAGTACGTTCAGCTGAATTCAATTTACGTTTTGTCGGTTTTAAAAAGATTAGTATACCGCGGCAGCGGTCGCGGCAGCCCTCCAGTTAAGCCCTCCTCGTGTGAATACCGAAGAAAGTAAAGACCATCGTTTCTACCGTGCGACTCCACCGGGCAGGGGATATAAGTATTGTTTTGATTAATCTTTTTCCTTTTCCTTGTTTCATTTGTTTCAGTTGTTTTTTGTTTATAACCAAATCTTACTATGTGTTTCCAGATCCCTACTATCATTACCACTCGTAAACCATGCATCACACAATGTAGACAGCGCAATCTTACCAACCTGCATACTTTGCCTATGTCTCCTAATACACTACTTTCTTTTCCTATTGGTCTCTGGAATTGCCAGTCTGCTGTAAACAAAACCGATTACATTACTTCTATTATTAGTCATTCAAAGCTTAATCTCATGGCCCTAACAGAGACCTGGATCAAACCAGAGGACACTGCTACACCTGCAGCATTCTCCAATAATTTCTCATTTTCCCACTCCCCCCGTTTGACTGGAAGAGGTGGAGGTACTGGTATGCTCATCTCTAATGATTGGAAATCTTTGGGTATCAACAGCTCCTTTGAATCTCATTCAGTTACTGTTACCTACCCTTTTAAAATACATTTTTTAGTTGTCTATCGACCCCCAGGACCACTGGGTAACTTTTTGGATGAATTAGATGTGTTGCTCTCAACCTTTTCTGAGAATGGTACTCCCCTAGTTATGCTTGGAGATTTCAACATTCATCTAGATAAACCTCTGTTTGCCAATTTCCACACTCTGCTTGCCTCTTTTGATCTTAACCGAGTGTCAACTACTGCTTCTCACAAATCAGGCAACCAACTGGACCTTATTTATACACGAAACTGCTTTACTGATCATGTTCTGGTTACTCCACTGCACACGTCGGATCACTTCCTCCTCACTCTTAACCTCAACATGATCCCTGACACATCACTTACCCCTCCACATGCCATCTTTCGACGTAACCTACGCACACTTTCACCCTCCCTGCTATCTGCAATGGTTTCATCTTAACTTCCTTCCCCTAAACTGTTTGCATCTGTGGATACTAACAGTGCTACTGATACTTTCTGCTCCACTCTTACATCTTGTTTAGACACTGTTTGCCCCTTATCTTCCAGGCCAGCCCGTAACACCCCTTCTGCCCCTTGGTTATCTGATGTTCTACGCGAACACCGTTCTAAGCTTAGAGCATCTGAAACGGTGTGGCGCAAGTCCAAAAATACTACTGACCTTATTGTTTATCAGTCACTCCTATCTTCTTTCTCTGCTAATGTCTCCTCTGCTCAAATGACATACTACCATAACAAAATTAACAATTCATCTAACTCTCGCATGCTTTTTAAGACATTTTCCTCACTTCTTTGTCCTCCCCCTCCTGCTTCATCTCTAATAGCTGACGACTTTGCAACGTTTTTCATTAATAAAATTAAACACATTAGTGCACAATTTTCCACACCACAATCAGTCAAGCTCATATCACCAGCAAACTTACACTCATTTACATCCTTTTCTTCACTCTCTGAGGCAGAAGTCTCAGAACTCATCCTTTCTAAACACCCTACAACATGCCCGCTTGATCCTATTCCATCTCATCTTCTTCAAGCCATTTCTCCTGCAGTTGTACCTGCACTCACTCACATCATCAACACTTCACTCCACACTGGTGTTTTTCCCTCATCATTTAGACAGGCACGTATAACTCCACTACTTAAGAAACCCAACCTCAACCCATCTCTTTTTTCTTCCTTTTATTGTAAAAACACTTGAACGAGCTGTGTTCAAACAAGTCTCTAAATTTCTCACACAAAACAATCTCCTTGACAGCAACCAATCTGGCTTCAGAAGTGGACATTCAACTGAGACGGCCTTGCTCTCAGTTGTTGAAGCTCTAAGACTGGCAAGAGCAGAATCCAAATCTTCAGTACTTATCCTGCTTGATCTGTCCGCTAGGGCTGAACGATATATCGTTATCTTATCTATATCTAGATATGAACTTTCAAGATATTAATATCGAAAAAAGCAACGATATAGACAATATAGATTTCCCCTCTCCGCGATCGCCCTGCATACAACTCTGGCAGTCACAACAAACATCAGTTTTACGACTGCCCTTGACTGCTCCGCTAAAGCCAGCGCGCAAACACGAGAGGGGGGGCGACGTTTCCATGGTGACGCGTCATTGCTTGTCACGTGACACTGCAGCAGCAACAGCGCTGAATGAATGATGATCTGCTTTTATATCATTTTTCCTTTTTTATTCAGAATATTCACAAATGTGTTAGTTATGGCATGAAATATCTGATATTCTGATTGTCAAATACATGCAAGTGGAAGTATATTAATGTTTAAACACCTTTATAACGATCGTGTTAGTAGAGCTGTACGCGCGTTGGGTGCGCCGTTTTAGTTTGTGCCCCAGACGCAGTTCAGAGAATGGATTCTGTTGGATTTACAACCTCTATTTTTACAACACGTGAATTCATCCACTTCTCCCGAAATACTTAAAAGTAAGTGGCTGGTGAACTGGGAATGGAACATGTAAACACTGAAGTTACTTACACAATGTGTATCTGATATGAATAAAATGTGTCGAATTATAATGGAAAGGATTATTATTACCTCTTCCATAGACATCAGTGTGTATTTTATAAACTCTAAATGTGTTGTTTTTTAGTACTTATGTGAATTTATTTATTTGAAAACTAAAATAAACAGTATGTGGTTGAAAACTGAAAAGTTGCGACCTCTTTATCTGGTGCGAATGATTTCAATGTAAAGACGTGTTTACGCGCGTCTGGGGGTCTCGCGGCGCAGTAGACGAGTTATGAGTTATGAAAAGGACCATTGCAAGCTGAGAGCGACCGGCTTTTGTGGTGGAAATTTGCAGTTATACCCCCACCTTGCACAGCTGTACCTGACTGTCCCTGGGACATCAGTGCAGTCGGAGCGCATCTCAACAGCTGTACATATTGAATAAAAAACGCTCTGCTCTGGACTCCGAAAATGTTGATCGACTTGTTTTCCTGTCCAATGAATTTGTAATGGCCTTATTTTGCGCCTTTATGCGCATTACAATATGCCTGCCTAATGTCGGTTACGTTCAATAAAAAAAAACACACATGGCCTGTTCTCAAGTCCATTTAAAGTTTCATTTTTTTTTACAGTTTTTTTTTAATGGATTGAATCATTATTAAAAATAATCTTGGAGATTTTTGAATTGCCTAAACCATAAATGAAGCCTGCAGTGAGGTTTTTCTTTTGTTATGGCAGCCGTCCCCTCTGCATATACAGTATTGTTCAAAATAATAGCAGTACAATGTGACTAACCAGAATAATCAAGGTTTTTAGTATATTTTTTATTGCTACGTGGCAAACAAGTTACCAGTAGGTTCAGTAGATTGTCAGAAAACAAACAAGACCCAGCATTCATGATATGCACGCTCTTAAGGCTGTGCAATTGGGCAATTAGTTGAAAGGGGTGTGTTAAAAAAAAATAGCAGTGTCTACCTTTGACTGTACAAACTCAAAACTATTTTGTACAAACATTTTTTTTTTCTGGGATTTAGCAATCCTGTGAATCACTAAACTAATATTTAGTTGTATGACCACAGTTTTTTAAAACTGCTTGACATCTGTGTGGCATGGAGTCAACCAACTTGTGGCACCTCTCAGCTGTTATTCCACTCCATGATTCTTTAACAACATTCCACAATTCATTCACATTTCTTGGTTTTGCTTCAGAAACGGCATTTTTGATATCACCCCACAAGTTCTCAATTGGATTAAGGTCTGGAGATTGGGCTGGCCACTCCATAACATTAATTTTGTTGGTTTGGAACCAAGACTTTGCCCGTTTACAAGTGTGTTTTGGGTCATTGTCTTGTTGAAACAACCATTTCAAGGGCATGTCCTCTTCAGCATAGGGCAACATGACCTCTTCAAGTATTTTAACATATGCAAACTGATCCATGATCCCTGGTATGCGATAAATAGGCCCAACACCATAGTAGGAGAAACATCGAAAAGTTCACGAAAGTTCATGCCAATAAATAAGAAATATTGCTGACTTGTGCGTTTCCAGCGCTCTTTTTTTTTAGACATGGAAAATCGATTTTACAATCGATTCAATGAACACTTATGTCTTAAAAATCAAAAATGATTTTTTCACAAAAGTGACAGCACTAGCTCTGAGTGCGCCTGTCTCACCCCCCCCCCCAGCCCCCCCTGTTCCAACGTCTATGCACACTGTACAGAGACAGCGGATAAATTAGAAAGAAAGAAATGAGTGTGGGAGATAATGCGGCCGATGGCAGTGCAGAATCTGACTTGGTGCCAAAACATAAATCATCTTCCATAATTTGGAAGTATTTTGCATTCAGAAAAGACGATGTAAACCAGAGTGACGTGTTGTGCAGGTCGTGCTTAGCAAAAGAACACGTAGTCATATCGTATCAATATCGAGATATCTGGCATGAAAATCGAGATATGAAATTTTGTCCATATCGTTCAGCCCTACTGTCCGCTGCTTTTGACACGGTTAATCACCAGATCCTCCTATCAACCCTACTGGCAAATGGCATCTCAGGAACCACACTTCAATGGTTTGAGTCTTACCTATCAGATAGGTCCTTCAAAGTATCTTGGAGAGGTGAGGTGTCCAAGTCTCAACATCTAACTACTGGGGTGCCTCAGGGCTCAGTTCTTGGACCACTTCTCTTTGTCTACATGGCATCATTAGGTTCTGTCATTCAGAAACATGGCTTTTCATACCACTGCTATGCTGATGACACTCAACTCTACCTCTCATTCCATCCTGATGATCTGACAGTATCTATTCGCATCTCAGCTTGTCTAACAGACATTTCTTCCTGGATGATGGACCATCACCTTCAACTCAACCTTGCCAAGACAGAACTGCTTGTGATTCTAGCAAACCCATCGTTCCATCACAATTTCACCATCAAGTTAGGCACAGCAACCATAACTCCTTCAAAAACAGCTAGAAGCCTTGGAGTTATGATTGATGATCAGCTGACTTTCTCAGACCACATTGCTAAAACTGTCCAATCCTGCAGATCCTTGTTCAAGCTCTTGTTCTGTCCAGGCTGAACTATTGCAATGGTCTCTTGGCAGGTCTTCCAGCCAATTCTATCAAACCTTTACAATTAATTCAGAACGCAGCAACAAGATTAATTTTTAATGAGCCAAAAAGAATACACGTCACACCTCTGTTTATCAATTTGCACTGGCTTCCAATAGCTGCTCGCATAAAATTCAAGGCATTTATGTTTGCCTACAAAACTACCACTGGCTCTGCACCCATTTACCTAAATTTGTTACTTCAGACTTATGTGCCCTCTAGAAGCTTGCGTTCTGAAAGTGAACGTCACTTGATTGTGCCATCCCAAAGAAGCACAAAGTCACTTTTACGGACTTTTAAATTAAATGTACCCTTTGGTGGAATGAACTCCCCAACTCAATCCAAGCAGCTGAGTCCTTAGCCATCTTCAAGAATCGGCTTAAAACCCATCTCTTCCATCTTTATTTGACCCTCTAACTTTAACACTCACTATTCTAATTCTATTCTTTAAAAAATCTAACTACCTTTCTAATCTTTTTGTATTCTATTTTCTTTTCATTTATTATGCAATTGTATATGTATGTGTGTGTGTATGTGTAAAGACCTCTAACAAGCTTGCTGTATTCTTTTATTTATTTCTTTTTTTCTATCTGTTTTCTTTTTATTTATTATATTAAAATCCCATGCTAAGTGTACTGTGTTAACCTCACTGAGACTTGTTATAGCACTTATATATCATTGCTCTTTTTGTTGTTTTTGATTGCTTCCACTGTTTTCATCAGTAAGTCGCTTTGGATAAAAGCGTCTGCTAAATGAATAATTGTAAATGTAATGTAAATGTGCTGATCCACCATCATGTACTGGATCCGGGTGACTGCATTGACCCTCTGCTCTGGATACTGTTGGGAACTCAGAAACGAAGACCAGGAGACTCTTGGGTAATCTTCAGCAGGATTCTTTATTGAGAATGCTCTGCATGGCGCTGCAGTCATCAACAGTCTAATTTGTCCTTAAGACATTGTAGATTTTATATACATTCAAGTGGGAGGGATCCATACAATAGAGGTGGAGACCATTTTAACAAAGCATGCAAATGCAATCAGGAAAGTACCAGACACTGGCATCTTCCCAGCCTTGATCTTATCAGCATAACAGTGTCATTTAAATACAGAGGTGCCTGACAGTACACTGATACCTTCACATTATCATAGAGACAAAAGGCACAGCTGTGCCTTGAGCTTCAAGGAAGAACACAAAGACAAAAGGTTAATGTCTCAGACACTTGATTTTCCTGATTTGAGCTTCTTGGATGTCAGCTTTATTACCCCAAAAAGTCTACTATTATATTGGAACCTAGATTTAACATTTTATAAATTTGTAATCCCACAGTCCTCCCATTGAGAGTTCTAATAACTCTCACATAATACAAATTAAACTTTCATAAGTCCATTCTATGGCCTATGTTTCTTAACATAAGCCCCATCTTCAGTCATGTAACTTTAAAAGGTTACAGGCACGTTTAACTTATTCTGTCTTATACTAGATTTACTTAGGTGTTTTTTTAGAACCATAACCGTTGACAAATATGGCATGGATGGTAACGCGTTGTACAAACTACATGATGACACAGAAAAAAATCATGTAGTAGTATAAGTAGTATAAGAGTGGAAGTCTTGAAGTCCATGCCGTCCGAATAGCTGTAAAGTCTGTTTTCTGTAGTCCATTTCGCATGTAGATTCACTCAGATGACTCTTTGTCCTCATGAAGCTTGTTCATGGATGTCTGAAGTGATGCTTTACACCAGGGTGTCACATATGGAAATGACTTCTCATGCCTGCAACACAAGAAAACAAAGAAACAGCAGACCAGCAGTATTCATGTATAGACAATTTTAGACTTCTGTTGATCGTATAGTGGTTTTAAGTCTGGTGATCGTATTACGTTTTTCTCAAACTAGTTTTTAGTAATTTGACACCTATGGACCAGTGAGGTGGGGATAAAACTATGGATAGGGGAAACCTATGAGGAAGTCTTCACCACAGGGTTGGCCCCCGAGGCCTGTTGCATTTCGGTTCTTCCCTGGGCTCCTCACTGGTCTGTGTGTGTCCTAGTCTGTCCCTGTAGCTATTGTGCGAACTTAACTGGGTGACATCTCCATCCTCTAATGAAATATCAGTCATAACAAGACATCATAACCCAAAAAGAATGAGTGACTGGAGTGTGCTTTAGTATAGCTTTGAAGATAGGCTGTGAGTGTACTTAACGTTCTCTCAATGAAAGGAAGTGAGAGTCAACTTATTTACAAAGGATGTTTCATCTTTGTTGCACATTTCTGGGGAAGTTAATTAGTTAATTTACAACTTCCTTACAAAATGGGTGCGTAGTACTTATTTATTAGTAGTATTATTTACTCTTACGGTAACGTGATGCATTTCTGGTTTCAAATTGTTGCTTTTAATTTCTGTCATGGTGGTACTTTTCCATAACACTGAATGTGGAAATAAAGAGTTGGTTATGCTTAAAATGTTGATCTTTTTATGTCTGTTTGTTTGTTTGTTTTTGTTTAGTTGTGCAGTTATTAAATCAGATTGTCTGTGTAAACCATACTTTTGTGACATATGGCACTTTATAAACATTAAAAAACACTGTGTACATACTTTTGAATTGTTGTTTATTGTTTATTTTTGTGTCAGAAAAGCTTTGTAACAAAGAGGACAACTATTCCAAAATAAATTAAAATAATAAAAATGTAAATAATTAAAAATGAAATAAAAATTAAAAGATAACAAAGCCACAGGGTCTAATAACCTTAACAAATGAACTTTAAAAGTACAATATAAAAAAAAGAAAAACTAAATATTGCACAACAAGCTTTGCTTTTTTTACATAATAATTTTAAATGAATGCGTTTTAAAATAACACTTTTGTGCTAAAATAAAAAGTTTATATCAAAGAGGATAACTATTCCCAAAATAATTTTAAACCATTTGAATAAAAAATAAATGAAAATTAAGAGATACTGAAGCTACGGAGCCTTATAACAATAAACAAATTACCTTTAAAATCACAAAAAAAAAAAATATTGCACAACAAGCTAGTCTTTTTCTAAATAAATGAAAATAAATAAGCTTTAAAATAAAAAACACACTGTGGTTATACTTTTAGGACTTGCTTTTTATTCATGTTTGCATTTTAATAAAAAAACAAGCTCCCTGACCTTGGATGGGCTGAGTCTGTGAGTTCTTCTATCTGAGATAATCTGCCCAGTTTTAGAAAAAAAAAATTCAGATGGCACGGATGTTGCCACAATGCAAAGTCTTGTCTTTGTGACTTCAGAAAGGCTTTTGTATACTGCGAGTATGCTCATTATACCATGGTGTCAAACTGTTTTCCTTAACCTTTCTTAAGCGTAAAGGAGCAACTGTATTTAAAGTGCTAGAAAAGAGAGAGTCCATAGTTTCTGTTACATCATCAAGTTGTTCTGAGGTTTTGGATATGCTAAGGAATTCGGATACATCAGGAAGATAACTTAAAAAGCAGTCTTTTGTGGTAGAAGTGATGCATATGCAAATCCCCTGTAAATAGCTTGTCCCAGAGGACCACCAGGACAAGACCACAGGAAACAGATGATTCTTCTGCACAATCTGACTTTCCTTCAGCCTGGAATTGAACTACTGGTTTCGTATGGTCAGAGGAGAACTGGCACCCCAACTGAGCCTGGTTTCTCCCAAGGTTTTTTTCTCCATTCTGTCACCGATGGAGTTTCGGTTCCTTGCCGCTGTCGCCTTCTGGCTTGCTTAGTTGGGGTCACTTCATCTACAGCGATATCATTGACTTGATTGCAAATAAATGCACAGACACTATTTAAACTGAACAGAGATGACATACCTGAATTCAATGATGAACTGCCTTAACTATCATTTTGCATTATTGAGACACTGTTTCCAAATGAATGTTGTTCAGTGCTTTGACGCAATGTATTTTGTTTAAAGCACTATATAAATAAAGGTGAAGTTGTAATTCTTGAAGGACGGGAGTTCCAGTGCTGTCTGGTACTCTTTGCTCGGAAGTTGGTACACTGCCAGATCATCAAGGTGCAGGGTGGCACCTTTCGGTATTTGAATCCCCATATTTGGGTTGAGCATGTTGACACGGCTGGTTGTGTCATGCTGGTCGTAAGTGAGAGTAGCTGTATGCACGGGAGTGTTGACGAGCCATCTGTCACCTACAGTCCATGCTTGCGTCTCTGTGACTTGTGTACAAAGCTTGGCTTTGGCAGGGCAGGGCAGCGTGTGTCGCTGACCAGGGGTTGCAACCCACAGGTTCCTTCAGCGTTGTCTCTGAGGAAGGGTTTGCTAAGGCAGAGATAATGGATGTCTTTGGTTAAAGTACACATGTGCATGTTTGGGGCCAGGTACAGCTGTGTGTTGCTGTCATGGTAGGCCACCACATCTGGAATGTGTGTCTTGGTGTGGGTGTTGCTATTCCAAAACCTGACATTGACAATGTCTTTAAGTCTGTAGACTTGGCTTGACTCACTGATGGGTTGGTTCAGGAGCACATCGACTTCCCTCTGTTTGGCATTGACGTGCAGTTGGATGGCGCTACCCGGAGAGTAGGCAAGATGTATTTGTAGCGGGTCAGCTGGCGTGGTGATGGCAGAAGGCTTAAGGGTATCATGTACAGTGGGATTCTAGCCGTGGCTAGGTTGTCATTGAAGGAGCTAACCTCCCAAATTATGTCTGTCATTAGCACTGTAACCAGCTGAGCCTGGGCAAAGTCATTCTGGAAGCCAATAAACAGCGGTTTCATGGAGTTCACCACCTGGTTCGCTGCACTGACACTAGACATACCAATGTCAAACAGAGTTCTGGCAGCAGCGGTGGCTCTGAGCAAAGCTCCCGGGAACCGTTTGGAGCTGTTGTTGTGTCCACCTAACTCCACCTAACACCAACTGTAACAGTCACTTTCTCACATTGGCTGAACATGTGTTTGGCATCGGCTTCAGTGTGAGTGAGGGAGTCCTCTGTCCATCGGGCACCTGCCCAGCTGTATTGGGCTACGGTGCTGGGGTAGTGTGCTCTGTAGTCGGTGATCAGGAGTCTCAGTTGTTCTCTCGGTGGCAGCTGTCCTCTTGTTGGCTGACAGCACAGCATGGTGAACCACAGCAGCATCCTGGTACAGACAACAGGGAGAGGGAGAGAGAGAGAGAAAGGGGAGGAAGAAACAAGCGAGGGTTGTCTTTGGTCGGACAGGGCAGTCTCTTTACTTCGTGGGCGGCGAATGTGTTTAGCTCGCCTAGGCCCGTGTTTTGCCACATCTTGCTGCTGACATGACACTTGCTTCAGTGTCTCGTCAGTGGCTCTGGTGCTGCGCTCTGCAGCACATGATGCGTCATGGAAATACATTGCCATTATCCCCCTTTTGAGACCGTGGCATTACAAGCCTTGGTATTGGGATGTCAGACGGTGCACAACCCACAATGTTGTTCTATACATGCAGCATGTGCTTTGTACCATGCAGTGGTCTAAAGCACTGGTTGTCAGTGAGTGTAGACAGCGTGCAAGGGTGGATGGAGGGGTTTGAAAGGTGGTTAAGCAAAGTCTTTATAGATCTGTCAGAAGCCTGCATGTCCGCTATGTTGGTCTTTGTAAAAAATGGAGCCAGCGTAAGCGGCTCTGAGGTAGGCAGTTAAGCTTTTAAAGTTCTTATGCTGTGTGTAAACACTTTACCCTTGAAAGTGGGTGGGTGGGTTGGGAGTGACCACAACCTGTTGTTTAGTGCGCCAGTTTTGGCGAGGGTGTCAGTTTGATCATTTAAGTCCTTGTGTAGACCAGGTAGCTTTCGAGTGTGCTTTTACCTTCTTCCAATACACAGTCACATTGTGTGTTTTTGTGATGTTATCACATTCCTT
This sequence comes from Carassius auratus, assembly GCF_003368295.1. Lineage (NCBI taxonomy): Eukaryota > Metazoa > Chordata > Actinopteri > Cypriniformes > Cyprinidae > Carassius > Carassius auratus. The sequence continues at coordinate 29,327,835 of NC_039250.1, forward strand.
TAACAGATGTTGGTGTTTGACTGGCTTGTTGTTTGCAGTTTTGAAACCATTCTGTTTCCAGCTCTGAAGATGGCACACAAAACTGAGTCTAGCATAGTTAAAGTCTGTACAGATGAGAAGTTCTCTGATGTTTTCAATGGCATGAATACAGTTTGACTGTGGTTCAATGTCTTGGGATCCGATGAGCAGGCCCACATAGTTAACCTTAGTTCGGCACCACTCTCCTTTGTGAAGGGTGATCTTGGTGCCGGCGGTGGATAATTGGTTCAAAACATAGTCTATTTCTTTCAGGTGGTCGGCCACCATTGTGCTCTTCATGAGAACATCGTCTATGTAGATATGGTTACCTCTCATTTTGCCGTCTGGGCAGGCTTTGTTCAGAAAGATGTTGAATTCAGCTGATGAGTTGGTATAGCCGCACAGACACCTGTTGAAGGTGAACTGTCGGTTGCCAAATGTGAATGCCAGCTTGTGTTGGTTTTCCGGGTGCACCGGAATGGTCCAGAATCCAGAGGCCACATCAAGTGTAGGGAAGATTGTGGCTCCTCTGATTCGGGGTATTTCTTGTTCTAGCTGGGTCATGGGCCATCGTGACAGGGGCACCTGTTAATTCAGTTTCCTGTAATCAATAATGGGTCACCATTTGCCGTTAGGTTTTAGGACGGGCCAGATGGGGGCTGAGTAGGTGCAGTTGCATGGATGGATGACACCTTTCTCAAGCATAGATTCGATGATCTCCTGCACTGGTTCATGTGAGGTGATGAGAATCTTGTACTGTTTGACAAAAGTGGGAGGAGCATCAGGGTGCGTAGGGATGCACACTTTGTGGAGGTTGGTAAGACCACAGTCTAAATAGTGATTGGCACAGGATTCTTTGAACTTATAAAGAACCTGTCTGAGTCCTTGGCGATCTGTATGCATTAGTGTCTTGTAGAATGTGCTGCACTTGAGATTCAAAACCTGGGTAAGGCTCCTCCATCGTTGTGTCATCGGTCAGTTTGGTATTGAGAGGTGTAGCAGGTTCATCAGTCTCACCGACGCTCTGGTGGGAGACTGTGTATACTGCGAGGTGTTGGTCCTCTGTCAGATCCGTTCTGACAAATTTGAAGGGTGCAGTGAATAATGTGTTGTCTGTACTCCCTTTGGGGATCAGTGCAGGTGGAATGGGCCCAATGACAGGTAGTACAAGTTTGAAGTCATTAAAGTCATGGCTCTTTTATTTACAGTGTCTTGTAAGTAAGCATGAGCTTGGCTGAAAGGGATTGAGTGGAGGGAAGGGAGAAACTGTATGGTGTAGGTTTCTCCATTCCAGCCACTCTGTAATCTGTAAGAATGTTTCAGTTTTGCGTGAACAGTGTCAAGTTCATCTTGGAAATCATCTCTCTGCAGAGTAAGCTCGCAGATTTTAGCTCGGGCCACTTGCAAGTGTTTTTTGCAGGCCCTGGCTTTAACGTCTCTTTTTTTCTGTTCAGTTTCTGCTCTTTCTAGGAGAAAGACACCTTGCTGGAGTTTTTCATTGAGTTCTTTTCAGGGCTTCTCTCTCCAGCTGTTCTCTTTGGTCTGTGTCGAGGCGAAGATCTTGCAGGGTATTTTGAAGTCTTTCTACTTCTTTCTGTAGCTCTGGATCTGTGGCGTCCTCTTTCTCGCCTTGGTTCTGGGTCTCTAGGAGGTTCTGATCAAGGCGACTCTGGGTTTGGGCCTGGTCCTGAAAATCCTCCTCCACTTGAAGCTTAAGCATTGCTGCTTGCTATTCCAGGTCGATGTTGCTCCATTCGCTGAGCCGTGCCTGGGCAATGCCAGAATGTGAACTAGGCTTCCGTGGATCCTGGCGAGTTCTTTGTAGTTTTGGGTTGGATCGTGTGCCATCAGTTCGTCTATCTCAGTGTCTAGTTGCTCTTGGTTTAGGTGTTGCAGGTTACTGGCAGACCGGCTACTACCTTGGGCAGGAAGGGGATCATCATTGCTTTCAACCATGTTGAGAGATTGCCCCCGTGGACTGCTGGACTGGATGAACGGAACATCCTGGCTCACACTTAAAATATATCCGGGGGAATATCTAATATTCTGTGGCTTATGATAAGTGGATGGGTTTTATCACATTTGGTTCACCTGGGTGAATTGATGTCGCTCAGGTGGAAACCAGTGGCGCCGTCAGCCTCCCTGGCACTCCCAAACACTCAACCGCAGTGTCCTCAGCCCTCCGTTACTCTGTGTCGTGTTGCCCCCTCTCAAACAGCTTGTGACTTTTAACACAACCTGGCAATTACAAGATGTCAACCACAAGACAGCACTGCAAAATTGCAAAAAAACTCTCTGGTTCCAGTCCCAGAAATTGCCTTGTTTGTGTCGGATGGACTAATTGACTACCTTTGCAGAGCCAAATTGCTGATGTCTCCATAAGAGATAAAGAAACCGAGATTCACTCACAGCCAGTGTCAGTAACGCTGGTCGGGCAACCTTGCTCACCGGAAACCTGAAATGACTGTCCAATCCCCAAGGGAGATCTACAATCAAATACACAGAGGATGAACAAGGGAAACTTAAAGTGAATTAAGGCATGTTTGTTTAAAATCAATTAAATATATATGTAGAAATGAGAGGTAACACTCATCTTCTCCCTACACCAAAAATATCATCGTTAAAACTACATTGAGAATCTGGAGGCAATTCAGACTCCACTTTGGTTTACAAACCTCTTCTATTTCTGCACCTATAGCAGCAAATTTTGCTTTCTTACCATCATTAATGGATAGGACTTTTTCTCAGTGGTCGGCATTGGGTATTATAACATTTAAGGATTTTTATATAGATAATGTATTTGCGTCTTTCCAGCAATTACGGAAAAACTGTGCAATGCCCAAACAATTTGTTTTAGATATTTGCAAGTTCGTAGTTTTGTGCGGGACACGCACCCTCAGTTTCCTAGTCTCCCTAGTGTTACTCCCATTGACTCCTTCCTCAAACTTATTCATGTTATGAAGGGTATGATCTCACATTTTTATGAAGAAATCTGCTCCTTACGTGAAAGCTCACGTGCATCTATTAAATCTCAGTGGGAGGAAGACATAGGAGAAAATATTCCAGAAGAACAATGGGAAAAGATTCTACGTTGTGTGCACTCCTCATCAGGACAGGGTCTGATGCAGTGTAAAATCCTTCATCGCACCCACTGGACCAAAGTTAGACTTTCTAAAAAATATCCTGAGGTAGATCCCATGTGTGATCGCTGTCATCAAGCCCCTGCATCTACTGCGCATATGTTTTGGTCTTGTCCATCTCTATACAAATATTGGTCTTTGATCTTTAAAACATTATCTGAAGTTCTTGGAATTTATGTCCAACCTTTGCCTGTCACAGATCTATTTGGTACTCTTTCTCTTTCACTTGACATACCCAAATATAAGACTATATATATATATATATATATATATATAAAATTAAGCCTAATTTTAATAAATTGGAAATCACCTACACCTCCCACTCATTCTTCATGGATTAATGATATCTTTCTTTTCATCAAACTAGAAAAAAATAGGCATACAATAAAGGGGTCTTCTGACAACTTCTATAAAATTTGGGGCCCTTTTCTAGATTGTGTAGGGAAGTGGAATGGTTTGAAACACCTGTCTATATCCCCTCTGGCAGTAAAGAATCTTCTTACACGCAAGATTAACCTGAATATGTCTTTGGATGACCAAGCTTTATATGGCTTCTCATTTATTTATTTATTTTATCATCTTTTTTTTTTTTTTTACTTTTTGGTTTATGATGCCGTTCTTGCTTATTGTTTATACTTATGTCATTGTTTTATTCTCTCATGCTGAATGCTGTTTGGACGTAATTTGCATCATATAACAGATCCATAATTGTATATTTCCTTTTTATTATTGCTTAACTTAGAATTAACTTTATTCTGTCTCTATTTGCTATTTGGTTCTTTCTACGAACAAGAGAGACGGAATTAATTACATTTATGTGATATTCCAATGGTATCTGTAATTGTGTGATGTACTCTGTTTATGTGGAAAAAAATCAAAATAAAGTGGGGGGAAAAAAGAAGAAATGAGAGGTAACAGCTTTACCTAATAATGATTAAACAAAAAGGGAATTATGATAATGATGGTAATTATCAAAATAACCTAACCCAAAAGAGAGAAGAAAAAGAATAAAAATCAAAATAGGAAGAGACAGGATGAAACACGGAAGAACCAGGCCGCAGTAGCTGGTTACTCCCTCTCTGTGCTTCACCTGGTAAACAGAAAACTCAATTCAAATTAAAAATTCAAAACTGGTTTAAATTGAAATTTAAAATAAGCATGTGAGAAGAATTAAAAGGAAAATCAGAATAATATCCAATAATAACCAATGATAACAGTAAGGTATCATTAATAATTATGAAATTAATCAAAAAGGGTAAAAGTAGAAATATGCAATTCAAAACAGAATTGAAAAGAGAGAGAAAGCTGTGAACCGACTTAACAGGAGACGGCCACTAGATGGCTTACTTCCTTTTAAGTGGGTCAATCAGTGGTTGACCTAAGACATTTAATTTACACTATTAACCTGTTAGCCAGCACCCCCCATTATGGGACTCAAAGCTGAAAATGCTCTACCTAACTTATAATTGTAACAATTTCCTAATTCACTGTCTTACAAACATAATATTTGGTGTCTTTGGAAAGAAGACCCTATGGGCTTTACTTTTCATCAACCAGATTTGATAATCCTCAAAAATATGAAAAGTTATAGACACTGAAGTGCCTTGAAATTTTTTTACCACACTTAAATATATATTTTTTATTTGATATAAAAATTCTTCCAAACTTCTTCCAGTTTGTCACAAGTTTCGGAAAGTTTTTTTCGAGTATGGCTCTGTGTGATGTTAAATGGAGCGGAATTTCCTTAAATGTGTCCTAAGGGCACTTCTCCCGGAAGAGTGCGTGCGTACCCGTAGAGCAGAGCAGAGACATTCACTGATCAGAGGGAGAGCGAAATGTCACAAAAGAAGTGTGTTTTTGGTTGCGAGGGCAAGACAACCCTGCAGACTACCAAAAAAAAAAAAAACATTAAGGGACCAGTGGACGGAGTTTATTTTTACAGAGCATCAACAGAGTTTTTCTTTATTCCCTGCATTTTGAAGATGCTTGTTTTACAAACAAGGCCCAGTTTGACGGCGGATTTGCGTATCGTTTATTTCTTAAGCATGATGCAATCCTAATGAAAAAGGGTCACGATCGTGTGTTGGAACCGCAGGCGGTGAGTAAAACTGCTTAAAATATCTCTGTGTTGTTAACTTAGCTATCGGCGCGTAAGCACACATCAAGTAAACCTTGTACACCTTCAAAGAAAAAAAAAGACGACATAAAGTGGAACTTAGTCATTTTCCAAAACCGCTAAGCAAATATATACAGTTTCAATACATACCACATAGAGACGTCCTGCTGTAGCCGTTGCTGCTGCTGCTCTCGTTCAGTTTCAGCCTCTGGATCTGATTCTGGATCATAAATAAACGCTGAATCTGACTGTTAGCCATGGTTTGTTTTGGATGATGTTTTTTTTTCCTCACGGTAATGTCTCAACTTCCAAACGCTCTCAACGCAAAAGCCTACTCGCGCTGGTGATTCTTTAGCTCCGCCCACCTGTCACGCCTCCAGTCGGTCGTGTTTTTCTGAAAAAAATCGGCACAGACTATTTTTCTCTCATAAATATAATAAAACTAAAGACTTTTTGGATATATGAAGGATGCAGTACTATAGGTACTCGAGATTAACAGGAGTTTGAGTGAAAATGAGCATTTCACCCGCCGTCCTGGAGCAATATAGAAAAGTAATGGGTTGAAATCCACATGTCTCATGAGTTTCTATTTCAAATCTGAATAAGATATAATGAAAAATGAGACTCCTGCAAATATTTTTTATGAGACTATGTCTAGACCCCCCACCCCCCAAATATACAAAAATATATATTTCCCAATAGTATTGAAGGCTTCTACAAACTATTTAGTCTGTAAACATACCACTGCATAGTTTTTTTTTTTTTTCAGTTATAATACACTAGACAGAAACTTAAACATCATATAAGTGATTTATTTGAGCACTAGAAAAATACAATAAGAATCATTTATTTGAGTAAGAAAAATAAGAATAATAAGAAAAATAAAAAAAGATTTAACAATTAGAAAATCCTGAGAGAAATGCAGCTGGAGCGCAGCTGGAGGAAAACAAAACAAAACTAGAGGTATTTCGTATTGCTTGGCGGGAAAGTAGCATATCCTACCGAAAAGCATTAAAAACTGCTAGATCTGATTACTTTTCTTCTCTTTTAGAAGAAAACAAACATAACCCCAGGTATTTATTCAATACAGTGGCTAAATTAACGAAAAATAAAGCCTCAACAAGTGTTGACATTTCCCAACACCACAGCAGTAATGACTTTATGAACTACTTTACTTCTAAAATCGATACTATTAGAGATAAAATTGCAACCATTCAGCCGTCAGCTACAGTTTCGCATCAGACAGTGCACTATAGACCCCCTGAGGAACAGTTCCACTCATTCTCTACTATAGGAGAGGAAGAATTGTATAAACTTGTTAAATCATCTAAACTTACAACATGTATGTTAGACCCTATACCATCTAAGCTCTTAAAAGAGGTGCTTCCAGAAGTCATAGGTCCTCTTCTGACTATTATTAATTCCTCATTGTTATTAGGACATGTCCCCAAAACCTTCAAACTGGCTGTTATTAAGCCTCTCATAAAAAAGCCACAACTTGACCCCAGAGAACTAGTTAATTATAGACCAATCTCGAATCTCCCTTTTCTGTCCAAGATACTAGAAAAGGTGGTATCCTCACAATTATATTCCTTCTTAGAGAAAAATGGTATATGTGAGGATTTCCAGTCAGGATTTAGACCGTATCATAGTACTGAAACTGCTCTCCTTAGAGTTACAAATGATCTGCTCTTATCATCTGATCGTGGGTGTATCTCTCTATTAGTTTTATTGGATCTTAGTGCTGCGTTTGACACAATTGACCACAACATTCTTTTGCATAGACTTGAACACTTTGTTGGCATCAGTGGAAGTGCATTAGCATGGTTTAAATCGTACTTATATGACCGCCATCAGTTCGTAGCAGTGAATGAAGATGTATCATATCGATCACAAGTGCAGTATGGAGTACCTCAAGGCTCAGTTCTAGGGCCGCTACTCTTCACGCTTTATATGTTACCCTTGGGAGATATCATCAGGAAACATGGTGTTAGCTTTCACTGTTATGCTGATGATACGCAGCTCTATATTTCCTCGCAGCCCGGTGAAACACACCAATTTGAAAAACTAATGGAATGCATAGTCGATATAAAAAATTGGATGACGAGTAATTTCTTACTGCTAAATTCAGAAAAAACAGAGGTGTTAATCATAGGGCCTAAAAACTCTACTTGTAATAACCTAGAACACTGTCTAAGACTTGATGGTTGCTCTGTCAATTCTTCGTCATCAGTTAGGAACCTAGGTGTGCTACTTGATCGCAATCTTTCCTTAGAAAGCCACGTTTCTAGCATTTGTAAAACTGCATTTTTCCATCTCAAAAATATATCTAAATTACGGCCTATGCTCTCAATGTCAAATGCAGAAATGTTAATCCATGCATTTATGACTTCAAGGTTAGACTACTGTAATGCTTTATTGGGTGGTTGTTCTGCACGCTTGGTAAACAAACTACAGCTAGTCCAAAATGCAGCAGCAAGAGTTCTTACTAGAACCAGGAAGTATGACCATATTAGCCCGGTCCTGTCCACACTGCACTGGCTCCCTATCAAACATCGTATAGATTTTAAAATATTGCTTATTACTTATAAAGCCCTGAATGGTTTAGCACTTCAGTATTTGAATGAGCTCCTTTTACATTATACTCCTCTACGTCCGCTACGTTCTCAAAACTCAGGCAATTTCATAATACCTAGAATATCAAAATCAACTGCGGGCGGCAGATCCTTTTCCTATTTGGCGCCTAAACTCTGGAATAACCTACCTAACATTGTTCGGGAGGCAGACACACTCTTGCAGTTTAAATCTAGATTAAAGACCCATCTCTTTAACCTGGCATACACATAACATACTAATATGCTTTTAATATCCAAATCCGTTAAAGGATTTTTAGGCTGCATTAATTAGGTAAACTGGAACCGGAACACTTCACATAACACCGTACTTTCTACATCATTAGAAGAATGGCATCTACGCTAATATTTGTCTGTTTCTCTCTTGTTCCGAGGTCACCGTGGCCACCAGATCCAGTCTGTGTCCAGATCAGAGGGTCACTGCAGTCACCCGGATCCAGTACGTATCCAGACCAGATGGTGGATCAGCACCTAGAAAGGACCTCTACTGACCTGAAAGACAGCGGAGACCAGGACAACTAGAGCCCCAGATACAGATCCCCTGTAAAGACCTTGTCTCAGAGGAGCACCAGGACAAGACCACAGGAAACAGATGATTCTTCTGCACAATCTGACTTTGCTGCAGCCTGGAATTGAACTACTGGTTTCGTTTGGTCAGAGGAGAACTGGCCCCCCAACTGAGCCTGGTTTCTCCCAAGGTTTTTTTCTCCATTCTGTCACCGATGGAGTTTCGGTTCCTTGCCGCTGTCGCCTCTGGCTTGCTTAGTTGGGGTCACTTCATCTACAGCGATATCGTTGACTTGATTGCAAATTAAAACAGACACTATTTCAACTGAACAGAGATGACATCAATGAATTCAATGATGAACTGCCTTTAACTATCATTTTGCATTATTGAGACACTGTTTTCCAAATGAATGTTGTTCAGTGCTTTGGCGCAATGTATTTTGTTTAAAGCACTATATAAATAAAGGTGATTGATTGATTGATTGAATGCAGCATTTACAATGAATTACAATGCAAATAATTATGTGCTGATGGCCACATATACAAATGGTAATAACACAAATGTGCCATATAGTAAATAATCCACTCTCTCTATTCATATAGACACGTTCACATTGATAGCCGTGATCATTCAGTAATAGCGAGCTGATTTGGACTGATTTGCACTCAAACAGATGGTTAACTTGCAGACACATTCACATTCAACATAAAACAATTTTTTTTAAATAATTAAACTAGTAATACATCAAACTACAAATCACACAGAGTAAATATGCGTACGGCAATACAAACAGTATGCTTTATACAATACATAGCGAATCCAAATAAGAGAGAGAGAGAGAGAGAGAGAGAGAGAGAGAGAAAATAGAATGAGATCACATAAGGAGCTCAGGTATGAAAATCATAGTCAGTAACTTTTGGAAGCCAACAACAAATCAGATCATAACAACACTTTAAAGCAGCATTTAAATCTCCATAGAGAAAGTGATACTTGCAAAAGTGTCCAATGTGAGTTTGGCGTGAGATCGGCGTCGAGCTTGTGAGCTTTGCGCGCTGTTCCCGTTGAAACAGCCATGTGCCCTGAAACAGAGGCCATGTGACGCGCGTGCACGCTGCGCTGGCTCTTGGCGTGAGCGTGGAGCACGTGGTCCTTTGTTCTGTCCTCGCGCGGTATTTGAAAGGTTCAACAAACATTGTTCCAGAATTCGTCTTCCTTGCGTGGAGAGGCGAATAGTTGAATAAACTTAGTAAAGAAAATAAAAGAAAAGAACGAAAACGAAAGCTTCCAAAGGAGCCATTAAAATGGCTTTTTCTCTCAGCCCCTGTGCTGAGGGGGTTTGCGCTATGAGCGCGGCCTATGGCCGCGCGGAAGCAACGTTGGAGAGCAGCGTGTCCGAGAACGGAGAATGAGAAAAAGAGGAAGAACCTTGTTTGGTCAATTCTTATAGCTTGAAATAGTTCACGCCCCTTTTTCGCGTAAACAGCCAATGAAAGTCCGCGATCTGAGGCGGAGGGAAAAGTTCATTTGTCTCTGTGAAGACAACCCCCCCCCCTGGAGATCTAGGGCTTGTCCAAATTCCAGGGATTATTCTAGCAACTTTGTAATTCAGATTACATACATATTTCATTACTTTGCGCTAGATAAATGGGTCTGTCAGAGCATGACGATTAGAACAAGACTAAACATAATAGATATATGTGATCAAAACATGAAGTTACATTCAAATGTAGAATTACACATATTTAAAGATTGGTTTAACACATGATAACACTGCAGATGTTGGGAAACATCTAAATGTACCAAAAGGGAATACGTAATACATGTATAAAACAAAAAACCGAAAGTTAATGAATACATTCCATAGAATGCATTGTTCAAAAGAAGCCAGTGATTTGGCTTCTCTCCTGTCCTGTGTGGTCGTAAACTTTTACGACCAGCAAAAGTGGGGGTTGCAGAAACATGGCTCTCTTTGAGAAGGTTAAAGTGAGGAAAGACATTTCCTAAAGTATAAGCTTAGCACTTATACTCTTCACATAACAAGGATTAACCATTTTATGCAATCCATAAACATATTTAAAATACATATTAATAATAAAATGAAAGTAAGGAACTTATACGAAAGGTTTCCTTTGTCTCCAGTGTTGGAATGTGGTTGGGGGTTTTCATTTCTTCTTTTAAGCTCGCATGGGCATCGTAAATAATTTAAGTCCAGCCAGGCTGGCGCCAGGCCAGGCACTTGGTGCAAAAAGAGTTTCATTTGGAAAATCGGAATTAAACACATGAATCGATGATCTGCATATCCGTTACACACTTCCCCCTTTCGTCAGATGAAGTCCCTGTGTGGACATCATCGGACGGCAATCATCAGGATGGGCAGATGACAGGTGAATCGTGATGGTCATGCAGCAGGTGGGTCATGATGACAGGTGGTTCCTGAAGCTGAGGATTCAGCTTGGTGAGGTTCGGTATTGTCTTTGACTTTGCGTCCCTTTTCCGGGGATTCCATCGGAGACCTCCAGCCACAGTTGTTGTGAGTTTGGCTGTAGAGGTTTGCATCTCGTTGAGTATCCTGTATAGGATGAAGGTCACGCCAAGAGTCAGGGCGGGGCCAATGACAGTGGAGATGCCCCGTGCAGTGTCGGCAGCAGTCCAGGCTAGGACCGCAGATGACTGGTTCAGAATGGGCTGTCGAGACAGTGCTTGGAGGGCTGTGTCGACAGGAGTAATGTCAATGTTTTGGGTGGTACCTTTCAGTGCTTGGTCCAGCAGGTTGGCACGGGTGACGGTGTCATGCTGGTCGTAGGTCAGCGTAGCTGAGCGCACAGGAGTGTTGACGAGCCATCTGTTACCCACAATCTCTGCTTGCGTTTCTGTGACTTGTGTACGAGGCTTGGCTTCGGCAGGGCAGCGCGTATCGCTGACCCAGGGTTGCAGCTAACAGATTCCTTCAGAGTTGTGTCTGAGGAGGGGTTTGCTAAGGCAGAGATAATGAATGTTTTTGGTTAAAGTACACATGTGCATGTTTGGGACCAGGTACAGCTGTGTGTCGCTGTCATGGTAGGCCACCACATTTGGAATGTGTGTTTTGGTGTGGGTGTTGCTCTTCCACATCCTGACACTGACAATGTCTTTAGGTCTGTAGACTTGGCTTGACTCGCTGATGAGTTGGTTCAGGAGCACGTTCACTTCTCTCTGTTTGGGGTTTACGTGCCGTAGGAAGGCGCTATCCAGAGAGTTGGCCAGGTGTATTTGTAGCAGGTCAGCTGGCATGGTGATGGCATAAGACAGCACAGTTAACACAAGGCTTAAAGATATCATGTACGGTGGGGTTTTACTCGTGGTTAGGCTGTCATTGGAGGAGCTAACCTCCCACAGCATGGCTGTTGTTAATGCTGTTAACAGCTGAGTCTGGGTAAAGTCCTTCTGGAAGACAGTAAACAGTGGTTTCAAGGAGTTTACATTCTGGTTCGCTGCATTGACACTGGACATAACAATGTTAAACATTCTGGCGGCAGCAGCGGCTCTAAGCAAAGCTCCCGGGAACTGTTTGGAGCGGTGGTGGTGTCCACCTAACTCCATTTGTGTAACCGTCACTTTCTCATGTTGGCTGAACAGGTGTTTGACATCGGCCTCAGTGTGAGTGAGGGAGTCCTCTCTCCATCGGAACCTTGTACAGCTGTATTCGGTTACAGTGCTGGGGTAGTGTGCCCTGTCATCGGTAGTCAGGAGTCTCAGCGGTTTTCTCGTGGCAGCTGTCCTCTCTTTGGCTGACAGCACGGCACGGCAAACCACAGCATCATCCTGGTACAGATAATAGGGAGAGAGAGAGAGAAAGGGGAGAAAGAAACAAACAAGGCCTGTCTTTGGTTGGACAGGACAGTCTCTTTGCTTCGTGGGCAGTGACTGGGTTTAGCTCGCCCTCGCCCATGTTTTGCCACATCTTGCTGCCGGCATGACGCTTGCTTCAGTGTTTTGTCAGTGGCTCTGGTGCTGCGTGGTGCAGCACATGCTGCGTCATGGAAATATATTGGCATTATCCCCCTTTTGCTCCGTGGCATTACAAGCCCTGGCATTGTGATGTCAGACGGTGCACAACCCACAATATTGTTCTGTGCACGCAGCATGGTTTGTGTATCATGCAGTGGTCTGGGGCTTTGGTTGTCAGTGACTGTAGACTGGTTGCCAGGGTGGATGGAGGGGTCAGAGAGGTGGTAAAGCAAAGTCATTATCGAGGTTTCAGAAGCCCGCATATCCGCTTTGTTGGTCTGTGTAGACAACGGAGCCAGCGTAAGCGATTCTGATGTAGGCAGTGTAGCTAGTAAAGTTCTTATGCTGTGTGTAATCACTTCAACCTTGAATGTGGGTGGGAGGGTTGGGAGTGACCACAGAATGTTGTTTAGTGTGCCAGTTTTGGCAAGGGTGTCAGTGTGATCTTTAAAGTCCTCGTCTAGACTTGGTAACTTCGAGTGTCCTTTTACCTTCTTCCAGTACACGATCACATTGTGTGTTTTTGTGATGTTATCACATTGCTGGAACAGGTGTTGGTGTTTGGCATGCTTGTTGTTTGCCAGTGTGAGTCCGAGTTCCACACATTCAGGTGAGGATTGGAAGAAACCCAGCGTGTGGTGTAAGGTTTGACCACCTTGCAGGTTGAGCCGAACAGCGACCCCTTTGGTGTAAGCTGGTACCACCGTACCCTGTTTGTTGACTAAGGTACAGAGGCTTGAACTTGGGCCTGTTGTTAGGGCGTTGTACTCAAGGCTGGCTGCTGGGGTTCCCGTGACCTCTGTGACCTGACCGTCTGGCTCTGTGGGAGTTCCCGTGACCTCTGCGACCTGACAGTCTGGCTCTAGCAACCTGTGTGGCTGGAGAGAAAGAGGTTCTCGCACTTGAGCAAAGTCTTTTAGCTGTTTGAAGTTCAGAAAAGGGTCAAAGTGTTCTAGCAGGTCTTTGTCGATGAGCAATGTATGAGTGTTCATTGGTGGGACATACATGGGATGTATTAGACTCATTGGAACGAATGTCAGGTGAATGGAAACAACCTGTTCAAACTGGATGTCATCCTGTCTGTACACCTGTACATTCAGTTCATAAGTTTGAGGTGTAAGAGTTTGATCTTGTCTCTTAGCTTCAAATTGGAGTCTTTTGAAAAGGTAAGATGAGATCACCGTCAGGTTTAATCCTGTGTTGATCAGGTCTTCCCTGTTGACTCCTTTTCGGCCCACCCCCTTTTTGACAAGGCTGCCCAGGAATGTTGGTATCAGGGCAGGTGTGACGATCGGTGGTTGGTGAGGACCGGTCTTGTGTAGCTCGCTGCGAAGGCAGGTAGTCAAAACAGCATTTTCTAGTACCTTGTGTTTGTGGTACCTGGTGTGAGGACCTGTGCTGTCTCGTTCAGGGTGTGCAGCTGTTGACTGTGGAGCTTGGGTTTTGTTGTCACTTTGTGCTGTAACAGTTAGCTCTGTGGTCTGTAGATGACAGGCAGTGTTCTGGGTGCTTGGCTCATCTTCCTTGTGAGTTTTCATGTGAAGAAGCACTTTCAGCACCCTCAGGATCTCTGCTGTCTCAGACGTGGCTGCACTGTGTTGCCCTCTGCTGGCTTGGAATGGTATTGACTCTCTGTAAAAATGTCTGTGACTGTGGTGTTGTAGGGCGCCATCTAGGGTTAACTCCAAGCAGTGCTCAGAGACAGAGACTTTGGGTTTTTTCACAGTCTTTTCACAAATAGTCTTTTGCTTGGTGCAAGCTTTGTGGGCTAAGTTCCGTAACTCTTGTGTAGTCCTGTTACGGGGACACGCTGGGACTCTGAGATGAAAACTCCAACTGGCATGTAGGTTTGGGAGGAACAGAGTTTTTAAGTTGAAATCCTGTTCCATACCTGGTTCGTTGCATGCTCCGAAGTAGGTGTTTCGTAGCTGACTACAGAAAGTCTGTGGATTTTCAAATCGGCCCTGTTTGAGGTCCATAGCAATAAGGATCCCATGGTCTGAGTTTGGATCAGAGAATTCAAGAATCAAAGTCTGTAGCAGTTGCTGGTAGTACGCTTTGACAGTCTCTGGTTGACGATCCAGAAAGCAATGCACATCACGGCTGGCCGTGATTTTTAACAGGTACAATGTGTTCACATCTGTCACGTTGGCGACAGTTTGCAAATGAAAGTCAATGGCTTGTAAAGAAGCATGAACATCATGTCCTCCTGCAGGATCTGGAATGAATGTAGAGATGCTTCTGGCTAGCTTGTGAAGTTCTCTGTGAGCAGTGCAGGGTTTGGTGACATGCGTTCTCTGGAAGGGTTCTCTTCCCTCCGTTGTTGACAGATGTTCTTGTAAGCTGGCTGGTGATTTCCTTAGAAGGGAGATTACACCCCCTTTTCCAGCTCTGGGTTCTTGGCTGAAAGGGTTGGAGTGGCGGCCCGGGAGAAATTTTGTGGCGTGCGTTTCTCCGATCCAGCCACTCTGTAATCTGTGAGATTGTCTCAGTTCTGTGTGAACAGTGTCAAGTTCATCTTGGAGCTCATCTCTCTGCAGAGTAAGCTTGTTGAATTTAGCTCGGGCCGCTTGCAAGTGTGTTTTGCAGGCCCAGGTTTTATAGTCTCTTTCTTTCAGTTCAGTCTCTGCTCTTTTTAGGAGAGCGCCACCTTGCTGGAGTTTTTCGTTGAGGTCTTTTCAGGCTTCTCTCTCCAGCTGTTCTCTTTGATCCGTGTCGAGGCGAAGATCTTGCAGGGCATTGTGAAGTCTTTCAACTCCTTTCTGTAGCTCTGGATCTGTGTCATCCTCTTTCTTGAGCTGGTTCTGGGTCTCGAGGAGGAGCTGATCAAGATGACTCTGGGTTGGGGCCTGGTCCTTCCAGGCCTCCTCCGCGATGTTGCTCCGTTCACTCCGAGAATGTGAACTAGGCTTCCGAAGATCCTGGCGAGTTCTCTGTAGTAGTCGCTTTGGTTTGGATCGCATGCCATCAGTTCATCTAGCTCGGTGTCTAGTTGCTCTGGGTGCTGCAGGTTACTGGCGTCCTTGGGCAGGAAGGGGGTCGTCACTGCTTTCAACCATGTCGAGAGGTGGCCCCCGTGGACTGCTGGACTGGATGCCTGGAACATCCTGATTCTCTGTCGGCGAGAGAAGCACAGCACACACACACACAAAAAGACCAATGCAAGTCCGTTCTACGTTTAACGAGCTATATTCATACGGGCTGCGCCGTTTATGAGAATTTTGGGGCTGACTGATGCAAACAGTCAGACAGTTAAGTAGCCAATTAACTTGGGTCAACGAAGGACCTGAAATGGAGATTTGACAGGCAGTAGCCTAGCGGGTCGTGTGATGACACCGGCTGCTGGTGGTCGCTGTACTATTTAACTTCTTTGGTGGCTCCCAGGTTACTGTCTCTATGTGAAATGAAAGAAACAATTCACAACAGAACAGAGGGTAGAAAAAGATCAAAGTGAAACACAACACTTGAAATGAGATGAAAACAATAGAAACACAACGTGTTAGTGAGAATAAGGAGGCCTAAGCCTACTGCTAGGTTTTAAGATAGGGCCAACAGGTGAGTGGGCTATCTGGGTAGGAAACCTAGAAATAGGATGTGGCTTAAAGAAGCAAAAGGGTCAGAACACTTAAAATATATCCGGGGGAATATCTAATATTCTGTGGCTTATAATAAGTGGATAGGTTTTATCACTTTAGGTTCACCTGGTTGAATTGAATCATTCAGGTGGGAACCAGTGGCTTGATCAACCTCCCCGGTGCTCCCCAAACACTGAACCGCAGTGTCCCCGGTCCTCAGTTACTCAAGTGGCGCCGTCTCGAACGGCTTATGACTTTTAGCACAACCTTTGGAGTGCCAAAATTGCTGATGTCTCTTGAGACAAGAGGAACCGAGTTTCACTCGCAGCCAGTATCGGTAACACCGGTCGGGCAGCCTTGCTCACTGGAAACCTGAGATGACTGTCCAATCACCAAGGGAGTTCTACAATCAAATACACAAAGGATGAACAAAGGAAACTTAAAGTTAATTAAGGTTTGGTTTGTTTAACATCAATTGAGTAACTATATGTAGAGAGGAAAGGTAACAGCTTTACCTAATCATGATATAACAAAACAAAGGAATTATGATAATAATGGTAATTGTCAAAATAACCTAAGTCAAAAGAGAGAAGCAAAATAATAAACATCAAATAAAATAAAAAAAACAGGAATGAAACAAGAGAGAAGGAGTAGCTGGTTTTCACCACAAGGGGGGGGGGGAGTACTGCTTCTCTGTCTTTAACCTGCTGAGCAGAAAACTTAATTCAAATTAAAAATTCAAAACTGGTTTAAATCAAAATTTAAAATAAGCATGTATGAATTAAAAAGGAAAATCTGAATAATATCCTATAATAACCATTGATAGCTTGTAAGTTATCATTAATGATCATGAAATGAATCAAACAGTGTGAGATTAATCAAAGAGGGTAAAAGTGGACATGCAATTCAAACAGAATGGAAAAGACAGAGGTCTGTTAGTCGATTTAACAGGAGACTGCCACTAGATGGCTTACCTTCTAAATTGGTCAAACCGTAGTTGACCTGACACATCTAGATTTCCACTATTAACAATTACATTTTAATTCAAATCATGTTTGAACCAAACTCAAAGTAAATGTAAACAGTCAAAGGCAGGGAACATTCTTTTGTTTCCCTGTAATAATATTCGCACGAGCAAAGCTGTAAATGCAAATACTTAACGAGAATTTAGACATCTAATTCAAATACATCACAAGGGATTATAAATTAGCAATCAGAGCGCATTATCTGAAATGGCCACAGGATGGCAGCTTTGCACTCATGCAAGCTGGAATCAGAAAGCAGGGCGTACACTGAAATTTCTAACCCACGCCTTCCCTCTGGTGTTTAGATAGAGGAATTACAATATCAATATGACTTAGAAATTATCTGATCGTTTGTCAGGCTGATTTTCTGCATCAAAAATCACAAGTAACAAACAGAAAGTTTTAATCTCTGAGGTGCTATATTTCAAAACACAAATGTAACAAAAACAGGAATTTTCCAACTGTTGACTCCAATAAACATTTATCAAAATAGCACTTATGATTTAAATGTTTTAGGTTTAGCTAAGCCAATTTTAGACCAGGAGTTTTTATCGTTTATTTTTTTGAATATCATGTGGTTTACCACAAATTCAATAACGATATTTTAATAAGCAAGGCCTTTTTAACTGAATCACAGGAACATCGCTCAGGTTCAGATTTACATGTTGCAACTATTAAAAGATTTCTTTATCTTTTAATTATTCATATTAAAATGTTTTCACTGTAAAAAGATTTTGGTCTTTCTTAACAGGATACTTTTAACATTATACTGCAGTTTACTTTCATCAAAAATAACAGTGACTATACTGTTAAGTTTCTACAAATATCTAGCGCGCTGACTGACCAGCTTTTTGCCTCAGTCAGTAGTGAGTTCGCGTCTTGCGACTTATCTCACAAGTAACATTACATAATTTCATAGCGCACGTGCAGAAATTATTAAAAACCATACATATAGATTGATTGCTCACAAAACGAAGTTTGAAATGCCCGCATTCTCCACCATAATGTAACAACAATGAGTCTTACAGAATAATTAACTCAAATGATATATAGGGAATTTGAATAATTAATCAGGAATATGATTAATTTATATCTCAGATGACAGTTACATTAAATTTGATTGATTATGAAAAATAGCTCAATTGCCTATAACAATAAATAATCACAGGGCACTGTAACTTACTCATTAATATGTCAATATTACATTCTTCATATCAATTATTGTGATATCTCTTACTGTAAATTACTGCAAATCAAACCGTGGTATGTCCAGCAAACCACTGTAGACCTATCAATTTTCAATAAAGTTATCACGCCTTATAATTCAAGGAAAAGTATTCTCTGGCCATGAAAATATTATCCTATCCTTATGATAAATTTAGTTTCTAAATTTAGAGCTTGTAGCTATAGATCAGACATCTCAGTGACTCGTAATGTGAGTGGGGTGGAGTCCAAGCCAATCGTCAGTATATGGGTTTTTAATAATTAAACTAGTAATACATCAAACTACAAATCACACAGAGTAAATATGCGTACGACAATACAAACAGTAAGCTTTATACAATACATAACGAATCCAAATAAGAGAGAGAGAGAGAGAGAGAGAGAGAGAGAGAGAGAGAGAGAGAGAGAGAGAGAAAATAGAATGAGATCACATAAGGAGCTCAGGTATGAAAATCATAGTCAGTAACTTTTGGAAGCCAACAACAAATCAGATCATAACAACACTTTAAAGCAGCATTTAAATCTCCATAGAGAAAGTGATACTTGCAAAAGTGTCCAATGTGAGTTTGGCGTGAGATCGGCGTCGAGCTTGTGAGCTTTGCGCGCTGTTCCCGTTGAAACAGCCATGTGCCCTGAAACGGAGGCCATGTGACGCGCGTGCACGCTGCGCTGGCTCTTGGCGTGAGCGTGGAGCACGTGGTCCTTTGTTCTGTCCTCGCGCGGTATTTGAAAGGTTCAACAAACATTGTTCCAGAATTCGTCTTCCTTGCGTGGAGAGGCGAATAGTTGAATAAACTTAGTAAAGAAAATAAAAGAAAAGAACGAAAACGAAAGCTTCCAAAGGAGCCATTAAAATGGCTTTTTCTCTCAGCCCCTGTGCTGAGGGGGTTTGCGCTATGAGCGCGGCCTATGGCCGCGCGGAAGCAACGTTGGAGAGCAGCGTGTCCGACAACGGAGAATGAGAAAAAGAGGAAGAAGAGCAAGTGGACCTTGTTTGGTCAATTCTTATAGCTTGAAATAGTTCACGCCCCTTTTTCGCGTAAACAGCCAGTGAAAGTCCGCGATCTGAGGCGGAGGGAAAAGTTCCTTTGTCTCTGTGAAGACAACCCCCCCCCCCCCCCCCTGGAGATCTAGGGCTTGTCCAAATTCCAGGGATTATTCTAGCAAGTTTGTAATTCAGATTACATACATATTTCATTACTTTGCGCTAGATAAATGGGTCTGTCAGAGCATGACGATTAGAACAAGACTAAACATAATAGATATATGTGATCAAAACATGAAGTTACATTCAAATGTAGAATTACACATATTTAAAGATTGGTTTAACACATGATAACACTGCAGATGTTGGGAAACATCTAAATGTACCAAAAGGGAATACGTAATACATGTATAAAACATAAAAACAGAAAGTTAATGAATACATTCCATAGAATGCATTGTTCAAAAGAAGCCAGTGATTTGGCTTCTCTCCTGTCCTGTGTGGTCGTAAACTTTTACGACCAGCAAAAGTGGGGGTTGCAGAAACATGGCTCTCTTTGAGAAGGTTAAAGTGAGGAAAGACATTTCCTAAAGTATAAGCTTAGCACTTATACTCTTCACATAACAAGGATTAACCATTTTATGCAATCCATAAACATATTTAAAATACATATTAATAATAAAATGAAAGTAAGGAACTTATACGAAAGGTTTCCTTTGTCTCCAGTGTTGGAATGTGGTTGGGGGTTTTCATTTCTTCTTTGAAGCTCGCATGGGCATCGTAAATAATTTAAGTCCAGCCAGCCAGGCTGGCGCCAGGCCAGGCACTTGGTGCAAAAAGAGTTTCATTTGGAAAATCTGAATTAAACACATGAATCGATGATCTGCATATCCGTTACACTGGTATGTACAGTGTTTCTAATGTTCATGTTTTTTTATGTGTACTGCCTACACAAATGTAGCAAATACAGTCTTTATAAGCTTTCCATTGAAAAACAGTGATCTGTCGTCGATGCTTGAGGATTAGATCTTTATGATACATAGTTTGTCAAGATTAAATTTGTCCCGTTTCATTTAATCTATTCGTAAACACTGACGCGTGTGATTTTAGGAGCTTTTAGGACAAGGACGTTGGGGTGCTGGCTAAGAGGTTAAACAATTAAATTTCAAAAGCGCTGATTCTCAGTGCTATACTTCACAAGAAGGCAGGATTTCTTCGCAGCACAAACATGCAAATGTGAACCACAGGAATTGTCCGTCTGTTGCACTCCCATACACATTTGTCAAAATAGCACATGATTTAAATGTTTTAGGCTTAAAGTTGGGTAGCTAAGCCAATTTTTCGACCAGGAGTTTTATCGTTTATTTTTGAATATCACTGTGGTTCACCATGAATTCAATAACGATATGTAATTACAAGGCCTTTTACTACTGAATCAGAGGAACATCGCTCTGGTCAGATTTACGCCTAAAAAAGAGATTTCTTCGTCTTTCATAGGCGGGTTACTAATATAAAAATGTTTTCACTGCAGAGAGATCTTGGTCTTCTCTTAACAGGACATTTAACATTATACTGCAGTGTACTTTCAGCAAAATAACAGTGACTATACTGTTAGGTATTTCCATAAACACTTCCCATAACACCCGATGTACTTGCTATATCATTAGAAGAATGGCATCTACTCTAATATTAGTCTGTTTCTCTCTTGTTCCGAGGTCACGTGGCCACCATATCCAGTCTGTATCCAGATCAGAGGGTCACTGCAGTCACCCGGATCCAGTACTTATCCAGACCAGATGGTGGATCAGCACCTAGAAAGGACCTCTGCTGCCTGAAAGAAAGCGGAGACCAGGACAGCTAGAGCCCCAGATACAGATCCCCTGTAAAGACCTTGTCTCAGAGGACCACCAGGACAAAACCACAGGAAACAGATGCTTCTTCTGCACAATCTGACTTTGCTGCAGTCTGGAATTGAACTACTGGTTTCGTCTGGTCAGAGGAGAACTGACCCCCAACTGAGTCTGATTTCTCCCAAGGTTTTTTTCTCAATTCTGTCACCGATGGAGTTTTGGTTCCTTGTCACTGTCGCCTCTGGCTTGACCAATTCACTTTATTGAGGCATACTGCCCCCATCTGTTATGGAATGTGGAGTATGACTTGATTTTTTTTGCCAAACATTACAGATGGCACCTTTAAAGCGCTATATAAATAAAGGTGACTTGACTTGACTTGACTTGCAGAGAGTTTGGTTTATATGCATGAGTTCAGAGGCTAAAAGCTTTGGGTTTTAGCCAAGGAAGGTGCATAGTTTTTTTACATTCAATGAACCATGATTCATTAATTCAGCTTGTGTACGGTCTGTAGGGGCTCAGAGTGGTGGATGCCTCCATTATGCCCAGCATGGTGAGAGGGAACCTGAACGCTCCCTCCATAATGATTGCTGAAAAGGCAGCGGACGTCATTAAAGGCATTCCCACGCTCCGTGACCCTGGAGTTCCTGTTTACCGGCCCACAGCTCTCGAGATGCAGAGATAAGATGGATTTGACCGTGCTGGTAATGTGGGAGAATGAAACACTTAAATAATGTTGGGAGGCCTAATTTTCCTGGTTAAAGTGAATAATTTTGTCAGATGTGCATGATTACAAAATCTCATTCTTAATGCATTTAATGAAGTATGAACTGACATGATCTTGATCATTTTCATGAGATTCTCTCCATAATTATCTTAATGAAACTTACCTATATCACACGCTTTAAAGAAGAGACATTTGCAGAATAGATTTTTCCAGTTTTCATCTCCACACGATTAGTCTGACACAATTATGTTTATAATTAGAAATAATATATTTCAGCTTCTGAGCCTACAGTAGGAACCAAGTATCTGTGCATATAACTTTAATCTTTACACTGAGAGAGAAAAAGATAATTTTTAGACTTCTTATGTGTTCTTTATTCTGGTGGAATGGCTTTTTTATATTTTATTCAGTTATAATGGAGTAAGAAAAAGAAAGTAACAAACAGTCGACAAATTTTAACAGATTGAAAACGCTTGTAAAATCACTACAACAGATGATTATCTTTTAAATAATAACTGTACCTTTCAAAAAGAATAAAAGTATTAAATTATAAAAGTTTCCTGATGGTTGACTTGTCCTAATAAATGTCCAAATGTAGTCCATGGAGATGACTGACACTAGCACGACCTGAAATAATCATTCACACAACACAAATGACCTTCACTTCATTGCAATAATGCCAGTAATCTACACACAATCTTATGATGCATATTTGCATTTGATTATAGGTAAAATACCATTTTAAAAAAATGAATATAATTGTTTTAGTTCATGCCTGGATAATTCTCAAACTACGACAGAAACCATACAGACATGTTCCTTCGAAATGAAAGGAAATCAGTTTTGTTTCTCAAAACACTGACATAATTTATCCATTCATTCAACATACACAACTTTTAAAGCCTTTGTAATCAGACATTTTGTCAAAAATAGATTATCACTTTTAAGATACTAGATATTAAAGATGAAGGCAGTTGAAATTTATTCTAAGTGCTAAATTTAGAAAGGAAAGGTTGGTGGTTTACATCAAACAGTTTAACATCACAAAGACAAACATACAGTAGTTTAGACACAGCATGTGCTAAATTACCCGTTATTCCTTACAGACTCAAAAATCAACATTCTGTCATCATTTACTCTCTGAACCTGTACGAGGTCACATCTGCCTTTAAGCTTAAAAAAAGATTATAGAAGTAGTACAGCCAGAGCGATTAGCAAATCATTCTGACCAAAGCATTTGTTCACAAACTTAACATCGCACATTCATGAACACAGCTGGAGTGTCTAGGCTTGGGCTGATGTTACGATTCCATCAAATGGTCTACTGTCGTCTCAATGCTGTTGAGCGACAACAATATAGCACACAACCTGTGGACTATTTTCATATTATGCCTTTTATATCACTGGTTCTTTTTGAATCACTGACATGAGTCTCTATACAGGTTTGGTCAGAACATGATGAAAATATATGTTGGGTGAACTATTTATTTAATTTATATAAGCCTAAATGTCATCGGGTGTGTGAGACATAGACTTCATCATCAATTAAAAAACCAATGAGACGGATTAACTCTGAAAATAAAAACAAGTTGCTGTCTGACCAGCTGAAGGAACTGGAGGACCAAAGCAGTTTAATCAGCATCGAGGCAGATATGCTCACACTAATAGTTAAGCACAATCAAGCAGACTCTACAACTCGAGCGTTCATAGTTTTGATATGTTTAGTAACTACTCTTAGAGAAAGAAGCTGCTGTTTCTGGGAGGTCAGAGAGTCAGATGGCAGTGAGACTGGCTCCCGATAAAGGAAGCAGAAACAGCTTTTGGACAGTAAAGCCCTTTGTAAGATCAGTTTGAGTACCTGAAATCTACAGTATGTGTCCACTTAAAATGGTGAGTCTGTGATGCAGTAATATTTGAACATTAAGGGTGTCATATTTTATTGACCTACAGTCTAATTAGTGATTATTTAAATGCCTTAGTTTGTGCATTTTACAGCCATATATACTCAACAGACCAGTGTAGGGAAATATCAGAAATTTACTTTTCTTCCACCACCAAAACTGGCATCTTGCATTATTTCATCAAGTGAAAACGGGGGTATGGATAATTTACCTTTCCATTTATGTGTTAACCCAAAAATTATTCACTCACTTTGTTTCCAACTTTTTTCTTTCTATCTGAAACACAAATGATGTCAGAGCTCTTTAAGTTCAGAGTCTATATCATTTGTGCATAATTTAAATTTGCATTTGTGTATGCAAACAAAGATGTGATGCAGCAGATGTTAAGTCAAAGATGGCAAATGTCACCAACTTAGACACTTTGAATGTGGAAAAACTGGAAAATTTTAATTTGAAATATTTAAAATATATGTATTTCAATTTCCCAGCTAGGAGGTATCCTTGTAAAGTTTTTACCATTGTAATTGCCTTGCATGTGTGAATTAAACTCTTGACTCAAATGGTGAAAGTGCCTTGAATTGGTCTGAAGAAATGGCGTTTGGTACTTTTGACCATTTGGACTTTGGCGGGTAAGTTGGTTAGGGTTCTTCAAAGGTCCAGCACATGCATAGATTCAGAGGAAAACACTTTGGTCAGCAATGCCATCACATTTGGATCTTGCTGGAAATTTCCCAAGATCACAAAAGGTTTGCTTACTAAAGGAAAAAGTCCAAATCTATTGGTCCATGTAATCCAGCAGATCTCTCCGTGACACTCCTGTTTAAAGGCACAATTACCTCATTCATGAATTTTCTACATTGTTTAGTTTTGCTGGGGCATTTTGAACTCTTTATTATAATACTGAGACATAGATCATTTCGTCTGTCAGATCCTCCTCGCGTTTATTGCTTGTGTCCGTGTCCTCATCGCTGTAGTCGCGGAGATTGTTCTGACACAGGCCCACCTCGTCTGTCTCCGGCCCATGGCCTAGCGTCACATTCAGTAAATTACTAGCAGCACTTTCCATCTCATCAATTGTCATGTCGCAAGCATCTGCGATCTCATGTTTTGTCACCGTCACAAACTTTGGATCCTTGGCATATTTGCCCAATCCACCAGATATCATCACCTACAACAAAAGACATGGTGTCAGGCAGTGTTGGGAAGTAATAATATAACTTTTTGCAGTAACTAGTAGTGTATCTAATTGCTGATAAGATTTCAGTAATAACATTACAGTTACTATCTAAAAAACAGTTAGTTACATAGTTACTTTCGATGCTTCAACCCCTACTGATTTAAAGTCCAAAGATCCAATAATTGCTAGATTTATTTTCATAATTTTCACAGCTTGCAAAGGCACGTGGAGTCACCAGAGCAGCAGCCAAATGGAATATGAAAAAGCTTGCATTCAGTGAATGGAAATACTGCCATAACATTGATTTTGTGAGGAGAAAAGATGATCGAACACTGATGTGCAAGTTGTGGCATTACATGGATTGCCAACATCCCGCTGATCCTGATAAATTGTGTAAAATCTTTTTTAGAGAATGAAACATTTTTTTATGATCTTGTATGATTATTTTGATAAAATACATCATGAATATAATCGTATATGGGTAACAGAGAACTTATAGCTACAATTATTATCAAGCTACACATGACAATGTGATTAATACAACACTTTTACATATATGTTACTATTTATCACCACTGAGTGTTTGTAATAATTTCTGACTGCAATCCAAAGTGGATTCTGGTCAAATGATGAGGCAGAAATATATTTTTAGTAAAATTTATTAGGATGTAACTTATGTGGGCCGTGAAAGAAACGTAATGTAACTAATAGTGTAACTAATTACTGTTGCCAGAAAGTAATAATTAAAGTAATAATATTACTTGTATTAACTTCACACTTTTGTTTTCCCTCAACATTTAAACAGACTTGTATAACCCCCGTCTTAAGAAACTCACTCTTAACCCAACTCTTTTAGAGAACTACCAACTGGTTTCCCTGAATGATTTGTGTTCAACCAAGTCTATGCCTTCTCACACAGAACAATCTCCTCGACGGCAACCAATCTGGTTTCAGAAGTGGACATACAAACAAGATGTCTTGTTTTTCTGCCAAATTATACGTAATATCTAATTTTAAAGGGTTACTCCACCCCCAAATTTTAATTTTGTCATTATTCACTTTCCCCCATGTCGTTCCAAACACATAAAAGCTTAGTTCATCTTCGGAAACCAATTAAAGATATTCGAGATAAAAACCGGGAGGCTTGTGACTGTCCCATAGACTGCCAAGTAGCTTACACTGTCGAGGTCCAGAAAAGTATGAAAAGCATCGTAGGAATAGTCCATCTGCCACCAGTGGTTCAACCATAACGTTATGAAGGAGAATAATTTTTGTAGCGCCACTTTGGAGAATATGAGCTGAATGCAGGCAGCGTACGCTATTCTGTCAGCCGAACCACAATGATATGTTTTTTACATGTATTTACACTTTGATTTGAAACAAAATAAATAAATATTTCTAAAAGTACTGTTTTGAAATTTTTTACCAAGATATTGGTAACAACCCGACTAATCCATGCATACAAAGAAAACAATACAAATAAGTTCTGAAATTAAATTCTGTGTAAGAAAATGGAATTACCCGGAGAAAAGTATTAAACAAACATGCTTACTGAAAAAAACCTTCAAACTGGCTGTTTGAACCCCAAAACCTTCAAACTGGCTGTTATTAAGCCTCTCATCAAAAAACCACAACTTGACCCCAAAGAACTAGTTAATTATAGACCAATCTCGAATCTCCATTTTCTGTCCAAGATACTAGAAAAGGTGGTATCCTTACAATTATATTCCTTCTTAGAGAAAAATGTATATGTGAGGATTTCCAGTCAGGATTTAGACCTGAGACCATAGACCATAGTACTGAGACTGCTCTCCTTAGAGTTACAAATGATCTGCTCTTATCATCTGATCATCGTTGTATCTGTCTATTAGTTCTATTGGATCTTAGTGCTGCGTTTGACACAATTGACCAAAACATTCTTTTGCATAGACTTGAACACTTTGTTGGAATCAGTGGAAGTGCATTAGCATGGTTTAAATCATACTTATATACCCTTGGGAGATATCATCAGGAAACATGGTGTTAGCTTTCACTGTTATTCTGATGATACTCAGCTCTATATTTCTTTGCGGCCCGGTGAAACACACCAATTTGAAAAACTAATGGAATGCATAGTCGATATAAAAAATTGGATGACGAGTAATTTCTTACTGCTAAATTCAGAAAAAACAGAGGTGTTAATCATAGGGCCTAAAAACTCTGCTTGTAATAACCTAGAACACTGTCTAAGACTTGATGGTTGCTCTGTCAATTCGTCGTCATCAGTTAGGAACCTAGGTGTGCTATTTGATCACAATCTTTCCTTAGAAAGCCACGTTTCTAGCATTTGTAAAACTGCATTTTTCCATCTCAAAAATATATCTAAATTACGGCCTATGCTCTCAATGTCAAATGCAGAAATGTTAATCCATGCATTTATGACTTCAAGGTTAGACTATTGTAATGCTTTATTGGGTGGTTGTTCTGCACGCTTGGTAAACAAACTACAGCTAGTCCAAAATGCAGCAGCAAGAGTTCTTACTAGAACCAGGAAGTATGACCATATTAGCCCGGTCCTGTCCACACTGCACTGGCTCCCTATCAAACATCGTATAGATTTTAAAAAATCTTACCACTTCCGGATTATTAATCCTTCTGTAACCACTGCCAACAATAAGGTTTCG
The DNA here is from genome assembly GCF_003368295.1 of Carassius auratus. Lineage (NCBI taxonomy): Eukaryota > Metazoa > Chordata > Actinopteri > Cypriniformes > Cyprinidae > Carassius > Carassius auratus. Next base: position 29,355,364 of record NC_039250.1, read on the forward strand.
AAGGTCTTGAAAGAGCTTTTTGCTTTTACCCATCATGAAATGTTTCTTTTGTGACACATGTTGGTTTCTTCTGTGACACCTTTTCATAGGCCATCAGCTGGGACTGAACCAACTGATATTAATTTCCACTGTTAGGGGACAGGAATGCTTTCTAATTACTGATAGATTTCAGATGGTGTTTTGGCTTTCCTTGCCTTTTTGCATCTCCCTTTCTTCATGTGTTCAATACATTTTCCCTGTGTCATTATACCTTATTACACAGAACTTAATTTCTGAACTTGTTTGTTTTGCTTTCTATGTATGGACTACTTGGGCTGTTACCGACATCCTGGTGAAAATTTCATGTCAACGGCAGCTTTAGAAATATATTTACTGAGGAAAAAGGTGATGTGTTCAATACTTATTTTACCAGCTAGTAATGAGCTTCATTAGTTTAGGGTGCTTTCACACTGGCAGTTTAGTGCGGAACGGGGCACAGTTCCCATGAAAAATCGCTAATGTGAACGCTGTCATCGGACCCTGGTGCGCACTGGTTCAGGAAATAAAAGTATCCTGTTCATGCATAGCACTGTCGATATCATTGTTTCCTCAAAGAGCTGAGGTTGATTCCACACACTCCTAAAAATCCAAATTGCTGTGCATAATAGCACCAAAATAACAAAAAATTACAACTATGCTCAGTCGTGTTGTGTTCTTCATGGATTTTCTGTGTGCATTTGTGATGACGTAAGGTGACTGCAAACGCACCTGGGTTTGATATAGCTATTGAGTGTGAAATCAGACCAACGCTGTGGGCAGCGCCGGGAACAATCGCGCATGGGCTCGGACCGCAGCAAACGAGCCCAGTGTAAAAGCCCTCTAAAACAGTGCTTCCCAAACCTGTCCTGGAGGGCCCTCCGCCCTCCAACTATTGTATGTTTCCCTTATCTAACATACCTGATTCCACTCATCAGCTCGTTAGTAGAGACTGCAAGATATATATAATTGATTAAATTAAGTTTTAAATTGACTTGATCTAAATACTGACACTATATTGTCTTTGAGCTGCTTAACAGCTGAATCTGAATTGATTCTAGTATTCTCCTGTTAATCTCAGTGAAGCTTCTTTGACACAATCTGTATTGTATGATGTGCTATAGAAACAAAGGCAAATTGTCTTGACTCTCAGGGTCTGTTTACACCTAATCACTTCATGTGTTTTTTCTGATCAGATAGCTTTCCGATCATGCAAATGTCCTCTGAAATGCTTTCGAGATGCATTTATCATGTGGTCTGGGCTGCATTCCAGATGATGCATTCCAACTGCCCCGAATGAAACTGAAAGTATGTCTCAGATGCACAGCACACAATCATCTTTATTAAAAATAGTCTTTCCATTACAAATACGGTGCTCTCTCCTATCGAAGCCTTTGATCTTGAATTTAGCTGATAATGAACAAAATGCAGCACATATCTGTTGCTTTTATTGACGTGAACTCCTTTAATTTTGCATATAGCGTGGGAATTGAAGACCGGATTTATATCCGTTTTGCAAAGACACATTTATGTGGCCAAGTGTAAATGGAAACGTGATCTGATAGATAGCTCATCAGAGAAAACGCATGAAGTGACCAGGTGTAAATAGGAGCTCAGGGTCAGGCAGCATCACTCACGGCTTCCACCAGGCTTTGAGCGCTGCTCCGCTGCTGCAGGTGATGGCCGCTCAGTCGGGGGGGGACCTTCAGGAGCGAGGGGGAGGGAGAACGTGTCGACCAATCAGAGGCCTGATGGGAATTCCAGAAGCCCCTGTGAACCAATCCCGGAGTGCTGCTAGCGCTGACCGTGGTCTGAATCAGAGGAGTGTAGGGTGGAGGCGTGGCCGGAGGCGTGACCCAGGAGCGGATGGAGCGAGTCGGAGAGAGTCGTGTTCTACTCGATTCTTGTCCAGTCGCCGTCTTCACCTGCACAAGAAAACATGATGCCAGTGTTGGGGAGTAAAAATTTACATGTAATTGTAACAATTGAGTTATTTAATTACAAAATAAATGTAACTGTTACAGTTTCTGAGAAAAATTTAGTAAAGTAAAGTTACTTATGAAAATGTTAAAGATAAAGGGTCTAACACTGAATATTTTCACACAAAAAAAGATTTGATTGATTTCTTTCCCATATTAAACTGACTGCTCTAAAATATGAAACTCCAATAAGACACATGCATGCTTTATTTCCTATTTGGGTTTATAAATATGCTCTACTTTGTTTTTTAATATTAACATATTTTTTCCCAAAGCATGGTTTCCTGTCACAGCTATTCAAATATCTGATATCAAAAACAGTATCATAGCTAATAAACTATATCTTGTGATTTAAAATCTGTATTAAACCAAGAACTATCTCAAAGTAAAAAGTGGTGCTAAAGTTTGATTTTGTGTAGGCTGTGCTTTAATATTAAATTATTATAATCTTAATTTAAGTGATGAAGGATTTTAAAAGTCTGAAAGCAACCCTGCCTTCTTCACATGTCTGAAAATGATTAACAGTTGAAAACATTCATTAGAAATGTATAAACGTTATCAAAAAGTAATCAAATGTAATCAAAATTAAATAGTTACACTACCTATTACATTTAAGATAGGGGACTACTTATCTGTAACCCATTACATTTATAAGTTCCCTTCCCAACACTGCCCATCATGTACATGTCCCAGGTCACTGCTCTTAGTCTGTTATTTTGGTGACAGTGTAGGGGGTCATGTCTTTATCACCTGATGCTGCCGCAGGACCGATGGATGCAGGGGGATCTCGTCCTGGCTGTTCTGTTTGCGCAGACACTCAAAATGGAAAGCGGGTTTGTGAGAGGCTGTATGGAAGAATGCACATGCATCAATAGATTAATATTTATTGTAATGGAGGAATTTACAATAAACTAACAACAACTATAGCTATTGTGAGAAATCTTTGCCCTGAAGGCTGAACCAGAACAAATTCACACACAATTATGTTTTTTCTGGTGTTACTTGGTTTTTCTTTTCTTTTTTCTTTTATTCTTATACGACCCATATTAAGATTCTTGTGCACTAACAGAAATATGATTAAGTTTTAAGATTAAGTTTTATTTATTCTGTATTTCAAAACATTCTGATGTAAGTACAGAAGCCGCTATAATCCTATTAGAGATCAAAACTACATTTATAAATTAATTATTTATTTGTGTAGAATTTGTATTATAATAAAGTATGTTAATTGCTGAATTTTATTAAAACATGTTATATGTTAGCTCATGTTATATACGACACATTCTTCAAATGTGACCTGTATTAAATGTATTTCTAAAATGACAAATAAATGATTTAAATATATTGTACAGTGACCGAGAGCTCAGCATGCGGCACCTTTAAAAAACACATGCAAAGAGAAAAAGCACCAGCAAATTATGAAAACATCTTCATCAGCACGTGCTGCAAACACTCAAAACACAGCCAGAAACATGCTGCAAATGCTCACAACACAAATACAGAAGAGCTCAATTAGCACAGACCACAACAAAATTACCCCAACAAAATAAAAATTAAGCGCTTTTGGCGTATTGATTACCATTTGTATGACCACAGTTCTACATATACCATGGTTAAATTACGGTTAATATAGTAAATATATGGTTAATTTATGCATGGTTACCATGGTTAAACTGTAACCATTTTCATTTTCATTTTTATTTATTTTTTATATAATACATTTATTTATTAATTAATTAATTTTAATAGTAAAACCAAAGGCAATGTTTAGGTTTCCTAATGGAAGTTGTAAATGTTAGCCAGCTTAACATAACCTTTCACAGTTAGAATAACTGTGTATTTCACCCCCCCAAAAAAACAAACAAACAAGGAATCACATGAACAGGATTTTAAAATTAAAATAAAAAAGCACACCTATCAAAACAACCATTGATAAATACTGTATGTCCCAGCCATGTTCATCACTTTGCAGTTCCCATTAACACAGTAACATTGATAGAAAATATATTTCTGAGACACTGACATTAATGCTTTATATATTTGGAAGTGAAGGACCTGTAGCATAATATATCAGTGTATCCATCTATCCATTTGTGATCACAGCTTGTTGAGGAACCTTTCTGTCTGATGTTTTATTTCCACAGTAATGCTAGTTCTCACTTTTCTAGTAAGTTAGTTCCAGTGTGTAGAATGTTTTCTAATATCTCACATTGAGTTGTGGACAGCAGGAGTCGTTTTGAGGACCTCTGGGGCTGCTGGGATATGAGCTGCTCACCATCATCACAGACGCATTCACACACATCCTGCTGTCCAGCTGGAGCACCATCACTCAAAGCGTCCTGAAAGAATGACCTTCAAGAGGAACCAAGAGAAACTGAAGATAACAGCTACTGTTGATTTACCTTTTCAGAAGAGTGTTCTCTAGCAATACCTGTCTGTAGCCAGCATGACATCATCCTCGTTAAACTCGTCTCCGCTGAAATACTCCCCAGAGTTCCTGTCATCATCACTGATGTCACCAAGGGTGGAGTTCTCCACGTGGATGATGGGATATCCAACAGCACTGATGCTCGGCCTGCAAAATCAAATCATTATTTACTGTCAATGATCTTGAACTTTAACAGAGCTACTGAGCTTGATGCTTGTTACTGATGCATTATAGAGATGTAATTCTGATGAACGAGGACATTGAGGGATATTCTTGTGAAAAACAAACATTTCAAAATAGAATGAAATATCTTAGTTAAATTGTAATGTGATGTAGTTCTTTATTTTAGTCTTCATTTTATTACATTGTGTGCTTTTTTTTCTTTCTTTTTTTTAATACTGCAATAGACTCCACTGTTGGGAGTTTGTTCCACACCAAGGAACTGTGAGTGATGTTTTTTAAATGTGACAATATTACAGTCTGAAGAGGCTTTATCAGGCAGAAAAGAATTTAGCATAAATCTGCATGAGATGCAGTTGTTGATATGATTGTTAATTTATACATCAATAAAGAGAGCTTTAGCATCATTTCAACTGCTTCTCCTGAAGCTTATTCTCTATTTCTGTCGCCGATGGAGTTTTGGTTCCTTGTACTGTCACCTTTGGCTTGCTTAGTTGGAGAAACTACATTTCTGTCAGTATTGTCAACTTGATTGCACAGGCCATGGCTTCCTGTTCCACAGGATTCAAAATATAAAGAACACAAACGCCAAATTCCTTTAAACATCCATCAAAAGGAGAAAAACCAAAGAATATAGTTCTGATTTGCAGAATAAGATTTTCAAACTTCACAAAACAGTTGATGTACGATAACGTGGGCTGTAAGGAAAGAGGTAAAGCATCCCAACCTCCACCTAGTTTGTTCTCTGAACTGTGAATAAATGGACGTGTGGCTTGAGAGCGTGAGAACAGTGTCAGCTGTGTCAGAGATGCCAGCCTTGCTATGGCCAGTTTGCCTCATATTTATCTAGTTTACCTAATTAGAAAGTCATTTTTCTTAGTTTTTATGATTTTGTTTTCTGTGGTAGCCTCAGTGGTACTGTGACCTCTCACCTTCTGGAGTGAGTCCTGAGCTGTAGTTCTCCATCACTCCTGAGGTTGAGGTAGGTGTTCAGAGAGGACACCAGGGTCCCAGAGAGCCGCCGGCAGCGTCTGTGCCAGCCGTTGGGAAAGGCAGTGACCGCTGGCACGTTGGCATTGTTGATATTGGAGTTGGATGATTTGTCTGACATGGACGGACAGTAATTTTGGGAGGAGCACAGAGTAAGCGGGAGCTGCAGAGGACGCTGTGTGACGCTGCCGTACTGATCTCCACTCACATGATTCCCAAACACAACCCCATTCCTCTGCACACACAGACAACAGCATCAAAAACAGTTCTGCTAGATGTTCAGTCATTTCATTTGAAATTATATACACTGACTTGCTTTCCAGTGTAAAAAAAAAAAAACATAACTTAAATTTAAAACATGGACCTGGGAGATGGGATTTTTTTGACCAGTTTAACTGCCCAGGACAAACAAGGGATCATGAAACTATCAAGAATCATGTGTTAGTGAACTTTTTAAATGAATAATTTGTGTAAATTTAGCAATTGGATTATATATTTGTGTTATGAAATTGCTTATTCAGGGCAGGACTACATAAACAAATTACACATGATACGTTTCTTTTTTCTTTTTTTTTTCTTTTTTGCTAGGTGTATGCATATTAATGACCACACCTGTATAGACGGTTTCAACGGCATCAACATAAACAAACGTTAATGCGCGTGATCGCTTTTGTGGACCTAACTTAACTTCCGGTAGACTCCAAATAGAATCAATAACAACAGCCAAGTCTCTAGAGTAGATATTTTTTGATAACAAACAAAATGTGTTTTCTGTGTGGATCAGGCGGACTTAATGAAAATGCTCATTCATTCTTTGCCAGCAGGAGATGTTTTAAAGCATAGACATAAAGCGCGAGAAATAGAGGTTTCCCCAGTAACAGCTGTAAACGAAGCAGAGCTGGTATGCTCACACGCTGCTATCAGGCATATAACATGCAAGTCTTCCTTCAGAAATACAGCGATATAAAAACACCCGTGCCTCGTTTTGATATTTAAACATAAATGTAAGGAATTATTATTAAACGTGAAGTACGTTACGTAATGTTACGTTACTCATGTTTATTTAACGAAGCCTTTTTGAAAATCGATCAGTTTTAAAATTGTGGCGAGTCTCCAAAAATAAATAAATGTATGGGAAACACATCCGGCAGCACAACCACCTGAGCCCAACTTCAGTCTACTCATCACCTTGGCTTTAACTGCGTTTGTAGATGGCACCGCAGCCAGACCGATATAACACAGACCGGAAGTTAACTTAGGTCCAGGCGCGTGCGCCCGATGAAACCGTCTATATGTATTGCACCCTTAAAAGGGCAGCGTATCCTGGGGCATACAAACATTTGAGAAGCTGTGGGGAGAAGGAGTGAAAGTGTAGAATGTCTTGGATTCATTTTGAAAGGGTGTTTGTTGTGAATATTTAGATGAGGTATTCTTTGTTTAGCTCACAAGCAGGAAGCATTTAAAAAAGTTTGGCCACCTGTAGTGGGAATTCTACTCATCCTCCGATAAAAGCAAGGGTTCAGCCAGTAGTGGGCACTAATGCAACATAATCAACATCTGAGTCAATGAGGGGAGGGAAGTAAAAAAAAGTGGAACACAGCCCAGCTCTCCCTGCATTAGAAAAAGTACTTTAATTAAAAACTAAAGTAGTTCATTGGGAATTTGCAAAAATTGCTTTCCAGTTGAATTAAATACCTTTGCACAATCTTTACACTGTGTTCACAGCTTGGAATCAATCCCATGATGTGGTTTACAAGCACAATGATCTAATACATATTTACACGTGCACTGATAAAGACTGAAGTGTTTTACCTCGTATATCTCTTCTTCCTCGTGGAGGTTGATGTCTACTAGACCTTCATCCTGTAGATCACATGATATGGCTCGACGGATCTCAGGGCCGATATCATGCAGTGTGCGCAGACCAGCCTGCAGGAGACACAGGTGATCAAATAAAAATAAAACAAGAATTTAGGAAATGTATTCATTTTAAGTGTTTAAAACCTTTAGTTCATCAGGGCCCAAAGTTTTTTGAGTTTAACTTTAAAGATTTTAGATTTAATATATTTCTCCAGCGGGTCAATGAATCACTGTTACCCAATTAACTTCCATCGAGAACATCTATCACAAGCGCTGTCTGGACAGGGCAAGGAACACCATCAAGGATGCCTCTCATCCTAACCATGGACTCTTCATCCTCCTTCCACCAATCTAACCTGCACCTGCTTTATTACTACACGGGTCACAGTACTTTACATACTGTACATGCACTTACACTACTCCTTTTTGCACAGACTGCACATTGTTCAAGCTATTACACTGTAAACTGTCTAAAGTTGTTACTGTACAAAGCACAGTAAACTATTTCAGTAACACTTTAGAATAAGGTTCCATTAGTTAATGTTAGTTAATGTATTAATTAACATGAATAAACAATGAATAATACATTTATTACTGTATTTATTCATCTTCGTTAATGTTAGTTAATGAAAATACAGTTATTCATTGTTAGTTCATGGTAATTCACAGTGCATTAACTAATGTTAACAAGCACAACTTTTGATTTAAATAATGCATTAGTAAATGTTGAAATTAACATGAACTAAGACTTATAAATGCTGTAGAAGGATTGTTCTTGCTTAGTTCATGTTAACGAAAGTAGTTAACTAACATTAACTAATGGAACCTTATTCTAAAGTGTTGTCACTGTTTCTATAAAAATCTCATTGCACTACTGTTATTTTGCATAGAATACATTGTTTAACAATACTATTGCTCACTCATCCAACTGTATTTATTACCACTGTTCTTACGCTGCTGCTGTTCATAATGTACATATAATCCCTACATTGCATTCTTATTTATATTCTGTATATTCTCTGCTCAATACTGTATATATCAACTCCACTGTACATTCTGTAAATCATAGCTTCACTTACTCTGCACTTACAGTATACGTCTATAAAACACTATATTCTTGCACTTCTGGTTAGATGCTAGCTGCATTTCATTAGCTCTGTACTTGTACTCTGCATAATGACAATAAAGTTGAATCGAATCGAATCTAATGTGGTTTTATGTGTTTTTTTTTGTTTTAGTTTACCTGGAGGGCGGTAGTGCTGTTTAAATAGGGTTGGCATCCCACAAGACCTTGCTCTTTGCGCTTCCTGAATTTCCTGAAGTAGTCTTGTATCAGGAAAGTGGCATAGAACTTCCCCACAGTGATTTCATCATCTAAACTCACAGACCACACAAAAAGCCAAAAAGTCATTCTTGTTATGCAGTACATTTTCATATGCCCATGATATATGCTTTAATACACTGAAAATCATAGTAGTAACTGATAATTTGTTTAGAATGTGGTTTCTTTAATCATTGTTACTGTACAATTAAGTGAAGACAGGAGTACATTTTAGTTCACTGGTTTGAGTTCTGGCCAGGAACTCAAGAAATGCATTTGCTTCCTGTCTGTAATCAGGAAGGGGGAGCGTCCAGTAGAGGAACCAAGACTGAGAACCACAGCGGAGGGACCTCCATCACCCATATGGGAGGGAATACATAATTATGACCTACTGATCACCTGTGAACATCCACTCATCTCCCAAAACATTTCCCACATCCTCAGTACCACACTGTAAAACCTGACAAGTAAACTTAACTCAAACCGTTTGAGTAAACAGATTGCCTTGATTTAAACCCTGTAAGTTTTAAAACTTTGCATTCAAATAATTAAGTGATTAACTAAGTGCTGATTGAGAATTAGTGATGAACAGCTGCTGTTAACAAACAGAACCACTGAAGAAAAGAGAAACACAAGAACTACTACAACTGACTTCTGACACAGACTTAGATGAAATCAACTGAAATAAAATACATGAAATCTCTCAAGATCTGATTAAACAACCCCACAAACAGCATCACCAGCTCCACTTATTAATAACCAGACTGACTTTATTTCTGTCAGACGTCTACAGAAGATCTTATTGAGAATGAACTAAGGTTTAGATGTTGATTTATTGTTTCATTTGAAGTAACCATGTTAGAGATCAGTGTTTGCTTTAGTTGGGCTCTTGATCCTTGATTTCTGTCTTAGTCTTTTCTCTGGCTGTTATAACCGTGTGTTTCTGAAACACATTTGTTGTAACTCAAAAGTCCAGAAGAAATGCCATCAGGTGTTAACCTGTACCTAGATGTAGGTTGTTATACTTTATATCGGTGATGATAATCATCAATTATTGAACTGCTAGGAGTCTAATATCTGATGAAATAGGGGTGTTGTGTAATTTGATTGGTTATAGTAAAAGTGATTCTAAGAGCCAGTGGTTCTGTAATAATCAGTTAATACAAAGACTTTCCAAACAGTGTGGTCTTCTACGGTGTCAAACAGTCACACACAGACATCAATAATCAGAATATGAACCTCAACAATGGTGACCATAAAAAAAAAAAATGCTGCAGAGCATGCTGGGAGCCATGGATGAGTTTTGTACTACAATAGTACCCAGCATGCACTGCAGCATGTTTTTTTGTCACCATTGTTGAGGTTCATATTCTGATAATTGATGTCTGTGTCTGACCAACTACTGGGATGGAATACAAATGTATGTGTACAAAATGTTTATGAAGTCATTTTTATATTAACTGATTACCACAGACTCTTAGGGTCACTTGTATTAGATTCACTTCTACTAATTGCACATTTGTTTCCTTATTAGATTAGACTCTGTACAGATCAATATTTGTGAACAATAATGAATAATTATCATCACCTATATGAAGAATAACAACCTACATCTAGATACAGGTTAACACCTGATGGCATTTCTTCTGGGCTTTTGAGTTACAACAAATGTGTTTCAGAAACACACAGTTATAACAGCCAGAGAAAAGACTAAGACAGAAATCAAGGATCAAGAGCCCAACTAAAGCAAACACTGATCTCTAACATGGTTACTTCAAATGAAACAATAAATCAACATCTAAACCTTAGTTCATTCTCAATAAGATCTTCTGTAGACGTCTGACAGAAATAAAGTCAGTCTGGTTATTAATAAGTGGAGCTGGTGATGCTGTTTGTGGGGTTGTTTAATCAGATCTTGAGAGATTTCATGTATTTTATTTCAGTTGATTTCATCTAAGTCTGTGTCTGAAGTCAGTTGTAGTAGTTCTTGTGTTTCTCTTTTCTTCAGTGATTCTGTTTGTTAACAGCAGCTGTTCATCACTAATTCTCAATCAGCACTTAGTTAATCGCTTAATTACTTAATTGCAATATATATCTTCTTTCAATGAACTCAACTGAATTAAGTTCAGAGTACTCGTAACTGTTAGTTTTTTCAACTTAAATGGTTTAAGGCAATCAGTTTCCTCAAATGGTTTGAGTTAACATAACTTGTCAGGTTTGAGTGAGGCTGTGTCTGAAGTCAGCTGTTGTTCCTTTCTCTCTTTTCTTCAGTAATTCTGTTTGTTAACAGCAGCTGTTCATCACTAAAGCTCAATTAATCACTTAATTACTTAATTGCAATGTATATCTTCTTTCAGTGAACTCAACTGAATTAAGTTCAGAGTACTCATAACTGTTAGTTTTTTCAACTTAAATGGTTTAAGGCAATCGGTTTCCTCAAACGGTTTGAGTTAACATAACTTAAGGATATCTGTTTACTCAAACCGTTTGAGTTAAGTTTACTTGTCGGGTTTTACAGTGCACCAGATCATACAGCCTCCATTACTCAAGGGGTAACTGATAAATTGAAACAAGGTGGTCAGTTTCACCACCCCACAAGACAAAACCACAACAAGACATTCAAAAAAGTACTACATTAAAATTAATGAACTGTACATTATAAAATTGTTGAAAAAATGGTTATAATGGTTATGCTGATACCACCTCTCCTAAACACAAGTTCCTTGATACAGGACATGTGTGCACGAGTTCCTGATATTCCCTATACATCAGTGGACAGCAACGGGCAGCCCGCTGGCCAAAATTGTGTGTGTGTGTGTGTGTGTGTGTGGGCATGTTTTTGTGTCATATCAGGACACAACTCTGTATAATGACATGGGTATGACACAGGTATTACAAGGAGTGGGTGACTTATGAGGACATAGCCCATGCCACCATTTTTCAAAACGCTTATAAATCATACAGAATGAGTTTTTCTGAGAAAGTAAAAATGCACAAAGTTTCCTGTGAGGGTTAGGGTTAGGGGTAGGGTTGGTGAAGGGCCATAGAATATACAGTTTCTACAGAATAAAAACCATTACACCTATGGGATGAGCACACTTTGTGTGTGAGTGTGTGTGTGTGTGTGTGTGTGTGTGAGTGAGTGGGTGGGTGGGTGAGTGAGTGTGTGTGTGTGTGTGTGTGTGTGTGTGTGTGTGTGTGTGTGTGTGTGTGTGTTTTACCTCCAGCAGGTGGCACTACTTGGTCCAGGAGTTTCATGCTAGTTCTCTTCCAGATCTTCTTGATGACGGCTCGTAACTCCTCATTGGCTTGTTCCAGATTCCCTGAGAGACACAGTCAATGAAACAGTTAATGACACACAATTCACACCCACACAGACACGTGAAAGTCTCTGTGTTTAAAATCTTTACCTTCAGTCTTGATTTTCAGAGCAGTTCTGACCAGAGCGAACAGGGTTGCATTGAACATGACTGTACCGTCACTATTAAGTGGCATGTTCATAGCAACCAACCTCTTCGAGATATTAAGAGAAAGAGAGGAGAGTTTAGATGTGTTTAGTCTGTGTGCATAATGCAACTAATGCATGTGATATGTATTTTTAAACTTCCTTTATTAATGTTATATACGCTTTAATAATACTATTTCACAAGGTTTAAAAAGTCCTTTTTTTATTTCAGCAGCTTACAGATACTGAAATTGCTACAGCTTTAATAAAAATTGCAGCTATATTTGTGACTCTGTACATTTTATATGCCTTAAATCATATTTTGTTTTTTGTTTTATATGTCATTGCCAATTGCTGTAATATTGTTTTAGCATTTTTTTCCCGTTCATCCAGTCTAAGTATTATAAGTGATTACTTTAACCAGAAGTGTTTTTTAAGTGCATATAAAATAAAACAATGTTCTTATTTAAATCTATATTACTGTTGAAATCAGTCATTACTAGGACAAGCACATATTTACCCCAAGATACAAATATTTAGAATTACAAGTAGTAGTTTAATAGTATCAATAATCCTATAGAAAGTTTAATTTTGCCCCACATACTTAACATGTACATATTAACAATATAAACATAAAGAGATATAGTGATTTGTTTGTTTAGGCTCAGAATTAAGAGTTTTGATTAGCTAATATTGTTCCCCGCTTGTTGTTAATGTCTCGGTTACCTATGGTACCCCTCATTTCCATCAGCTGGTCACTTCAATATTGTGTCGAATGACACATCATTAAGAAAAGGACAATTAAACAAGGATTTCCATAAATAACTAAGACGTTCTCATTCATTAGGTCACTAAAACCTTGCGTCGAAGTACAGATACTATGGGTTCATATACTAAGTCCACAACTGGCTGAATTAAATTACAAGTTTATGATGGCACAGATACTGACAAGACCAAGACCAGCGGCATGTCACAAACAAATGCATATCATAAGCTTTAAATGCATAGGAAGTATTACCTCCCTTCTTTCACTTTGGGAGAGCTGCCATATAATGGAAGAAGTCAACTCAGCCAGAAGACTTTTCCTCTGCTTAAAAATTCTCAATAAAATTCAGCAGCTGGTGAACCTGGTTGTAATGTTGGGATATGTTGAGATGAGAAATGAACACTATATAGACCACATCCTACAGGAAGGAAGGTAACATGTAGAGATGCATCCTATAGACTTGCTGAAGGAAGCACTACATATGGAAGGTTTCTATGGTGTAGGTAAGAACAATCAAACAATACCTGGCACTACACTAAACTGATTGGAGAGGCTCAAATAGATCTTTCTGTAAGGCCAGAAGGACCACTGAGAGATCCCAAGAGGGGATAAGATGCAGTGTCGAACACCAACCTGGTGGTTGATATAAGCTACTGTCGCTGTGTTGTCCAGTTGGACTAACACATGCTTGCCTTAAATCAACAGTCAATACCTACTCATGGCCAGAATCACAGCCAACAACTCCAAGCAACTGATAGGCCAGTGCAGACGAGGACCTATTCAGGTACCCAAAGCTGTATGCCCTTTGCACACAGCACCCCAGTTTGAGTTGGAAGCATCCGTTTTCGCAACAATGCATCTGGACATCTGTTGTAAGAGCACTACTGCCGAAAAGGGGAGGACATTGTTCTGGTAAACCTGCCCTTTGAAGGCAAACTGAAGGGCTGCAAAACCCTTTCTTCATCTCGGCTGGGGGAGTAGGCTCTATCACGTTCTTTGCTAGAAGAACAGCAATCTCCTCTCAAAGGACAGCAGCATTCTCTCCTCAATACAAAGGTGAAAAAACGCCACTGAACATTGGTAGTAATGAATTGTGTAGCTGAGTTAAATGGGTCTGAGCAACCAGCGGGACAGGATAGGGAGAGCTATCCAAGTGTCCAGACACCAGGCCAATGGCTTCAGTGGAAATACATTGCCTGTGCAACAATGCCCTGCTGGAATACTGTGTGTTCATCATGACGCAAAGTGCTGGGCGAGATACACCTTACTCCTCGAGTCTGTTGATGAAGCCACAGTCGTACACAACTTCTGACTTCACAACAGACCTGGTGCATCAGATCTTGAGGAGGCAGTGTAACCCAGGGAAAAAGGAACTGCTCTTTTGTTGAACATTTGGTGGCTGTCTGCCATCCACTTTCTGTCCCCCCATCGGAAGTGGATCTTTGCGGGTACGAAGGCCCTCCTTCCTGGGTTGCTCATCTCAGGATCACTTTGAAGCCTTCCAAGGATTCTTAGAAGGCTGATGGCAAGCTGGCAGTGCCACCTACATGTGTCCAGATAGATGTTATTCAGGTTTGACTGTCAGTGCAGACTGATGAGGGGCCGGTGCAGGGACAGAAGGCTGACCCCATGATGAGGAGATGCAGGTTGCTGTTCTGGGTGTCCAAGGATAGAACCTGGCCTGTGTCAATGCGGTATGCATCTGCTTCTGAACTGTCAAGAATTTGTATATGAGCAAGGGAGAGACTGCTGCCTGTACTATAGATTCAATGCAGAGTTTTTGTAGAGGTGAATGAAGTGCAGATTCAGCTGCATCAGCGCCTAAGAACATTTTTATGCCAGGATATCTGGGGCAATTGCTCTTTCAGAGGAATTTTTCTCACAAAGATCGCAGTTGAAGCACTCAGGCACACACTCACCAGACCTATCTGTGTATGACCAAGGGAGAGACCACTGCCTGTGCTACTACCACTGCTCACCAATTTCCAGTCCCTCCAGAAAAACGCGATTATGCGATCGTCTGATTTAATGCATAATCAGCCAAAGGCCGCATATTTATGCGAGGTCGCATTTTTTCAAATACGCTGCTCTTTTGCCGCATACATTGCAGATTTCAGAAAGCAAAATATGCGGGGCTAGCATGATTTCATAATCCCTGTATTTTCGTTGCAAAAAACTCACATATATATTGCAGAAAGTTGAAAAATGTTGTGTTTACTTCACACAAGTAAAGCGCCATTTCCCCCCTATTGCCATGGGAACCTTATTAAGTGACGAAATTACGTGACGTGAACATCATCTGCAAACCCCGCAGTGAAACTTGAAGCACGCAAATCATTCTTATTTGCCAACAAAAATAAGCGCAAAAAAATGCACGAAGCAGTTTCCCGATTTGTTACTTGACAGTGGAGCCAAATTGTACTGCAAGAACTTGCGAAAACTGCGGTTTGATGAAACAGAGAAAAAAAGGTGATTCCCCCAACACCCCCTTCTCACTAGGCTACTAACACTGTTGTAGTTTCATTCAGATGTTGATGCAACTTTACAGTTGTAATATTGCACTTTTTTTCTTACAGAACAGTACCAAAAACTTACAGTTGTAATTATATTAGTAGTATGTAAAATAATTTACGTTGCAGTAAGAGATTGCAACTTAAATATTCTGTGATTTAGTATGCTCGCTTATCATAGGAAGAAATAAGAAATTACTCCTTACATTAATGTAGTAGCCTAGTGAGAAAAAGGTGTTGGGGGAATCACCTTTTCATCAAACCACGGTTTTTGCAAGTTCACGCAATTTCTTCGCATTAAATTGCATGCAATTTTTTAAAGAAAATGTGCCGCAAAATCAAGGATTTTTGCCCGCATCAATCACACAAAAAAATCTGTGTTTTTCTGAAGGGACTGAATTTCATTGACCTTTTTTTAAGTAATGTCAGAGCTGTCTGGGATCTCCATACAAACCCCTTTTGTCGTAACTTCGACACAACATTGAAGTGACCAACTGAAAGGGAATGTTTTTCTTGCAAAAAAATTGTGGAAATGAGACAAAAAATGCAAGCTGCAAGTGTGAAAAAAATTTATTCACTTAATTTAGCATTACATTTTGCAATCGCAAAAAATCCTAGAGAGAATTTTGCTTAGTATTTTAAAAAGGAAAATGTATGTCTCTGCACATTCTGCATATGTCTATTTGCATGTGCTTTATGTGCTTCATACCTTGCAAGCCACTCTATGAGGACACAGCTTGCCAAAGCCCAGAGGTGGTTGAATCCTGCGCAGTAATGTCACCACATCTAAGTGTTTTATACGGCCCCTGATACACACACAATACTCACTGTCAAATAAAACACACACAGGGTGATCTAGAAGTACTGCATCTTTTGGATATATACTTGGCCTCAGGATCATATTCCGACCAAATCCTCTTAAATTCATCTAAATGATGAGGTCCAAGAATTGACCAATCACGCGTCAGGTAGTCAAAGTTGTCCATGATGACAGCGACAAACAGATTAATGATCTGGAGAAAAAGAGCAATAATAAAACTGAGCAATATCATTTATGTCAGATTAAAAAAAAACAAAAAAAAACAATTATTACAGAGTTGGAAAACAGAGCAATGTTGAAGAGAAAAGAACAAGATGTCGTAGGAATAGATGGATGATCTTTATATATGCTTTTTGAAATGTTTTGAAGTACCAGAAAAGCACAGAGCATGTAGAAGCTGATGAAGTAGAGGATAGCAAAGTTGCTGCCACAGGTTTTCTCCTCTCCAGGGTTATAGTCGGACTCAGAGTCACACTGTTTGCCCGGCAAACACGCCAACATGATCTGCTGCCATGCCTCACCCGTCGCACATCTGACATACAGTACAAGAGGAATTAATGAAAGACTGTCCAGTACTTTTGCATATTATTGCAATTATTGGCAAATTCATTTTGTGAATTTATTATGAATTTGTCCTAAATAGTATGGTTAATCACGGACAGCCACCAAACAGATATGCAATTTAACATTTTGTATATTAGGTATTCAGATTGATGAGATGCACAGCCTGACAAAACTTAGTTATTAAGCAAAGAATTACTAGTTGGTTTCTGACTAAATTTTATATTTTTAATACATAAATGCATAAATGGTGCTAGCTCAGCTTACTGAAAATATTGATTCACCTTCACGTTTTTTACTAGTTAATACTAATTGGTAAACACACTCTATTTATAGTAGTATTATTGGATGGTATTTCACTTAATTTACACTGCTTTGATAAAATGAATATGAATATGATAACATGCAGCTTTTGCCATTCCAGTAAAACTCACTTCACTAAACTGAAATTCATCAATGTTCACAAACACACAATATTCTCATGAACACACCTGAATAGCAGGAGCACAGCTTGAGGAAAGGTCTGGAAATTATTGTTACGATTAATACTGGTTCCATCCACCATGGCAATCTTGCCGAACACCTAAAATAATAAAACATCACATTACCATAATAATTGACAACAGGTTTATTACATTACACAAGCATATGATTTACCTGCATTCCAATGACACCATAGATGAAGAATAGCATGGCAATCAGCAGAGCCACATATGGAAGAGCCTGAGAGACACAGAGGAGGAAACCCATCTTCATTATTAAAGGCAGGGTAGGTGATTTGGTTCAAACATTTTATTTTGTTTATGCTTATTTTAAAATCTCTTCACATCCCGATAGCAATCACTAAGTTAAGTGGTTTAAATTTATTTATATGTATTTATATAATCTTTGGAAGGCATAGGACCATAAAATGTTTTTCCAATCAAAATGTTCAGTCCAAACAATACGATAGGCTGTCATGCTTGCCTGACAAAATATATTTTTGCATACCTCGATACGATATCAATAAATAAACCCTTACAAATAAATGAAGTCAAACATTACATTTACAAAACTACTAATTGCAATTTTGTATTTTATTAATCTGCATTCCAAGTTACTCCTTTATACTGTATGTACTTGTTTACTAACAGCTAGTCACAGACATAACCAACTTATAACCAGCTCATGGCCAACTATGGACCAACATAAACCAGCACAAATGAGCTGCCGTGCTGCCACACCTAACCAGCATATACTGATTTATTCAAACAGGGTGGTTTTTTACTATTGTGGTGCACTCATTTCTTTGTGTTGTGGCTTGTTTCCGTTGTGTTGTGCTACTTTCTTTGTTCCGTGGCTTGTTTTTGTTATGTTGTGCTAATTTCTTTGAGTTGCAGGGCAGCTTGTTTCCGTTGTGTTTAGGCTTGTTTCATAATCTTGCAGCTTGTGTTTATTGCTTTTGCTAATTTTGTGTTGTAGATTGTTTTCATTGTGTTGTGCTAATCTTGTTGTGTTGCGGCTTGTTTTCATTGTGTTTTGCTAATTTCATTGTTTTGGGTTTTGTTTCCATTGTGTTGTGCTAATTTTGTTTTTGATGTCATCTGATGCAATAAAGCCTCTCTCACTGTATCTCTCACTCCAAAAACCCATTTACATTGAGGCAAAATGTCCCATCTTTAGCTACTAATTATCTATTATATTAATATATAAACTGTATATAATATAATATATAAGCAGTATATGAACTGGCAGCTAACATTAAACTTTGCATTTAAATTAATTTAAATATATACATATACAGTACATTTACATTTAAGCAGAAGCTTTTATCTAAAGCAACTTACTAATGAGGACAATAAAAGCAGTCAAATTTAACAAAAGAGGAGCAATAGAGAAGTGCAAATTACAAGTCTCGGTTAGCCTAACAGTACATATATAAGGTACATAAGGTATTTACACAATGGTGGCCTTCAGCAGGTCCTTCTCTGCATTACATACAGAGATGTGTATGATAGATGTGTAAGGGTATGTAGTTTACAGTTGCTTAAATTTGAAAAAATTAAAAGCTAGTTTTTTTATTTTTATAAATAGATTATTGAGTTTCTTGAAGATGGCTAAGGACTCAGCTGCTTGGATTTGAGTTGGGGAGGTCATAACAACAGTTATGAAAAAGTCAGTGTAAGCGATTTTGTGCCTCTTTGAGATTGCACAATAATACTCCGTTCACTTGCAGAACGCAAGCTTCTAGAGGCACATAACTCTGAAGCAATGAATTTAGGTCAAGGGGTGCAGAGCTAGTGGTGGTTTTGTAAGCAAACATTAATTCTTTGAATTTAATGCAAGCAGCTACTTGTGTAGCCAGTGCAAATTGATGAATAGAGGTGTGACATAACGTTCTTTTCGACTCATTAAAGATTAATCTTGCAGAGTCATTCTGCATTCATTGTAGAGGTTTGATAGAAGTGGCTGGAAGACCTGCCAAGAGAGCATTGCATAAGTCCAACCTGGACAGAACAAGAGCTTGAACAAGGAGTTGTGCAGCATGATCCAAAAGAAAGGACCTGAACTTCCTAAATTTATATTAAGCAAATCTTCAGGACTGAGCAGTTTTTTTAATGTGGTCTGAGAAATTCAGCTGATCCTCAATCACAACTCCAAGGTTCTTGGCTGTCTTTGAGAGAGTTATGGTTGATGAGCCTAAATGGAGGTGAAATGTTGATAAGTGATATGTTTGTTGAAACCACCAGCAGTTCTGCCTTAGACAGGTTGAGTTGAAGGTGATGGTCCTAAACAATAATTCCAATAATCTTTACACATTGATGTGTAAAGACACATCAATGTGTCGTCACAAGCCACAGGGTTTAGTTTGGTTTTGTTTGTGTATGTTTTGTTTTATTATTATTATTGTATGTTTTAGCCATGATTCCCATCCACTTACATTATAAGACTGATAGACTGCAATGGTCTGAGCTAAAAATCTTGGTTTGTCTACTGAAGAAACAAAGTCACCTACATCTTGGATGCCCTGGGGGTACGCTGATAAACATAAAATGTTCATTCTTGGGTGAACTCTCTCTTTAAGAGTGAGGAGGAAGTGATCTGAGGTGTGCAGTGGAGTAACCAGCACATGATCAGTGGAGCAGTGGCGTGTGTAAATAATGGTACAGTGGTTGCCTGATCTGTGAGTAGCAGTAGTTATCAAAAGATCTCAAAATCTCTATATAAATATGCATATAATAATAAAAAAAGCTTTTAAATCTTATGTTTTCTTTGAGTACTTCATGAAACTACATAAATGATTAAATTCAGTTTATTTACTAGCGTACTCAGATATTTTCTTTCTGCTGCCTTCTCAAACATTTGCTAGAACAGCATTGTTTATTCCTGCCTTGTACATGTGTATAAGTATGGTTCAACTCTGAGTTGACAGAGAAAGTTTATATCAAGCTTTGTGAGCCCTGTGAACCTGATCTAAACCCGGCTGGATTTGTTTGGTTTGGTCAACTCTAAACCTGCTCTAAAACTCAGTTTGTTCAGATATCTTTATGCAATAGGCCACAGATATGCTAAGATGCTTCTTGTTTTGTTGATGCTAAGATGTTGATCTCACTGTGTCACAGGAGTGCAGCAGGTGTGAGTAGAGAAAATGAGGAACGAGAATGAGTTTAATTTCTATGGATTCTGAATGAGCCGAGTGAAATGGATTTGAGGAAACCGCAGGGTTGAGGTCAAGGCTGTAGTTAAAACACAAAATGTTTAATTTATTAGGGCATTCCTCAAGTGGAATGGTTTTGATTGAAGTGAACTCTGAAAAGTGAACAGACCTTGCACTGAATTAGATTAGAGACAGTAAATGTAAGTGGGTTCAAGATCATTGGTCTTTAAAAAAATGGTAGGGTCTTTCCACACAAACATAAAATGGTTCAGACGCTCGTGCAGAACAAACTCAACTGTGTTTGGTTGCTTGGTTTGCCAGTAACACAGCCTCTGCCTCTCTAAGTGGGTGATTATTCACCAATGAACGCTGCTATAGTTCATTGGTGAACTATATCCCAAACCTTTAGCTGTCAGTCAAAACTCTATGCAATTTAACATGTACTTCTATTATATTCTTATTTGTGCTACCAGTTTTTGTTTCTTTTAAAAGATTTTTCCAACATCTTGCTTTGAATTAATACACCTAAGCTTCAGGATTTGTCCTAAGCATTTTAACCACAGTCAAAAGTTAATGATTTTGAGATGATGAGATGATGATTTGAGACATAAGGTGGCGCAAATGAACTTGAGTGTTGAGTGATGCGACTCGTTGCCAGATGGGACTTAATCCCTAATGAGTGTTGAGTTTTGGCACTTAATGCCAAAACTGACCAATCACAATAAAGGATTCCAGACAGTCATGTATTAAGTTGCTTTATGAAATGAGCGTACCTGAAATGATTTGATGAAGGTCCACAGGAGCGTGCGAATGCCCTCTCCTCTGCTCAACAACTTCACTAAGCGCATCACACGAAACAGACGAAAGAATGTGATGGAAATTCTTGCACTGCCTTCAGTGTTCTGAGAAAAACACCAGACAGCATTCAGACACAGTCCATGTTAATGAGATGCAATGTGTTTCCACTCTCTACTTCAGTGTGTCTCTGTCACACATCGCTCAGTGTGTGTGGATTGTGTGTGACGAGTGTGTGAACAGACCGTGCATTTGAGTGTTTTAACCCTTGCATCATTCCCTGGTCATTGTCATGCAGAGTTTGTGCATGCACTGCAGGCTTCACATTCCCAACAACAAATGCTTAAAGGTCCATATTCATAACAAAGAGCATCTTTTCAAGACAACACACCGGACATCTTACCCCTGTCTATACTGCAAATACAGCAGCTTCTGTTTGCTTCAACAAATCAAAGAGCTCATATTAAAACTCACAACCTAGTCTTTATAGCAATGTATACTAAAGTCAACATGCTGTATACATAATACACTCACTTCAGTGTATATTTAGTATACATACTTTATTATATATAAAAAATAATAAATGTTGTTCATTTCAATAACTGCACATAGTGAGAATGAGAATATTTATTAAACCTATTAAATCTGGAAGCTGGCTGAAATTTAGCTGAAGAACAAACACTGTATTTAGTAACGTTGCTCCTGTTTGTATCAGCAATAAGATTGTGGAACATATTGCACCTTTCCTTAAAATAACCCGCATAAGCTTCACTTTTAATATTTGAAGAAAAAAAAAAAAAACAGACAGAGAGAGATGCTGGGCTTGGATCATACTTTTACTTACATTGATCTCCGTGATTGCAATGTCAACGATGCTACCAACAACAATTAAGGCATCAAACGTGTTCCATGCATCGGCAAAATAGTGCTGTGGACACCCAGCGAAACAGAGAGATGAGAGAGGAGAGAAGGAGTGGAAGAAAGAGATGAATTGACAAAGAAAAAGACAGAAGAAATCAGAGTTACGATGCTGCAGCCTCACACAGAAAGAGCATCTATTTCCCCATTACATTACTCTGCATATCATTCACTCATTCTGACCCTACAAAGGGTCGTAAACCACTAACGTTTGGACTTGTTTTGATTGTCATGTATCTTTGTTGTACAGCAGCTGTTATAAAAGTCTCCATCAAGTCTCTATCTTTCTATCAAGTTGAGAATGGGCATGACAATTTCCTACAAGTGATCATAGTGAGAAATAAATTGCTGTTTTTTGAGGGGCATTGTGTTATTTTTGACAGTGGGACATTCCTGATGGCCAACTACCTAACAAGTGCACTATAACTAGGGAGCAGATTGAGACACATCCTACAATAACAACAGCTAGACAGTCTGGGTATTTATTTATAACAGGCATGTTTTTATATGATGAACCTCATAATAACATGTACATGACACATTTCATTTTATTCCACATTACTTAATTTCTGAACTTGTTTGATTAGTTTTCTTTGTACGTATGGATTACTTGCTGTTACCAACATCTGGTGAACATTTGGTCAATAGCACCTTTAGAAATATATTTACTGAGAAAAATGGTGACGTGTTTAATACTTATTTTACCTGTATCATCTATATAGAATCTATGATATCATCTAACACGTTTCAGCATTTTGCTGTCGCTCAAATTATAAAACCACGGTTTTCTCTAGATATAAACAAGACTTGCTAAAAGCATATTCCCCCCTCGAGTAAGAGTGTCAGATACATTCATAAACACAGCACGCTAAAGGGCGAGAAACACTAAACAGACAGAGCCAACTAGCAGAGGTGAGGAAAAGATGAAGAGTGAGGGTCAGACAGACGAGAGGAAAGTCGGGGGTCTACCTGACTCAGAATGATGTCTACTACGCTGCCAATCACCACCACAGCATCAAACCCATTCCAGGGGTCCACACAATAACCCTAATCAGACAGACACCAGCGAGGGGAGGACAGGAGAGCAGAAGGGTTAAACATCACAGGACGGGGCACAAGCACTCTCACATCACTACAGTATACAGTATAGCCAGACAGAAGAAAGACGAACCTTTGGTTTGAAGGCAACCAGTTTGAGAATCATTTCGACTGCAAAGACACCCGTGAACACCATGTTCAAAATGTCCATCCCATAATTGAAAAGACGTGACTGGCCGTGATGCTATATACGATAAAGATAAAATAAAAACAAGAATTTTGTTTTTTATGTTGAATTACAGTCCTTAAAACTCATTCAGAGAGATCATGTCTTATAATTCAAAATGGTTGACAGAAATCCAAACAGAAAATATACAATTATTCCCTAAAACTGCAGTAGGGAACTTTTGTAAAAATATATTTTTTTACATATTTGTTAAACCTGTCATTACGTCCTGACAGTAGAATATGAGACAGATAATCTGTGAAAAAATCAAGCTCCTCTGGCTCCTCCCAGTGTCCTATTTCCATTTGCCGAAACTCCATCGCTCCCGGTAAGAAACAACCAATCAGAGCTGCGGTCCGTAACTTTGTTTGTGTTCAAAATGTAGAAAAATGTATATAATAAGCGAGTACACCATGAATCCATTTTCCAAACCGTGTTTTTAGCTTGTCCTGAATCACTAGGGTGCAGCTATAATAAGTGTTTATATTCGGACTATTTTAGATTGCTTCGGGGATACCGCGGCGGAGTAACCCAGTACCTTTGTGATTCTTCATAGACATAAACAGAGAGAAGTAGTTCCGGCTACGGTGTTCTTCCGCAAGACGCAAGCAGTTCTGTTTATTAACCGCTAGAGCGTCAAAAGTTACCTACCGCAGCTTTAAATGTCAAAGAAGCAACATTGTACTACTCTAGGAATCATAACTTGTGCTGGATTTATTGCATATGTTTGAATAGAGCTGGGGTGTTCAACCTGTAGAGCGCACACCTTAAGGGTAACAGTACTGCTTAAATAATATTTCTGTAGAAATAATGTTTTCTATAGTTGTAGTTTCTATTGAACTCACAGTAGGTCTGTCATGAAAGATTTTCCTTCCTGTACTTGATTATTGTACTCATATTTATTAATTCTCATATTCAAGTGAAAAGTATACATGAAAGTTAATAGTTGGACTATCAAACCAGGAGTGATGTGTCTTTATTGTTTGGATTGAGTTTTTTGCAAAAGGTGATAGTGAACACGGGGTTAGTTGTGACTCATGGCTTAAATATTTGCACACATGCATAACAAAATGTACAGAATTTACTGGTTGCCAATATATAGAGAAAAAAGTTTGCCAAAATTCAAAAAATCTTTTGAAGATATTGCTGAACAATTATTTAACCATAGAAAAGGTAAATTTCTGGTTGAAGTTAATTTTCATCGCAGTCTGAAGTATTCATTTCAATTAGACAATTCTGTTATTATTTTAATCTCCAATCTGTTATTTATCAGTTTAGATAACAACTAGCAGAAGACACTAACCAGTTTAAAATTCCAGTTGCACAGATGGGAAACATTATTATTAAACTATTCTATTCTATTCTATTGCTATTCTATTTTTTTTTTTTTGAAAAAGTCCATAATTGTATTTTACTGATCAAACATTTTAGTTTGTTTTGTATATTTTTCTCATTTGATCAGATAACATTTTAACCTGTAATATAGTTATATTACAACATACCAATCCTATGGGGCATGTTTTCACATGTGGATTTATGGAAACTGAGAAAGTCAAAAAGTGTAAGGTTGTGCCCATCTGTTTCCTATTCCTGTTGTGTTTGTGTGAAAGTGCTGGTGTTTAGATGTGTCTGCTCACCTGAATGGCCAGACACAGTGTGTTGAGAACGATGAGCACAAACATGACATACTCAAAGCCCGTGGAATTCACCACATACCAGAACTTATACTGGTATGGGTTTTTAGGGATGTATCTCCTCAGCGGACGGGCTTTCAGAGCGTACTCCACACACTGGCGCTGTCAAAACACACAAGAAAACTCACACCGCCATCTTTAATTCATATCCTAGCTGGATCACTATAACATCTGTATGAGCTTGCAGACCTGGTTCTTGTCCAGTTCACAGTTCTTGTACTCTTTCTCGCCCTGCTCCTGAAACGTGACAATGACAAAACCCACAAAAATGTTCATCATGAAGAAGGCGATGACGATGATGTAGATGATGAAGAAGATGGAGATCTCCACACGGTAGTTGTAAATGGGACCCATGTTTTCCTTGTTTGAGTCGATGGCCTTGTACAGCAGGCTGCAGGAGACAAAACACACTAAATGGAGCAATGGATTCAAACTAAATGTTTGGGAAGTAATTAAGTCTATAATGTTTTATAGTCACATCCTTGCAGACCCTTGTGAAAAAGTACACTTAAGCATTATAAAAAAAAAAAAAAACATATTACAAAAATACAGTATTTTAATTAAAAAATATCTACTTAAGCTTAGCTGAATTCAATGACTTTAGATGCTTAATTGAATGTTAACTGCAATTAAATGAATTATTATACTTTAGTTGTATATTAAATGCAGTTAGCTGAACTAGTAGCAATGAGCAGTATAAAAACCATTACGCCTATGGGATGAACACACTTTACACAAAAGCAAACGTGTGTGTGTGTGTGTGTGTGTGTGAGTGTGAGTGTGTGTGTGTGTGTGTGTGTGTGTGTGTGTGTGTGTGTGTGTGCGTGTGTGTGTGTGTGTGTGTGTGTGTGTGTGTGTGTGTGTGTGTGTGTGTGTGTTCTATGGTCTTACGCTGGCCAGCCCTCAAACGTTGAGACGGTGAAGAGAGCCATCATTGCCATCAGCACATTATCAAAGTTAAAGTCGCTGTTGTACCAGATCCTCTCACGCATTTGTGGCAGTGCCGTCTCACCAATACTGTACACGATATACGTCCCTCTAGAAAGACAAGAAGATGGTGTAACACACGCAGAAACTGTGTATTCACTGTAAAACACTTCATTCACTCACTTGCAGTCCTCAGGACTGGTCTTTGCGTCATCAGAACAGCGGTAGAACTTCCCCTGAGGACAACACATTTTCAGCACGTAACAATGAAGACGTTTGTTAATAGCATTTGTTAAAGTGAAATCTTGCTTTGCTGGAGCACCTTAAACAGCTGCACACCGATACAGGAAAACATGAACTGAAGAAGTGTGGTGACAATCATGATGTTCCCAATCGTCCGGATGGCCACAAACACACACTGAACCACATGCTGCGTTGGCAGAGAGAGAGAAAGAAAAGAAAACGGGTTTGTTCATTTGTGCTTTCTACAATTAAAATGGTAACAGTTTTAATCTTAATATAATTGATATGACAATTTTTTTTGATATTTTACTTTCATAAGAGTTCATTGCATTAAAATATACAGGAATTGTCCAAACTCAAACACTTCCTTCTCACTACAGCGATATCGTTTTGCTAATATTTCACACTGCAGTTGTTCAGTTATCTATGGAAACTCAGAAGATATGAAGTCAGAACTGTGAGATAAAAAGTGGCAATTAACTTGTTTTATTTTTTATTCTGTGGCAGAAACAGGCTTCCATAGTTATCAAAGCATTTTGAAATAATGCATTCAAAATTATGGGCCCCAATGAGTAGATTAATCTAAATAATTAAAAAGAGTTAGCAGATATTAAGCTGATGGCTAGTTGTTGGCATGTAGTTACAAATGTACTTTTAGTTAGTAGAATGTCAAACGTGGACTATTAAAATGAAGTGTTACCCTTTTTCCAGTCAACGTCAAATAGTCTTTGTTATCTGTTACATTATATCACCTTCAACCATCTACAATGTCCAAATAAACTCAGAGCATATGTTTAAATAAAGGATGTATACTCTCACAGCTGCCACTTTTGTGTCTTCTCTGCACCTTGTTTCTAAATATAACCAATCCTGTAGCATCTTTACACAGATCTTCACAATCTTTTGTATCTGGTGAGCTTCACATTATACATGTAGCTGTGTCAAACAGAGATAGCAGTGCCTGACTTTGAGTCCTTTGGCTCTGTTGATGGCTCTCAGAGGACGAAGCACACGCAGAATCCTCAAGATCTTCACCACTGAAATGGCCGATGATCTGCCGAACATGAGCACAGTAACTGACTTCACATGTACAGAATGAAATAATCCAGCAGTGCATGTGGCGATATGTACGTACTGTATGCCGAAGGAAACGAGGGAGACTCCCACCACCAGCAGATCCAGCAAATTAAAGTAATTTCTGCAGAAAGCTCCTTTGTGAAGGAAAGCACCAAACGCAGTCATCTGATGAACACAACGAAGATGAGTGTATATTGGATGTATATCTGTGTTAAACAACTATTTAAAAGTTTCTATGCATTGGAAATGTAAAGTTACTTTTCACCAAGCCAATAATGCTGCTTGAATCTGATGAGTGAACTAAACTGCTTGAAGCTCAAGGAATTATTACCAATTGTATTTATTACATTTAGATTTAATAGAAACGGTAATCAATAAAACTGAATTGGGTTGTAAATTCCTCTCCAACTCAATAACCCCAAATAAGAGACTAGTAAAGCACATCTTTATAAACTAGAACAGGTAAGAGAGTTAAAGCAGATGGAAATAAACCAGGAGTCTTTACCTTCAACAAGATCTCCACTGTAAATATAGCAGTGAAGGCATAGTCAAAATAACCGAGAACCTGCAACAAAAAATACAGCCAGTCCAAGTTATTTTATTTCTGCAGCTCCTTGACAATCCATGTTGTTTCAAAGCATTAATATCTGCATTAAATACATTTAAGTTAGCAGCCAAACAGGGCTGTGCAAGGTTTCAGTAATGAAAGAAAAAACATCTTGTGAGGAACCAGACTCAGCTGGACGAGCCCATCATCAATGTGCACTGGCTAAATATTACCTACCTAGTTATTACTATCTAGTTAATAGCCATGAAAAAATTCAGTATGGTGTTAAACCTGTTTAAGGTAAATGCTATCTAGATTATATTACTTGTTCCCTGGAATAGGTAAACAGTGAATCTGCATTGGAAGCATCTTGTGAATTCCTGTTTGGAAATAATTATTCCTCAAAAATGTGGACATTAAAATAAGGTTCAAAGACTCTAGTTCAATGAGTCTAAATGAAGTTGTGTTCAAAAGAAGACATTTTTCTCATATTTGTGAATTGTACACTATTAAAAAGAACAGACGACTGTTTTTCTTGACTGTCTTACAATGTTTCGGGCGGAGAAGTTACGGATGGGGTCCTCGGCTGCCAGCGAGACGGAGCTCAGCATGATGAAGATGAGGATGAGGTTGGTGAAGATCTGATGATTGATGAGCCGATGGCATGCCACACGGATCCTGCGTTACACACAGAGGTGAAACAAACAACAGTGTGTGAGAAGGAACAATGTGGAAGTCCAAAAGATGATTATGAGATGAAAAGAAGCATTCTCGAGGTGTGTGTTTATAATGTACTTCCAGTCTTAAAGTATACTTTTAAAAACTGCACTTGAAGGTTATGTAAAAAAGAATAAAATATAAGGCCACTTATATTACTTGTATTACTGTACTTAAACTACTGTAAACTTACACTTCAAAAACCAAAGCTCTGTAATAGTGTCAAATTAAAAGCATTAAAGTACATTTAAATCAGTATTTTAATCTTATGTTGTGCTTGTATGTAAAAGAGCAGCATGAACATTCTGCTAAACATCTGCTCTTGTTACCACTGAAAAAAATGTTCACAAGCATATTTATCTCTTATTTGTTAAAAAATCATATACAATGATGACAAAGCAAAAACAGAGCTGTCACTGTTTTGTAAATCTAAGTATTCAACTGTCAAAAGTATTTAACTGGTTGAAGCACCTTTACAGTCTCAAGTCTTTTTGTGTTTAATGCGGCAGGCTTTGCACCTCTGCATTTGGCAATTATCTGTCATTTTTGTCCTTGCCTCCTCACCTCTAAAGCTCTGTCAGGTTGGATGAGGGCCGAAGGTTCACTTGAAGTATAGTAACATCAACATGCAATATGAACGCAATATGAGCTAAATTTAAATTGTCCCAGATAAGGGTATGAATACTTATGCAATGGAATCATTTAAGTTTTTTATTTTAAATAAATTAGCAAACTGTTTTTTGCTTTGTCGTTATGGTTTATGGAGTGTAGACTGATTTGATTTGAGTTTAACATAAGACCTGCGGTTTTCAATTCCAGACCAATTTCCAAAGAAAGAAGGGGTCTGACTACTTTCACAAGGCACTGTACTTCTGTTGAAGCTTGTGTAGTAATCTAGCTTCTACTTTAAACTTGCTATTTTGTACTATGCATATGTTCTACTAAATTGCTTGTGATGTTCCTCTGTCTACTAAATAAAACGTCTACTGACATTTAGATATCAATAAAGTCATGGAATGGGGGTGACCAACTGATGGTAGAAGTCTCATTTCTGAGTGAACTATCCCTGTAAAGATTCGTATGACCTACGGGTTGGTGTTGCTAAAGATGAAGAAGGCGCTCCCCTCTGGGATGGGGGGCATCTTTTCTCTGAGGCTCAGCTCTGACAGCCTCGGCGGCCGCGGGCCTGACGGTACCTCGGGCTCGTCTTCCTCATCCTCCTCTACATACAAACACAATCACAGCGATCAGAGGACATTACTGGAGCTCATGTGCAGAGCTGAGAGGTAAATACTATTAGAGGTTCACCTGAGGAGTCAATCACGTCCTCTGTCTGATCCTGATCGCCCTCCTGATCACCAGATGCCTGCAACCAAAGGACCTCAGTCATCTGCTCATTATAACATAGTGAATGTTCTGGTATTTTGGTAAGATTGTCCTGCCAGGGCTTACTGGGTATGCGCACATCAATATCGCATCCTTTTTCTCATGCTGAATAACTATAATTATTGTATTTGCATTACTATAAGGGGTGGGTTTAGGGATAGGGCAGGTATAGACGTTAATATACGGTGGTTCAACCCTAATTTTACAAAGATACAATAAAACTTTTTGTGCGCAAAGAAATCAATAATAACAATTACTGAACAATTACAGCAATTCTTCTTCCTGAGTTAATGTCTTCTGCCATTTTGGAGCATACCCCAGAACGTCATTAACATAATTAGCATTGTTTACGTTTAGCATGCGTGCTGTCTACTGAACGTAAACAACGCTGATTATGACGATTACATTATCTGAAGAAGAATGAAAGTCTTACAGGTTTGGAACGACATGAGAGTGAGAAATTAATGACAGATTTTTTTGGTGAGGGAGAACTAACCCTTTAATAAAACACAACCTAAAAATGTATATTGTTGGTTTCCGGCCTTAGCTGTATCCCTTCTTAGCCACAACCTTAAACAACAAATAATTACTGTATTAGCTTTAAATGTAAAATCTGACAGGGTATCACAGATCGACAGAACATAAACCCTGTCCGTGTGGTAGTTTGACCCTCAGCAGTTTTTTGTGATCATGTTCAGCCACATCCCAAAGAAACAAACACATGACTAGTGAAGTACTCCAGAGAGAGATGTCACCCACCTTGACGTCTCCATCGTCCCCATCTCTCTTGTATATGCTCATACTCCTACACAAAACACACTGTATGTTAGCAGATGTTTGTTCTCAGTATCTGAATAAAACACTTCTCGAGGAGTCAGAGAGGGGCACTCGCCTGCTTTTCTTCCTCTTGTTCCTCTTCTCTTCCTCTTTCTGGGCTGAGTTCAGACTTTCAGCATCTGCCAGGTTATCCACAGCAATGGCCAAGAAGACGTTCAGTAAGATGTCTGATCAGACGTGTTAAGAAATTAAAAGGAACGCATTCAGTTCTCTCCCAATCAATACTAGAAAGTAAAAGATACTTATTGAAAGTGTACAAATACAGGGCTAAACAGACAAAAAGATACAGTTTCCACAGATGAAGAGGATGATGAAGTAGATGCACACGAGCATCCCTGAGGAGGAGGGTCCTCCATACGCCATGATCCCATCATACATCACTGTATTCCAGTCCTCACCCGTCAGGATCTGACCAGCAAGACAAGATGCACATCTTTACAAATGGGCTGGATGTTTTTTAATAACTGAACATGCTACTTTCATGCAAACTTAATATTCATGCTGTAAACTATCCAAATATTGCAAAACAAGCTATACATTATATCATATGCATAATGTGTGTGATTGTAACAGATTGTTATACTGCATGGTATTTTATGATTACAGTAAGTATTTGCAAAAGTATTCCTTGGTACTTCAGGAATTGCACAGTACTGTCATTCATGCCATGGTATTTTATGGAAGGCAGTGGAAGAACATGAACAAGTCTTTGAAACATGCATGCATGTTGGTGTAAATGAAGTAATACTGTTTAAATGTTTTGGTAATAGTAAAGACTTACGCATTGTAAACAAAAACAAAAAAATCCTATTTGGCTGTTAAACTATCAAAGTATCTTAAGAATGGTTGAGCACTAGATCAGCCTATCAGAATGATTCCTGAAGGATCATGTGATCCTGAAAACTGGAGTAATGATGCTTAAGATTCAGCTTTTCCATCATATGAATACATTTTATTTTACGTTATATTAAAATAAAACGGTTGTTTTAAATTGTAATATTATTTCACAATATAACTGTTTTAACTGTAGTTAAAAAATAAATCTAGTCTTGGTGAGCAATAGATTTCTTTCACAAACACTAAAAACTCATACTAACACCAAAGTTTTGAACAGTAGTGGACACACACACACACACACACACACACACACCCACACACACAGACACACACACACGCACACCTGAAAGACAGTCAGCAGGGCTTGAGGAAAGTTGTCAAAAGTGCTTCGTTTGGTAACAGTCTCGTCAAAGTTAAACTTTCCGCCAAAGAGCTGCATGCCAAGCAAACTGAAGATGATGATGAAGAGGAAGAGCAACAGCAGAAGGGACGCAATGGACTTCATGGAGTTCAGAAGAGATGCCACCAGGTTACTCAGAGACGCCCAGTGACTAGAAAGAGAAAAAAAGACTCAATACGTGACATTTGAGTTATTAAGTCACATATTGATTCTAGTCAACAAAAAAACAACATCTGTTACAGTTATTTCAACAGAACTTTGTCTTGATTTTGATTTGTATCATCTCTTCAAGAGCAATACTACCAGGACATGTGTGAAAAAAATGTTTAGTAATCTATCTTACTTATTTTAACTGGCTCTGCAGAGAGACTTTTACAAACACTTGATGTTATGCACCAGCTGCCATATATTTCTGTTCGATATGTCTATATTTTGACTAGTGACACATCAACAGTGAAGTGTGAGAAACAAATATTAGTCTGATGAGAGAGTTGGGTAACACTTTAGTACAGGGACCAGTTCTCGCTATTAACTATTTGTTTATTAGCATGCCTTTATTAACATATTGGCTGTTTACTAGTATTATTAAGCACATTACCTGCATTACCATATTCTACACCTCTAATCCTACCCAATAACTAAACTAAACTATTATTAAGCATTTAATTAAGAGTTTACTCAGGCCCAAATCATAATCAATGGGAAGAGCTTGGACCTTAAATTAAAGTGTGACTGAAAGTTGTCATGCTGTCCTTACAGTGATATGAAACCAGCTGATCATATGCACAGTTTCTCACCGTGTGACTTTAAAGATCCTGAGGAGCCGGACGCAGCGAAACACTGAGATGCCGAGAGGAGACATGATCTCAATCTCCACGAGGATCGTCTCCACAATGCCTCCGCAAACGACGAAGCAGTCGAAGCGGTTGAAAAGGGACACAAAGTATGCCTGCAGCCCCAGACTGTACATTTTTATCAGCATCTCGCTTGTGAACAGGGCTAACAACACCTTATTAGCCACACCTGCAAACAAACACAACAAGAACAAATGAGATATACACACACTTACATGTCCACAAACAACAAGTACTTGTCAACATATTCTAACTCTACATCTACTAATACTCTATTAATAACACTCTAATGAGAGTAAGTAGACATTTAGGTGCAACATTACTTAGTCAACAGAACGTGTTAAAGGAACCATCAAAATAAAGTTTTGTGTCATCATCCAAAGCTGTATCAAGCAAGAAGAGTTTCAGTCCCTCACCCTGGACCTCCGTGAGCCAGTCAGGCTGGTTATAATGTTCAGATGATATTGTGAGTGTATTGAGGAACACCAGCAGAATCACCAGCCAATAGAAGACGGTGGATTTGACCACAGCTCGGCACTTCCTGCGACAAAACCTGTTCCAGCAACGCCAGCGGCTGCAGAGATAGGAGGTGATTGGACAGCACTGCCAGCGTTACACACTTTTGCACAATTAATTTACATGAACACATGCTGTTTAGAGTGTCCATGCATGCGATATGGTCAGAAAACTGCAATGAAATGCAAAGCCCTTCGATTGCATTCATAACAAACACAACGTACACAGCAAACATCAAAACGTCTCGACAGATTCACTGACACACAACATAAAGAGGTTTAAATGTTCATAACAACATGCACACACACATTGACGTGCAGAATGATGAGGTGAAATGACATCAAAAAGAGAAAAGAACAGCAAACACACACAACTGGAGCTGAATTCAGCTTCGAACACACACTGAGCTACTGACCTGAACTTCGACTTTGTCAATTTCTGACTGAAAAAGTGAAAAATATGGCATCACTTCAAGCCACACTAGGAGCTGATGCAAAACACTTCCAGCAAGTGACAACTAGTTAACATTTCGTTAGAGATTCAAGAGCGGGGAGTTTCTGTGGAGGTTATCGCAGGCACAAAAGGGTGCGGAGAACTTCCCATATAGCTGTATAGAAGGTATAAACACGGAGTGCTTACCAGATGGGCCCACAGCAGACTTTCTCATCTTCTCCTGGGTTTTCTGTGTTCACAGACTCTGTCTCACTTGTGGGGATACTTGCTGCAGAGACACAGAAAACACATCACTGTGCACAAGAGAGCCAAGCCTGCACTACTACAATGCAACGGGAGTGCTTTTTGGCTAACAGAAACTGTAATAAAACATATGAATTTATTTAAAATGCTATAATGCTAAATTGCCCCTGCCTCACCAGCTGTACGAAGAACTATCTTAACTCTAGGCAATGCAAATAAATTCTCCTTTAATCAATCAGAGGGCCCACAAGGAGGCCCCCTCTCTGTTCCTCTCTGGTATCTTCATCTAATTTGCTTTCAAGAACATCACTGATCAGCAAGCTGGACTGCAGCAAGCTTTCTGTACTGATTTGTTTCAAAGTACACTGTTTATATCCTAGCTACATTCCAGCCATTAAATGATGCTCCCTGGTTATTGCAGTGCATTGTAGAAATGAGTCATTCTGTGTTTCAGAACAATTAGGCTCTACAGTAGAAATCCTTTGCCAGTGTCCTGACTTATGATATACTGAGCTGACCGAGACAGACAAAGAGAATGACATAACATGACTGATTAACAAAGAACAGAGACCAGGAACAGAAGGAGCAGGAAACAGTGTGCAGAGACCGCATTTCCACATATTCATCTGTTTATAAATTAGCGATATAACAATTAGCTCTATTTTAAAAAATAAATATATTGTTATAATAATTTGCAAAAATACTGTTTTACTGTATTTTTGGATCAAATAAAATTAAATGCGCTGTGTGGACCTACAGAAAAGAAGGTTTTGTCTCTTGCAGATATTCTTTGCAATGTTGTTTTAATGGAATATGTTGCTGTGCATATGAAGTGTCTATCACACTCAGACAGACAAGCTGAACAAAATTTACCATGAGTCTCAGTGGACTGACTGAACCAGCCCGAATTTCCCGTGTTCTTCCTGTGGGTGAGATCGCCCAGCATCACCCCTTCAGTTCACAAGCAGGTCACATGCATTCAAACAGAGAGGAGCTATGAGTGTCTACTGCACAAAAACACAGCAGCACTACAATACTACAACACTAGGGATAGACAGAGAGAGAGAGAAAACAAGGAAATGGGAGAAACAAGAAGGACACAGAAGGTAGTTTTGCTGTTCTGATTTAATATTAAGCATAACAAAGCAAAGACTAAACAGAAACCTACAATCACACTTTCACTATAAAGCCAAGCAACACATATTTAGACTAATGCAAAGTACATAATAAAGAGGTTGGGCTACAAATTATCATTATCCTTCATTTTGGACTGTACATTTTTCATTGTGGTGTATATTTTTATCATCAACATAATGTTGTAACTATTGTTATTCTATTGTTATAACTTATACTATAATAGTCTATTGTTATACAATTGTTATACACTACGCAGACTAAAGCTACAAACAAGTCACTACTGTGCAGACTCAAGCTCTAAATGAATCACCACTGTGCAGACTATGGCTTCACATTAATCACCACAGCACAGATCAAGCTCCACACAGATCGCCACTGCCCAGACTCTGGCCCCAAATGAGTCACCACTGCGCAGACACTGACTTCAAATGAGTCACCACTGCGCAGACACTGGGTCCAAACGAATCACCACTGCCCAGACTCGGGCTCCAAATTAATCACTACCGCAAAGACTCTGGCTCCAAATGGCATTATGTTTGCAAGATGACAGCAGCCATAATGAGATATTTTGGCTTGACTTTTCTATAGTGGAAGTAAGTGGAGACATGTCATCTATCTTTTTTTACAGGTAATGATTTGATCACACTGGAGAAATATTGGAATGTAAATTCTATCCATCTAAAGAATATCAAGAATCCAAGCTATTGACAGGAGAAAACCACAGACTGTGTCACTGAATGATACAATATTTATAAATTATAATAAATAATTGGTCCTGCCAGAAGAAGTGCAAGAAAACGTGTATCTGTTCCCTCTATAACATCTCAGTGAGTTTTTATGAGGTTTTACACGTACATTAAATCAAATTTTGCGTCTTCTGACATTTCAGCATAGATGCGAAACTTAATGTGGATGGAGAGCATTTAAAAACAAAAACTCAGTTTTCAAATGTATCCAGATTATTGTAGACATATCCTAAAATGTATTACTGCAAGCCACGATCTGCTTACTGACTAATACTGTGTTTAGACTGAACTACAGCACAGCTCGCATAAAACATGACCTTTAAAATATAAAATATAAAAATATAATTATAAACCACTCTTTGTATCGTAAATAATATAATGGAACAATACTTAAAATAAGTAGTAAAACAATCTAAATGCAAAAAAGTATTTCAAGTATTTTCTATGAACGATTATAAAGTTACATAGTTTAATAATAATAATAATAAATTTAATTTAATATAGCACGTTTAAAAGTTAATTCTCAAAGTGCTTTTCGCTTAAGAGGATACTAAGATTAAATGAGCCCCAAAAGTAGAAAGGTAATAGTAAAAACACATAAAAAAATTTGTACAGAAAAACAATAACCCATTCCCCAGCATCTTATAAATCTGTATAATCTACACATTCCAAAAAAGTTGGGACAGGTAGCAATAAAAAGGCTGAAAAAGTTAAATGTACATATAAAGAACAACTGGAGGACCAATTTGCAACTTATTAGGTCAATTGGCAACATAATTGGGTATAAAAATAGCCTCTGAGAGTGGCAGTGTCTCTCAGTAGTCAAGATGGGCAGAAGATCATCAATTCCCCCAATGCTATGGCAAGAAATAGTGGAGCAATATCAGAAAGAGATTGAAGTTATCATCATCTACAGTGCATAATATCATCCAAAGATTCAGAGAATCTGGAACAATCTCTGTACGTAAGGGTCAAGGCCGGAAAACGCCTCTAGGTTACGAATGTAACCCTAGTTCCTTGAAGGAACGAGACGCTGCATCGAACGCTTTGGGGAAATGCCTTTGGCAAGATAAACTCTGAATATCGTGTGCAATCTGTCCAATGGAACAGCATGACATCACAGGAGTGACGTAGGGACCAGGAATCTATAAAGGCATGTGCCATGCAGCTGACTTCAGCTTTGAGTAGGGAAGCAAGCGCAGGCAGGGGTGCCGGGAGTATGGCTATGCGTCAAAGCCTCTGGTTCCTTCGAGGAACTAGGGTTACATTCGTAACCTAGAGGCGTTCCTCTTCAACAACTCGAGCTGCATCGAATGCTTTGGGGAATAATTTGCCAGCGCTGCCAGATGTACAAGCCACTGCCTAGTGTGTATCCGAAGAGCACAGCTAAGGCAAGAGGACAGAAGAGCCAGGAGTGGCTCGCTTATCAAGATTGTAGTATCTGGCAAATATAGAGGGCCTGGACCAATCCGCAGCATTGCAGATGTCCAAGAGGGACACACCTGCTAAGAAGGCCTTAGAGGCAGATATACCCCGGAGTCTTGGCTCCCAAAGGAAGGGGAAGACCAGAGGACTCATAGGAGACGTTGATAGCCTCAACTATCCAACAACTTAAGATCTGCTTAGAGACAGGAAAACCCTTTTTAGGATGACTGTAACAAACAAGCAATTAGTCAGATTTTATCCACAGGGCAGCTCCGTTGGACGTATGCGTCCAGCGCTCGAACTGGACACATACAGTTTAGCTTCTCCTGGTCTGGCTCCTGAAAGGGAGGAGGGCAGAAGCCCTGCAGTACTATGGGTTGCGGCGTAACAGAGGGAACTTTAGGAATGTAACCCGCTCGAGGGTATAAAATGCTTTGGCCATACCAGGGGCAAAGTCTAAGTAGGTAGGGGCCACGAGAGGGCCTGAAGATCTCCAACTCTCTTTAGAAAAGTAATAGCCAGTAATAGGGCAGTCTTAAGGGTCAGATGTCTATCTGAGATATCATGAATCAGCTCAAATGGAGCTTTACAGAGAGTTAACCCCGCAGAGAGCCTAGCTTGGAGAAACTCAAGAACTGTACCAACTGGGCAGTTAGCAGGGTCAAGCTGGCGGTTTCTGCACCTAGAGGTGAAGAGCTTCCACCTCAGGGCGTACAGTTTCCTCGTAGAGGGCGCTCTGGAGTGGAGGAGGGTCTCAACAACCTCGGCTGAGAGACTGGAAGCTATGAACTGTGCCCCCTCAGGGGCCACACCCACAACTTCCACAACTCTGGGCGAGGGTGAATTATTTTGCCCTGCGCCTGAGAGAGTAGATCTGTCCTAATCGGAATCTTCCATGGAGAGCTGTCGAGGAGAGAGATCAGATCTACAAGCCATACTGGGCCCGGCCAGAACAGGGCTATAATAGTAGACGGACCATGTCCCAGCGTACTCTCACCAGAACTTCCGGGAG
This sequence comes from Carassius auratus, assembly GCF_003368295.1. NCBI lineage: Eukaryota > Metazoa > Chordata > Actinopteri > Cypriniformes > Cyprinidae > Carassius > Carassius auratus. The sequence continues at coordinate 29,393,904 of NC_039250.1, forward strand.
CAGATCGATAGGGGGAAAGGCATACAGATGAAGCCTCAGCCTGGTTTGTACCATAGTTTCCAGTCCCAGAGAAGCTGGTTGAACTAGAGAGAAACAGAGGGGATATTGCGATATCTCTTGTGTCGCAAAGAGGTCCAAAAACTTTCCATATCTACTTCACCACTTCGAGGTGAAGCCCCACGGGCCTCTGCCCCTGTCTCGACAGTATGTCTGCTCCCACAGTCAATCTCCCAGGAATATACACAGCTCCGAACAAGAGGAGTTTTTCCTGGGACCACAGAAGGATCTGGTGTGCCAGCTTGTACAAGGGGCGCGAATGCAGATCTCTCTGGTGACTGATATAAGAGATTGCCAATGTGTTGTCGGTGCGCACCAACACATGGTGACCTCTCGGGTCTGGGAGGAAATATTTCAATGCTTGATGCACAGCTAGCATCTCTAGACAACTGGTATGCCATGTCAGATGGTGACCGCTCCACAGATCGCGGGCAGGGTGGCCATTCATGACCGCACCCCATAGATGCGGTCATGCGGAGATAGATGTGCCTGCATCGTGATCGAATCCCATACTATGGCTAGATAGGTGGTTCTCTGAACTGGAGAAAGTACACTCTTCTTGGCGTTCAGTCTCAAACCCAGCTCCCCCATATGTGCGAGAACGACATCTCGATGTCAAATCGCCATCTGCTCTGATTGAGCTAAAATCAACCAATCATCGATATAGTTCAGAATGCGGATGCCCTGCATACATAGGGAAACCAGAGCCGCATCTACACATTTCATGAACGTGCGGGAGAGTGAGAGTGCAAGGCCGAAGGGAAGTACTCGATATTGGTAGGCTTGAGGTGAGACGGGCACTGTGTAATGAGGTGGACACCGCTCTAACCCAGTAGGGGCCGCCCTCTGTAGTCGTGACTAAAATGCGTCATGACTTCTTGGCCGTGGACCTCCCAGCCTGAAGTACGGCTCCATTGGATTCGGATTAGGCTGGGAAGTCACTGGCCCAGGGCATTGCTTCAGCCTCTGGGCCCGAAGCACGGAACATTGGCGGCAACGGTCTGTTTGTATGCGGAGGGGGCTGCTCCCGCCCAGCAGTCTCTCCCGTACATCTAACTTCACGAGTTAAATAACTGTCATTATATTCCTCAGAATATAATGCAATCAAACAGTCAGACAAGTAAACACGGTCTGGATTGTGATACAATACACATAGAAGTTATATATTGAACTTCTCGAAGTTAGATAACCGTCATTAGATTCCTCAGAATCTAATGCAATCCAATAATCAGACAAGTAAGCACGGTCTGGATTGTGATACAATACACATTGAAGTGATGTATTAACTTCTCAAAGTCATACATTTTCTCAATTTAATGTAATCAAACAATCAGACAGGTAAACACGGTCTAGATTGTGATAAAGTACACATTGAAGTGATAGAACTAACTCCTCCTTATTAAATAGAGCTTAAACAACCAGACAAGCGGTCGGGTGTGGAAAAATTCACATCAAAACTGAAAATGATGTAATACACGCGTTGCCTCAACAGCGTGCGAATAGCTTAGTCACACAAACAATATTAATCCCCTCAGAGATTAAATAGCTGCTCATTAACGCTGCCCGTATAATGTTTGGCATAATACTATTTGTTGTATACTGGTGCTTATGCAACTTTATGTTTGTGCAACTACAAGCTTGCCGACGCCCCCTGTTCTCCGCCTCTAATGTTTAGCTTTGTTGAGCAGGGAGGAACACACAATCTGAAACGCGGTCTGGATTCACCCTTCAAATGCCTAGTCTTAGCTTTGCTCTTTGACATACTATAGCTACTTAAAGGCTACTAATAGTGACAAACGACAATAAATAAGACTGAGAAGACAGAATGACATGCACACACAGAGCGCTTGCTGAAAGACAAGAAGCAAAATTCAGCTGCATGGCACATGCCTTTATAGCTTCCTGGTCACTACGTCACCCCGCCCGCCCGCGACGTCACGCCCTTCCATTGGACAGACTGCACACTTGATCTTGCCAAAGGCGTTTCCCCAAAGAGTTCGATGCAGCTCGAGTTCCTTCGAGGAACCATACTGGATGCCCATGATCTTAGGGCCCTTAGAATGCACTGCATGACATACAGGAATGCTACTGTAATGGAAATCACATCATGGGCCCAGAAATACTTCCAGAAAACATTGTCGGTGAACACAATCCACTGTGCAATTCGCTGACAAAAAATAAGCCATATCTAAACATGATCCAGAAGCGCAGGCATTTATCTGAGTCAAGGTTCATTTAAAATGGACTGTGGTAAAGTGGAAAACTGTTATATGGCAAGACAAATCAAAATTTGAAGTTTGCATGAGTGCGTGTGGCATGCGCAGCTTACACATCTGGAAAGGAGCCATCAATGCTAAAAGGTATATCCAAGTTTTAGAACAACATATGCTCCCATCCAGACATTGTCTCTTTCAGGGAAGACCTTGCGTTTTCCAACATGACAATGCCAGACCACATACTGCATCAATTACAACATCATGGCTGCATAGAAGAAGGATCCGGATACTGAAATGGCCAGCATGCAGTCCAGATCTTTCACCCATAGAAAACATTTGATGCATCATAAGAGGAAGATGCAACAAAGAAGACCTAAGACACTTGAGCAACTAGAAGCCTGTATTAGACAAGAATGGGACAACATTCCTATTCCTAAACTTGAGCAACTTGTCTCCTCAGTCCCCAGACTTTTGCAGACTGTTATAAAAAGAAGAGGGAATGCCACACAGTGGTAAAGATGGCCTTGTCCCAACTATTTTGAGATGTGTTGATGCCATGAAATTTAAAATGTACTTTCTTTTTCCCCCTTAAAATGATACAGTTTCTCAGTTTAAACATTTGATATTTCATCTATGTTGAATTCTGAAAAAAAAAGAAATTTGAAGCTTCCACATCATTACATTCTATTTGTATTCACAATTTTTTTACAGTGTCCCAACTTTTTGGAATCGGGGTTGTATTATCTGTATAAGTAAGTCTAAAAAGTGAGTTTTCAGAGATGATTTAAATGCATTAAAAGATTCTGCATGTCTTTCACTACAACTTACAGTGCGATATGCCTGTGATTTTTTTTTTTGCTCAATATGATGATAAGTGCAGTGTGTTTGCTGCAGTTGAATATCTCAATAAGAGATGTCTTTGGTCCCAGATGAAACAGATGTGGAGGATGTAAAAACATTTAGTAATTATAATATGACTGCATGGTGAACCTATGGACCAAACTCATATTTAAACATGGTCTCCATGCTATGTACACATATCTATACTTAAAGGTAAAATTTTGCTATATTATTTGTGTTCACTTCAACATTGATCCCCCCAACATTCAACATTGATTTGTGTCCACATGTGTATTGATCCCCTCAACCCCCTACTGTTAGATTACATTTTTGCCCTTGATTGAGCATATGCATAAACTTGATGAAACACTTACATTTAACTATGATTAAATTTTCTCATATGTGTGCGAATTGTGGCATGGATTTCAACAGACCTTCAGACAGACAAAAAGAGGAGATACAAATGAGTCTTGCATTTTTACATACGGCTGCGTTTTGCCTCTTGATCTCCCTCCTCATCATTATCAGGGTCGATGTCCTCAGCTTGTGTGATCCAATCCAGATATCCCTTCAGATCCTCCTCAAGCTGCTGCTTCTCACGCAGTTTCTGGAAATCTCCACGAGCCTTGGCCTTCTCACGCTCCTTAGAGAACTCTCTGTGGTGCACAGATGCAGTCAAATTCACACTAGCAACAATGTACTGTACAGAAGAACTCATGTATAGATATAAACTAGGGATTTTTTTGTTTTGATTATGGCCCTTTGAAGAGCGCTTCTATGAAATTACAGAAATTTAATGTTAACAGCATTTTTATAAAATAACTCACCCACTTAGAACACCCAATACTAGATTGAGGACAAAGAAGGAGCCAAAAATGACCAGACTGACAAAATAGACCCAAGGCAACTCGGAGCCCATAGCATCATTCATCTGAAACACAAAGACACACAGCAACTATCAAATTAACTCATGTTACCAAGTCTGCCCTTACAAACATAAATATGGCAACAAAATATGGCCAGTGCTGACTATACTTTTTATGTCAAGATTTAAATTTAGATGTAAAATAAGAGAACATGCAATTGTCCCCAGGCAGCGTTGACTAATGAAGTTTCATAGCAAATTAGATGTGATGAGTAAGTGGTTGTCATGATCCAAGGAAACACAATACCCAATGCTATATTATTATTTGAACCTTTATTTAGGTTAAATGCAAGTCAATTGAGAACATGTTCTTATTTTCAGTAACAGCCTGGCAGAAGAAATAATATAAATAAAACATACTGTACAAACATACAGTGCAATACATAAAGCACATAGAAAAAAAAATAAGACCTTAGTTAAAATTTTTACAGGTTGAAGTCAGAGCACTAACTTGTTTTTTTTTAAATGCACATAATGGAATATTTTTCTCTAGTTTCAATAGCTTTTGCAGCACTTTCAAATTATTTGGGGCAGTAAATTCAAAAGCACAACAGGCCCAATTGGCCCAGCCTCCTTCTCTATGCTTTTCCCCCAATCGCTCTGATCAATCAGGTCATCAGTCGAGTCAGGGAAGAGAAGCACAGAGTCCTCCTGGTAGCCCCACTCTGGAGTAGCCAAGTTTGGTCCTCAGAGCTATTCAGGCTTTGCACGAATGCCCTATGGCCGATTCCCCTGAGACGGGACCTCCTCATTCAGGCGAACAGGACAATCTGACATCCACAGCCAGAACTCTAGGCTCTGCACCTATTGTCCCTCGATGGGAGCCTTTAAGTCTCCCGGGGACGTGCTACACACCATTCCTCAGGCCAGAGCTCAGTTTATGAGACGCCTCAACCCTGTTGAGTGTGACGTATCTCCATACTCTCGGACGATCTTTAAATCATCCTGGCCAAATTTGCCCACTGGCCTCTGACCATCATGGTCTATTAATTGGCTTCATCACATTATCTGCTCTATATAAAAGTTCTTTATAAACATAATAAATTAGAATTATTATAATTTATGTGCAGCAACCGCCTCCTCCAGAGAGCGAGCTTGCCATATCCCTTTTCTTCAGCACCGTCAAAGGAGGTGAGGGCAGCAAAATTAGAATAGTGGAAGTTTATTGTGAACTTCTGGGAAAAAACTGCATCAGTCCCTGGTGTTCTGTTCGATCAGAAATCAATTTTACTACATTAAAGTATGTTTTGTTAATTAAATAAAATGTTTGCTTATTTTCAGATCAATGCATATTAAATTTCTTCATTCAAATTCATCAACTCTTTCTTATTGTAGTATTAAGTATATAAAAATGCTGAATAAATATACATAGTCTACTGATCAGGGGTCTCATTTATAAAACTCTCCGTAGATTTCATCCTAAAAGTGTACGTAGGCACAAAAGCTAGATTTTGTGTATGCACAAAAGTTTTCATATTTATAAAACCATGCGTAGACCAGAACTTGTGCAGAAATCCCATTATAAATACCAGTCAAGGGAAGATACGTATATTTCCACCTCGTCTCCTCCTCAAAATAACCATATATGGAGCATACAACGCCTAGTTTTACTATACATAACATCATCTGCATATCATTACTATGCATATTCCCATCCATGCGACACCATATTTAACACCATTTAAGCTTCAAGACATTAAGGAAATATAAGTTATGCTATTTGTGCCATACACAATGTTTATTGTTAAAAATCATACAGCATCCTTGTTATTTAAACAATTAAAATCAAATTTAATTGATGCAGTTTTGCTGATAAGGTGAACATCTTTTAGTTATTTTAGCCTATATTTATTGCAGTGTAAATAAAATTGCCTGACTTGGCGATTGGCCTATTTTAAAAAGAAAACTTGCAAATTACCATTTTCTTTAAGTTGTATCCTTCAAATAGAGTGGCAGTTTTCATAATGCTGTGGAGATGACTTCACACGACATCAACAACTCCATGTAGCTGCGGTTGTACAGTTATTATCATTGGACTTATTCAAACCGGACAATGGACCATTCGACCACTAAATCCAGCAGTGTCTGCCTTAATATTAAATATGTAGTAAGTGCACATCTTTTCATCATTGTTCTCACTAAAATAGTTTAACATAGCATGAGATGTGCTGTTCAGTTTAAAGATGAATTATTGTGCATCTATAGCATATTATATGTGACAAGTCAGCTGCCTCCTCCCTGATTATCATTGGCACCCCATCCTAAATCACCACCCTTCACCAGACTCCTGACAGGAGTGGGTGTGAGATAAAGGAGGGTTGCTTGATGAGCCACAGCTGGCGCGGTGTGATGGGGAACACCTGAAGGAAATGGAGCCTCATAACCGCCGCTGTTGAAAAGCCTAATGCGCCTCTCCTCTGGAGACCGGTCTCTTTCGACTTTATGTATTTTCAGTTCTTATCTCCATTAATGAGAGTGAAATATTTAATGTAAATGTGTATAATGAAATGAAAACATATTTTAAAATCATTCCTTACTTCATTACTTTTCTCACACCAGGAAAAAGAGTGTGTACGCATGGTCTAGAATGTCCATAAGGTGCGTACATATTTACACCAAGTTTATATTTTCTAAATCCCGATATGCAATTTCTATGCCTAGTATTTTGTGCATATGCAACGTTCAGAAATGAAACCCCCGTGCTTTTGATACTTAAGTACATAAAAAATCAAGTACTTTTGTACTTTTAAAAAGAAACATTGAAACATTGAAAAGGATTCTCTGGAGTAATACTTAGGGGTGTAACAGTTCACAAAATTCACGGTTCGGTTCGATACGATACACTGATGTCACGGTTCGGTTCGGTACGTTTTAGATAGAACAAAATGTAAAAACATCTCAACTTTTCAGAATGCCGCAAGCGCACCGCGGGTCATGTGACAAGAACTAACCAATCAGCTTCATCCTTTCCCGTAACAATGTTGAAAGCTCAGCCAAGATGAAGGAACAGCTGATCATAGTTGTATATGGATTGCAATTTTGAAATAAATTTAGTAGCAGAGCTAGCCTACTGCAAGCGATTTTTAGAGCTGCAAATCCATTTATCCTTTGCTGAAATTTCCGCGTCTTCATGGAGAGAGCACGTCATTGTTGCTTCGCAAAGGCAGACGCCTCATGAGCGCTTCTGCCCGAGCGCTTTGGAAAGGAGGAGAAAGACGCGCTTAGCGTTTTCCATGCGTTTTTAGGCACGATATGTGAACGGCCCCTAAGGCGCTCGCTCACTGAGCACGCGCTGAAGGCTCGTTGCAAAATGTGTAATGCATTTAACAGACCAGAAATTGAAGATCCTCCAATAACCAACAGGTCTGGTGTTTGGGTGCACTTTGGATTCCCTGTAAGCTATAATGGTGATGATAGAATGAATGGTAAATAGTAAGGTCTCATATCCGCGGCTATAATGTAAATGTAACGTAAATGAAGCCTACCAATCCCCGCAGTGATGTATTTTGCGCTGTTTGAGTCCATTGGAAATGTCTGCATAAATGCTGCGGGGATAGTTTGTTGCGTGTATGTTTCTCCTTTTTTCGTCTTTTCCCAGATATACTGACACACTAAGGTGATGTCGGCGTAAATGAGTTGACATGTTTCAAGTATTCCCGCTGGTGTTTTTTTTTTTTTTTTATTCCCGCTGGTGTACCCATATTGTCATGTAGCAGATGCGACATACCGTTGTTTTTTTATCCACCACTCTCTTGCCATCACCATTATAGCTTACAGGGAATCCAAAGTACACCCAAACACCAGACCTGTTGGTTACTGGAGGATCTTCTATTTCTGGTCTGTAAAACGCATTGGCCACCGCGTACCGAGCATGAACTGCTCGCTCACTCAGCGCGTACTGAGTGAGCGAGCGCCTGACTGAGTAGCCTAACATAAACATAAACTGGTGTTTTTTTTTTTCTTCTTCGGAGGTGTTAAGGGCGTTGCCTATTACGTCGTTTGGGTTATTGGGCTACCTTGTTGAACGCATATCATATTTCACTTTTTTTTTTTTTCAAATATAATTAATTAGTTCAACGAACCATTCGGTACATAATGCATACCGCGTACCGAACCGAAAGCCTCGTACCGAACGGTTCAATACGAATACGTGTATCGTTACACCCCTAGTAATACTTTATTGTTGTATCTGTACCTCATCTAGCACTGATAAGAAGAGGCTGACATGTTTTCCTGTGTTCTCAATTTTGCCTGTCTTCTGACTTTATCCCTTCAGTCTTAGAGGGTCAATCTCATTAGCATCTACTGAGCTCTCTGTGTGTAATGGAAAAGCGCTTAGAGCGGAAGTGGACGCTTCCAGCAGGAAAGAGCAAAGAGAATTCCAGCAACAGTGAACATCTAAATGACAGGAAGACATTGCGAGTCTCACCCAGTACAGCACGTCAGTCCAGCCCTCCATGGTGATACACTGGAACACAGTCAGCATGGCAAACAGGAAGTTGTCAAAGTTTGTTATGCCATTGTTGGGTCCATGCCAGCCATCCCTACACAGAGTGCCATTAACGGGGCAGTGTCTCCCATGACCAGAAAGAGAACAGGGAGCTGGATCCTCCTCTGCAAATGTACCTGTGTGGAGAATCAGAAATATGTGGCTTATTCTCAGGAAATGGTGGCATTTATGTACTATGTGGTGTGTATGAGTACCTTGGTTAGAATATCTTTAAGACCCATCATTTTGATGTGTGTGTGATGCAAAAAACATTTTCAAAACAGAACATGTATTGTTTATAATTTAGTCTAATGAATATGAGAACACACTGACGCGTGCCGTTCAGATAGCAGGTTGCATGCATCTTCCCAATGAACAGCTCCAGCCCGATGATGGCATAGATGATGATGACGAATAGTACAAGCAGAGCAATGTGCAGCAGAGGAACCATGGCTTTAATGATGGAGTTCAGCACTACCTGTAAGCCTAAACACACACACACAAATATTATCAGCATGTTATCAGGCTGTTCTAGCTGTGAATGCTGGGTAAAGATGTGGACGCACTTGGCACTCCTGACACCAGGCGAAGGGGCCGCAGAACTCTAAACGCTCGTAAAGCCTTCACATCGAACCCACCCGGCTTGCCACCTGACTGCCCACTGACATCTCGATCTTTGGTTACCAGCTCCAGAACCACACTGAAGAGACTAAACACACACATATACACTCATCAGTATTAACAATAATAACAGAATGTGAGTTCATGCTATTATTATCAGATTATTATGTTATATAGAACATTATAAATTAAATGTGACAGCAGAAGACGAGAAAATTGCTAAATTACAAGGGGAATTGTGTGTCATGGAGTGAACAAATGACATAAAATGAATAAAAGTCAATGTCATAATGGTTAAATCAATCATCCACCATACTATATTCTGCTATCTCTTTCCTTTGTGCAAATATCATTCAAAGTTTCCAAGGGTTGTTGTTGATGCAGTCTATAACAGACTCTGATAAAAGCTTGTGTTTTTAATTTTTTTGATTACTGGCTGGTTTTGGGAAAGAAACACGTTCACTAGCCTCTTTGGATATCATAACAACATCTTTTGACCATAACTTTGGGATGTCAGACAGATCAGACAGACAAAATAGCAGATAACAACAAGGCCAGTCAGCGCAGGAGTTTTATTGGCTATTTGGGCTGTCAGTCAATTTTTTGTTTGCAGATCTGTTGTGGTGAGCTGCATGTTTACACATATAATATATATATATATATATATATACACACACTTAACTTACTTAACTATTGCTTAGGGGTGAATAAATTATTAACATTAACAAAACAAAAAATTGTGATGATGTGACAAAAATGTGATAAACAGCCAATAGTACAAATGCAACTGCATCTATTCTTTTCTCAATGCACAACGGGTACCATTTGGATATCCAAAAATCTAATTATTTTAGCTGGATGAACTTATTTCTAATGATTACTCAGCTTTACATACTCATTACACACTCATCTGGCACTGGGGCTAGGGGGTGTCATAGATGAGATTCGGTGTGATCCCTGAGGATCCTACAGCAACACAATCTCCATCCAGCATGACCTCTGATTTCACGCACTGGGTGCCTCCTCCCTGAGAGAAGTTAATCTCATTACATCAGGTCAGAGATCCGCACTAGATCAGATTGTAATCTCTTGTGAACAGTTGCCAGCTATGTGCCAGATAAAATCCTTTCAACAATTTCCAGCTGACATGAACTACTTCCAACAGAGTTGTTCAATCATGACATCCAATCGTAGCCCAACTCAGAACACCAATTAAAACACCATTTAACACGTGCTATTGGATGGTAAACACACAAAGTAACACTACAAAACATTTAGGCATCTAGGTGTGGTGAAGACGACTTCTGAAGTTTAAACCGAGCATCAAAATAGAGAAGAAAGGGGTTTAAATGACTTTGAACATGGAATGGTTGTTTGTGCCAGACGGGCTGATGTGAGTATTTCAAAAACTGCTGATCTACTGGGATTTCCACACAAAACCATCTCTAGGGTTTACAGAGAGTGGGCCGAAAAAGAGAGACTATCCATTGTGCGGCAGCCATGTGGATGAAGATGCCTTGTTGATGTCAGAGGTCAGAGGAGAATGGGCAGACTGGTTAGAGATGATAGAAAGGTAACAGTAACTCAAAAAAACAGTAGTTACAACCAAGTTATGCAGAATACCATCTCTGAACGCACAACACGTCAAACCCTGAAGCAGATGGGCTACAGCAGCAGAAAACCACATCGGGTGCTGCTCCTGTCAGCTAAGAACAGGGAACAGAGGCTACAATTCACACGGGATCACCTAAATTGGACAACATAAGATTGGAAAAACATTGCCTGATCTGATGAGTCTCGATTGGTGCTGTGACATTCAGATGGTACGGTCAGAATTAGGCATAAGGAGCATGAAAGCATGGATCCATCCTGCCTTCCTTGTCTCAATGGCTCAGGCTGGTTGTGGTGGTGTAATTCTGTGGGGGTTATTTTCTTGGCACACTTTGGGCCCCTTAGTTACCAATTGAAAATCGTTTAAACACCACAGCCAACCGATTATTGTTTATGATCATGTCTATTCTTTTATGACTTCAGTGTACCCATCTTCTGATGGCTAATTCCACTAATTCCAGCAGGATAATGTCACAAAGCTAAAATCTTCTTAGACTGGTTTCTTGAACATGACAATTAGTTCACGTTACTCAGTCACCAGATCTCAATCCAATAGAGCAGCTTTGGGATGTGCTGGAATGATGTGTTGTTCACCTGCCTCAACTGCATCACTTTAGAGTGCCGTACTTTAGCACAAAACCTGATTGTTTTTAATGAGCACAGGAAGTGTCACGCCCCAACACAGTTATTAATGCAAAGACAGATAACATTTTTGCACAATCACAATGTTGAGGAAGCTGAAAGGCTGAACCACCAGAAGACAAAATCTGACAAAGCATTATCTGTGAACTGAAACTCTACAAAGCTGGTATTAAAATACAAACAAATGTTTCAGCAATTCCCAGTAGACTTCTGTTTAAAAAATCATTATTCTTGAGCTGAAGGGTCTGTTTATTTGACAAGTATTTTGGATTACATTCATTTATTGTGTATCTGCAAGTTAGGTCTTTTGGATTAAGGACAAGATTTGAATCTTAAGTGATATCACAAATGTTTCAAGGACTTTATATGCGTTTGAAAAAAGAGCTTAATTATATTAAATGTGCACTTGTAGTGTACTTCAAATTTTTGTGAATATTATTTTAAACTGTACTTGTAGATAACATATCAAATAATTATAAAAGGCCACTTAAGTGTAATTAAAGACAGTATACTTGTTTCTTAGCACACATTTAAGTACTTTGTATTAATGTCAGTTTTACTTTAAAGTAGAGTTAATTCATTAAATGACTTCATCATTTGACATGTTTTATATAAATACACTTATGTTGCTGTGTTGACTAACATAAAGCGCATGTGAAGTGTTTGATTCAAACTGCAACTATATCGTGTTATCTGATGTTATATTTAAAGGTTTTACATTTTACGGAATTGCAACATCATTTCAAATATATTTAAATACACAAAATACAAGTTTAAATTTAAAAAGTTTAAATTAAAGCTTGTCAGTACATTTGGCAGTACACTTTACTCATACTTCAAAGACAAGAGGAGTAATAATGAAATGACTTGAAAAGATGTGCTAAGGTGGGTTAAAAAAGCAGTTCAGATTAATACATTGAATGCATTTTCATTTAATTGCAAATAACATACACTTAAGTGTTCAAAATAATGACAAACAGTGACCGTTCACTTACCCTACTATGACGATGACAAAATCCAGCATATTCCAGCCGTTTCTCACATATGAGTTCTGGTGCATCACAAGTCCATAAGCTATTATCTTGAGGAAGGTTTCAATCGTGAAAATGATCAGGAAGGCATATTCTACTGTTTCCTGTGAAGCAATGATAGAAAAGCACGTTTTTAGTTCTATCTCATTCATCTGTTTTAATTTGAAGAACAAGAGCATGTGATTGGTAAATCAATTTGACGTAGAGAATGAGAAAAATCAATAAGCATGAAACAGCATTAGCAGATTTCATTACAATTCATTTTCAAATATATTTTGCATAAAAACGTATATATAGAGCACATCTCATGGTAAAAGCATCACATGCTAGAACAAACCCCTTTGGTTCTCATGCATTACACTCTAAATTCCACGTGTTCATATCATCTATATTGATAAGTCTGGATCTAAACAGCTCTGATGGAGATCAGATTGAACTGCAGTAAATGTGCATGCTCCCAAAGATGATGAAAGAGACTGCATTCCAATGGAGTGCATATTTGTATGTTTTGGATCAAAAACTAAAGGATATAACCCTGATGATCTTCAACATGAGATGTAAGCCTGAACCTGATGAGGACATTTTGTTGAGATTTGGTCAAAGTTTAAACAATTAGGATTAAAGCTGCATCAGATGGATATAAAACAAGCCTTTCGATAGAGAAATGAAGAGAAGATGTTCATCAAACAGTATTTTGTTGGCAAAAACAAATAACATTTTGTCTGCAAACTGAATCAAGCATCCTTACTAAAGAAGCATCCTAAAGACAGAAATCTAAAACTAACTTGCTTTATACACATTTCCACATGTGTTTAACCAGAGCTTGCTCCTCTCTTTTGGTTCTCCACTACAACAAATGTACAACAATTGTTCCTACTGTCACAGAGCAGAGATGTTTGGCCTTAGTCCTAGATGATCATTGGAAAAAAACATGATCTGAAACATGAATCTTGTTAATTCTCTGATGGTTAAAATGTTTCAGTCTGCAGCTGGTAGCCTGTATATCCTATATTATATTATTTATATATTTGAGCTGTCATTGTTAACACATTAATGCACACAATTAATTTTACAATCCTTAACCATTAAAATAATTTAATGCAGATTACTCAAAATTACTGAAGCGCAATTTCTATTCTAACCCTTTAACCCAGTTTTGCTTCTCTGCTTGTGATTAGATCAGTTAAGGCTGCTTAACCTGGGAAAGTTTTCAGTCCAATGATCCAGGGAGCAAACCCGTTCAATCAATCCATTCAAAAGAGTGGTATTATAAAGAAAACCAGTCTGATCATATTAGAGATTGCAGAGAGAACAGAGACTCAGCGAATCACAACGCACTGGATAGCTGGCCAATCAGAGCACACCTCACTTTTCAGAACGATGAGTAAAATATTGGTAAAAATCACAAAATAATGTTCTTTTTAGCATCTGCATATGACCACTTTAATAAAGAACAGAAATTATCAATTCAAGGCACATGAACTTTAACCTTTAGCCTAAACATGATGAGTCATTTTAACCATAATGAGATTAAAAAAAACATTTAAAAAATTTTATAAAGTACTGTTGAATGCTAACTTAGAAATTAAACCACTACACACAAAATGCTGCAAAAAAAATGAAATAGTGTGTTATTTTCAGATTTTTGTTTATGGCTTTGTTCAACTTTAATAAATATTTCAAAAACTGATATCTATATTTTTTATTCATATTATAAATTATCTTTATTAAATGAGAATAAGGCCGTCTCTCTGGGACCATTCAGAAATGTAATAAATGACACTGCAGAGCACAAAAACGATCAAATGCTGCAACAAAGCATGTATTGTAGAAATGTGAGAGTTATAATAAGTGTTCCTGGTCTCATGTAGATGCCCGTGGTCTTCAGCTGCAGGTGACCGGATGACAATGGCTAAGCCACAGCACTAAGAATAGCTACAATAGACTTGGATGCCTAGATTAATCCCATTCGAACAATAAAATCTCACTGCTGAACACGGCAGGCTGGACATGTCTACTCGCAAAACAAATTAGTTCAGTCTTTCATTTTCACATTAGTATACTACACTGTAAAAAATAAGTGTAATTTTAACTGTAAAATTTTGTAAAAACGCTACGGAAAAAAACTGATAATAGGTTAACAGTAAGTTCCCGTACTATATACAGGGAAAAACTGTAAAAGATCTAACAAAGCATTTAATGTAAATTTACAGTAAAATTCTGTTAATTATACAGCTTTTAGAAGTAAAAAAAAGAACAAATCAATGTATAATTTACAGTCTAAAACTGTAAACTGATATTCCCAGAATTCCCTGCGTGACACTCCACGTTTGAAAGTATTTTGTTTAAATAATCATGTTTTTAAATAGTTCTTGTTATCAGTTATGTACATTTGAGCTTTATGTTACATCTTCTGTTGCTTAATGAAAGTTTTTTGCATTATTTAAGTATCACGTGTGTTACCATGATGGTGTTTTGTGTTTCCATAAATGTGCACCTTCTATATGTTAATATATACTTCTGCTTGTGGTGAAGCTACTTGTGATGAGCTTTGATACTTCATGTGGCTTTCTCTTATACAGTACCATCTTTATTATTATGGTGGTTGTCAGTATTTTCAAGGTACAAAACAGATTTAATTTTGTGTGTGGTTGAATTTACTGGTTTATATTCACATTTTCTTGTTTGTAAATTACAGCTTTATATTGTAAAATTAACAGTTTTTGACGTAAATGTGTTTACAGTTTTCTGTATTTTTACAAAATTATTCTGGCAACCACAGCTGCCAAAAAGTTTTTGTAAAAACAACAAGAAATTTTTTACAGTGTAGAATACAAACTACTATTCCAAACATCAATTTTGGCAGTAATCCATTTTACATCATGCGCCCTTGCTTTGTCTTACAGCACTTAAGCTCATCAAATACTTCAGGTACTTTCACGTGTGGTGGACTTACATAAGCACAGAGTCTGAGGGCAAAGACAAGCTGCCTGATGACCACAGTGATACAGTGTCCAGTTTAGTTGATGGCAGCATTAGTCTAACAAAAGTCTACATGCTCTTAAAGCAATGTCGCAAAATGCACTTGTTGGCCAAAGCAACACGTTGCCCTCTAGATGGTGAACAAGGTAGATGTGCTCCTCTATTCAACAGAAGTGATGACACAGTAGTTTATGAATGGTCGTTCGCCATGTGCAGTTGGTCATGCTGACTGAACTCTGACTGGGGTTTAACTTTAAAACACAAAACCATAGTCAACTGAACCCAGTGATTGGTTTGGGAATTCTGAAGCTTGGGTGACCTTTCACAAAGACCAGCTCCTGAATATCAGGAGGTATCTTGTTTCAACCGTGGAAAGATATCGATAATACACACCATTTTTCCTCAAGTTCAAGTCCACTGAAATGAATCTACTCTCCTGTCTAGTTTGTTTGTCAGAGACAAAGACTAGATTCCATGTTATGATTGGTCTGATCGCCTGTCAATCAAACCCCACACTTAAGAGTCAATTGACAAAGTTTGATTTGGTCATAGAGTGACATCACTTGCAATCCTAGTTTTAATTGGTTAGTTCCAGCAAATTGTTCTTTTCTTAATTGTTACAACAGCCAAACAGCACTGTTTTTATCACTCTGCTATATTTGTTCAAGACAGATGGTCAGTCTGTGCACTAGGGGTGGGATTTTACACTGACTCTTTCTGCTTGTTCTGATCCCTTCAGGAATTATATAAGTGAGTCTTTACGAGTGAGTCACTGAATCACTCAATAATCTGATCATGTGATCTGAGTTCAAACTCCATGGCGTCCAGTACAGCTGAACCCACTGTGAATGTCATTTCATAGATTAGGGAATTACATTACTTTTGTGTTTTTTCTTAGATTGCCTGGATACTTATGTTTTTTGTTTTGATATCTGAAACAAAAGACAAAAACATAATAAATCATGATGAGTGCTGTCACAATCCCAGTTTTGTGTTCCCCGTCTTGCGTTTAGGACCCTTGTCTTGGTTATAACACAATCACAGTAAAGACAGATGAAATTTATGTCTAGAATTATGATTTCAGACCATGTCTCTAATGAACCCATTTTTACCTCTACACAGACTCTCAAGCAAGTAAAAGCTGCACAGAGTATCAGTCATTATAGAAACAAGTCACAGAGGCAGACAGCACTGTGAAGTGAAGCTTTTAACCACTTGTTATAGGGTGCCATGAATAATTAAGACAAATGGTCCCACTTCATATCAGGTGGCCTTAACTACTATATCATATGTCATTTTTGGGTGGGTTACAGTATAAGGGATTGGTCAACTGTGCAATTATAAATGGAATTACAGAAGTTAATTATACAAGTACAATGTAAAACATACATGTACACAATAAGTGCATTGTATCTAATGAGTAATTTAAATGTAAGTACATAATAGTTAAGCCAGCTAATATAAAGTGTGACCAAAAAAAAATTGCCTTTCTCGTAAGTCAAGGCTATGCAGTCTCATAAATCACCCCATTCATCAAATGTGAAGGCAGAGTTCAGACACATAATGCACTTTACAATTTAATGTTATGTTTGACTGTCAAAGAAACTTCATTGCATCACATTGCTGTTCACAAAAAATATATATATAATAATAATAATCTGAACAACTGATTCTCATAACACTGATTTTAGCCTTGGAAATGTGCAGAGGAGAGCAATGATGTCTGCCACAACTTTACTATGGAATTGCTTAACAATCAGGTTATTTTTAACCAAAAAATATCAGAACACTTGTAAAATATGAATCTAGTCACATGGCCTTGCTACACACTGAAGTGATGTACTGCCACCGCACAAGAAGACATTTATTATTGTACAGAAGTAAACCAGTAGCACGGGTTTGGAAGGACACGAGGGTGAGTAAATGATAACCAAATTTTCAGTTTTGGTCAAACAGTTCCTTTAAACTCAAAAAATAAAGTATTAAAGTACAAAAGTATATAATTGAACAACTGGTTGAGTGAAATAAGGGCCATGGTGTGAGAAAAGAGAGAGATAGAGTGAGAGATGGGAGAGTGAGTGAAGATATAATCCTCCTATGATCCTCTTTCATCGCCCTCCACCCTCCTGTTTACAGATGGGTCAGAGTCAACCAGCGAGAGCACACAGACAACAACTGCAAGCGTATTTGTGTTCATTTCAGATACTGTACAGCTTGTAAGGTCTGCTTCACACACAAATTTCACCCATCTGTGTTTACGAAACCCCCCATTCAGACTCCTCATAAATTAAGACACGCAAACTGTACTTACTACAGTTCAGCAACGCTCATCATTTCACACTTGTTCAAAGGGCTTTCCCAAAGGCATGTGGGGAATTGAGAATATAGGTTTGTAGGCTGGAAATGATCGATGAACATGCATGAGTGAGTGCAATGGAAATCCAGAGAGAAAGAAAGGTTAAACACTGGTGTCACTGACTCGGTTGATGCTAATCTTACTGGACAAGCCCAGTGCTGCTCAGAGCACTGGAGCTCAGTGGACACCCGACCAAATGCTCACTCTCATTTAAAGAAAAAAGACTATATATGTCACGATAACTTAACTGTATGAGGTCCAGAAAATTTGCAATCACTAGTATTTGCACCAGTTGTTTTGAATATGAGGTCAGTTCACTAAAGATCATGCATGAGATCAAACAAAGACAATCAGATCTGTTTACAATTAACTCTTTCGCCGCTGTGGACAGAATTATCCAGCTTTCAATGATTTCACTGGTATGTGGAAGGAAATAATATTTCTGAAATAGTATTAAATCTCTTTAATTCTCAAGCGATTGTGTAATTAAGCAGAGGCAAATAAAAAACAAATCCTCAAGCATTCAACGGGATATAAATCAAAACTGCCTAAAGTTACCAAATGAAATGTAAACCAAGGAAGTGGTTTAGGACTGTGAAGCTTTGATGCAATCTATATGTTTTGATCATTGATCTAAATATGAATCTGACGTAGTCTTTGGCAAAAAGAAATGTTGTTTTTTTTATGAACTTACCCACATTCAAGTGTTGCTAAAATACAATGCATGAAGACTGAATAAAGCAGACATTCTGTTATTTCTTTTAACATATTGCATGTTTATACAGACCAAAAGTTTGGACACACCTTCTCATTCAAAGAGTTTTCTTTATTTTCATGACTATGGAAATTGTAGAGTCACACTGAAGGCATCAAGTGCTATTTGACCAAGAAGGAGAGTGATGACCTGTCCTCCACAGTCACCGGACCTGAACCCAATCGAGATGGTTTAGGGGTGAGCTGGACCGCAGACAGAAGGCAAAAGGGCCAACAATGCTAAGCATCTCTCGGGGAACTCCTTCAAGACTGTTGAAGACCATTTCAGGTGACTACCTCTTGAAGCTCATCAAGAGAAGGCCAAGAGTGTGCAAAGCAGTAATCAAAGCAAAAGGTGGCTACTGTAGTGGAAGAAACTACAATGACATATTTTCAGTTGTTTCACACTTTTTTGTTATGTATATAATTCCATATATAATTCCACATGTGTTAATTCATAGTTTTGATGCCTTCAGTGTGAATCTACAATTTGCATAGTCATGAAAATAAAGAAAACTCTTTGAATGAGAAGGTGTGTCCAAACATTTGGTCTGTACTGTGTATGCATACAGGAAAATACGCTGGGGATCATGAATTTTTTGTGAAAACGATTAAAAATGCTAGCGGTTGCTTGCCTTGGGTGTGACCAATCCTGGAAGCACCAATTACACCACATCTGTCGGTTGACAGACCAATCACGACAGTCCTGCCTCCCTCATATATATCATTGCTAGCAGTCTCTACTTCATCCCTGTTCTCTTTCCCGTGGAGATCCTCACTGGAAGCTATCCTCAGCAGATCCTTGTAAAAGTGTCCACTTAACTGTTCATGGACGAGCCGCATTTTAGAGACGTCGCTGAACACGACTGCTTTTTTGGGGGAAAATATCCTCTGTTAAAGTGAATATTTTCTTTCTGCTATATATATCTTTGCGGTGGGGACCAGTGCATCAAGGCAGTTGAGCAGTTACAGCTCCTTTCTCTCCATGTCTGATCTTGACTCCCGGTGTTCGCATCTTATACCAGTCGTCCTAGCGTGAGTCCCAAAATTAGGGATGTCCAAAAGTCATTGCATATCTCAACCTGTGCTCATCGAGGGGAGCAGAGCAGAGCTGTGCCGCAGCATAAGACTGCCCTTGGTGGGTAAAAGATCCCAGTGGTTGGGTTTGCTCATCAGAGGAGGAGAAGGTGGGGTTCCTAATGCCCCTTTCTGTGTCTGCAGTGACAAATATACATCAGCAGTGCAACTTACACAAAAAGGATGGGGAAGCCTTTGAAACTTGTCTTCCCAGGAAGCCGACTACTCGGCCCACCCCAGCCCGGCGTCCAGGGTTTGCCTCTGCTTCCAGTGGGGGACAGTCAGGTTACAGAAAGCCAAACCCAAACCCAAGCAGGGTACAGAAAAAAAAATCTAAGGAAGGAAGTTCTCTTGTTGGAGTGTGGGCACCAGTTCAGCCATGTTGTTTATCTCCACTCCTCCAATGGGGTTATGCAAGAGAGAGGACATTTTAAATTGTATTTCTCATTTTAAAGAAATAAAAATGTTTCCTGTGTATCCAGGCAGTGGGCCAAGGGCACAGATTTGTGTGAAAATAAAAACCAAAAATACACACATTACATGAAATTCAGAGCGGCAACTCCCAGCTCTGGATTAGCATAACCTCAACAAACACCTCAGAAAGTACAAGTTAAAACTGCTCACAATAACAACATCATACAATGTTATTCGTCCCAGAGACTGGTTCACATCTGAAGGACACTTACTTCTTCAGCCTACACATTTTTTTAAAGTCCCTTTCGGTTTGGCATAAGCCCCAAGAACTCATGAAATGTATAGAGGCAGCTCTAACACAACTGAGAATAGTGGGTCTCAGAGAGACAATCTCCTTCTCTCAGCACTGTCACGGCAGCAGATACGAATCTGCTTGTGTCTCATTTAAAAGGCTTAGGCTTCAAAATAAAGGAGAAGTAAAGCTGCTTAGTGCCCACGCAAGAAATAATTTACCTGGGTCTCAGGCTGAACTGAATCAAGCATTTGCATCAGAGGAGCGCATCAGGTAAATTCATGGTTGTCACTCCTTTTTCCAAAAGGGGAAGAATTCCAGACTATGTTTACATCTTCTAGGGCTGATAGCCTCAGAAGTGGCTGTAATCCCATTGGGAGTGTTGCGAACGAGAGAGTTTCAATGCTGGGTAGCGGCACAGCACTTTTGTCCGAAGCACCATCTCAACCAAAATGATCATCATATTGCTTGTGCACTCTTTGCTGCAGAAGAGATCAGGCTTTTGCAGTAATGCACTACTGTTCAGTTTCTTAACTCCACACAGACACTATTATAATATCCAATGTTAACTGTTAACGATCTGTCAGTCACAAACTGTTTGACTTCGCCTATGGAATTTTTTTTAGACGACTAAGCGACTAAAAAATTTGGGTCGACAAAGCATTTTCTGATTGCTGGCAGATAACCGGTTATATATACAAGCCAACACGATTCTCGCATTTGGTGCTCAGAATTTTTTTATTATTTTGGACTCTAGATGAGATGCTGGGGTGTTGTACACAAAATCCATGCACGAAATACAGACAACTGATTATTTTTGCTCCATTCCATACGAACATTGTCTTGGCTGTGAAATGTTTAAATGCACCCTTCTCGTGAAGTTTCGGTGTACTTGTCAGGTGATTAGCATGTTCCAGCACATTGACCCACGGTTCAAGGTTAAAATTTTCTAGTATCATTTCTTGATCCCCTTAGCCACTCATCTCTGCCATCACTCTGCTTGGCAAAAGGCAGAAATGGTAAAGCAGCTGGCAGGAAGCAGCTGTTTCTGGTGCTACACTAAATCAGTTTGTGCTGATGTGGGGGAAGGGCCGGTGATCAGACCGTATGCAGGTCACTGTGGCATCAAGTGCTTCATTAGTGATCAAGCAAGCTAGATGCCACAGAACAGGCAGTTGAAGAGACCTTGTGGTTGATAGATACAGTACCTAGCCTTGCATGGTTGAAGATGGAGAACACAGAAAACTGTGTTTCAGTGTTTGCGAGTGTGGCTCTATCAGTAGTCATGATCAATGTTATGACAGGCCCAATGAAATTAATAAAAGGCATAATGATAGGCATACAAACAGTATTCTACATTCAAACAGAAAATCATGTGCTTCAGACATAAACTTAAGTCTCAAACTACTACAGCAGCCACAAGCACTGCATTTGACACTGGTTTCAATTACGCAGTCTCCAGGTGTGAAGTAGTTGAAGTATTGCTGCTAATGGAGCTGTAAGCAGTTATTATAAACTAGATCTATAAGCTAGATACCTATAAACTCTAAACTAGATACTAGGAATTAAAAAAGTTATTTAATCTGTAAATTAGTTGAGTTTTCCATTAGTTTGTGCATTTATAGGTTTTGGTTCAAGTTCTGCTGGAATTCAGAGTAAAAATGTGCAAAAGCAAACAAAATTATAAAGGACAAACATTATTTTACAGCACTGTATGCTTTAAATGCACTGTATGCCAAATAAAGTAGAGTAAATGATGTTGGATATATCGTGAGCAGGATGATTTCAGCACCATGGACAGCTCTGATCGCCTAAAGTAAATGATCCAGAAAAATAAACCTGTAAAACTCTAGGCTGA
Organism: Carassius auratus; assembly: GCF_003368295.1. Classification (NCBI taxonomy): domain Eukaryota; kingdom Metazoa; phylum Chordata; class Actinopteri; order Cypriniformes; family Cyprinidae; genus Carassius; species Carassius auratus. The sequence continues at coordinate 29,416,068 of NC_039250.1, forward strand.
CATTATTTTATGACATTTATGTACGCTGTATAATGTATATGATCCATTACTGCATTAGACAAAGTGCACATATTCAAGTTTTCTTCTGTATAGTGGTTAATGTATGTGGGATGCTGTTGATTCCAATATATAAATAATGTAGAAAATGGAAGGTTAGGCTTAAAGTGTTAGTATGAAATGAGATGTCTGAATTCATATTCAGATACAACTGAGATATGAAAAATAGAAGTTTTCTTTCTCATGAAGCTACTTCCACGCATAGCAATTAAACAGCATCCATTTCATATACCTGCAGACACAAACATGAGCAGCATGGATGAGCACCTTTTGAGTGTTTGCAGATTCGCCTTTGGTCTTGTGTAATTCCACTCTAATTCACTCATCTAATCTCAATAAGCAGAAACTAATCCCACAACACAGCCAATGAGAAATCAGAAGAGACGTCACAGTACTCACCAAATCATGATTAGTTGAGTTGGAATCGTCTTCAGGAAAGGGGATGTAAACAGCTAAGGCCACACAGTTGGCAAATATTGACAGCAGTATAAAGATATCGAAAGGTCTGGAAATAATGTTTAAGGAGAAAAATTATAGTAGTAACATGCATTTCACAAATGATCCCAACACATCAAACTTGATTAGAAAATCTCAAAGCTGTAACCTATGTCATGGCAGAGATATTTTGTGGCATTTTAGGCTCAATTTGATGTCATTCCTTCGTGACTAGTAATTGTTTCCAAACATTCCCACTCCACAATACTGGACAGTCCTGCCCCCCTTTCATTGCTCCCTTGTTCCAGTTGCCCACACTACCAGGCCGTCAATGTAAGTACGAAAATCATTCTTAATTATTTTAAGATGGTTTGCCTAATTGGCTTGCCAGGTTAAACAATAAACAAACAAACATTATGAGACACAATTGCACTGCTATCTCCAAAGTCTCCACTTCAAGGGCAGTCCTTTGGAGGTGAGCAGAACACAGGGATATTCCATTCCCACTGGAATATTGTTCTGCACTCTTATGATTTTCCTACTGTGGATCACTAAAACAATATAATTTTTCTTCACATAACAAAAGTCAATGGGGTTCAAAAGCTAGAAAAAAAAAAAAAAAAAAAAAAAGACATGAGGGTGATGTAAACTGTGCTTTACTCCAAGTCTCACTGAATGAAGTTGGACCCCAATATCATCAAGCCTCACTGGCGTTTTATGCATTTGGCAGAAGAGAGAAAACTAACCGGCTCATTGGAAATACGTGCTTCTTCCTATGTTTTTGCAGAACTTGTACCTATCATACGAAACGCTGCCATTTCCAGTTGAAATGAACACTAAAGACAGTAAAACTCTGACAACTTTTATTCCTTTTCACACAAATTATGATTTCAAAGCTTGTCCAAATGTCCAAAGCTTCATTTAAGAAAGTCACATTTTTGCGCTCACACTTGTAGAATATTTTGTTGTGTAAAAATGTAAAATGCTGCATGATTTGAAAACTGATACTTTTGAAAACTAGCATCACATCTAGAGCTTCATATGCATGGGTTTTCTAACAGAGTAGGTTGCTCAGTGGCTCACTTGAGAGGTGAAGCACCGAGAATCCTGAGAAACTATGGTTCCCGGACATTTTAATTATTAACTTTTGCAATGCGTGCTTGAAGCAAAGTAATAAAACGCTGCTATACATACCTGTATCAACATAATAAAAACGTGGCTATGGTCACGTACTGAATGTGTGTTTTAAATTGAACCTGCCACCAAACGTATAATAGGGCACATAATATCTGTGTTGCAGAAACATCATCACAAGCATGTTTTCAATGAGCGTGGGTTGAAAGAAAACCATTTACTTACATTTTATACTCTCCCTTTACATCAGTGGTCTCAAACTAAATTTCCTGGAGGGCCAACACCTCCAACCAGCTCCAAATCACACCTGCTTGGAAATTTCTAGTGATCCTAAAGACCTTGATAAGCTGAATCAGGTGTGTTTGATTAGAGTTGGAGCAAAACTGTGGCCCTCCAGGAACTGAGTTTAAGACCACTGCTTTAAATCAAATAGCCAAGTCGATATCTCCAGACATGTACATTAACAGCTTTCCTACAGTAGAGTGTAACCGAAGATCACCGTCCCCACTGATATAAGGATACTTCCACTCCACTAGGTTAATGCACGCTCTGCGCACAGGATTATTGAGAGTCAGGCAGAAAAGTGCTCTTGGAGGTCTGCTATTAGTGGTGCTTCCCTGTTTCTTGCTTTTGGCATATTGCTGGCGTTTCCTCTGGGCGAGCGAGCCGGCCGGAGCAGTGCTTGCAGCAGCAGAGAGGTTCATGGTTTTGGGGGTGCCCTGAGACTGTCTGGTGGCATTAATCGCAGCCTGCCAGGAGAGCGCAGCGGACTGGGCCGGTGAATGATGGCTGGTGACCGGCGGTACTTCTGACCAGACGGGGGGGACATCACTAGAGACGGGGGCTCTGCTGCCACTGGCATAGTTTGCCCCTGAAAATCAGACGATAAAGGGAAAAATAATAATGACTAGTCTTTACATTTACATTATATTTAGTTATTTAGCAGATGCTTTTATCCAAAGCACTTACAAATGAGGATAAATAGCAGCACTCAAAACCAACAAAAGAGCAATAAAAAGAAAATGCTATGACAAGTACCAGTTAGCATAGCTCAGTACATGTAGCAATGAACATGTACTTATATATTAGTTGTGTCAAATGATTAATCACGATTAATCACATCCAAATTAAAGTTTTTGTTTACATAATATATTTGTGAAAAATATGTTATATTTGTATATTAAATATATTGATATATAATATAAATATACACATTTAAATACATGTAAATATTTTCAATATATATACTGTATGAGTGTGTATTTATATATACATCTTAAATATACACAGTATACACACATATATAATGTAAACTAAAAATGTGTCCGTGGCTGGCATCAGATGATCTGAAGTGGGTTTGTATGTTGGATTAAAAACATCTAGGTCACAACTGTCCTGAGTTAGTTTTTATTTTTTTTATTTTTTTTTTTTAAATCTGCCCTACAAACCAAATAATATGTAATATATGTAATATTAAATGTTTCCATAAGTAAGTAACTATTATTGCATACTGAATAGCATTTTAAAGGAAGAGAAACATTGTACCAACAAATATCAACATCGATTGTATTATTTTACAATTCAGAGTATGAACATTTTCAAAAAGTCAAGAATTTAAGTTAAAAGTGTTCTCTTTCACTCATCCACATTAACATGAACAAACACATCACTAGAAAGCTGGAAACACAGAATTGGGTATAGCCCGAGACTGAAGATGAGTCAAACGAACGAACATGTCTGCAAACATTAAGAGCTTAAAACTAGAGATGTCTGCTCTCTGCTAGCTTGGTTGTCTTCACACTGAACACAAGAGCAAGTGTGAGTTATTCTGTTCACACAGGTGTCTTCAGGTGTAGTTCATCACATTATCTACCCTACAGTATATGAACAAGCACCACTAACCAGAAACAAAACAAAGTCACTCGGTACAGTCTGTCTGTATTTTCAACACTAGATCTATATTTCTAGCACTTCAAAACAAACTTCTCTCTCTGTCAGTTGTTTGACACTACAGATAGCCTGCTTTTTGAGGCCACTACATAATACGAACTGATTGTGTAAAGCAGCTTGTGATACTCAATGTCAAAGATGGACACTATATTTCAAAGGTTCATCAGATATCTACTGCATTAGGAATCTAATGATTTTCCTTATATATCTTTCAGTTTATATTTTATACGACATCTGCTCGAACCTGTGACTATAATCCTCGCGCATAAAGACTAGTATGATGCGCACTGATTTCTACACCGCTTTAACACGGACATATTCTTCACTTTTACTAGTTTAATAAAGACCTTTTAATATTAAACGAATTTGCAATGCAGAAACTCGTCCATAAGTCACATCTAGACTGTGGTGTTTACCTTCAGTCGGTTCCTCTGGCTCGTCCATCCCCTCCACATTGAAAATGTTTTATTATTTGTTATATTCCAGTTCACGTGGCTGCGTTAAACCATCTCATCTATCGTGTTTTGACTAGTGTGTGTGATGATGCTGATGCTGATGAGCGCATCTTCGCAACATCCGGGTGTCGAGGACGCGTTTCACTCCGCGATAAAGATTAAATCCGCTGAGCGCCATTAGAAGCGCTCACTCATGATGCTGTCCGTCGCCTCGAAGATCCCTCGAGCACAGTCTGTCGGGATTGTTAGTCCGTTCGTCACAGCGGAGCGCATTAGACCCGAGCGCAGTGTGTCCGTGTCCCGCCCCCGCGCGCGCGCTGCAGCTGTGCGTCTGTTTTAAATTAAGGCCGTGTTCGGGGAATATGGTTGCCCGGAATATTCAATTACCTTTGCAGGACATGTAACAGGCTTTCAACAGGTCACCTAGCCTCTCCCAGGCTTTTGACATGTTGCTGATCTAGGCTGTATTTAGTTCAGACCTTTGGCTTCATAAAGTCAAAGTGATGTATATTAGAATTTTAAGATAAAAGTAAACGAATATAAATCTTACCTCGTATTCCCAGTATGAACGCCATTCATCTCTCTCACTAAAGCAGCTCATTCACTGAATGCATGCTGTTTTCTGCTCATTATTGTCAGAAATGGAAAGCACAGAGGAGTGTAAGGGAGTGTGGGGTTGGATTACCTGTTTGGATCAGATAATCCCCCATAATAATCCTCTGACTCAGACCTTCTGTGCACTGAGCTATTCTAGAGCGGAAGTGAGTGAAGCGCATCCACTACTTCATTAAAAACTGTTCTGATTATGATCGTGTTTTACCATAAACAATCTCAAATGCAGCCAACGTTACTGGAGACAAACGTAAAATAAGAAGTAGGCCCTACAGTATATTTTAGGATATGTCTATATGCAATGCAAAATGTTTTTTTTTTCTTAACCTTGCTTGGTTTGTTTTCATAGTTGTAATTGTTTGTTTTTTATTTTTACCTTTTATTTTTACCTAAAACTCGCGCGCACAAAACGTGACCGTGTGTAACAGCGACCTCTCGCGGTTCCTTAACCCCTTCAGACCTGAATTATGTTTCAAGTTTCTGAACAATATAAAAGTAAATTTTCCCAGCTCATGAGGCTTCTATAAATGAGACCGAATACAAATATTAAAAAATTCAATACTCTTTCATTGTAATTTTTCTGTCCATTTCAATGGATGTCAGGTCAAAACAGGGGTACTTCACAAAAATATACCATTATGAAATACAATAATAAACATAAAAATTGTTAGTCTATACTTTAAGCTTCTTCTCAAGGTCAAACACTTGAAGATTTCAGTATAACATTTCAACCTTAATTTTGAGGTTTTTGCTTTACAGATTGCACATTGTGTGTAACAAACTAAATCTTATAATGAATCAATATGATCATTTTAGAGTCATTTTCTGTGTGCATCTTTCTTTTTTTATCAAAAACTTGAACATTATAACATTTCATCTGGCCGTCATTCCCTTGCCCCTCTCTTTTGTCCAGCTTCATCATTAGAATTGTTTGGCCTCCCTCGTTTTTTTTTTAACCCTGGGGCTTCCCAGAATGCACAAGCACTTCAGCCACATTCATTATGAATTCAATAAGATCCATGATTTTCTGTGGCTGACTTCCTTTGTGTTCATTGTCCCTGTGAAACTCAAGCCAGCTGTAAAGTCTGATTGGTTGATCAAGCTTGTCCACCCCTCCCATGGCCTTGCTGTATTTCTTCACAACCTCTGGACGCTTGACCTTCACAAACTGCCTCTCTTTCTTATCCCACCTCTCAACTTCGTCTTCATCTCCAACACTAACAAAGTTGGAGGTCAGCATAACAGAGCGGTTATCAAACCACTTCACTAGAACAACTTTTCCATCACTACTTCTAACTTCATCATGGTTTCCCCGCGTTTTCTTAGACATTTCCTTGTCTGTCTTCACTGGAGGATTTGCAAAGCGAAAGTTTTATGGTCACATATTTCCTTGCCAACAAAGGTCCAGGTTTTACACTTTGTTTGAAGTAGTTATACATTTTCATCTGAGCAACAGTAGTCCTTTGTACAGAAAAAACAAACAAAACACCAGTAAAAAAAAAAAAAAAAAGGCTTGTAATGGCTTTTGCATTTGAGAGTTAAAATAGTCAAATAGTTTTTGGGCCCCAAAGTCCAAAGGAGTATGTGAGTAATTTTTCAAATAAATATTTATCAGGCAGCATTTTTTTTTTTTTTTTTTTTTTTTAGCAACCTTCCCCCTTTCATCAATCCCAATCCAACTAATATAACTAGTCAAAGAATGGGACAGGGCCACAAAGAGCCAATAAAGACAAAAGGTCAGAGAATCTGGTTCATCTTAAAATTAAGAGATCAGGAATGTCTCGCTACCAACTTGGATTGAGAGACTCTTTAGTCTGATGTCTTCACAGTTACCTTAAATACTAAATACATCATACTTCACATTAGTTTTTTATGTGATGCTATGTCAGGACATAATATCAGCAGATCTTAAAGAGATTTTTTCATTTGTATTCCCACAGTACCCATGTATGACAGAAGGCTATAGATACTGTCGAGGTTTTCCTCTTGAAGTCTGGGCCATCTTAATATTGTGCTTAACATAAGTATCTACTAAAAACAAACACACATAATAATCAAAACATCTTCATTATGAGAAGAAAACCACGTTTTAGTTGTCTTCATGTCCCAATCCTGCCAGGATCTTCCTCAATCGTTAGACATCAACACTCACCAGAGGACTGAAGCTGGACTCGCTGGCAGTCAGTCACATCCATCAGTTCTCATGACCGGCACTACAAATAAAACACACTCTCAGTCACGCTAGATACTACAGACCACTTCACTGCTACTTACCTGTCTGATGATCCTCTTTACCTCCATCAATAATCCTGTTACCTCTTCCAAGTCGATCTCCAGTCTCCTTGATCATCTCAAGACCAGCACGTTCTGCAAGCATGTATACATTTGTCCCAGCGTGTTCCCCTTGTATGTATGTGATCTTCAGAATCTGTGAGCAAAAGCCTCAAAGTTATCAATAACGTCTATTCTCACAATCTACGATCTCAAAAAACATCTCTGACCTGTTTTAAGATTGTGTTCCTGCACGGGTGGTAATATTTACCAGGTTTGAGTCTTAAATGATTTCCTGATCATTTCTGTCTGAGACTGAACATGACAGAAGAACAGACCAGGACCACAGGGCAGGACCCAATCCTCACCAATATTCGGTAAATCATTGCAGTCCACTTCAACTACAAGTTGTCAGACAACAATGAGAACCTCACACTACTGGAGTGATCCACTGCTAATGTGGTCCTATGATATCTGGAGCAACAGGGACATCCTCAAGTTATGCATGCTTCTGTTCCAGTCTGTCTCCAGATGCCAATCATCAGAGACGCAGAAGTATAAATCAGCCTTAACACCTTCCAGGCCAGCCAGGAACCTTGGAGTTGTGATTAATGATCAGTTAAGCCTCACAGACCATATTGCTACAACTGCCCGGTCCTGCAGATTTACCTTATACAACAGCTATCAGAGCAGGCCACACAACTACATGCTCTTGTTCTCTCCAGACTAGACTATTGTAATGCTCTCTTGGTGGGCCTTCTGACATACACTATCAAGCCTCTGCAAACGATCCAATATCCATTCCACACATACTCCTCAAAACAGATCCATCCGCGCTGGAGCTGCACCAGAGCACAGCCCACACAAAGAAGATAGTACCACAAACAGAGATGGCAACAAAAGAGGCAAAACATACGGACTCCAGCTTTAATAATGACAGACACAGAATTGCATCATGTTTCATGTCATCATGTTTTTAGTGTGTTCAAGGGGATTAAAACATACATTATCCATGTGATTAATAGTAACTAATAAGAAATAGTAAATGTGTAAAGTTGCATAAGATCAATCTAACTTAGTGTCATATCCATATAAATCATTTTGCTGTGGATTTCCCAACATTGCGTTCTTTTTTCCCTCTTTGACTTCTCTGTTGTTGTTATTCTGTCTTTCATGTTTCTGTGTTGTTCAGTTGGAACTTTCTCTTCAAAATGGTGGCCGCACTTCCGGAGCGCCACCTAGCGGCTGTTACCCAAAAAACATCACAGTTTCTCCTTTTTGCCGGTTGCTCAACGGAACCATAAGCGAACCCTGGTCAAAGCACGGACCTAATAAAACGGCCACCGGAAGTGTTCGTCCTGGAATGTGTTCCGTGTATGCACAGCGCAAGGATGGAGTGTGTGAATAAAGCGGGTCAGCTCATGAGTCTGGCGGCTCTACAGCAGCATGACCCCTACATAGTGAACCTGCTGGACGTCGCCGGACAGGTCGCGCTCTACACCTTCAACTCCAAAGCGAACGAATGGGTGAGACTTCAGAACGCGACGCCACACGAGCGCGCGCACGTCAGTTAGCCTGCAGTTGCTAATAGCAACGCTATCGCTCAGCATCTCTGTATGATGGTCTGCTGTATCTGTGTGTTTATAACACATTATATCAACTCATCAGGAACATACAGCAGTTATGAGAGCGGGAGGGGGTCATGATAAACAACAGCTGTTATGATTACTGGCGTCATCTGATAATAAACTAATCTGAAATATCACATCCTGTCTCAAAGCAGAGTCTAATGCAAATCAGCTTTTATCTGACGCTACGCTTGTATTTCTGTTTTTCTCCTGACGGGAGGTCATTATTAAATATGAAATCTGTTTGCAAACTTACACTTCTCTCTCACTGCAGGAGAAAACTGAGATTGAAGGCACTTTATTTGTGTATGCGAGGTGAGCCATGACTGACTGAACTGTGAAGGCTTATTATGAGTCGCTATATTATCAGTAACCCATCGATCTGGGACTGTTTCCTGCAGGTCTGCATCTCCTCATCACGGCTTCACAATCATGAACCGTCTCAGTACAGAGAACCTAGTGGAGCCGATCAATAAAGACCTTGAGTTCCAGCTGCAGGACCCTTTCCTCCTCTACAGGAACGGAAACTGTGAGTAAAGACACCGATCTGCTCTGCATCTGTTACAGTGTTATCTGCAGTGAGAAGGAGCCTGTTTGACTCCCTCTGAATCAGCTCTTCTCTAATAAAGTCTACTGGATCGTATTCGATGGGTTCAGAGATTTCTGTCCTGTGTTGTAGAATGAATTTGTGCTTCTTCCATCTAATTGTTGAAGCAAGGTCACAAGATTTAAACGAGTGAAATTAAAACTTTTTTTCAGGCTAGAAATGAATAAGGCAAGATGAAATGAAAATTCCAGAAATCATGTTTTTCCCCCTTTTTTCCTCTTATGTGAATTCTGTTGTATTTATAGTGTCTGTGTCTAGTGGAAAATGTTTGTTTGTAAAAGATTTAGTGCGCAATAATTAATTCAGAGAAATCTAATAATTTCTGAATATTATAACTTATAACACCTTCAGGTCACTGTCAGTCTTGTTGGTTGTGAAATGATTAATACGTAGTCTCTACAACTTTATCTGCATGCAGAAAATACATGCACATATATATCGTGTATGTCTTTGCCAAACGTAAACAATATTGCATAAAGTTGTAATCTGCTGAAGGCATGAAAATATTAAGATATTATGAACATCAACTTCATGATTTGCTGTAAAGCTGCTTTGCCAAAAGTCAAATATTCGACTGATGTTTTACTGTAGCCGTACACACGTCTGCACACTCACACACGGGCTTCTGTCTCGTGGAAGAGTTGAGCTGTATTTGACTGTGTTTCTGTGTTTCAGTGGGCATCTACAGCATCTGGTTCTATGATAAAGCCGACTGCCAGCGGATCGCACAGCTCATGCTGCAGTGAGTATCTGTGTGTTAACAGCAGTGAACTAGTGTCTGAGCAGACGGCTGACCGTCACCGGTGATGAGGACGCTCCACTCTGGATCAGTGTAATCTCACTGTGGGAACGCTCTGGATGAGTGAGGAAGCCTGAATCGCTGCTGAATCAGTCTCTCTCTGTGTGTGTGTGTGTGTGTGTGTAGGATAGTCAAGCAGGAGGCGTTGCGAGCGTCTCCTGACAGAGGTCCGAGCAGCAGGACCAATGGCTGTGTTCAGAGCAGACCCACAGATATCCTGGAGCTGCTCAGCAAGGCTAAAGAGGAGTATCAGAGGGTAGGATCATCATTATTATTATTATTATTATTATTATTATTATCATCATCGTCATCATCAACCATGGCTCGTCTTCTCCCAGTTTAAAGGGAGTGGTGTGTTCACAACACACTGTATCAGAGTAGAGATACAGCAGTGTATATTCCACGATGGTATTTGTCATGAAAAACCTAAACACAGAAGATTTTTGTTTAAATTGTGAATGAGTTGTACATGGAGCGTTAGTAAAGCGTGCTCCTTCATGATCACTGAAGCGGTCACAAGCTCTGAGGTCTGCTAAACTCCTGATATGATCAAATAAAACCTGGTTTGTGTGTTCAGACCGCACTGTAAATCTCTCATATACCGCTGCATGAGGCTGTAACGAAAACACCGGTGACCACACAGAACATGTGATCAGTGTTGAGTGAGGAAGTGACTCTCATTGGGCACTCTGTTCATGTTTAATGCTTAGAAAACATTTTTTTAAGGATGCACAAGTGGCAGTTCAGTGTGATAACAGACCTTGAGTGACAGGTTGTGTGTGTGTGTGTCTCTCTCCAGAGTCAGTCGTCTGACACAGATGTTCAGGGGAGCTCAGAAGCTGCTCTGTCTCTGGAGAAGAGAGAAGAGGTCACCGCTGCTCAACACGAGAAGGTGCTGCTGATCTCACTTCTGCTAGATCTGTGAAAACACTGCTCTTCTATCACAGTCTGTACTGATCATCTCCACACGAGATGTAGCAAAGCCCTCGAGTCAAGAAAAACTATGTTTAAAGGGTTATGGTTAAAACCCTCTGTTAAGGACATTACAGTTGTCATGAAGTGATTTCCATAAAAAACAAAAAACATTTGCAGACAATGGTCAATATACACAAGTTTTTAGACGTCAGTGTGTGTGAGATCGACTCATGAATAATGATATGTGACATGGTCTCCTCTCCTCAGTCCGGTCCCTCGGTGAAGCAGATCACGGTGGAAGAGCTCTTCGGCAGCTCTCTGTCCAGAGAAGTGTCCCAGTCGAGCAGCTCCAGTGTGGGAGAGGGCAAGCGTGGGCCTGTGTTCGCCCCTCTGTGTCCCTCGGTGGAGCCCCTCCTCGCTCCTCGTCTGTCTGCTGACCCAGGAGCCCCGGCGCTGGTCTCTCTCTTCCAGAGCTGTGGCACCCGAGACCCCAGACCAGCCGCTTCAAACACAGAGGAGAGGTCCAGCGGTCCGTCTGTGCAGCGAGGTTCGGCTGCGTACAGGAGTCCTCTCACAGATGGGTTCATGCCCGGCCCGCTGGTCACCCCACAGAGCTTCAGAGAGTCCACCTGCAAACTTCCAGGACCCTTCACGGGAAAGACTGCATTATCTGCTCCGGTCAATACACCGAGCAGCGTCTTCATGGTATGTGTTTCTGTTTGTTTTAGTGCAAGTGCAGAACATTGTTTCCTGCAGTACAGTATTTATGATCATCAAAATATGTTCTGGTTGATCTGATGAACCTGTGGTTACGGGCAATCGCTGTCAACTAGGCCTAAATAATGATGGAAAGTGTTTTAGTAATATTATTATTACAGTTATTAGTTTTTAAGACATGATAAACAGTTAACCAAAGTTCCTCTTGATCGTTTGAGAGCTCATTGTACTATTAAAAACTAACAACAGTTTTAAGATCTGAAACTCACTGGATGTCTAAGAACAGCTTGTATTGAAGGCAGTCTGCTAAAACAACAGCTTGTGGAATATTCTACTCTGATGTAATAGTGTGGATAAGCCCCGCCTCCGCCACCAATACTACATCACTGTCTGTTTAGCCCCGCCCAATAATTCTACATCTGTTTGTTTAGCCCCGCCCACCAATTCTACATCACTGTCTGTTTAGCCCCGCCCACCAATACTACATCACTGTCTGTTTAGCCCCGCCCACTGATTTGGGCATGTATAGTGTTTGCGAGCATATATTGTATAGGAGCATGTTTGATGTATGATTTAGGTTTGTTTATTTCTGAATGTAAATGCACCCAAATTAACACGAGAACTAGTTTTCTTTGGTAGTCCTTGCCAGGTGTTATTAGGTGTAAAAACTAGAGAAAAGTAGTTAATGGATAACAGAGAGTGTTCCATTGAAAATAAAGCTTTAAAGGTGTCTGTGGTTTCCTCTCTTTGACAGAGTAAAGAGGCGCATGCGTTCACACCGTCCTCCACTCGGGTCAAACCCCTTCCAGTAAGTGCGTCTGAGAGCATCGTCAGCTTTGGTGTGTGTGTGTGTGTGTGGTGGCAGTAACTGATGTGTCTGTCCTGTGAAGGCGGGGCCAGCTGTTCAGGGGGAGGAGTCTTCACTGCTGCTGTCTCCTAATGTGTTCCAGCACTCAGTGATCAAGACAGCCGAGCCTCTGAAGATCCCGGCGTCCCCCACGTCTCCCCCAGCAGACCTGTACAGTCGCACCCAGCTCAGAGACACACTCATACATCTCATAAAGGTACAGACATGCTCACAAACCGACCGTGAAGAAAGACTCGTCCATCAGATCACTTTGGTCTTCAATTGTCTGCCTCTGTCTGTTTGCAGAATGACGGTCGTTTCCTCAGTGCAATCCACGAGGCCTACACACAGAGCCTCTCTAAAGGCCTCAACAACATCAAGTTATAGCCACAGCCTGAGAGAACTACACGTGTGCGCTGGAGCGTCTCAGATTCACTAGCTTTCCCACATCTGCCAATCTCAAAAAAAAAAAAAAATGTTTCTGTCTGTGACTCCCAGCACAATTAAGTGCAGTAGTGTAAAGGGACTTGTGCAATACGAAGCATTGTCTCTGGAGAATTGCCTTTCCTTCATGATCCTGCCAGGCGCACAGATATGATGCAGACTCCCAGTCTCCAGTGTTTTTCTGTTCAGTCAGTATTGTGTGCAGCACTGGGATTCTCTGAGCTCCCGGCACATGAATTTTGTGCACTTATTGTTTTTGTTTTTACCAGCTTGGTGGTTTAATTTGGCCAGAAAATGAATAAAGGTTAGTAGAGTTAAAAACCATTTCTCTTGCCCCCACAGTTGAACTCTGGTGTGCAGGTAGTAGACTCTAAACATCAGCGTGTACAGCTATAGTAGTTTATTTAAAATGAGATGCATCAAATCAAGATTTCAGTGTTCCTGAACTACAGTGTCTTGCGTATCAGCTGTTTTAAGACATTATTCTGCTCTTCTGTGTGTATGTAAGCTACAGTAGGTGCATCTGATCGATCATTAAGAGTAGAATTACATGTTTTCTGCTTGCACTACTAACTAGTTCATGGTTTGTTAGTTTGGACAGGAATTTTGTGTTTTAGAATTCACTCCAGGTTTCTGGTCTTGCTGCTTGTTTACACTATAAAGAAAAAAGCTGACTTGAAAGGAAATTTCATTGTTTTGTTTTTTTTGTTTTTGGTAGTTTGCTTTAATCACTGAGTATTGTAGATCCTCACCACAAATTAAAGTTGTTATCAGTGTTGTGACCGCTGCAAGGCTTCGTGCTCATTTCACGCATGCAGAACGTCTCAAACACATCCGGATGCTCTGACACAATGCTTTGTCTCAAGTTCATGCGCTAATAAACTATTGATACAATATAAATGATAGTTTGCATTGTATAATAGTGAAACTTTGACACAGCAGATCTGCTTGTATAACTCAAGACTGTGTTTCTTCCTCTAATAATCATGTTTAATGTTTTAAATCAGTTTTTCACGAGTCTGTGCCATTTATGAATCGCTGTGATTGAAATATTTATGTTGAGAGCTGTTGAGGTTGTGATATATGGATGAAGAGAAGGTTTAAAACAATGCTATAATCATATTCATCCCTTAAATATAATAATATGATTAGCCAGAACATTAAAAGCACTGACAGGTGAAGTGAATAACTTTTATCACATTGTTACAGTGGTACCTCTTAAGCTGTGGGTTATATTAAGTATATCAGGTGATCAGCTGGCCTCTTCTACACACACACACACACTCTTTCTCTCTCTCAAGTCCAGTCTGTTCTGCCCTCTGGCTGTTAACATCTCTAGATTAAACTCTGTGTATCAGTCTCTCCTCTCTTCCTTCTCTGTGAATATCTCCACTGCTGAAACAACATACTGACACAACACATTGAACAACTGTTCTGACTCTCACACACTTTTCAAAACCGTCTCTTCTCTTCTCTGTCCTCCTGTTTCATCGACTCTTTCAGCTGATGGCTTTGGCGTTTTATTGATGAAGAATATAGCAATGACCATTTCCCCTCACCACAGACCAGTGATAACTTCATAGCTTATTTCTTCAATTAGTTCTGATTAGTATTTTCTTTTCTCTTTAATTCAAAAGCTATGTCTAAAAGGGCAAACATTTACCATTTCAGGTGATTATCAGCCAGTATTATCTTAAACAGCCTGCATAACACTTCATCTTTTATTACATGGGATTTTGACCAAATATGTTTAATATTGATTTTTGTAAATCGTTGCAACAAGACGGTAAAACTGTGTGTGTGTGTGTGTGTGTGTGTGTGTGTAAAATTACCGTTTTGGTCATATAAGATAATAATAATAATAATAAATACCAATATAAATGAGCATCAAAAATATATATTTTTAAGAAATCCCATGTGGAGCATGGCCCTGATCCCAGCAACAGTCTCACCTTGTTCCTCCTCACCGGTCTGCATCCCTGAAGAACATAAAGCAGACCTGTGCTGAGATCACCTTCATTAATCACATGAGCATCAGAACTAGACCATGAGCGATGGGAGGATGTGGAGGAGGCAGTGATCTCGAGTCGAAGTCTGTAAAAGAGTTTGGGAACAGAAGCTTTATCTGAACTGCTCCAGAGATGCTCGGACTAGAGTCGATACGATCCCACTGATGTTACAGAAGAATACAATAACCCTGGATTCATCTCCTGTGTTACCAGCTGATGGTCAGCTGCAGGAAAAAAAGGTTAATTGTTCAAAATAACAATATAACAATAGTTGTTTAGCAGTATTTAGGTCTGGCATATTTTTCAGTTCTTCACGTATTTCCAGATGGACCCAACATCAGATAACACAGCTGTAGTGGAGGGTGATGACATTGTTCACACGTAAACAAACTTTAGCACACCCAAATAATGATATTCAGCTCCCACTAAATAAAAAGTGTCATCATCATCAGGTTTGGAGAAATGTAGCATTACATCACTTGCTCTGCAGTGAATGGGTGCCGTCAGAATGAGTCCTAACATCTGATAAAAACATCACAATAAATCACATCACTCCAGTCTATCAGCTAACATTTTGAGAAGTGAAAACTTTTTTTTTTTTTTTTACTTTAAACCCACACACACTTGTTTAGATCAGTTTTGTCTTGTAAACGCTGCTTGATCTGTGCAGATTTCTCTCCTGATTCAGGACAGATACCTGGAGAAAGAAACATTTAGCTAAAGGTCTTGTATTTTAGCCAAGAGCAGTGGTTGAAGTTAAAAATGTCCTGATGGATTTGTTAAAGCTTGTCTCAGAAGGACTGGAGTGCTCGACTCTCAGCTTGTTTTAGTTTCTGGTGAACTATTGCTTTAATATAGAGGGGATCGTCTACAATAAACAAAACGAGGATATAATTAACCTCAGAATGATTCATTCAGATCTTCATCTTTCACTCTTTATAACAGGAAACAGGAAATGCATGTAATTCAGCCGAATAGAGCCACTGTACAGCAGAAGAAAGACAAGACTTGGATTTAAAGACGAGCTGGGTGTAATCAACATGATGCTAAATCTTCTTCAAACTGGTCCAGAACAGGATGAAATGATCAGAATTTAAGTTTCAGATACACTTGTATCCTCCTGAGACCCAGCTGAGGAGTTTGTGTCTCTGTAGTGGACATTATATTTGAGATGTTTCATGTCAGTCTGGATGCCGTGTGGAGAGCACATTTGGGGTTATTTCTCTCCAGAGAGAGCGAATGTTTGTTCGTTTCTTCCTGACCTCTCCCTCTCCTCGGCCTTTAACGATGGCCGAGATAAAACTCTACATCTTCATGGAAATATAGTTTGTAATTATCATTTAAATCTGATTGATTTTAAACTGGTTTGTCATTAATCAACATCTCAGGAAAATGTGATGGGGTAGAACGAAACCGGTCATGATCGCATACTGTTCCCCTGAAGAGACACAGGGACTAGAAGCAGGTTTATTACACATTTTGGGAGACAAAACAATTGAATAAGAAAATAAATTATATATCAATATTCTATAAAGAATCATCCATATGCAAAGAATGGTATAACACATCCTTCAATCAATGTTGTCTGTTTTGATCAGTTTTCTCCACGAAAATATAAAGACAAGCAGAACTGTTCGTCTCCGAGCAAAACAGCAGCATTTCATTTCCCAAAGGGATGGTTCAGTTTTATTTATTTTTTCTAGATTTGATTGTGTTTATGGGGTGCAGTCTAGAGTTTTTAATATATATACACACTGAACAAAATTATAAACGCAACACTTTTGTTTTTGCCCATTTTTTCATGATCTGAACTCAGAGATCTAACACTATTTCTATGTTCAAAAACAAAAGTGTTAGGTTTATAATTTTGTTCAGTATATATATATATATTCTTGTTAGCAACTTTCTTGAATAAAGTACATGCTTCTCCTCTTTTCAGCATCAGTGTGTAAAAGGAAACAAATCAAGATATGAATATGCAAGAATATAAATGGTCTGATGGTCTTCACGTGGGTCAGTTCATCTTCCTCAGTGCAGACGGAGACGCTGTTTTTGGAGGAGGCCTGTGTGATACTAATCAGAGACCTGAAGTGAAGGAAGCTGTGCCCAGACATTGCTTTTGAGTTTGTTGGTCCCTAAATTGTTTTCAGGTTTCAAGTCTCTGAACCTACACTATGAGGACATGCAGCTGTGCCTGTCACTGTGTGTTTGAGTGAGAGAATGGTATAAGTGTTTTAATGTATTTTTTGTTCTCATAGAAGTGGTAATGAAATCTCAATAGTGCAAACTGATTAAAACACTACCATCATGCTCGTATAAACTCATGAGCACAATCTCCGTCCTCTGTGCTCTTCTGAAGGGAATCCACTTCTGATCTTCATCACTACACACAAGCCAGTCAACACAGATCTGTACCGCAAATTCAAGATAAACAAATAATTATAATAACCCTGGATTGAGTCATACTAATTACCCCAGATTAGGTGTGCCTCCTTTGCAATTTTGCCTTTTTCCAGTGATTTTTGTACATCTACACCGAGTGTTTCCCTTGCCTTGGCTGGAGATGCTGGGATGGGCTTCAGCATTGCCATGACTCAACATAAGACAAGCATCTTATCTTTCACTTTGTCACAATATGGGGAAGAAAATATGTGTCACCATTTCTGTTTCAATGCAACTTCAATTGCTTTCCCAGTTTGACTGTTTTAAGACCAATTTTGATTAAATAAATTAGACTTACTTGCACTTAGTTTTCGTCACAAGCTCGTCCAGTGGAAATGAGTACGGTACGGTGTGGAAGTCACACGTCTGACCTCGTCACTGATGCACCCAAATCATCTGAGATTTAGTTTGTTACAGCAACTTACCACTCTTTTAAGCTGCTCAGTACAGTGCTAGGACATGCTTTCAAAGATTTTATGTCTTAAAAGAAAGTAGGGGTGCCATGAACATTAGGGTTTAGGGTTGACCGTGTTGAAGATGTGTCACCGAATGAGTTTATAACCACATTTCATTTCTTGAGAAGATGCACTGTTGGGGCAGCGTCTAACCCTGTAAGAGACTTCACCTCGGTATCTTTGCATGATGGTCTACCATTACTTTTAACCATTTAATGACAACCAGGGTTGGGATGGTGGCTCTCACGACCAATTCTGGGGAGATTACCTTCAAATTGTTTTTCAATACTGATTACAAACCACAAGATATTAATATAATCTGGATTACTTGTATTAGGTACTGTATTCTGATTACTTTTAGATTATTTTTGACCTGATTTATTTAAATGGAATTATGTCGTACCAAAGGGATTAAAAATTGTATTGAATATGTAGTATAATATAATTACACGCACTAAACTATTGTGCAGATAATGATACAGGTCTGGTCTCTTTTAGATTGGAAGTCCTGAGACAAACAGGCAACACAACTGGACGACAAGACAAAAATCACACACAGAACAAATGTCGAGTGACTTTTTATTTGTATTACTGACTTGAGCCAGCATGACTACTTCTACACAGACGACCCTCTAGAAAACAATACTTCAACTCCACTAGTTCAAGAGTAAAGGACCAATTAAAAACCAAACATTTCTCTCCTCTTCTTTTGTTTTCTTTTTTGTCTTTCGAGTTCTAAGTTTGTTTTCGGTTCTGTGTACAAGTCTCATAGCTGAAAGAAACATGCATATGACATAATAATGCACATTATAAAGTTCAGTATTGACCACATTTCAAATTAATACAAACAAATGAATGTTATTTCATATAAAGGTATCAAACTTATAGGTCCTTATAGATCAATACTGGAACACGATAAGAAGAGTTTCCAATAATAAGCTTCCACAGCTAGTTGAATATCACAATGCCATCACTTCCAGCAAACAGAAAACCTCAGTTACCACATAACGTCCTTTTGGTTTAATTGCACTTTATTTAGTTTTATCCTCACTTCCCGACTCTATTTATTAGTTTTACGCCTCAACAAACAAAATGTGACACTATCTGCTTGTTGATGCAACACGTTTTCTGTTTCCTGAATTTGTAATGCTCATATAATAACCATGTGAAAAATGTATTAAAAACAAAAACAAAACAATTGGACAGAAAAAGACACAAGCTTTCTCACAATTGTTAACAATACTATCAATATCACATGACCTCAGCTACCTCACCATACAAAGCTAGAACACCACCGGTCTCCGACACAAAACACCGCGCAGGTTTCGTGTCTCAACACATTTGTTCATATTGAGGCAAACAATAACTCCGGCTTCAAACCATTTGACAAAAAACATAACATTTTCTAAAACCCCTGAATTTGCTATTTGGATCACTGACCTGCCGAATTCAGCACAATCTGTTTTATTTCTCTAATATTTAATATCGTCACACCCTTGAACACAGAACGAATGTCTTCTGTACTTATTGCTGCTGCTAAGTTTAAAACAAGTCATCTGCTGTTCTTCCTTTAGGAGTGAGGAAAATAAAATACAAAAACTAAACGCTAAACTAACGATTCTCTCTTCAAAGAACAAAAAAGGCACTAATGGTCAGAATGAAGATCATAAACGAAAAACAAACCAAATTGAGGGCAAGGTAAAGCAGGGCAGACCCTCGTCTCGGCGCTTCTGATCCTTTTAGCCAACCCAAACGTTGTACCCACACTTGGCACGATACACAGAGAGAACTACAGCATTCCAATTTGGAATTAATTCATTTCCTCTTGTACTGAATGCAGAAGATCAGTGACCCACGGAAAGCTCGAGTGAAGGTGCTTGAAACACTCACAATAAGGTACAGCTCTGAATTCATCCAGGCTAATGTCAATATATTTTAATATTCACTTGGTTACTGTTAATTCACGCTTGATCTAATGTTAGTTTATACAACGTTATGAGACGTATTCCTGTATAAAGTAACGATACTAGATTAATAAACGCTGCATTGGTTGTTATTCGAACCTTATTGTTGAGTGTTAGGAAAAAATCCATTCAGATTTTTATCGATTTGCTGGTTTTGTTTAACCAAAGTCTTCTGATTCGATTAAGCCACAATTTATTTATTTTTTTGTTCACTTTGAAATATTAGTATTTAGACAAAATAACAGTGATAATAAATAGACGAAAGCCCAGCGTTAAAACGTGGCCGTAAAAAATGTGTCAGTGTGAGAAACATAACATTTCAGTAAAACACACAGATATACTCTTATGGATTCATTTCATAAAGATGACAGCACTGGAGAATATGGATCATGTGATTATGAATACATGACGAATACTCTTAAAATAGTAGTGTAAAATACGTGAACGGACTCCTAGACCAGAACACCTCAAACTATAGACTAATATAACAAAGCAATATGACTTTATATTAAAAGATCAAAGCTTATAAAATCTCAAAACATCAATGAATGTCTTGAGGAAAAAGAACGTTAGCCCATATTATTATTATTTAAAAAAATTTGTAGTTGAATTTTATTCATTAAAGTTTTCAGGACTTTGTGACCTCTGGCTTCCCGTGTGTGTAAAAAGAGCCCAAATGCATCTCGTAGCTCCAAGACGGTTTACTGGGTTTGTAGGCAGTGGTGCAATGTTGAGTTCCAGCTCAGGCTGAACGTTACTGCAAAATCGGAAAACAAAGAAATAAAAGCCGTTAGCATTGCGTTGAACGTCACGCAGCGGCTGCTCAAGCGGCGTTCCAGCAGAACTCCATGGAAAACCCGGATTAGTCAGCAGAAGCCAAACGCAGCACAAGTGATGCGAGTGTGGAAAAGAAGGACAGGATGCAGGAAGCCAGAGGTTCTCACAAGAACTAAAAACCTCAACCTCACCAGGTCAAGCCAAATAAGTAGTGAAGTTAATGAGTTGTACAGCGTTTTTGACCAGTCAATGGAGAAACATTTGGCGAAACTACCAACCGACCAACTTTCTTTTTTTTTGATTGCTAGACATTTCGTCTTTTTCTGTGACTGGTCAATTAAATTCCAAAAGAAACATCAATAATGTGATGAGAGTGGGCAGTGCCGGAGGCATCCCTTCCCATACCGGGAGTCGAACCCAGGCGGCCTGGTAACAACCAGGAATCCTAACCACTAGATCATATGGGAACAGACCTGGCTAGATTAACTGAATTAACATGAAAGATGCATGTAATTTTTAGTTAACACTGCTATTTAAAAATACAGCGATTCAGAGAAGCCATTCATTAGCCCATTTGCAGCAATTCATGTATTAATCGACATTAGCTTGCAAATAGACTATGAACTTTTATTTCCGTTTGTCTAAAAACCCTAGCTCGGCATCGACCGCTTCAGTTGTGTCAATCTTTCACGTGATGCAAACACAAAACGGTGAATGCAATCTATATGGAGATTAGAGATTCATATCATATACAGATTACAAATGTGAAGGTTGATTGTAACTAGGAATAAATGATATTATCATGAAAAGCTGATTCAGGATGTTTTAAGCAAGCCAGAGAAGGAAAGCCTGAAACTTTGAGTCTTTTGTTTGCCAAAAAGAGTAATTTGGTTTGTCCTTCTCGTCTTGAAATGAGACGGCCACGCTATTTAGAGCACAGAAACGACAGATAAGGCCTCTCTAATGTTTCATCTGCAATGGAAATATGTTGACAGCACGTGGCAAGCCCTTCACCATGACTTCACCATGTAAAGCCGTGTGTGCTCAAGTAAACGTAATCGAGTCTAAGACATATTAAAGCTCTCAGTTCTGCAGCCAGACATCTAATGAAAAAGCAAGCCAGAAGCCCACTGGGTTCGTGGCACATTCTGATTTATGAACACGCGTCGTTCCCGCCTGCCTCACGAGTGACATTGTTAAAACACACACACACTCTCCAACCCGTCAAGTTTTCGTTTTTGATGTTATTTCTGTTTTCTTGCAAAAGCAAAACAAAAATGGCATACTTCTAGGAGTTTTCCTGCATATCAACAAGGCAGGGAGGAGATTTGCATATTTAGTTTGATCAGGCATGTAAACACGAGTTACCTGATTGGACGGGCTGCTGATTTCAGAGGCAGGAGAGAGATGGACAGAGGAAAACGGGCAAATGGCTATTGACTTGTGACCACAATTCAACAATCCTATGGCTAGCACTCTCATTCACGTCTAATCTAAAAACGCTGCCTTGAGCTGTAAAATTGTGCAATTGGGTTTGGTGCCGCTAGCAGAAATACACTTCACCTATAAGACTAAAAGTTATTTCATTCTGCCCTTAGCTAGCACTACAACATGCACCTGGCTACGAGGATGCTAGCAGGCATGACCATATTTAGCCCTAAACACACGGACACAGGTTAGCACACAGCAAGCAAGAGAGCGCGAGAGTGGAGCTTTGTACAACGGCTGATGAGGCTCACGCAGCTTCAGTCGCAGTAGATCTTGTACTTCTCGCTGCAGAACACCACCGGCGTTCCCAGGAGGCCGTTGGGCTCTGCTCGACCCCCGCAGGTGGCGGCGGCCGGGTGACTTACGTGGGAGTGGGTGGGTTTCCCGCGTGAGGAGGCGGTCTTAGAGCGGCCATTGGCTCCGCCGCGGCGGGTCTGCTCGTGGTCGAACTCCAGATCCTCCAGGCGTTGGGTGAGCGCCAGCTTCTGCTGGATGGCCATACGGAGGAGGGAGTTCAGTGTCTTCTTCTCATCCTCCGCAGCAGCCAGCTGCCTCTGCATCTCATCCAACTGAGTCACATACTCGTCACAGCTGAGAGACAGAGAGATGGTTGATACATTAGAACTACAAAAAAACATTCCATTTTGGTAACATTGTCCATAAGGCCCTGTTTACACCTGGTATTAAGAAGCATTTTTGTCAGTCAGATCATAAGTGGACAACACTAATTGGGGTGTGAAAGGGGTGTGAAAAGTTAAACACATTTGACCAGACTGCTTTCATAATGTGAACGGAAATGTGTCCTAACAGCCACTAAACGTGCCTCCTCTTTACATACTGACCTAATTCTTAAATATTACAGGACATGTTGGTAAAGCACAATAGCAAGACAGTATTAAAATTTTGCCAGCTGAAATCCTAAGTCTGGTCTGAAGGCAAAAAACAACCAACATGTTCTTGTTTTATTCCTGCTTCGAACTCAAACCCAAAGCATTCGGCGTAGTTTTGCAGCTGTGCCAAGGGCTGCTGCTCTGTGTCTCTGTAATCTTCCTGACTTGTCTCAATTCCCCAGGAAAATCCAATAGATCAAAAAAAGTTGATGCTGTAACAAACTATAAACTCTCAAAAACTATAAACTTTTCTATCAGTTTAGATATGGCTGCTCCTTTATTCTTATAGACAATTAAGGAGCACGGTCCGACAATATGGTATACCTAGCACACTCATGCCTTAAAGAGAGCAACCT
The DNA here is from genome assembly GCF_003368295.1 of Carassius auratus. NCBI lineage: Eukaryota > Metazoa > Chordata > Actinopteri > Cypriniformes > Cyprinidae > Carassius > Carassius auratus. The sequence goes on from NC_039250.1 coordinate 29,439,320, forward strand.
GGAGAATGAAGAACATCTGAAAGGTATTTCATATTGCATGGAGGGAAAGTACTTCTAGTAGAAAAGCTCTAAAACTGCTAGATCTGCTTACTTTAAATCTCTTACTTTAAAACACATCCCACAGGCATTATTTTCAATACATTGGGGGCCAAGTGAATAAAAAAAGACAGACATTCCCCAACAGCACAGTAGTGATGACTTGATGAACTACTTTACTTTCAAGATCGATACTAATAGAGATAAAATTAACCATGCAGCCTTCAGCTACAGTACTACATCAGATAGTCCACTTTAGATCCCCTGAGGAACAACTTCACTCATTCTCAACTATAGGAGAGGAAGAATGGTATACGCTTGTCAGAACCTACATGTTAAATCCTATTCTAAGCTACTAAAAGAGGTGCTTCCAGAAATCATAGATCCTCTTGTGAATATTAATAATTTCTCAATGTCATTAGGGTGTGTCCCTAAAACCTTGAAACTGGTTGTTAAGCCTCTCATAAAAAAATAAAAAATAAATAAAAAAACTTGATCCTAGAGAATTAGTTAATTTACTCCATTTTCTGTACAAAAACCCCACAAAAGGCAGTATTCTCTCGCAGCTAAGTTCCTAAGAGCTAAATGGTATCTGTGACGGTTTCCAGTCAAGATTTAGATCGTATCATAGTACTCAGATGGCTCTCATCAGAGTTACAAATTACTTGGCCTTATCGTCTGATCATGGCATTTTTCTGTTAGTGCTACTGGATGTTAGCACTGCGTTTGATACTATCAACCACAGCATTATTTTAGAAGACTACAAAATTACGTTGGTATTACTCGAACTGCATTGGCATAGTTCAAATCGTACAAATTGTGACCGCCATCAATTCTTAGCAGTGAATGAGGAGTTACATTGATCACAAGTGGAGTATATGGAGTACTTCAAGGCTAAATACTAGGACCGCTGCTTTTCATACTTTAGCTCCATGTTTCCTGACGATATCTCCCATGGTTAACTTGTAGTTATGCTGATGACACTCAGCACTATATTTCTTTGTGGCCTGATAAAACATACCAATTCACAAAACTAACGAACTGCATAGCTGATATAAAAAAAACTGGTTTACTAATATATTCTTACTGCTAAATTTAGTTTTCATTATTGGACAAAAACCCTTGCATGTAATAACCAGGCATGTGAACAGCTAGAGACAGTAAAGAAGGAAAATCTGACCATGCCCCAACCCAAGCCCAATCACTCATTATTAAAAACATTACATACTGTTCTGTAAAAATAAAAAGCAGCATTTAATAATCATGACAACAGCAATATAATAATATATTATAATAAAGTACTATATTATAGTAAAGTATAAAGAATTGTTGTTATTAGTGCCTGCCAACAGTTTGGAAACCTTCCAATTATCAATGATTTTTAAATAACTATCTTCTGCTCATCTGCTTACACTTTAATTGTTTTGTTTGAGAAGAGCGTGTTGCCATGTACCAACCATTAAACACCAACTCCTCATTTTCTATCTCTTTCATTTCTTGGATTTAACGAGTTATCCGAGTCAAAGCGTTACAACTTATTCTACAGGCCTGAATCCACATATGTGCGCGCATGCGTCTGTGTGTGTGTGAAATACGTTACTGAAGTGAAATAGCTGGGCAGTTTGATAGAAGAACTATAAAAGGCCAACTAATAAATTTAATAATAGTTCATATTATTATTATTATTATAATTTAATAAATTAATAGGAGAATGAGCCTAATATGGTCTTTACTATCAACAGAGACACCTGCTTACGTCGATATCTATGACTATTGTCGATACATTCATCTATCTGCACAACCCTATTAGATAACCGGCTTTACTGACGAGATGCACATTAATTATCGGCCGATATTTATCGTGCACCCCTATTTGAATGTTCAGGATATTAAACCATACACACATGATGGAACAGACAGAACGATTACGGAGCCACACCTTCCCTAAACTGCTGTTATATATCTACACCTTAAAGCACAGAGTGTGTCAGCACATGCTAAACACCACCCAATACACCATAATCACTACAAAACATGCAATTACCACCCTACAGTCATTATAAATCATAAAACCTGTGATTTTCTCAAGGGTGTGACTCAGTCCTTCTCAGAAGAGCAGCTCTGGAAATCTCAAAGGACAAATACAGAATTGTACTTTTTGGCTAGTGAAAGCCAATTAAACCGAATTATAATGTGAATGATATAGTTTTTTCAATTAAAATGTATGATTAATGAACTGTTACTTGGTTTTCCATTACTGAAATCTGATGGATGTTATCAAACAGTTGCTGCAAATCAGAGCCTCCCATTTACTTAATGGTGACCCACCATTGGTAGATCTGCTTGTTTGTGTAGCATAACTCAGTTTCTCACAGACATGAACTTTGAACAAGCCTCAGTCTGGCAAACTACGGCGAGCCCACTAAAGTGTGTGTGTCTGAGACATAAAGACACAAAACCTCACAATAGAAATCAGTGCAGCTTCATTTGAGATAGGCCCCTGAGAACAATCGTCTCTAAATGCAGGGGTCAGGATTTTCCCGGGAAAAGAGGCCGGGGGTCACACAAGAACCCATCTGCAGCTGTATGAGTGTGCGTGAGAGCGAGGAGCCATGGGATAAAGAGGCGTGAGGCTGTTATTGTGAAATACATCTTGACACACATTCACCTCAGCCACTTTTCAGCAATGCAGGAAAGAACATCTCAGAAACAAAGAGACCGAGAGAGTGTGAAAGATTAAAAATAGAAAAAACAAATCAACTATGAACCACACAAAACAAAAAAAGGTGAAAATGTTTTGAAATCCCAGACAGACACACACTCAATAATTAAAGCAGCTCTCACAATCTCAGTAGTCCCAAGATAGGCATCATGTTACGCAAAACAGACAGAAATCTTTTTTTTTTTTTACTTGTGATTTTGGGGTGCAATATGACTGAATAGCTCGAGCTGTGATTTAAAAGATGTTTGAGACTGTGGGAAGAGAATTCAGCCCCCAGTCTGACAATCTGCCCTTATTAACATATAAATACCCCATGGATCAGGCCAATACAAAACCTGGAGCCCCCGAGCAGCTGAGAGTCTGTGGAAAGCTGCTGATGAGATCTTCCCACTGAATAATATGTGCTAAAACGAGGGTTAGTGAAAGAACGGTTTCATCGTTTTGTTCATTAACAGCATGTATGAAATTGAACTCTCGCTGGAATCTTGGTAGTTGTAATGCTCATTAATTTTGGGTGGGTGCTCCTAACGTTTTAAAGTTGGGAGCACCAGTGCTACAAAGTAAAAGAGTAAATTTTGAGCCTTGTTTGTTGAAGGATGAGAGAAAAGGTTTCACACATGTGTGCAATTCCTCCCTCCCTCCCTGAAACACGTTAAGCACAGAGGACTCATTGATGGTGTTCACGTGTCAGGAGAGTCTGATTCGACACCATATGCAGGAAAGACTTACCTGTAGATTTACTCTGATCCACACCTGCAGCGGAGACGCTGGATTAACTGCCCCCCATCACTGGGAGTGTGATCTCACAACACAAACCTGTGCCTACTGACATACATTATCTTAATCTGGTCAAAAACCACCAACTTGGACAGCGAGGGTCCCTATGACCTACATGGAAAACAGACAGCTACAGTTTGGTTTTCACACAGAGAACATCTCACGTACTTGCTACAAACCGTCTCAACAGTGATTCCCACAGGATTATGTGAAGGAACATGACCCCGGAAGAAAGTTTTGTATATTTTAAAGTTACATTTATCAGGTGCACATTTCCTGATCGAGGGCAACATTTTTACTGACTGAACCGATTTTTATTTTATTTTATTTTAATTATTTTTTTAAAAGTCTTGGCATTGACTCAGACGTGGACTTTAGTTTCCCACTCCACAGTATATTAAAACTAATGTTTTTTGGAAGCTAAACAATCTGAATAATAATAATTATATCTAAAGTAGTGAGAAACGTCTATGATCTACAAACTGTTAAGGGTCTGGATACTACAGGCAAACACTGGTACCCACAAGAGCAATACAAAGTTAAAATAAAAGCTGTAGAGCCTAGATTTGTGTGAATTAAAGACCAAGATTTTAGTTTCTTCTGTGTATAGTATGTTAATCTATCGTGTGTTTTAATGAATCTGTTGGTGCGTGTGACTCATACCGCGTGGCAAACATGGCCCTGAGCGAGGAGAAAGTGGCTGCGTCCTCTTTAAGGGCTTTGAGCTCATTGCGAAGCTTCATCATGGTTTCAGTCACCATGGCCTTCTCGTTCTCGTATTTGCTCTTCAGGTTGGCCAGGGCCACCTCAGCGGTCTGGACAACAACAACAAACAAACACACTTGTTAATGTTTATTATATCTTCATATATTTACATAAATAAATAGGTAATATTGTAATTAGGAGTGGAACGATAAATCAATTTGTGGATTGCTTCTGTAATCCACCGAATGCGCTGCGATAGACTTCAGCTGTTTAAACTCAGCTCAGTATCGATTCAAGAGAGAATTGTGATGCATTTGGAAAACCGCAGAATTTATTCACAAACTGATTTATTGTTCCACCACTAATTGTGATGCATTTAGACATTATAATTAGCTCTGACCTGCTTGTTGGCCTTCAGGACGGTTCTCAGTGTGGCTATCTGCTCCCTCTTGGTGCTGAGGAGTGATTTGAGTTTGAGGATCTCCTCCACGCTGGCCTCCTGGTCTCGGTCCGCCCCGAGGCCCAGCTCCAGGGAAGCCATGCGCTGGCGCGAGAGCTCGGTGGTGCGGTCCACCGCTAGCTGCAGGTGTCTGATCTGGTCACGGATGATAGCCACCAGGTTATAGATGTTCATGGGCTCTTTGCGGGGATCAGCCACCGGGGACGGGACGGAGGAGACCGGAGACGACGCTCCGTCGCTGGGGAAGAGTCCTCGGGTCAGGAGGATGGGCGAGCGGCGGCCGCGACCGTCAGTCCCTGAGGTCTGAGTAACGCCAGCCTTACCTTCGCGGTAGAAGTCGAGCATGATGCGGTTGGGCGTTTCGTTGTTGCACATGCACACGTGATGGTAGAGGTTGGCCAGCTCCTCGCTGAAGGTGGCAAGCTCGTCCTGTGCGATGTTAAGGCTGCCCTGGGATTCGCCTGCCACTTCGCTGGCTTGCCGTAGCTCTTTCTCCAGCCGCGCCAGCTGCTCGCGCTCGACTCTGCTGCTGCGCTCCAGAGAAGTCACCTGCGCACCTAAAGATGCAACCTGGCACTCCAGCTGCGCCCGCTCCTCCTTATACTGAGACTGACACGCTGAATGTTCGGCTGTTAATGTTTTGAGCTCCTCCTTTAGTTGACTCGCCTCAGACACAGCGACCTGTAGCAACGAAACAATCAGCAACAGATTTTTGTTAATGTCTTGTGCCACATATGAAGACAGCACAACACCCTTATATTTCTATACCTTGTACTTGCACTCCAGGATCTCGGGGCCGTTGATGTCCACCTCATAGTACTCACTGTCCTCGTGGCTGTCGCGATCTTTCTCGTTGTCCAGAGCGGACTGGCGCTCTTTGCTGGCCTGGAGTTTGCGGACGGCGTTGAGGTTCTCGGTGAGACGGCTGACCTTCTCGTGCTGCTCAGACAGCGCTCCGTGAGCCTGCTCCAGCTGCTTCTGAGACTCCTGCAGGGTCGACAGCAGCGTCACCTTCTCCCGCTCCACCTGCAGAACAGGAGACGACACACCACATGAATCGTTTCATCAGCACCACACAATCGGTTTGATCCCACACTACAGCCTGCCTTCGACAGTCTTCACCTGGAGAGATATTGTGGAAGCTCTCTTGGGATGGGATGAATATTATTTAGTATTTTAATAATACTTCAAACACCACACCAGCGGAAACTGATTTCAGTGAGCTTTGAGTTACTGTATTAGGTATTGCAGGACAAATGCATGTGGCACTTGTTGGAAGGGCAAATGAAGATGATGTTTTTAAATTGTCTCTTTCACTCATAATTCAGTAAAGGCAGAGCCTCCTTCGAAAGCATGTTAATTACAGGACTTGCTGAAACGAGCAGCGGTGTGTGATCTGTGTTAACCTGTACTGACACGAGCCAAAAATGTGGCTGTTGAGATGGAGTCCACACATGAATTTTTGGCTCTGTACTGTACTTTGCGGTTAACAGTTTAATTGTCTATTTTGTTGATGTCAGTTACAGTGCAACTGTAATACAAAAACCTAATGATACTACACTGAATTGACCCTTTTTTAATTATAAATCTTGGGACATAAATCTTGGGACTCGACTCAGAACTGTTATGATGTAAAAAATAAACTGCAATTGTTCACTTTTAAACTTCTGTGATTTATAAGCTGAAATAAGCTAATGTGTGACATTAATAATGTGAACGCTTTTGCACAAAATGTGGATGTTGATATTTAAGCGATTTCATGTTACTAAAAAAATAATCTTGTAACGAAAATGTATTCAAAAGTAAAAGTGTTCACAGATGTCTGGGTGTTATGTTCACTCGAGATGTTTGTTTGGAAAATCATGTCGTTTCAGCTGCTCTTTCATTGTGTCTGGAATGGATTTCTTGATTGATCAATGGGAGTTCAAAGGTCACGAGGGTCTGATTACCATAATGGCTGGAAGGTGCTGCTATCTCTCCTATGGTTTTGGGGAATGGAGTGGACATCAGCACTGGACAGCGCAGTATTCATGAAGACGACCTGCACAAGGTCAGTTTCTAATGTGACTCCTGACAGATGGCTGAACTAACAGCTCTGTGTCAGATGAGGCAGGCGCTCAATGCTGCTTCCACTAACAGGATTTAAACAGTCCAGCTGTCAGCCAATCAAACACAGAACTACAGACTATGAAACTTACCAACTTCTTATTAGTGCTGAAATGACTAGTTGACATTATCGAAAAAATTAACAATTTAAAAAAGAAAAAAAGAAAAAAAAAAAAAGTGTCAATATTAGGGATGCACGAGATTGGATTTCTGCCAATATCCAATATTTTTCGGTGTGTTCGAGCGCAGCTTTTTGTCCGACACTGCCAACGCAAGGCAACAATGAGGCAACAACACTAGTTCTTTTAAATCGGCTTTGTGTGTCCTTGCCAATACAGATAACATATATTTCCTTCCTTTCCAAGTGTCTCCTGTGCAGAAATTATAAACAGATTATTTTTAATAGATCGTAGGAGACATCTTGAAGCGCTACTTGCTGATTAAGGACCTTTGAAATAATCCTAGAAGGTGCTTTTTAATTGGGTTTGAATCAAGTATCAACCAGAGACAAGCCTCCGTTTCACCTACTCAGCATCCATTTTTGAATCTTTCTCGCGCTAATCGAAACACATCACATGAACTCTCGTTTACCTCGCAAACCAGAGCGCAAAACTGAGCCCGACCCAAGCCTGTGTAAGATTATATAAATTAAGCCTGAACCCGACCGAACGCGTAAGGTCCCATCAGGTTCGGGCAAAGGTTTTCAGCTCTACTTCATGAGCATTTGATCGTTTGATTTGAGTAAAACTAGCATCACATCACATACACAGAACTGTGAAGGTACGTCAACCCGTCAAAATAAAAGTCTGGTTAAAGACTATTGTTCAGCAGAATGTACATAGCCTACCACTAAAAAACAAAAAAACATATTTTTTTTTAGGTTTTATCACACAACATTTCTTCCATGTCTTATTTTTAATAGTAAATCCCGTTTGTTTACCAAAAAGTTAATTTTCAATAATTAAAAGAAAATTTATGTTTTATGTGTTTAATGTGCATCTCAGAAAATGCTTTATTTAAAACCCCAACTGAATGGCACTTAAATGCACTTAATTCATCTGTCAACTTCTTGTCATTGTTCACAGTACAAGTATAGACAGAGAAACAATGGGTAATAATTAAATGTTTATTTTTGATGTATGCATTGCATCCTATGCATTAAAAAATACATTTTTTTTTTCTAAAAAAGGAAACTTAGTTGTTCATTTTAAGAGGAGTCTTACTTTCTCTTGCATAATTAATATTGCACTTTAATTAAGCAAAAACACATTTTATCCGATTACTCGATTAATCGATGGAATTTTTGGTAGAAGCAGTTTTTTCATTTAAGTTTGTTTCTTACCCATATGGTTTATAAAAGGAGATGTTCAGCAGAATGATGCATCATTCAGTTACTTTTTCATATAGAAAACTAAATGGTGAAGAAGAGGGTTTCTCTGTCTGACAATTAATTTTGTGTGGTAAATTTATTTACTTGTTAACTGTAAAAAAATATATATATTTTAACTAATTCTAATAATTGTTATATTAATCGATTATCAAAACAATCCTTTGTTGCAGCACAACAAGGTATATCATAAACATGCCTCCATAGTACGCCACATTTCTGCCTTTGAGCTTGCCATATTTCTTGGCAGTCAACAGCAGATATCTTAGCCTACCTTGGCTGTAAATGACGTCACCTGACTGAACACAGTGAATACAGCAAACATCTCATCATCTCACCTGCAGCAGCTGTTGTTTGAGCTTCTGGATCTCGGAGATGTTGAGCTCATTCAGCAGATTGTCCACGAGGCTGGAGGAAGGGTGGAACAGCTCTCCTTTCTTGGGCGTGGAAACACGGTTGTCATTGCTGTCGATCTTGTCAAAGCCATTCTCGTAGACCTGGAGGGGTTCGTCGTTGTTGGGCTCGAGTGAGGTGTCGTCGCTGAACTTCAGCCCATCGAGGGAGATGCTCAGAGGACTGTGATACATCGAGTCTCCGATGGTCATGTACTGAGACAACTCCTTTCTCAAGGCGGCCTGTAGCAATGGACACCAAAGAATAGCATTAAATCAGACCTCATCTGAAACAAACACTTTCTGAAGAAACCCATGGTGCTTGTGCTGTGGGCGGCTGATCTTTGGTTTCTGGGTTTTTTGAGTGGGTTTAACATGTTACCAAGCAGCTACGGAGGAGTTATTGGTGGTTTCAACCACCCTCATGTCAAGTCCTTAAATATAAATAGGACTGTGTTCCTCGTGTTATCCAAAAACGTCCAAAAACACAAAAGTAAATGGCACACACAAGTTGTTTATTGATGGAAATGTGCAATGTCTGCATTCGCTTTAATTTAATTATTAGAAATATGCCACAACAATCAATTAGAAATCCCAACTTATGATTCAAGTTCCCTTGTGAGTGTGACATTTATGCATTTAGCAGATGCTTAAAAGCGACTTACATTGCATTCAGGCTAACAATTTTCTCCTAACATGTGTTCCCTGGGATTTTAACCCCTAACCTAGGGCTGCACGATGTGTTGTTTAAGCATCGATATCGCGATGTACAAATCCACGATATTCACATCGCAGGATGTGCGATGTAGGTTGTCGTAGTTGATCCGTTATTCATTAACTGTACGGGCCAAAGAGCGCGCGCGAGAGAGAGAGAGCACGAGCGCGCGGCCGGCGACACACTAGATGCTTGGCGCAAGCGTTTCAGCTGCGTGGCGTGTCCGTTTTTAATTCGGCTCCGATGTTAACAGGTTAGAGCTTGCAGACTGCCTGCGTGAGACGCGCGTCCCAGGCGTGGCTCAAGCCGCGCGGAAAACACGTGCATCCTAGATATAGAGCTGACGCCTATTTATATTGCATCTGTCACCGGCCTGAGAGAGAGAGCGCGAGCGCAAAGCGAGCCCCGGCCGCACGCTCAATGTCTTCAAACAACACGAGCGCTGTCTTGCTCTCTCTCCCTCGTGCATATTAATCAATTGACACGATGGTGTCGATGTTTAAATAATTTAAAATGAGAATGTAAGTGTGCTCACCCCATTTTTGTTTGTAAGAAATGTTTTTATTTCATATCGCAAAAAAATAAAATATCGCAATGTAAATTTTTCCCAATATCGTGCAGCCCTACCCTAACCTTCCGCTTGCAAACGCAATCCTCTACCACTAGAGCTACAGGAACACTTAATTAATGAAAGCATCCCATACCGGCCACCACAAATGTATAAATACACGTAGAAACATGGGGATAAGTGATTAGAGACAAAATTTACATCATTGCTCATTTTGCATCGCCCTGCACAAATTTACCTCTACTCGCGTCTTTGTATGTAATCTACTCGCGCGAATAAGTACATTTGTGTCTGGTGTGAACACACTATTAAACTACACTGGTGCACTCTAAGTTTAATGGTGGAAACATAAATGAAACAAAGATAACTGTGTCCCCCAGTATTCAATCGTTCTCAGTGTTTATTTATTTTAATAGAATATGTTTTTGAATTCCAGCTTATTTTAAGGAGAGGTCACACTACCCATAAAATCTAGCTGTAAATAATAATAACAACATAAAAGAGAAAGAAAAGCATGTCTTGCCTTCTGTTCCCTCTCAGTCTTGATGGTTTCCAGCGCCTCCCCCAGCTGCCTCTCAGCGATCTCCTTCAGACGGATGGCGTCTTCCAGCTGGCTGTTCAGAAACTGGGTATCTTCCTCCAGACGCCGGATTTCGTGTTTCAGACCCTCAAACTCCACCTACAAGACATTATCACGGTCTCCAGCTGAAACTGCACTGAACTCATACAGATTACAGACGGCAGCTGAAGGTTACCTGGCTCTGCTTTAAGACAGACACGTGCTTCTGCAGGGTGATGTTCTCCTCCTCGAGCTCGCTGTAGTCCTGCAGCAGACGAGCCTCTCTGAACTTGAACTCCTTGATGTCGTCGCGCAGACGAGACCTCTGCAGCTCCACCATCTGACTGCCCTGGAGACAACAGAAGCAGATGCTGAGCGGGTGCGCTCAATACTCTCAAATATTATACACATTAAAACAGCTGTGTATTTATGTTAACATGTCATTTATTCCTGTGATCAAAGCTCCATTCCTCCAGTCTTCAGTGTCACATGATCTTCAGAAATCATGAAAATATCCTGTTCTGCTGCTCTAGAAACATTTCTGATCATTACCAATGCTGAAAACAGTTGTGCTGCACAATATCTTGTGGAAACTGTGATATATATGTTTCCAGGATTCTCTGAGGAATAGAGAATATAATTTATTTGGACTAGACATCTCTGAAACAATAACAATGTCTTTATGGTCACTTTTGATAAATTGCATTTATCTTTGCTGAATCGAGTACTCCTATCTTTCAGTAAATGAATCAACCTCTCGGGTTGTGAATGGCTGCATGCCTCGCTCTAATCAACCACACGTTTATCCTTTGACCTGCTTGCTTCGGTTTAATCGCTCCATCTGTACCCCTCCCTCTCTATCTCTCCGTCTTTGCACCATCTGCTCAAAACACATTTGATTTCACCTTTGGCTCATTAATCCCGTCCAGAGGACTGTGCCATTAACACACATCTCTTTAACACCATCTGTCTTTCTGTTTATTTATTTTTGCATTGATTTTACTAATATAAAGGTTTATATTCTTCATTTCCTTTTCATCTTTTTCTGTGGTAAAGCAGAAAAACACTGTACTACAGATACTGGTTTAGTATCAAAACATAAGATTAATAGTATTATGTCTTTTTGAATTCATTAAATGATGATAAAAGCTGGTCAGCACAACAAGTCATTTATAGTTGAATTGGATAATTCTGGTCTCTGTGCATCCGTACAGCATTATAAAATGGGTTTATGTATTTATCTTTCCTCACATTCAGTTCTTTGGGCGAGGTATGGCACATCCAGTCAGTGGTGCAGACAGAGGCGGGACACTTGCCCGACCCCTGACCCCTATAAATATAAAGCCAATTTGCTAAATGTAACACATCTGCGGCTCACAGTTTCAGATTTAAATAGGGGTTTTCAGCATTTTTCCAGCAAGTGTGTCAGCAATATTTCAGGTTGCACAAATATTAGGCTTTACTTGAAACCATTTTCATTGGCGACACAGAAAAAATAAAATAAAGAAAAAATATATAAAGAGTAATATCACATTTGTGATTATGCTCACGAGCTAAAATTCAGTAAAATAGCAATGTGATATTACACAACTATATCATATCTTACAAATATAAATGAAAAAAAACTTGCTTTCATAACTTTCTAAGCTTTCTAACCGTATTCTAATAGCTTCATCCCACAGGGACAGCTTTTGGACTCTCAATACGTGTTTTCATTTGTTTTCTTCAAAGTGAGTGAGGAGTATGATAATATCAGCTTGCATATCGTTAAAACAACAATTACAAAACTATCAAAAGCTAAATATAATGCACACCCCTCAACAAATACTTGGTTGAAACATCTGTTCCCTTTATAAGAGTCAATTAACCGAGCACATCTTGATTTGTCCATTGTTCCCACTCTTCCCATCAGAAAGTGCTCCGGATTGACATTGCTGGGGTTTTCTTGTGTACAGCGCTCTTCAACTCACCCCACATTTATTTGATTGGATGTTGGTGCTCCTTCATAGAAATCTGTGAGGTTTAACTGACTCTGTTGCTGTCAGGAAGAGTTTTAATAATTTGAATGAGTGTACCATTACACACGTCATGAAAGCATGCTGGACGCTTTCATTTCAAAAGAATAAACTGAACTATAAAGTTTGCGGTTTATGTAATAAACTGACAGCGGTGAGAAAGCAGCAGTTAAGAAAGCATCTGCTTACAGTGATGTGAATGCTTGCACACACTCTGCAGTTCAGTACTCCAGTAGAGTCCAGTCACCTCACATTTATCAACAGTATATAGTGCTTTATGTAATCGATAGCCTTAAATCAAGCAACTTTGCAGCATTAAACATAAAAAAAAACAGAGTCTGTGTCGCTTTTTAAGTTGATTTTCTGTTATAAAGCAGCTTTTTAAGTTAGCTACTGAATCTTTTTATAAGTGGGGAAAAATATAATTTTATTAAAATTATAGTTTGGTTTGCAGAGATCAAAGCTGTTTTGATTATCGCAACCATACAATGTATTTTAAGAGAGAATATGTTGTGAATAAAATAGTTTTTGTTTCTTATCCGTATGGTTTACAAAAGGAGATGTTAATCAGAATGATGTGTCATTCAGTTACTTTTTTATTTAACAAATAAAATGGTGAAGAACAGAGTTTCTCTATCTGTCATTTCGTGTGCCAAATATATTAATTGTAATTGCATATCTTTTTGCAAAAGCTGAAGTGATTACCTTTATTTATTTGTTAAAGTAAAATAATCAACTATTAGTCGATCAATCATTCTAATAATCGTTAGATTATTTATTATCCAAATAATCGTTAGTTGCAGACCTATTTCTTATTTGATGTATTCCTCAGCATGTGAGCATCCTAACGGTCCAAACACAGGTGGAGACTGACCTCTCTGAGTTCCTGAGAGATGGTGGCGAGCCGATCGTTCTCGGACTGGACGTTGGTCAGCATGTTACGTGCTTGTCGCAGCTCGGTCTGCAGCTCTTGCATGCGCTGCTCGTAATACGCCTCCTTACAGGCAGATTCCTGGATCAGCGACTCCTCGCGGCTCTCGCCGTCAGCTGCCACCTTCTTGTGGTTGGAGTGGGCCTGTCCAAACGCCTGCACAACACAAGCAGGATACAGAGATTAGAAGAAAAAGACCGCATACCATGCAAACTCTGCACTCAAAAGTGTGGAAATCATATACTAGAACCAACGCAGCAACAAGTCAAGCCACTTTTATTTCTATAGCGTTTCATAAAACACAGACAATTTCAAAGCAGCTTCACAGTAATAAACAGAAACATAGCAGAATTACTGCAAACTTCAGGTGACAAAAGAGAAAGAAAGAGGTTTTAATCACACTAAGTGTACGTTTTTAAAGTCTTTAGTTAAGACGAGCATTTCTTCCATATAAATCAGAGGAGAAAAAAAATGTGTTATAGTTTTTTTTATTTATAGAAAATGCTAAATTCTAATCGGTATCAACTGGAATGTTCATATCTAATATACTCAAATTGATATTTAACACATTAGAATAAAAAATGCTGGGGTTAAAAGGTTGTTGTTATCTGTGTAGGTTGTTTCTAATCAGGTTAGAACAAGAGAACAGCCGTCCTGTAACAGGCACACAGCAGCACAGCTCAGTACGTTTATTGTTCCCACAATCATTCTTCTGATCCGACCGGAGAAGAGGAGGAGGAAGTGTTTCCTTAGGGTGAGTGTTTCCTGTGTTTCCTGTGAGCTCAGGCACCAGGAGAAGCAACTTTGTTTTTAACAATGCTGAATTTAGTGAATTACTTTAGGGTACCCCATGTAAGTACAGTATATTTTAGCACAGTTATTATCATCATATGTATTTTTACTTTGACCTTGTCACATTTTTTTTGACACCTACCTTTCATCTTCACTTGTTAGATATGTAGATATTTTACTTAAATCTCCTGGTCTGTGACATGCTAATATATTAAATGACTGAATGTGAATGACTAAAATATCTCAGCAATCTGCCGTTACAGAGAGATCGTAGTACAGTGCTACAGTGCTATCAGCTGCAGTTCTAAGGCTGCTATTTTATTTATTTTGTATTATCATCATCTCTATCATGGATACACTCATGCTACATTATAGCTCTTTATCATCATGGAAGTGTATTATTTGCACACATTTTAAAGCCTTTCTAAACCTTTCGAACTGTTTTCCTCGCACGCTGTTCTAGCGTGTGGTTTTCTGAGCGCTCACACTCAAGTTCTCGTTCATGTCTTATTGTGCTTTAACTGTCAGAAACACACAAGGTTCACACAAATACAGTAGGTTATGTCTTAATTGGGACAGGGAAAAACATTATGTTAGATCTGTGCATTCAGTCTTAAAGTGATAGCAGCCTAATATATCTGCTGTTGTCCTTGCAAAAATCATTGCTTTTGACTGAATAACTTCTGTAGCTTTAATAAGAATCAAAGCATATTATTTCATTTATGCCGTCTGATTATTAAATATGATTACATTTCTTCCTTGAATGCTACTGTTAAATAGACCTACTGTACCTTAAATAAAAGCAGTTTATTGCATTTTGCCTAAATTATTTGTAGTGTTTTTTTGTTTTTTGCCATGTAGGGCTATATTTTGGGAAATTCATTTGTGCTGCTCACTAATCTCTGCCATATCGCCCAACCCAAGTTTCCCCCAGGATAGGGCTGTGGTTTAACGGTATGTACCATGTGATAGTAGACATGCCTCAACTAGAAGAGATTCTGCTTTATCATCCATGCTGCGAGAGGTGTTTGTGCAGACTTCTTTATTTCATAGCAAAACAGAAACAATGAGTAATAGCTGTAGAACATCTGTTAGACTGAACATGGTGATTATATGCCGTTTGCAGCAATGTCACAACTTGCCACACTGTAGTATTCAACTAATGTCTATCAAAAGCACATGTCAGCTATTTCACATTAGATTCATGTGTAGCTCATCTGACACTTTCAGAGCCTCAGAACAATCCTTTTTATTACTTTGTTTAGTTTTAAACTTGTGATTCATCTTTTTCTTTGTTTTTCTATTGAGATTCACATTTAAAAAATACAATTATAAAAACAAAAATTTAATCTTAATAGCAATATATACAGTTAGCTTGATGATGATGATTTTGGTCATCATCTTGAACAAATAACAGTTAGTCTTGGTCTTTAGCCAAACTAAATTCTGCACCAGCTAGTTGTTTCTAACCAGCAGAACAAACTCAAACACCTTCTGTTGGACTAGACTTTGGTCAATATGGGATCACACTATTTCTACTTCAGTTTCGCCTGAAGTATGTCAGGCTTTAGTGACTAACAGCGATCTGTTGAGGAGATGAACAGCATAAGGCTGGTGTGGATGCACAGTGTTACCCTGAATATCATCTCGTGCTTTAACAGCTGTGAGCTCCTAAACAAACGCTCTGTAAACCTCCCACATTGATGGATAACCTGTTTGCTATGTGGGACACCTGCTAGCAATAGGACCACTCCTGAGTTTCTCAACACAATGACTACTTTAGCAGATTTGACACAGTGAAGAGAACGCTCTTAGCGTACCGCAGTCCTGTTGTTCTGCTGCAGGGACGGATAGCTGGCTCGACAAGAACAACTAAAGCCCACTAACCGGTTTCCACTCATTTTCATAATCAGTAAGCAGTAACTTTCCTATAAGTTTAAACTGATGTGTACCTTTTATGGGCATTCTTTTATAAAGACTAATGTTTTTAATTTTAACTTTTTAAAATGTTTGCATCATCTTTTGTCTCAAATTCTTCTTATCAAATTCAGTTAAAATAGCAAGACATTATAGAACTGTTACCAATCAAATTAAATCAGGATCAACGAAATGTGTTTTCAGAGGTGACAGAGTCGGTATCTGAAGAGTCATCTGGATTCATTTACACAGACTGTTCAATGCAGGACAAGTGCAGCTAACCTTACGCTTTAAAAACAAAATGTTCAATAGTTTGTTTTTTGTTTTTTTGGAGGGGGGGGTATACTTTAAATAAACTTAAAATCAGCAGGAATTGACTGCATGAGTGATTCATTGAGTCATCCATTTAACTGTTTCACTCAAACAGCTGATGCATTTATACAAACATTTAGGCAAGCCGCCTCTCGAGGAACCCATGACTTCTGGGTTATTGTCATATACATGTTCAGAAGTGAGTTGTGTTCACGTTTGACATTAACCCATTGCACACCGTGAGGCGTCATGTAAGCGTGTTGTGAAGCTCACGCTGGAACGATGTCCTCTGCTCTTCTAACACCAGCTCCACATGACTCTGTGAAATCAAAAATCAGAAACAACCCGTTTTCTTCTTCTTCCCAGACGAGGAGAACAACTTTATTTTCACCCCCGGTCCAGCTTGATAACACTGTTCTCCCGGGTCACAGCGACTGCAAACAGCGCAGTACATGTGTGAACATCTCACATCTGCACGTCTACGCCTCGCTCGCTCTTAAAATCATAATCTGATGTGTTTGGGTTTTCAGGTGATGTTTCCTCCGCCTGATTTACTAGTATTTTTAAACAGGTCCTGTTCACAAATGATCACTAAACTGGAGCATACTGTACATGTGAGAGCTTCTGCACCCCACCAATAACCAAAAAACCCTGCTTGTCCTGTTAAACTCCTCAAGGCAATGTAGGTCAAGCTGACTGTGATCAACGAACAGAAGGAGCTGCGAAAGAGAGACAGTCTTCCAACAACAGCAAACAAACCGATGAAAGTTCAGACTAGAATGGACTGGTTTTGATAATCTCCAGGGCTTGTCACAGATAAATGATAACAGGCCACAACAACATTCTTTGTTTCTAACTGACCCCTAGCACTTCCTCGTTTAGATGATACCAGCAGCTCTCTCTCTTATTCTGTGTGGACTCAGACTCTGATGAGAGACAGAGGCGTGTTTATCTTCTGCATGCTCCACATTCCTCTGAAGGTTGAACCTCGCTCGGCCGTTGAGGCGGGACACAGACTCCCGCACTAATTCAAAATCAGGCCGGTCACATGTCACAATCACTCTGAGCTGAGAGAGTTACAGTCTACTCATTAAACCACTCATGACCTACGTCAAATAATACTGACAGAGAAGAACAACATCATAAAGAGCTCAATCCACAAAGTGACCATGTCTTTTCACTACAGCTGCTACACTATGGCTGCTTCCCTGTCAGTCAAACACACACACACACACACACACACCTACCTGCAAGATGACACTTTTACATACACTCTAGATCATAAACATCTTACAGACATTTCATAGAAAACGTCACACTGCAGATAAACAAGCACTCTTCAGGAAGCAGACATCAAACAGACGTGATGTACGTGCGCTATCAGGGCAGATTTACAGACATGATGGTTTTATGGTCCTCCATTTATATATATATATATATTCTTTCTTAAATATATGCAGGCACGTGTTTGTATTCATACATAAATATACACAGTATACACACATTATGTAAACGAAAAAATATTTATTTTGGATGCGATTAATCGCTATTAAACGTTTGACATCACTAATGAGAGAGAGAGAGAGAGAGAGAGAGAGAGAGAGAGAGAGAGAGAGAGAGAGATTACTACTAGAAACGGAATCAAATTCATGAATTTAGGGATTAGCCATCTGCTCCATCAGATAACTTTTTTTTTCCAACGACTGCGGCACGCACAGAATTATGGGACATCATATTAGGAAAGTGACACATTTATGAAAAATTCGACCGGGTGAAGGAATCATCGGATAGGGACCGTGTTTTCCATCTTTCTGGCTCATCTAATAACACAATCAGTATTTCATCGTGTTCAAAACCCGCTGGAGGTCATTCCTTCATATCAGACACACAATGGCGTCATTTCTCCCTTATCAACTACTCGATGGCGTCAATTCACCACATCTATCACGATTTTTTTTTTTTTTTCGCCCTGTCGTCGACATAACGACAGCATTCTGACGCCAGCTAACACACAATGTCAGCCGCAGCGCCGCGATCGCGTTACCTCTCTGAGCTGCTCCAGCTCCTGGCGGACGCTCTCGTGCTCCGCCTCCAGCTCGTCGTACTGCTGCTTCAGCTGCTGCTTCTCCTCCAGCACCGCGAGCCCGTACTCCGCCGCCTGGATCTTCTCCCGCGTGGTCTCGGCCAGCTCCCGGGACAGGCGCTGCACCTCGGCCCGCGTCGCGTCGCGCTGCTGTTCCGCGGACATCTTTATAACGGCAGACGCGTTCAGATTCTGCTGCCCGCGCACCGCATGATCGCACTGTCGCCCGCCGTCACTAATAGACTCCCGCCGGTGTGTGTTTCAGAGGAGCTCGTGCTGTGTTTGTCCTAAAGCCGCGCCATGACGCGGTTCCGTCGCCTCCGCTCCGCTCCTCTTCTCCTCAATAACATGAGCGGAGGAGAGGCTGTGCTTCACTGAAGGAGCTGCCAGAACGGGGCTTTCCTTCACTGACGAGAGGCTTTTTGTGGGAGATGTAGTTTAATCCAGCGCATTTTGTGATGTCACGAATGGGGAAAAAACTCGTTTCCCGTCATTCACTGTGGTTTGCCTGCGGATACCGGAAGCTCTGTGAACCGGCTCCCTGCGTGTGACGTGGAGGTCTCCGTTGAGTTCAATGGACATCTCTATTATTATTATTATTATTATTATTATTATTATTATTATTATTATTATTATTACAGTTATTAAACTGAGCAGGGTTGTGCTACAATAGCTCAAATGATGTGGCTTATTCCGGTAAATTAAAATAAAAAAAACAAAACACAATCAGACGTCCTCATACGCCCCTAGGTGTTCCATAATAACATATTCATAACTCTGAGGCTCTTCTTCCACAAACGCGACGCGTAAAACGAGTCGAAAAGAATAAAATATGCCACTGCGTCGGATCTACTAAGAATAGCGAAATAAAGCTTCATGAATCTCCGAAGCTTTTCCCTGGTTAAGAAAATTATAAAAATCCCTGAGAATCGACAACAGCGCCACCGGCTGCCTCCTAAAACACACAGCAGCATTGACGTGTGGAAATATAATGCATATTTTGTAATAATGAAAAAAAAATCTTAAAGGGGTCATGAACAGCCTTTGTTATTTTGTACTGTTCTCTGTGGTCCACTTATAATGTTATCAAGATTTTTACATCAAGAAACAAGTAATAGACTATTTTCTGTCCTGGTTTTGCTGTTTTTTGACTAACGACAAAAGTTTTGAGTTCTGAAACTTACAGAAACTTAGGATTTTTTTTTTCTCTGTTCATGAACACTTTGAATAATGTTCTGTTTGTGTGTGAGTGAATCAACCAAGTTAGCAGGAGTCTTTGAACTAAGAACCACATCTTACAAACATGTATAAAACAAGTGAATATCTTATACTTGCTGCACATATTAAATGTAAAAATGTAATGAGTAATGACATAACGTGTGACACAAGTTGACTTACACATTCTCTAACGGTAGAGACCCTCGTATATGTCCCAATAATTAGACCTGTGCTGTGTCTGAAACTGTTAATTATTTGAGGGAACAGCCATTTGTAGTGTTGTCTGAAACCATAGTGGACACCATCGAGTGCACTTATTCAATCTCATGCAACGCAGTAACAAATGTAGAACCGATGTACACTCAGTGGCTAGAAAATATCCATAATGCACTGTGAGGATTGTGCCGAATTAAATCCTGCGTCGCGGCGTATGCAGCTGAATCATCATCACCATTCATCCATTAACTGCCTGTCCAGTATGTGTACAGCGTAATATCATACAGCTCTTTTAATTGAACATTAAGAGGTTAAATAAAATATTATACAGGTGCTGGTCATATAATTAGAATGTCATCAAAAAGTGGATTTTTTTCACTAATTTCATTTAAAAAGTGAAACTTGTATATTATATTCATTCATTACAAACAGACTGATATATTTCACATGGAGTTGATCAGTCTGTGGCACTGCTCAGGTGTTATGAGAGCCCAGGTTGCTCTGATAGTGGCCTTCAGCTCTTCTGCATTCTTGGGTCTAGTATATCGCATCTTCCTCTTCACAATACCCCATAGATTTTCTGTGGGGTTAAGGTCAGGTGAGTTTGCTGGCCAATTAAGAACAGGGATACCATGGTCATTAAACCAGGTACTGGTAGCTTTGGCACTGTGTGTAGGTGTCAAGTCCTGTTGGAAAATGAAAGCTGCATCTCCATAAAAACATATATATGGCTGCATTGACCTTCGACCTCAGAAAACACAGTGGAACAACACCAGCAGATGACATGGCACCACAAACCAACACTAACTGTGGAAACTTTACACTGGAGCTCAAGCAACGTGGATTGTGTGCCTCTCTTCTCTTCCTCCAGACTCTGGGACGCTGATTTCCAAAGGAAATGCAAAATGTACTTTCATCAGAGAACATAACTTTGGACCACTCAGCAGCAGTCCAGTCCTTTTTGTTTTTAGACGCTTCTGATGCTGTCTGTTGTTCAAGAGTGTCTTGACACAAGGAAAGCGAAGCTGAAACCCATGTCTTGCATACGTCTGTGTGTAGTGGTTCTTGAAGCACTGACTCCAGCTGCAGTCCACTCTTTGTGAATCTCCCCCACATTTTTGAATGGGTTTTGTTTCACAATCCTCTCCAGGGTGCGGTTATCTCTATTGCTTGTACACTTTTTTCTACCACATATTTTCCTTCCCTTCCTCTCTCTATTAATGTGCTTGGACACAGAGCTCTGTGAACAGCCAGCCTCTTTTGCAATGACCTTTTGTGTCTTGTCCTCCTTGTGCAAGGTGTGAATGGTTGTCTTTTGGACAACGGTCAAGTCAGCAGTCTTCCCCATGATTGTGTAGCCTACAGAACTAGACTGAGCGACCATTTAAAGGCTTTGCAGGTGTTTTGAGTTAATTAGCTGATTAGAGTGTGACACCAGGTGTCTTCAGTATTGAACCTTTTCACAATATTCTGATTTTCTGAGATACTGAAGATACTGGGTCATTTTTAATTTGTGTATATATTATTATTGTAAATGGTAATCTCTCAACACCTCATCTGTTCCTCCACTAGAAGTATGTAATGTATGCAAATACCATCCAGATAATTTGTAATTTAGGGCAGTGGTTCTCAAAGTGTGGTACTCGGGGTCACTCTACAGGTATGCAGAGGAATCACTAAAATAAAAAAAAATTGATGTTAAAACATATTACATTTTAATCTAAAGATGCAGTCCGTAAATTTTGCATCTTTTTCGGCATCTCTGTTTGGAAACCTGGAATTATCTTCCTTGCGTGGGAGATTCCTTGCGTCAGTCACCGCACTGCTGTGGATATTTACTGTACTTCGCAATCACAGATTCTAGCCTTCGTCTTGGATTATGACCCAAATAAGATTTTTCACTGTATATTGTCATCTGAACTAGTACCTAACAAGTCTGCTACATTTAATCTGACCTACTGAGGAAAAAGCATTACCATAAATCTCACTACCAATGGTGTTTAAATCTAAAGATCAGATAGCTCATATCACATCAAACCATCCAAATGATTATTAATGTTATACTTTATTTTCAAATGATTAATGTTAACAAAATCAGCATTGGTGACTATAAGGATAGTGTATATTAGCATGTAGATTTCAATTCTAATCTAATTGTCATACTCTTCAAATTTCATATTAAGAAATTATTTTAACCCAAAAAGCAAATTATCGTCCCTTCGATCTGGTTTTCTTTAAAATACAAATCTTTGTAATCCCAGGCTATCTGAAATCAGAAGCAAATTTATAACTGGAATATAATTTAATTTCGTTCACATGTGTTTCATAAACACATAATCCTTTCTGGATTAAAATATGACATCGAAATGATACATTTAATTATTCTAGCTGCTGTGAGAAAAGGCTATAAACAATTTTTTTTTTATTATTTACCTGTTTGTGAGCACAAGTGCAGTTAATGTTTGAACTACAGTGTTAAACTGAGAACAACAAATATTCTTATTAGGAATAAAACTGCCTATTTTCTTTAACTGTGCAGAGCTGTATCTGAACAAGTAAGCCTCCTATCATTATGGTGGTGCTTGGAGAGCAAATATTTTCTGAGGTGGTACTAGGTATAAAAGGTTTGAGTCCCACTGATTTAGGGTATGTTCACAGAATGTATCATTTTATCAACAGGTTGGATCTGATTGACAATATTACTGAAGGTTTTGTTCACTGATTAACTTCTGACAGTTGTTAAAATCAGAAAACTCTCTAACCATTAGGTCACAACTGCTGCTTTGTTTCTCCACTAGAAGTAGAGGCAGCCATGGCCAAATGGTTAGAGAGTAATTCCAAGGTCGTGGGGTTCGAGTCTGAGTACCTGCAGATATTGTAGGTGGGGTGAATGTACAGTGCCCTCTTCAGCCTTCAGTAACCACGACTGAGGTGCCACCGACCCCACAGTTCATCACTGCTGTGTGTGTGCACTTGGATGGGTTAAATGCAGAGTATGGGTTACCACACTTGACAGTATGTCACGACTTCTTCGATATTCTTGATCTCCATCAGAGGGCTGTTTCAATAAGGAGGTTTAACCAACTCTGAATTAAAACTCTAAGGCCATTTCCACACGTACACTGATATTTTTATAAACTGAGTTTTTCCTTTTCCCTTTAAAAAGAAATCTCTTTCCACATGGAAACGCAAACGCATGCTATGAGGCACTGTCAAGAGCAGCGATTTTCAACTCCATTCCTCGCGCCTTCCCGCTTTGCATATTTTATGTTTCTCTTATCACTTCAGACATTTGTCTATTTGACCGTAAGTGCCCTGTGAAGTGGACATCACCAGATATTCACCATTATTCCAGTTCAAAGCGAGCGTGTACAGTGTGCAAGACGAGAATTTAAATTGTCTTTATTTACAGAGGTATATTATGTCACACTTCTCTAGTAAGTTTCATCTGTGTGTGAAGACGTTGCAGGAAGCAGTGCAAATCCATGAATTAATGTTCAGAAGTGAAGTAAACTTTAGCAGATTTCCCCTGCTCATGTCAATCGGAACACAGTTCATTTGCGTAACAAGCTACAATCTCCAGTTTTGCTTTCTACACGACAACGATGCAACCAAAATTTTTGAAAATCGTCCCCCTGGCAGGAGTTTAAAAAAAAATTCAGTGTCAGTGACAAGGTGCTGCGTTTGCGTGTGGACGACCGAATACAACACATAGAAAAAGCTGCGGTTTAAAAAAAAATACCCAGGTTTGTGTGAACAAGGCCTGAGTTGACTTACCCTGAGATGGGAAACTCTGAGCTAGTTCAATCCACTCTGAGTTTAGTACTTGCACCTTGACTATCAGAAGTTATGATCAACAGATCTCTGAAATATTGATTCACCACTGCAACAGCACCCAACTAAAAGACGTCCACATACCTCGAGTTAATGCATAACTTTACTTCTCAATCACTGTTATAATATCAGAGGTGAAGGAATCAGAGGTAAGTATGTGAGCAGCGTTTTCAAGCAGCCCAGTGCTATACTGTAAGTAACTCAAGGCAATTGATATGCCAATGCTGATGGGGGCTCATTCAAATCCCCAAAGCTGCATGGCCATTGTACTTAGCACCCCATCCTGTGGTAGAAGTATCCGTGGCACTCGGTACGAGCCACATTGCCACGCTCATATAGAGACTTGAGCTAGTGCTGAATCCGCCTCATATGAAGCAGTGCAAGCAGCATTACCTGCAGCCAGCTCCCAGCTGTGGCCTAGGTGGATGCTGCTGCGGCTGTGCGGGGGTGTAGGAAGCCGTGGGAGGGCGCCCTCAGTGACAAGCAGGTGGAGGGGTGAAAGCAGCAGTGGGCCACTGGGCTGCATATACTTGATAGCCTCCATCTGTTTCTGGGCAGCCGAGAACTATTGGGCAGTTGGTCTCCTGCATATCTGCCAGATACCACCAGAACTTACAGGGTTTCCTCTCCAAGTGGAAGCACTCCTTGGACACAATTGCATTGCAACAGTGTGCTCCACTGGGGGGATCTTTGTAACTAACCTCAATGACTCGGGACACATGGGCCCTCTCCACTCAAGCCTGACTGCCTCGGCAACCCGGAAAGGTATAACTGTGAATTCTGGGTCAGGCTCAGGCAACAATACTCTCCCCGAAGGGAGCAAGGCAGCCGAGTCCTTATTCCCAGATGCCAAGGTAGTCATCCTGTTACAGTGGCAGCATGGCTCATCCATGAAAACAGTTTCAGCTTCCTTAATGCCCAAACATGAGGCAATGATCGTGACTGTTATCCGGTGCCAGGTAACTATAGCATCCAGAAGCACACGGGTGAAATGCCATGTTATATAGACTCAACATCACACCAGTGTTGGCTTTTTTAGGGAAATGTTCTCTTTTCATCACACCAACACTCTGTTTGAGGCTATGAGTGTGCACAGTGTCCACATAGTCTGACACTATTTTCACATAATTAAAAATTCTCTAATCCAAACTGTTACATTTCTTATTTAAAGTGAAATAAACATCTGACATGAAGTTAGTCAACAGCAAGAAGGCGGAGACTCAGAATGGGGGGAAAACTTGCACCAATGACAGATGAAGAGGCGATGGTCAAGAATTGAAGAATTTTAAAATCCAAAAATAAAATAAAAACTTTAGCTTTTTTTATTTGTAGGAAATAAAGATGACCATATAGATTGTGAATACTTTTAGTTTATTTAACTGCTGTGGTTACGGCATATATCTTGTACCCTTCCGTCGGTCTTCCTTCCATTCTATGAAGTAAACATCTTCATTTTCGGAAGCTGTGATGATGGATGTATGTGTCATCAATGCATTCAACCACAATGGAAATCCTGAAGGAAATCTAATTATTGGGTTATTTCACAGCAGTAAATTATCAAGTGAACATCATTTATCAGATTAGCCTAAATTAAACCGATTTCTACAACACTGACCTGCAGTCCTGTGAAACCCCTCTGTGATGTATTTGTGCTCAAGAAACAACACAACATCAAGAAAAAGTGTGTGAGAGATGTGCATTTTCCTTACCACTTACAGCGGTCTTACTAATGTGCTCTGCATCTCCAATGTTTTAAAGAAAAGTACCATTTAAAAATGGTACTGCGCAAATGAATATGTATGTAATTTGATCCATGTTTTTCTTATTTTTTCAAATTAACTACCCATTGAGTAAGAAATAAAAAATATATCAGATAATCTTTCTTACACTATGGCCGACAATTTTTACGTTTGACCTAAAATGCACTTAGATGCACCTCCAGGAAACAAGACTAAATATCTTTTTTTTTTTTTCACATCTAGGAATTTTTTTATATTTGTACTTAAAATAAGACAAAAATGCACAGTAAAAAGGTATTTTTGCAGTGTGAATGAATGAGGTATTTAAACATTGCGTATGCTTTAAAAAGGGGGGTGAGACCAAAAGAAACTCTAGGTTTACTGAAGAAAACCTTCTCCAGACCAGGTTAGGTTCACAGAATTAGTTACAACGATAACAAGTAACCTCTCTTTCAGAAACTGTCTTGCCTTAACCTGCTGTCTCTGATTTGACAAACCTCCATTCTGTAATGGAAAATCCAGTTTCCTTCATTTCAGGGTTAACTTATTCAGTTTTCTCTTAGCCTCCTTTCTGAACTTCCCAAATAATGATCCCGGTGTCGGCGGCGCCAATGACCTTGTGGTAAATTACCATCTCTAGGTCTTTTGCCAATCCTGCTCTCTCCACCCAATGCTTTCCTGTCATCACTCTACTGTCCTATCCAAATAGAAAAGGCAAAAAAGCCCCCATGTTAATGCAAGAAAGAGGTAACCCTAACGCTTATCCAGGAGTACAGCGGACTCCTCTCGAAGAACAAACTCAGTTCATCCTGGAGATTGTCTGAGAGCACTAACATCTACTGTAGCAGTGAGTACTGTGCTTGAAGGAATCGAAGACCAAATCACAACTTCCAGAGACCGGTTCTCAGTAGCCATGTTGTAACCCAACTGTTCTGTGTTCTTGCTTCACCAAATTCAGTTTACTAATTACGTGATGTTATGGTCATTAAGACAGAATTTCAGTTTTGTTGAGCACACCGCAAATGTAGTCCATCCCATCTAACTTTGGTTTGTTTCCATTTCTGATGAGGAGTTGACTGGGCGGGTGAGAGCAGAAGGTTTAAAAAAATAAGGGCTATGCTAATCAACCTAAATCCTTTTATTAATACTGGATCTGGCAGTTTGATCAGCTTCTAGTTATTATTAAACAAGCACAAACTGCAAAAGTGTATGTACACTTTATTCGTGTCTGAATTCAGTGCTTCAGTTGGTCTGTTTGTGGACCAAGCTTGGGGAACAGTGCTATATTTAGCATTTTGTTTGTCCTTTCTCCCTTTCAAAAAATGTGTGTGAACGGTCTTTGTATCAAAAGTCCTTTATTGTAATAACCCGCCTGACCAGTTTCATCATCCATCTGTCAAAATATAACATTCAGTTGTTCATCAACAAAACAAACTAGTACTGAAACGACCAACGCTGGTATTTGTTCAATCACAGAAACATTTACAAGCTGAACTTATTCTCAGTTTGGTGAGGAAATATAAAATGACTGGCTGAATGTGTTTGAGTATAGAGTACTTACTGTTGTACCACCCAAAAATACAAAAATAAATTCGCTTTCCTTCATGCTTCAAGTACAATCTCTCTTTTCAGGCATGCTGAATATACCAGTAAATCATAAAAAAAGAGAAACACAACAAAATCATCTCAAACTGCTTTTATTACATCTTAAATAACAGTACATTTTAATATAGTTTCTATCTTGCATCCAGCTTCCTGTTGTACACTGACTTTAAAATTAAATACAAAAGATGGATAAAGGTAGAGTGGGAATGCAGAGCTGTAAGTTATTCATATGGAGAGACAAGAGAGGACAGGGAAGAGAGGGAGGAACAAAGAAAATTTAGATTCTTTTTATTTTTATTATTTTTTTTCTTGCCAACTTCCGGCCTAACGCACAACGACAGCACTTTTTTTAAGTTTTTGTACATTTTTTTTTTTTGTACAGAATGTTGCAGAGAAATAACAGAATGGAAGAAATGCCACTACAGCTAAGGAAAGAGCGCTCTTCTTGACACACGTCGAGAGGAACAACAGAAGAACTTCTGCCATTCAGATGCTGCCTCATTTTATTTCATTTTTTTATTAAAGAACAAAAAACCTGTTTGTTACAAAATGTCTCTAGCACTGTCTTTGTATCTGAAATTTTTCTTTTGCTACAGAGAGAGAGAGATTTCTTTGTTCTAGTTATCTGAGTGTGTGTGTGTGTGTGTGTGTGTGGGATTCACAACAGGGACAGAACAGGTCACCATTCACTGTTGTGATCAACATTGTTTGCTTCTCTTTAGTGCATAGCTTCGAAAGTTAAACTAAATTGTGTATGCACAGAGTAGCAAAAGAAAAAAGGAAGAAAAAAAAATAAATACTGTGATGATCCACTTAACAGGCTATTAAAAAAGAAAAGAAAGGGAAAACATCAATGACTTAGTTCCATATGCACCTCTTTAAGCATTTCTACAGCATGCGATCTACGAGTCCCCCCCCCCCCATGGCAGACAACCAAAAGAAGATTTTTTTTCATATATATTTTTTTTTTTTTAACTTAAAAAGTTTTCCATATCATTATTTTCAAACATTGATTTATACAACATGTCATTCACAGAGTAGTAACTGAGCACAGAACGGGCACCTCTGTTGAAACCGAAAAAATGAAGAACCGCCCACCCCTCCTTCAACATCACAGAGAAGAAAAAGATCAAATAAAACGATTAAAATGATTAGTTAATCTTCAATGAATTAGTTTCCAGAAAGCATGAGGAGAAGTATGGTTAAAATTGACATGTTTCATCTTCGAAAATCAAGCATTGGTCATCATGAACAACTCGTGCTTGGTTAGGTTACGTATCTGCAAAACTATCACGTGTGCAAACACAAAGACAAAAAAAGAAAGAAAGAAGAACATTAATAATCAAATTTCCTGGGACGTAATATACAGGCCTGATAGCAGCTAGTGGAGCCCTGATCGAATCCTTGAGCGTTTACTGACGAACAGAAACTTGCAGAACGCCATGCTTGTTTAAATTCCTAACTATTAATTTGATCCCCAAACATTTAAAAACTAGGAGACAAAAGCAGGCCTGTGATCCTGACTGGGGGAGAGGTCCCAAACACGGCCCGTAAAGCTATCGAGCTAGTTTCGTTTAGAAAAACCTCGTGTGTTCAGATTACAGACGGATGACGGTAGCAGTGGAATGAGTGTCTGGTGATCTCAGAACCATGCACAAGTAGCAACTTTCATCCACTTACCAACTACAATCTAGCGGAGTGTGACAATTGTGCTCTTTTCTTTTAGTTTTTTTCCCAAAGAAGAAATGTTTGCTCTTTTGTTGTTTACAGATGTTGGGGTCAGTTCTGTTGTGTTTGAGAAGGAGAGAGGGGAATAAAATCGAACGTTTTCATTTCGGAATGGTCTTCCAGTCAACCTTAGAGTCCGGATGCGATCTGCACGGAAGAGGGAATAATGTCTATTAATGATCAGCGGTGTCCCAGTGTGTTAGTAACAGCAGGTGGCAGGAGAGCTGCACTTAGCTGACATCAGTGCTGGGAGAAGCGGCTGAGGATGTGTTTCTGATGCATCTGCTTTTATTCAGTCACAAGGTGCATCCCAAATCACACACTTATGGACTTCTCTATGATGTTTTGTAGAATAAATGGTGCGAGTAATAGTGTTCACACTGAAACAGAGCGCTTTAAATACCCAGAGGATGCACTTAAATAATCAAAACACTGAAGTGTAGAGGTGAATAGCCATTTTTAACTCGTACACTAGTAGATGTTGTATAAGTGTGTAGTGTAAAGTGCATCATTTGGGACGCAGCTAGTCTTGAGCCCTGAATATCAGCTGATGCATCTCTGTCACCTGTTAAACGAGAAGCTGGAAATGAGCAGTTTACCTGACGGCTTTAATTCCAGATTTTAAGGAAACTATCCCAGGAGCCTGTAGCCACAGCCATCCCGTCATCAGTTACGCCCAAGCAGCTGACGCGGTTATCGTGACCCGCCAAGACCCCTGCAGACACACACACACACACGTCACACGCTTACGATGACACACATCTCATGTTTTATCTCCTCTGTTGACATTCATTTGAAACAGAATGAAGTGTTTAAATAACTGAGGTACAGGAGGCTCTTGTGTTAAAGGAGTGTGGGGCAGATGTGGACCCAGACTGCTGTGTTCAGGTGTTTGTCAGGAGGTTTCAGATGCAGGTGTGTGACCCGTGCATCACTAGGAGCGCAGAAGAGCTCCTCTCTCACACTGACCTGCGCGGTCGGCTTTCAGAGCGTCCCACACGTTGCAGTTGAAGTCGTCGTAGCCGGCGAGCAGCAGGCGTCCGCTCTTGGAGAAGGCCACGGAGGTGATGCCACAGATGATGTTGTCGTGAGAGTAGACCATCAGCTCCTGATCGGCGCGCAGGTCAAACAGCCTGCAGGTGGCGTCGTCCGAGCCCGTGGCGAACGCGTTTCCATTGGGGAAGAACTGAGACCACACGGTGAGGTTAACAACTTACACACGCCATGCACACGCGTCATGGATTCATCCATGTTAACAGTCTTCTAAGCAGTGATGAAGGCTATGTCAATTAGCATTGCATTATAGATAAACTTCATTATAATGAAAATTATAACAAGAACAACACAGATAAACCATATATTGTCATAGTCGTGTGTGTATTTTTCATGCTAATCAATGAAAGCAGTTCAACCTTCGGTGTATTCAGCTAGCGTTATAGGCATTAACTGCTGTTTTTCTTCTGCGGGCTGTATTTAAAGTTTCTCTGGTCTTCGGAGGGAGGGATTTACTGCTGATCACAGACCAGAAGCACATGACTATCTTCTGTCTGATCAAGTCTGATGTATCGTGCAGCGGAGTGTGTGTGTTGTGCTTACACAGATGGCGTTGATGTCGGACTCGTGGCCGGTGAAGGTTTGCCTGCACATGCCTTCCCTGACGTCCCACAGCTTGGCCGAGGCGTCACAGGCGCCCGACACGAACAGACGAGTGTCCGGGGCCAGAGACAGGGACATGACATCACCGGTGTGACCTGCGAACGTGGTGGTCTGCTGCCCGGTCTCGATATCCCACAGAGCACTGCAGCACACCCACAAAGACATGATCCAGTGCTCGAGGAAATCACTAAAGGCTACACCGTTAAAACCAGCAGAGTTGTGTTCATTTGAAGACAAAGCACAGGTCAAAGGTGAAATCTGACACCGGGAGAGTTGTAAAGTGTGTGTTCTCACCAGGTGGTGTCTCCGGAGCTGGTGACGATCTGGTTATCGTCCAGGAAGCGGCAGCAGGACAGGTATCCTGTGTGAACACAGCAGGAAGGAGAGCGTGACTCGCTCCAGATTCACTCCGCTTCTGTACAGACACAAACGCTGGAGTGTGGTGCAAGCGCTCACCTGTGTGTCCGGCCAGCTCACGGCTGACGCGCACGTTCCCCTCGCGGGTCTTCAGGTTGTAGATGGAGCAGATGTTGTCCAGGCCTCCACAGGCCACATAGTTTCCAGACGGGGCATAGGCGCAGGTCATGACCCACGAGGAGCGCAGCGGGATAGCGTGCACCTACACACACGTCAAACACCTTTTAGTGATCGCTACTAATGCTGAATCTCTATTAGCCTGAAGTGCACACAGATGACAACAGGAAACAGGTTTGCTGGCTCTACTTGTATCATTGCACAACTGTGTCAGATTTTACAATAAAATACAATCAGAATTAATGATTCTATACTTCTTCTATATTACCAGGGGGTTTTAATAGTGAAGCAATGATGCTTTAGTGATGATAAAGGGAGCGCTCTTTGTCCATTAGCGTGTAACATTCATAATCACGTGTGTGTGGCTTTCACATGTACCTTGTTTGTAGTATAGCTGTCCCAGATAATGAGTTTTCCATCCTGAGAAGCGCTAACCAGAAGCCTGCAAACACAGACGGAGAACCGTATAAAACATGCGTATGAATACGAAGGGCATGCTTTCCATTATTTTGAGACGAAAGTAGTAAAAGAAAAGAAAGCAGTGTTCACATGATATACATAAATGCAACAATATGGGAGATTGGCTAATGATTGTTAGCTACAGGCACAGGAATATTTCAACTTCAAGAGACATATTACTTTTACAAAAGAGTTCCTAAATATTAACTGACTGATGTCATCCTAGAAGTAGATCTAGAGGAGACGTCTACATTAAGCCATTAGTTGGTCTGTATGGGTGCCGCTACAGTACAGACCAATGTTTCCTCCGGAGATAATATATGATTACAATAAAATCAGAAATGGCATGAAATGATGACTGAATGTCTGTCTGTAATTAGAAAAGCTTCTGTGGAGACAGAATGAAGATCAGACACACCTCCTTAATATTTCACTAATATCTCACACTATATTTGCTTTAGAACTATTTAATTGTGTGTGATTAAAGTAAAAATAGCACATTAAAATGATAACGCATTTAACACGCCTGTCCAGCAGAGACCTGTACTCCTGATGAGATTCAGGATATGAGGGCAAAAAAACGAACATTTCTGTCTTATATTTAAATCTATGAGTGTAACTATACACGTGTTCGTATTGAACCATTGGTACGAGGCTTTCAGTTGGGTATGCATTACAAACCGAATGATTATGTATTTTAAAAACGGGTCTACTATACAATGAATTATAGCCCTATTATTAAAATATTAACACTGCAGTCCTCACTAAAAATCAATGAAATAAAAAGCTTTTATTTTAAGCACAGACTTTTAACACTACATAGGTTTCTTCTCTTTTTTTTCCCACTATATACGGGCCACAAGACAAATATTAAGCGTATAAATTAAAACAAATAGCAATATATTGTTATCAGGTTATGTTGAAGTAGATTCTCGTCGTCTCAGAGAGATGATGCAGCGTCTGATGCCAAAAGCTCAATCTTTCCATTTTGACCTTCACTTTCTGCAGTGGATTGACTGAGATTAAGATGTTGGCCGGCATTACTCTTGCTCAAAGTTATTATTCAATTTTTTTTTAACTCATTCATGCTCATTTAAAACATATTAATCTTGTAGCATTATTTATGCAATTCTAATTGCAGTTTAAATTAATTCATGCCACGTATACAAGTCTGTTATAGGGATGTAACAATGGACCCAAGCCGGTTGAAAAACTATAAAAATATGTGCCGATTCAAGCGGTTTGAGAGGTTAAATGAATCATGATAAAGTTGGGCTGGGCTTTATATGAATGTATTTCTGAAGGTAACAGAGGTATCAGGGGTTAAAGTTTTCCGGGACCGGGCGGGCAAGCACATGCAAAGCATGCAATAACGGTGACAACTTTAACATTTGAAAGGATACTATGGCAAAGTTATTGCTTTCTTTATTCAAACTGATTTTCTTTGTTATGGATATATGATTGACCTGAAGCTGTATCATACACTTATGAGCTATATCACCGATTACCAACACTAGGGATGTGACGACACACTTAGCTCACGAGATGAGACAAAATACAGATACTTGGTTCGCTAGAACATGACAATATTTTAACACTGTTTTTTTATTACAAAAAGTAAAAATATAGAATATATTAGAAATATTTTAACTAATCTAGGGCTGTAACTACTGATTATTTTGACAACGTAGTAATCTGATATTTGATTTTAGTAACACAAACAAAAGCTAAAACCAGGCTTTAGTCTGACTAATTCTATAGAAACTAACGATGAGCCAATAATAATTGGCTAAAATAAAATATCAAAGCCAATAAATTGCATGATTGTACTGAATAACACTGTTAAAATACATAATGCAACGTCTATACATATCAACTTCAGTACATTAAGCATTAAAACAAACACCTACAGAGGGCACCAACGGTGACGTTTCACTTTATGTGTTCAACAATGTTTGACAATGACTTCACTAGGTTGTACTTATTCGCAAACATTCATTTTGGAGTTTTATTTGGAAATAATAGTTGGAAAAATGTCAACTATTTGACCGTGAGAAAAGACATTTCCAAAACTTATGAAGGAATGCCAAACATTTAAAGCTTTCGGTTTTCTAACACAAAGTGTGATAAAGGCCTATACTTTTCTAAAAGAAAATGGATATGGATGATGGATATTTTTAAAACCATTAAGAGCTTTTACACACTGACTTATTTTCAAGACAATTAAGCACATTTACCTCCAATATTCATTACTGTGTAGGGTGACCAAAGGTCCATGGGTTTGGCTTGGTTTCTTACTGTTTTCATACTTGCTGAAGGTAATGACTGAATAGTAGGCAACGGTAGTAGCAGGCATTGTACATAATAAACCAATCTTGGTTAAAACCTGGACATTTTAGGCAATTTAGAAATCCCATCCAGGGCATGTCCAGGAAACAACAGCTCTCACTACTGTGGTACGATAACCAAAATAAATAGAGTTCTTAAAGCATCTATAAATCATGGAAACATATTTCCTATTGAAAACAAAAAGAAGTCCGCAAAGCAAAGCTCTTACAATACAAACATTTCACGTGATACTCTTATCAAAATGTTTGTATTTTTGGAGTCTAGCTGTATCAACTTTTTTCTGTTTTCATTCACATATTTTGTCGAGCAACCCATTTGAGAGCTTTTCCAGTGATGTGTGTGCTTTTGTTTTTGATTTAGCACAATGAAAATCAATCTTTACGGTCCTGAGACAAATCTATTTTTTTAATGAGAAACGTTTTCTTTTGATTTTGCAGTAAGTGTGATCCAGACATGATTCTGTGATTGCCTCAACGGACTCAAAGGCAAAGCTATAAGTGATCTCTACTGAGCCAATCACGTACTGCGTGGATGTAGCCAAAAATCATCTTTGCTGCTGAAGATCACTAAACATGACTCCTCATCTGCACTTCTACTGCTAGTTTACTGCACAGGGCTCGACGGGATCACCTTGAGTCAGTGCCCCAGTGCATGGCGTAGATCTTGGCCAAGTGTCCCCTCAGTGTCCGTCTGGTGCGCATCTGAATCCGCCCCACAGGCTCAATATTGGCTGTGATCTAACAGAAACACATGAGAACAGATCTAGTTCACCAGAGACCCAACTGAAACTCCATCCGAAAACAACAAGATGACATGAGAAGTGACAGAGGTTTGATGTTGAGCGAGTCCTACCTGAGAGAGGGTGGCATCCGCACAGGCTTTCCGTGCATCCTGGAGAAGAGATGCACAGATCAGACCACTAATACATACACCATCAGTCTCATAGGTCAGAAATGCTAAATTAGTGTCATAACCAGGCTTCACATGACTGAAATAGTTCAGAGTGACGAGCAAAGAGCCTTGTCCTTTGTCACAGTTAAAGTGATGCTATCATGCTTTTTCACACACAATGTCTATGGTAAGAGGCAGGACATTTCCAAACCAGGCGCTGAGTGCTGTCAATCACAGCACACACTGGCCCAGCAAACCAATCACAACACACGCTGGCCCAGCTAACCAATCACAGCACATCTCGTATTCCAGAAGGCGGGCCTTCATTTGATACAGGAACAATTCGAGCCGTTCATGACAGACTGGAGAAAGAGGTGTTGAAATAATGTAAAATGTGAAAAATAATTAGGAGTGCGCCGATCACCATCGGCTGATCGTTATGCGCATCTCGTCAGTAAAGCCGGTTCTCTAATCAGCGGTTAATTCCCTCAGGTGCGTGATTTCACATAGAGCAGCTTTTACTACACAGAGCCATTGTTAACTGAGAAACTGCGCCAATCCACGGTCATTTTCAGCGTTTATTTTTTATTCTCAGTTAACAATGGCTCTGTGTAGTAACAGCTGCTCTATGTGAAATCACGCACCTGAGGGAATTAACCGCGGATTAGAGAACCGGCTTTACTGACGAGATGCGCATTAACGATCGGCCGATGCTGATCAGAGCACCCCTGAAAATAATGTGTTTTATCAAACAACTTAGTATTAGACCCTGTTCTAGTATTCCCCCAAAACAAAATCATGACTTTGTAAAAAAGCATAATAGTACCCCTTTAAGATAGAAACTAGCCCAGAAGGGAGGATCCACCCCTCATCGGGCCTGGTTATGACACTGCACAAGTAAAAACACATCTGTGAGTAGACATGTGCCGGTATTCAGTAATGCGATAGATCACAGTAACGAATATCCACAGTACTGTTATCGTGGGCACTTTTAAATACAGTAAATAATTATATATTACAAATTAATCCGAATTTGGAATGCATTTTAAGAATACTTTTCCCATCAACTGCTCAAATGCTGTATGCTGCTTGAAAGACGAGTGTGTGCTCTGATGTAAACAAGCACACATGAGAAGCATGTTTTTACAATGCATATAATAATACATAATATAAATATGTAATGTAATAGAAGCCTATGTAGAAGCGATATCATTGACTTGATGGCAAATAAATGCACAGACACCATTTAAACTGAACAGAGATGACATCACTGAATTCAATGATGAACTGCCTTTAACTATCATTTTGCATTATTGAGACACTGTTTTCCTAATGAATGTTGTTCAGTGCTTTGACGCAATGTATTTTGTTTAAAGCACTATATAAATAAAGGTGATATTGATGTAATTAAAATGAATTTCAATAAGTTTAAATATAGTTAAAAATCACATTTATTTCAAAGCTGCGGGAAGCACTGAAATGTACTGATGCACAGTTAAAGGGCCTAAACGTGTGACGTGTGGCAGCATCTGCTGTGTCAAGCGTGTGTGTGTGTGTGATGTTGTGTGTGTTTAGAGACTGACTCGGATCTGGTTTTTCAGCTGTTCAGCCTCCTGGCGTAACTGGTCGAGTTCGCTCATTTTCTTCCGCTCGGCGATGGGCTTCACTCCGTCCGCTCACTGGCGCTCGCACTGATCTGAAACACAAATATCATCACCCTGTTAGTGTCATTAAACAGCTGTACATCGTGTGGGATTTAAACAGGACACATTTAGAGACATATCAACACACCTATTTCAAGACTTGTGTTGAGCTGCTGGACAAACGTTCTGCTCTGAGCAGTACTGCCTTCGCTGAAACAGCACACACAGATCTGTATTTTGGGTTGAGTTTGGCCTGATCTATTGGCCCAGAACACACCCCATTCCAAACCTGTCTGATCGACACAGAGTCAGCCTCATCACACACCGCTCGTTCAGCCCACATCACTGCTGTGTGTGTGTGTGTGTGTGCACAGCTGACACCCGGCAGCGCTATAGTTAGAGCGCTGGACACAGATAGAGAATGCATCTCCTCTCTAATGAAGGGATGCGAGCACATCTCTCTCCGCCTGTGTCCTTGCCAACCGTGAAGCTGTGCTTAGCAACAGTGCGGTGCAGCGAGCCTGTGCTAAAGATCAGCAGCACATCACAGCGCTAACCCAACGCTTCACACAACAGCCGAGAGCAGCTGATCACATCACAATAAGTGAACACCACGCTCAATTAGATCTTAGTTTGATCAAATCTACTCCACTACGACACAGGAACAGGACTCTGATGCTGATCTAAACCAAGCAACATCAGGGTTTGTTTGGGTTTGTTTCAGACACTGATGTGTTGTTTGCGTTAAAGGATGTACCCTTTACCTTTGTATACATGCAATTTAATAGTTCTCCTACACACATCTGACTGTGTGTTCACAACAGACGCAATTATTACACGTATTTGGACACTTGAACATTTTGAGTTCATTCGCTTCATTCGCGCGTGAAATTAACTTCACAACAGACACAAATTTGCATCGTGGGAGGGGCTTATGCAGCATTGTGATTTCAACCACCATTTTTATTCGGATAATTCTCAAAATATTACTGTTTTTGTGTCATGAAATGTAGTTTTAAAAGTATTTCAGGCGAGAATGTAGTTGTGGTAAACTCAAATCTGTGGTCTATTTATAAAGACAGCGTCTATTTAAAAATGTGTTTCACAGATTTTCGGAGACGAGCTCCATGCGATCAGCGGGAGCTCAGTGATCACGTATCCGTCGAGAGCACTCTCACCTCGGCTAGTCCTTTGACATTTGCCGCTGGCTCTGATGTCTCTTTAGTGGTTCAAGATAAAATATAACTAGTTTGGGGTAAATCTAATCTTTGGTCTTTATTGAATTAATCTATTAATATGTTTTTATATATATATATATATATATATATATATATATTAGGGGTGTAACGATACGCGTATTCGTATTGAACCGTTCGGTACGACGCTTTCGGTTCGGTACGCGGTACGCATTATGTATACCGAACGGTTCGTTGGAGTAATTAATTATATTTGAAAAAAAAAAAAAAAGAGAGAGAAAGAAATATAATGATATGCGTTCAACAAGGTAGCCCAATAACCCAAACAACGTAACAGGCAACGCCCCTGACACTCCCGAAGAAGAAAAAAACACCATCTTATATGTTTATGTTAGGCTACTCAGCAGGCGCTCGCTCACTCAGTACGCGCTGAAGGCTCGTTGCAAAATAGCCAATGCGTTTAACAGACTAGAAATGAGAAGATCCTCCAATAACCAACAGGTCTGGTGTTTGGGTGCACTTTGGATTCCCTTTAAGCTATAATGGTGATGGCAAG
The DNA here is from genome assembly GCF_003368295.1 of Carassius auratus. NCBI lineage: Eukaryota > Metazoa > Chordata > Actinopteri > Cypriniformes > Cyprinidae > Carassius > Carassius auratus. Next base: position 29,477,421 of record NC_039250.1, read on the forward strand.
AGAGTGGTGGATAAATAAACAACGGTATGTCGCATCTGCAACATGACAGGGTACACCAGCGGGATTACAAAAAAAAACAAAAAAAAAAAACAGCGGGATTATCTGGGATATATGCGTCAGTACTATCTGGGAAAAGACGAAAAAAAGGAGAAACATGCACGCAGCAAACTATCCCTGCAGCATTTGGACACTATAGCTTACAGGGAATCCAACCCAAACACCAGACCTGTTGGTTATTTTAGGATCTTATATTTCTGGTCTGTTAAATGCATTAGACATTTTGCAACGAGCCTTCAGCGCGTGCTGAGTGAGCGAGCGCCTTAGGGGCCGTTCACATATCGTGCCTAAAAACGCATGGAAAACGCTAAGCGCGTCTTTCTCCTGAGGCGTCTGTCTTTGCTAAGCAACAATGACGTGCTCTCTCCATGAGACGCGGAAATTTCAGCGAAGGATAAATGGATTTGCAGCTCTAAAAATCGCTTGCAGTAGCTCTGCTACTGAATTTATTTCAAAATTGCAATCCATATACAACTATGATCAGCTGTTCCTTCATCTTGGCTGAGCTCTCAACGTTGTTACGGGAAAGGATGAAGCTGATTGGTTGGTTCTTGTCACATGACCCGCGGTGCGCTTGCAGCATTCTGAAAAGTTGAGATGTTTTTACATTTTGCTGTATCTAAAACGTATCGAACCGAACCGAACCGAACCGTGACATCAGTGTATCGTATCGAACCGAACCGTGAATTTTGTGAACCGTTACACCCCTAATATATATATATATATATATATTCACACACACACACACACACACACACGCAAGATCCTTTTTATTCCTGTTTCTGTTAAAGTATGAAGTAGTATCATACAGCTCCGGGTATCAACATACAGCGACTATAACTTTGTCCTCCATTGTTGTTTCGTCACGTCTACTAAGAGCAAGCTCCTGATTGGTTAACACGGCGCAAAATTCAGACAAAAAGGTCCGATTTTTCAACTCAACGCGCTTCGCCGGAAACACTCAATTCGCACAAAATGCACCGCAGGTTGTCTATTCGCATCTTTGCATTGACTTAACATTGAAATCACTTGCACCAGACGTTCTATTGGCATCGTGTGTGAACACACCATAACGCTTGCTTGGTGCGATAAACATTTGAATATGAATGACCAGTAGCTAATCTGTTTAGTCAAACATGATTATTTTTCTACGAATTCTACGTGATGTAGGATTTTGGTTATACCGCTCACCTGAAGCTTCTCAGCATGTTATAACCATTGGTGTGAACCAAGCGGCAACCTCTTGATCTCTCTTGTGAAGCCAACAAGGAAGAGACTAAAACTAATTCATCGACTGGCCGCTTGATGCTGGCTGCAGAAGGGAGTCAGTCCCATGTTTACATTATTTTGGTCTATATAGCTAATTTTGCCCTTCATGACAACTGTGAAGGGGGTGAATTTTTTTATAACCCATCCGTTGAAATTATATTATGCCTTAAATTTCTAGAATCAACTGATGCCATTATTAATATCCACTAGCCACTTGAGTGACAGGTTGATTGCCGCTGTGGACACCGTGGTTGAGCTGGGTGGGCGTGGCTTCAGCTTTTTGCCCATTTTCGATTATCCGAGAGTAATGTATGGTGACACGCTGCCAAGATGGCGACGGCCGGCTCCGCCCACTTTTGGATTCAAATACGCTTTTCGGAAACCTATGGCTGACATCACGGACACTACGTCCATGTTTTTATACAGTCTATGGTGTGAACTAGGGATGTGCAAGACTAGCTGACTAAATGTCAAGTGAAAAACCCCTATTAAAACCCCTGTGAAACCATAGGTGGTTCCCCACCTGGTACCCCTTCTGTACTTCACCAAAATACATGATTCCAGAGGTAAAAGCTTGAATTATATGGGTCAAGAGTTGGTTCGGTGAACAGATAGAGCAGAAGAAAGTGTGAGTGGACAGAGACATGAACCTTGACCCGTTCTCAATGTCACTCCTGTAATCCAGGGACACAGTTGATTCAGCGCGTCCACACAAATCCTGTTAACACCAAATCTGCTGATGAACTCTCCTGCTGACCCAAATCCACTGCCGACACTTTCACTCGCATCGCACGTCAAAGTGAACAAGAATATGAAATCTGACCAACTTTAGTAACTAGTGTGAATCTGAGTGATCCTTCTGCATGCACACACTCCAACAGAAAGACTACAGGAGTCAAGTCTTGTGTAATTCAACATAAGGCTAATCCGACTCAACACAAGAAGCCATCAAAAATGCTGCCGAAAAAGCACACAGTTCCTGTCCGGACCTCAAATTGCCATCCCCTCATGTGTGCCGTCTGATTTCTAGAGGAAAGTAAAGCCCTACCTGGATTTTGTTTTCCTAGACACAGCTCCCGAGCCTCCAATGGCCAAAGACCTTCTGAATGGATCTACACTGGATAAACGCCTCACCAGAACGACAGCAGCTGATTGGCTGGCTCCATGTTTAGATGCAAAGATGTGGTTTAAGCCGCACATAATCCAGCTGATAAAGTGTCATGTTAATATTGCTAATACAGGGTCAGCCGCTGCACCAATGTACGGCTTTACCTTCACATCAACAACACCGCTCTAAAACTACACATTCACCATCAAGATCAACTCCAGAGCAAACCCTGCCTGCAGTATAATAACCACACACAGTCATTCCACATACACAACCAATATGAACTAACCAAGAAATGCAAGAGCATAACTCAGTAAAAAAGAAAGAAAGAAATGCCCCCTCACACTGACCTGCTTTTATGCCCAGCAAATTTCCTAATATAAATATTTGGGGTCCAGTGCTTGAATTTTGAATATTATTGTTAAACCTACCTGAAAATCTTAGAGCACAGTTAATTTGTTGTATCTTCTTACTGTATTTGTTTGTGCCATTGCTTGTCATTAATCTATTACCATTTTATTCCTATTTACTTGCCTTTTTTAGTTTAAATAATTCAATTCAGAGTTTGAAAGCTTTATTATTATTATTATTATTATTATTATCATCATCATTCACAATATAACCCCATTCCACCAAATAAAAAAAAATCCCCCCATAAGAGCCACCCCCCATTTTCCAAAACTGAACAATTTTCAAAAACATTAGCATTTCTGAATAAAACATTTGAGTGAATTATTTAATGAACCATTCAAAAGACACTCGACTGCTTCATTCCATTTGAGTGAATCTACTGAATCAATGACTCACTCATTAAGACCATCACTTTCTGCCACAGTTTTAGGGCTGCTCAATTGCTCGATTTTGGCAAAAATCATAATCATGATAATTTTGGTCAACATTGTAATCATGATTATTTAACATGATTATGAGGGGGCCATATGACCAAAACTTTTTGTGAGTGATTTAAAGATAGTGATACATATCAAATATGTATTTCCTGTAAATAAGGTTGCTATGACTTCTACACTGTAGAGACCAGCGGAATCACAAACAAACTAAATGTTTTCAAAATTATTTAAAATAATTAAACTGTCAGTAATTAAAAAAAAAAAGCTAAGGACAAATACAATAGAAAAGATACAAATTAAACAAAGTTTAATTTATGTTTATGTGCTTTTTTTTATGTAAGTCTAAAGCTGTTTGATTATTTTATTTATTCACTATACTATTTATTATTAATGTCTCATTTTAGTTTCAGTTTGGCTCTAGTATTATATTTATTTTAGTTTATATGAAAGGATCACGTAGCATGGTACAGCCTACTACAGAATTGAATAAAACGTAAAATAAATAGACCGCGGTCACTTTAAGAGTTGCACGGATCCAAATTACTGTTACGCGCGTACTCTTTACGTTAATTTATAACATGACTGACCAAAGTATAAATGAATAATCACCAAGCACAGCATTTTGACAAATTTGTGCATGTATTTGACCGTTTATGCGCACACAGTGTCCTGTTCTGTTCTGTCTCTGAGCGCATTTCTCTTCCGGAGAAGCGCATGTTCTCTTTGTTAATGCTTATAAAACATGAATAAATATACTTCGATAAATCAAACACGTCCTATTTTGCAAATGGAGGAACGAAAGCGCAGTGCTGCAAAAGGAGCCGGAATAATCGTTTCATCTCAATTATTGAATTGTAATAATTGAAAATCAAAATCGAACCGTTCAGTTTGATTAATTCCACATCCCTACATAGTTTTAAATCTAAAATATAATTTAAGTGATCTAACATTACTCAAAATTATATCTTATATTTAACATTAATCTCACTGCATTAATGCAACTGAAGTGTAAATGCATTCATGCCACACTTTTAGAAAAAAGTCCTGAAAATAGGGCCATATTGATGTATGATGATGTAGCTTAGGGCCGTTTCATAGTCAACGCATCTGTACGCATAGGCGTCCCCGAGGCTACGCATCGTTACGCTTCGGCCGCCATTATGCGTCAGTGCGTAGCCAAATGTGTCGTCCTAGTTTTTGATACGCGACGCGCCGATTCACACAATACTATGCGTTGTCGGTGGGGGCGACATTGCAAGTATTGTACATTAATTCAAGTATATTGTGTTTACAGAAGAAGAAGGTTTGAATACAATGGCGAGCGAAGAGGAAAAATTATGCGAACTTATACGTATTCATCCACATTTATATGATAGTTCATCAGCAACAGAATACACTCCTTTTCAGTTGCCATTTTGATCTGAATATCACGCGACCCGAGTCTACTAATATCACCCGACTCTACTGCCCCCTGTTGCGTGAGCGGTGTATGGCATACACGCATCACCCGTGACGCTTGCGTTCACTGTTTAGACTATGAAAGGGAGCGCGTCGCTCGCGTCGCTTGCTTGCGTTTCTTGCGTTGACAATGATATTTTAATATTTAGCCAATTTCCTTATTAAAGTCATTTCAAATTTTAAAAAAGAGTGAGATGAACAGGTGTTAGTCAGATAAAAGTCCTTTCTGTAGAACCACAGAATAAAGCCTAGAACCCTGAGGAGAGTACAGTGGTTTTCTCTTGACACTGAAGGGTGGACTCTTCTGTAGAGGACAGGAAGGAAATACAACTGGAAGAGCTTCCTGTGGAGACTGCTAATGCACTGAAACATTAAGCAGGACCTCAAAAACAAACCATCACTTTACAGCATATTAGCCTGAAGACCACATTAAAAGCACAGTCTTCTTTCCTATGCTGACGTATTCCTGTTGATTCAGGAAGATTTTTTATTATTCTTTTATTTTTTTCATAATCAATAGGCTTTGTTTTACAGCTTCAGGCCCCCAGACCGCTCACAATACACCCCATTTCAAAGCAGCTTTAAATAAATTCATACAGTTAATGTCCATAAAGCCTTACATCCACATTTATCAGTTTAAGAAAGAAAAAGAACAAATGTCTCCATAAAGCATGAGAAAGCAGACGTTAGCGTGTCCGCAGTAAGATCAGTGTGGTACGGAGGGAGCGGGGCACTGCCTCTATCACACGCTGCCCTGTTTCTGCTGGGGTTTAATAATTTAGGACCCCCTGCCCCACAGACACCAGCACGAGCTGCAGGCCGTTAACTCCTTCCTGTCTGATCCTGCAGCAGATACAATCAGTGTGTCACGCTCTGACACAGTCACACATCACATCATAACTGAGCCCGATCAGCTCCGATCAGCAGAAGATTAGCGCTCAGGCCTGAAAGCATTGATCACGTGATGTGAATGACGCCATGATCTAGGGAAGGTGTTTTCCACCAGGAAGTTAAAAGCAGTGTGGTCAGACCGGACTGTTCATTCCCTGACATTTCTGAATGGAAATGTAGATTCAGGACACTGTAAACTTCTACACTGAACATGAGCTATGACTATGACACATTCAGATCATATACGTTTAACCAGGCGAGGCTGGGTGTGCCTCAGACGTCCTCAGGAGTGAAGTGAAGCCCCCTTGAGCACATGTGATGTTTCAGACGGCAGGGCAAGTGTAAGCACATTAATCAGATACGGATCACAACTGAAAGAGCATGTAAACGGACATAAAAAACTAAACCGGATATAGGCAACCATTCAGAATTGGGCATCAAGACCTGCAGTGTGAATGAGGCTATGGAACAATAGCAGTATTTTCTAGTATGCAATAACAGTGTAAATTATCATTTTTATCAGAACTATTAAATGGATGCTGCCTTATTGGGACAATATAAGCCCACCCTATACCCTACATTATTTAAAACTTTTTGATTATTTTGATTTTCCTTGCATGCCTTTTCTGATGTGATAAGAGATGTGAAAAGGGAGAAAAACTAGTTCGGTAAAAGGCAGATTAGAACTTGGGTCGATCGATAAAGAATGCTTTCTGATTACAGTCTTTTAGTGATTAAGCTATAGCATATGTGTGTATTTATACTTAACCTATACACTATAGACTACGGTTTTTCATCGACTGTATCATGCGTCTGGTCCAAATACCATTTTTTGGGCTTCGAAGCTTCAGTAGTAGTCAACACCGAATATTTAACCTTTAAACTGCAGAAAATGTTGTTTAGTTGTTGTTGGTTTAGGATATAGTGTTTATATTTTAACCCATTTTTTTCCACATCATAGCTTACACAGATACAAACACTATATTTGTGTTAGTTTAATATCTAATGAATGAGAAGTGTTGACTGCAGATGGATGTTTGCAGGCCGGTGCACTGATTGTTCAGATACGGCACGCGTCACATGACCGAGTCAGCTGAGAGCATGCATTACAAACAGGAAATGGAGGGTGGGGTGAGCTGCAAAACTAGAACAAAGACACACGCGTGTGCGTGCACAAACACTCACTGCTGCTCACACACATCCAGACGCCCAAAGACACAGCTGATCACGGCTATATGCTGTGTTTTATTCTTCTGGGTAACACAATGCTGGTCTACACTGAATTAGAAACAGTCTTACCCTCCTGAAGGGATTTGAGTGTTATAATTAACTAACTTTGATTAAAGAACCATGTCATTTCTCTCCCACATCTGTCTACACTCATTAAAGTCACAATAGTTTAAGTGTCTTTAACAACTGTATAGTAACATGTCAAATAAATAATTTGACAGGGATCCAAACAGGGGGGACAGGGGAGAATTTGGGCAAGTTTCACATGGAAATTATTTGAAAGATATTTACATGCTGTTTTATAGTTACTTTTAGTTTTGTCTATTTTTTTATTACCTTGTAGTCCAAAACCATTATTTTCCACACACACACAAAAAAAATCAATAAAATAAAAATGAACATCTTGATTTCACAAAAACCCAAATCCCATGATATAAACGATGAAGTGTCACGCAGGCTGTTTAAGATGATACTGACTGATACGACAGCAGCGATGAGCTGAAATGGTAAATGCTTGCCCTCTCTCTCTCTCTTCAGCGTTCCCCATCTCAGACCTCAAACACACAAGATTGCCCTTTTTAGAACATTTTAGAAGTACAGAGTAAAGAATACATACTGAAATAACCAGTTCTTATTTACTCTTGTAAGTTTTTTTAGACCACTAAATTAACATTACCAGAGTCCCACCTCAACGGATGCCAAAGTTTAGCTATTTTTTTTTTTTCAAATGTATGACTATTATTAAATGTATTATTGGCCATCTGCAAAACAAACAGCTCATCTTTATCTACTACTAACTGCTCTCTGAAGCAAAAATCTGAAACAATGTATCATTGGTTAACAATTGGTTACTTTTCTTCTTTTTTTTGACCTTTAACCTTCAATACACTAATGTACCAAACTTGAGCATTCTGGAATAATTCGCAGCAACTTTTGTACCTTAATTATTAAATAATACAAGTGCATTCCAAATTACAATTTGTACTAGACATTCTTGGGCAGAATTTATGTTGGACTATATTTTAAAAGTAAGTATTTTTAAGTTGTGCTCATTTCAGAGCAACGTCCAAAAGTAAAACAGGCATCTGACGACAAAGGTTCAAATGAATTTGATTTCCCATCATGCTCTCTGAATGCACATCCACTAGACACTACACAAGCGTGTCCGTCTGTAGCCTGAAGTGATAACATGTATGAAGCATTGAGTGTCCAGCAAATAAATGCACACATAATGAATAGGCCTGAGTGCTTTGTGTGTGTGTGTGTGTGTGTTTGACAGCATGCGCCTGCAGCCCTTCACCGAGCACAAAGCATGTAATATTTAACAGCACTCGATGCCCCTCCAGACACACTCCAGCAGCAGCTCACGCAGCGAACAGACGGACAATGCAGGAGGAGGAGGACGGAAATGATGAAGATGCTAGAAGGCATGTCTTAAAAGCATGATTCTTTGACTCCATTCTGCCCTTTCAAACAAACACAAGCATCATCACTGGACATCCATCCTCGAGGTAAAGCTACACACAAGTTACCAACTACACAACCACATAAAGCTCATGACCGGCTGTGAAGAAGGGAAGACGAACATCCGAGTTTTCCTGTGCCATCAATAGCACATCTATTTATAAGCTGTTGTTTTAGAGGATGTGCAGCGCTGAGCTGGTACAGAAAAAAAGCCCCAATGCAATGCACCAACACACTACTGAGTGCACACTAATGCTGATGTGTGACTAGAGTTTCATTTGGGTTGCTAGATTTGAGTGAGGAGTATATCAAATGTTTGCGTTCAACAATTATGTATTGATTTCCAATAGATCACATGAGTAGGTCTGGTGTGCGCTTCTCCATCAAAACAGCCGAAAACACTGACCGTCTGCCATCGTTTTCGTCAAGAAGTCACCATATGGGATTGTTTCAAAATAAATTAAATACTGTTACTTATTTTGAGATATTTGTGCATATAAAAACACAAGATATATATATATATATATATATATATATATATATATATATATAGCATTGTAATATTGGTCAACCGATATTATTGGCCTTATATTTGCATTGCATTTAAACAAGTCTTAAAACAATCGCCAGCTTTGATTAATTCAGCTGTTAGATGAACTGTATGATACACAGTATGAATCTGCTTATATTGCATATTTTATGAAGTTGAAAATATTTTTCAAATGGACTTTTCTGATTTTCAATTATTAATTATAGTAAAATAAACAAATTTTATTATGAATGTGTTATTAACTATATTTCAATTCTACAGAAAAAAATGTTTTCTACTGACCTATATTTTAATGCAGAGCCAAAACTATCAAAATGTGAGATCAATTATTATTATTTTCCCCTGAATGTATGCATATTACTCAACACTGGTTAGTACACACTTTTCCTTTTCTTGTGTAGAGCACAGGACAGGGTCAGCAGTGAACTCAAGATGGCCTGATCACACAGCGTTCATTTCCTCTTTCCCCACTGAACACGGGCAGAACTATAACACAATCAGATGTTATGATCTGTGTTCATTCAGTGATGAAGCCTTAAATCACAGAGTTAGAGCTGGGACATATGTGATGCACGATTGAGCTGAATTTGAAGGGAAGTGCACTTGTTTAAGTCTGTTGGTCACGTGACATACCGAAAGCGATTGTGGTGAATTCACTTGTGGTTGAACAGAATGACATGGGAGAATCATTCTGCCAGCATGTCCATTAACAGGCCATTAAAGACCACTAACACAAGTCTGCTCTATTTTAAGCCATCAAAGTGAGCACAACAACAGAAGACAACACATGAATGCTATGATGAAAACAGCACCAGAGCAGTCACAGATTCTCTTCAGTTTCTGCTTCTGGTACGGTTGCATTAGTACGGTTCACATCTGGACACTTTTCACTGATTTCACAACAACCATAAAACTATATGCTTTATCTTTGGCAACAAAAGTATTTTAGAATATACACATGTATAATATTTTTATGAAGCAAATTTATTATGTTTTCTTTTTCAATAAAACCTAGAATCTAAAAGCTTCAGGCGTTGGCAGCTATTAGATTCATAAACCTTTCTGCTGGAATAATATACTTTCTATTACAACATTGTTTTCATTACAATTATTCTAATTCTTGCACTTAAAGGTGCTGTCTGTAGGATTGACACCGAGTGGCTGAACTAGGTATTGCAGTCCAAATTCAAAATATTAGAGAGGGGTTTTCTTCACGTGGCCTCTCCTCATCAGACTTTACGCGCACACAGGTTGCCAGATTGACGACACCAACAGGAACGAGCACACTTGATGATGAATGAAATGAAATACGCTGTGTTTTCCACAACTGGCATCATCAAGTGAAATACAAATGAGTAAACTGACAGCGGACGGGTTTCACAAACCAAAACAGAGTCCGACATTCTTGCCCGGAACGAGCATTTCCAAAGGAGAATAACTGACTGTAGCATTGTTTTTCATATAAACATGTAAACTTAGCTTGTTTCTTAAATATCTGCAAACATATTAAGGTATTTTTATGCTGTGGTAGAGTCAAAATCTTACATACAGAAAATGTAACATTCACGCTTTGGTCTGACGTGCGCTTAAAGAGACCGAACTAAACATGCTGCCGACTGTCATTAAAAAGATAGTTCACCCTGAAAACCTGTATTAATTTCTTTCTTTTGCTGAACACAAACGAAGATCTTTTGAATGTTTTGAAGAAACTTTCAATTTATTTGCTTTTTGATGTTTCCCTTAATTCTACAATTGGTAAAAACTAAATGGATTTCATGGTGACCTAGATTAGGGAAATCATGTTTTTAATGAGTAAGTGGGTCAGTTGTTACCTGCCTGATGCCAGTGAAGCGTCCAGTGGATCGGTTTTACATTACAGCTGAACGTCACACACAATCACAACTCACATTTCAACTGGATCATACATACTTTCAAAAGCCTTTTGTGCAATTAATACAAAGCAAGAATTGTCATGTGAGTGTGGCTCTGTTTCAAAGCCTAGTGAGTGTTCAGGCATCATGGCCGAGCTAATACCATTTAAAAAGGTTAGCAGGATGATTATGATTGTGCTTATTATGGCCTTATTGTTAGGTAGCAGCAACACAAGTATTGTTCAGGAAGACGACGAGAATGAACCCAGAATGCACCAACTCAATGAGAAAATGTCCATCCAAGATGGCAGATGTTGAACATGTCCATTTTACATGTAATTAATTCAATACTCAATAGACAGCTTAGGCTTTGGAGCACAGCTAATTGCTCATACCGTTTCTCTTGTCTGTCGTTGGAGTTTCCCACTGGACTACTACAATTGAGAATAAAACACGTTTAACATCAGCTGTCTAGACGAAGTCAGATCTTGTCAAGCTTGGATCATTCCTGCAAACAAACGTGTCACCTGCCTCCGACCAAACAGGTTTCTCTGGACACTCTGCTCTTTCACAAATATTTCTCCCTGAAACTGCCACGAAGATGCCCCAGAAACACATGGCCATTACACTGCACATCCAACATCTTTACAAAGCTGACATCAAGGACAGCACTCAGAACAATAAAACCAAGGAGCCATTGGCTCCTATAAGAAAAAACACTTTTTTAGGTGCCACAATAAACATTTTATTTATTCTATTATTATTATTATTTTATTTTACATTTTATCATTTCAATCATACTGTCATGTGTTTAGGTTTCATCTTTTCTTGACTTCATCAGCATGACCTGGGAACCAAGGTTCATTTAAAGTGGGAACTACACATCTTTTCCAACTTGAAATATACGAATTGTAAATGACACAGAGTCTGCACCAATACCGTGGACCATAGGCATCACTTGGCCAGAGTGTAGTTTGGGCTCCTCCTCAATGCATCCGGCAAATGTTGTCATACACCCTTAAATATAAAAGGTGCCTCATGATGCCATAGAAGAATGGTTCCATAAAGAACCTTTAACATGTGAAGAACCTTTACGTTTAACAAAAGGACATTTGTGGTGAAAGAAGGTTCTTCAGATTATAAAATGTGGGTTCAAGTCTTGGGCCAGGGGTTGCCAGGTTTTCACATCAAAACTAGCCCAATCAAGTTTTGAGGGGGATCCTCCAAAAATCGAAATCAGGTAAAATACACTTTTTGGTTGGGTTCCCCCCAGTAAAATTTGCACTTTAGGGGCTAAATATCACATTATTGGGGTCGCTTAAACCCACGGCAACAGTGTTAAAGCAGACCAATTCAGACCAACTTGTGTCAGCGCTGCTGCGCGGCAGAGATGAGGACTGTCTGAACCTCTTTTATCCAATAAAACTTTGATGAGCATCATCTCAGTTTAATACGTGAACATAGCAAATGATGCGATTGCATACAAATCAGGAAAAAAAAAGGCATTACATGCACATTTTTTATTTATAACATGTAATCACATAGGACTAGTTGCCAGTGGTGACCTCAGCAAAAACTTCACTCGCAATTTAGTATTTTTGGTCGCAAATGAGACCGTTTTAGTTGCAGTTCAGAGACCTGAAGGACCTTTTCTATACAGAAACTGTGATTTCAAATTCATTGTTAAATAAGAATGAAAAAAAAAAAAAAAAAGGTGTTCACTGATGCTCTCTATAGTGAACACAATCACACGAAACAAAGCAAATCATGAATGCATCAGGTTTGCATCAGGTTTGGCCACATTTCTCCTATCGTTCAGTTTAACACTAGCAATGTCAACAGAAAGCAAAGCATTTATTCCAAATGCAAATTATGTGTTTTCACATGCAAAAGCGTATTAGTGTACCACCGGTGACTTGCACAGTGGCACTGTCCTTCTGTGGTCCACTTTGCTTATTCAAAACAGCACATGACTGTCAGATAACAGACCTGTATCCAAACGACCTGTGAGGAAATGAGCATGATGGCACGAGCCAACGCTGGGATGCATGAGCGCAGCTCCTCACGTTAAACAGGAGTCACAAGAGGTTGAGCCATCGCTCCCCTGACAGTAAAGACTACTTACATTTCATGAAGTGAGTTGGATGTTGGTTCAGGAAGCGACAACTGTTTTAGAAGAACAGTGCAATAGAAATGTGTGTTTTCTTTAGTGGTTGGCCAATATATCTGCCAATATTTGACATTTTTCAAATATCTGAATGGGCCAATATGTTTTTCTGTTTGGCCGATGTACTTGTGGTGGTGGGACTTTTATTTTGACAGTGCTCAGAACGACTGCGCCTGCACACATTGGGAGTTTAGCTCCCAATAAAAAAAACGGAAAAAAAAGAACCTACCTGTATCCTGAAGACCTTGATTAGTTTGTTCAGGTGTGTTTGATTAGGGTTGAAGCTAAACTCTACAGGGACTTTCCAGGATTAACGTTCCCCACCCCTGATTTAAACTGTTCTTTGAATGTCTAATGAACAACTCATTTCACAAACCTTGCAGACTTAAGCCCCTTTCACACCACATTGGACCCGGAAAATTGCTGGATCCACCTTCTGTATGAATGCAAACACGTCCCGGGATTGATTCCGTGAACGATCCCGAGTTGGGGACCTAGTAACATTGCCGGCTTTAGTCCCAGAACGAGCTCTGTGTGAATAAAAGCCAGAACTAATGCTGTAATGAGTGTGTCACAACTCTTTTACCAGCCGTTTTGAAGGAAGATCAGCGTTCGCGACAAGAAAAAAAAAAAGGTGCTGAGATTTTTCACCATCTTAAGTGTGTTTTTATTAATGCCATTAATGTTTTTGTTAACATAGCACTAGTCAGCTAAATGAATGTAACATGGGGAAAGACGGATGCACTTTTGGAAGTTGAACCTAAGGGAAATGTCATTTTGGAATTGATGTGGTCTAATGTGATGTTGTTCATGCTCTTGATCACGAAGAAATTTTATTTTATTGCTGTAATATATTATAGCATTAACAAGATGACCCACTGAATTCAAGTTGGAAGCGACGACTGTGCTGATATAAGATTATAATTGTAAACATAACTATTTTTTTCCCCCCGGTACAAAACTTAGTGAAATTATTTTTTTGTGTGTGTGTGTAACTGTACTTTCTGAACGCATTCAGCTAATTTGAATACTGTATACGGCATCGTGATCCCAGTCACCGCAACAAACAACTTAATCATAAAAAACCTTAATTCTTACTTTCACTTTCGAGTTTCACGATCACACATACTCTGTGAATACTATGGAGCGTAGTCAGTACTTACCGCACATTTTACAAGATTAGATGTTCGTCAGTGGTGCTCAGGATCGGCAAATCATTCGCCATCGTCCTATCAGTCATCTCTCCTTACACTGTTTATGTGGTAATGGAAATTGTATGCACTGTAATGTAAAAGCTACCACTAGCAAGCAGCTAACCGTGTCCCTTTAGTGGCGCCGTAGAATGCATTGGTAATTTGGTAGACACTGCCCAAACGTATCCTGAACACCCCTAATCAGGTGGACCAGGTTGTTTTTGATTGGTTTTGGAGCTCAAATCTGCAGGAGCAGTGCTGGTTACCCCTGATTTAGATGATTAGATGGCCTCTTCATTCATACAGATTATGCAATGCATCTACAAATACTGACACATCAAACAAAGAAATATGCCATGAGAGCCATAGTTTCAGTACACGACAGCATGGAGTGGCACAAACTTTAGGCATTATCAAAGATCCAACATGTTGATAGCGCATGTCATCTGTGGAGAGAGCTGGATAAAACAGACACGAGTCAAATCAGCACTATCACTGACCAAACCCATAATCCTAAAAGCCTCTATGTGCGGATGGGAACAACGTAATCCTATTCAGAGATGCGGCTGAAAACATGAAGTGGGATAAAAAGAGATCAAGGAAAAAAAAACACGCAACAAATATTCACAGGTTTCACACACTTTCAGCATCTTCGCATGTTTTGTAACGATGCCAATTTGAACATTTTCAAGCGAACACAGAAGTATCAATGAGTATGAAAACTACACTTGAGCGGATTCAGATTTCTTCTGACTCTAAGGGCAGAAAAGACACTTTGCACAAGCATTCGAGTGCAGAAACAAGCACACGACCAATGAACCGCATCGGCCTTGCAATAACCAGCCAATAGCTACATTAAAAAGCGATTGACATTAAACCCGACGTGCTCTTATTCAGGTAAGACGCTCGGAAAGATTCGTTTCAGACTGCTGTTTCATGACAGCACCTGACCCGAAAGAGAAAATTACCAAAAAATAAAAAAGAAGCCATTTAAGCCTCTGGAAGCCCCGGTGCTGACTCTGGGTTATGAGCCGCACACATTACAGAAGCAGCGATGCGTGAACCGGAGCTCGCGTAGCATGCATTCAGGAGTATGTTCTGAGCCTTTAAGCAGCTCATGCACTTTACATTCTTCTCTGTTTCAGCTAAACATGGATTCTCCTCTGCAGTTCCTGCACAGTGTCACAGAAACTTCACACCACATCTGACATACTTTCTGTGGACCAGCGAATGAATTATGAATAAAAAAAGAGAGCTTTGTTTGCTGTCTTTCATGAATGCATGAGGGCTTTTTATTTCATTCTGATGCTGACGTTTTGTTACATAAGACTACATGAAACAAAGCACAGCCCCCTTACAGCAGCCTCATGTGCTCAAATCCTAAATATGACGCATGTGCAGGCGTGGGGGGGGGGGGGGGGTGCAAACTGTAAAATATGTTAAACAGAGCTAAGAGTCCTGAACTCTTATTGCTAGCCACAATATTTCATAAGAAAAAAAGCAGGCATGCTAAACGAACATGCAAATGCACTTTCTGACAGTAGATGGCACTTACAGAAAAGACATCAGAAATGTTTGGTCTTTATAATACAGACAGATTGAGTGGTGTGAAAGATACTGATGTCAGATTACTGTACTAAGTAAAATAAATATTTCCATAACAGCTTCATTTCCATGTCTGTGGGAATGCTTTTATATTGTGTGCTCAGTATTAAGACTGATTCATTTATACGAGGATCCTGAGGAAGACTGCAGGACCCGAGTCTGTGGTGTTTGAGAGGGAGGGCATAGATGTTTCAGAAGTGATTTCTGAGCGTCAGCTGTATAATAACAGATGCTATTAGAGCGCGTGTCATGTATTCAGTAGTGTATGAGAGCACGCGAGATGGGCTGAGTGTGTGTGTGTGTGAGGCAGGGATGTGTCTTCATCAGTCGCCATCTTGTTGGCTGCAGCAGCAGCTGTAGGCCGTGAACACACACATTCATTCATTCAGTACATGAACACACTGCTGACACACACACACACACACACACACACGCAAGCGCGCTCCCGCGTACATGTTTCAGCACAACATCATGAGCCACAGACAGCAGAAGCGCTTTAAACACACAATCACACCAGTATGAGTGTATTATGTGATAAAACACACTGGAGCTGCTCTTCCTCGTTCACACAACACACACGGGATAAAGAGATCGAGAAAATCCCATTAACCGGCGTTTAAGTTCGTTAAAAGCACAGGCTCACGGTTCAAACCGATCAAAGGCACACGAACAGAAACACTTCAATCACACACACATCCGCCACCGAAATAAGAGCGGAATCCAGCGCTCCTTCGACGCTTCACCGGGACACGGGTGATCGTTAGAGTCACAAACTGATGAAGAGAAGTGGGGAGCTAGTTTGGCTTCATCCTCCATCTTCACTGTTCATTTCATCATCATCTTCATCATCATGAGCAGTCAGATATGCACCAACGCAAGCTCAAAACACGGCAAACCAGGATTTATATTCGTTAAAAAGGCCAAACGTTACTCGTTGCCCAAAGGAGACAGTTTTAGCAGCTTCATGCCAAAAACGCGGCTGTCTCTCGCCTGCTTTTAGCGAGAGCAGAGATCACCTGACAGCATTTGACATCGATCATCGATTAGCTAGTCAGCTAACAGCACATCTCTGCCACATGACCGTGATTTGAGGAAGTTAACACATACTAAACCACGAATGTGGCCTAGGAATTATTCATTTTTGATATTTGCTGCACATAGTGTATAAACGATCATTATAAGTGCACCATTATACATTCTAGTGCAGAGGCCCCCACCCCAGAACAGCCAAATGAAGCCAATCAGGCGAGCGTTAAAGAGAAAGCGGCCGATAAACACTGACCTGTGTTGTGTCGGTACAGTTCGTTGTGTATCTATCATTGACTGTACACCGCGAGGAGAGATCCACAGCTGCCCGACCTGCAGACAGTCCGTCAGTCCGTCAGCGGAGAGCGGCACTCCCCGAACCCGCAGCCGCGACAGCTGCAACCGCGCCGATTCTGCTCCAAACAACGCGAGCTTCACGCAGATGCCTCGTGGTTAATGTGGTCAACACAATGCTCTGTCCGAAGTAGCCTTTCTGCGAGGTCCCACACTCGTCGTTCTCCGTCGCTCGCTGTGTCAGGCGCTCGCTCCAGCCATCAGACAGCAGAGATGGGCGCGGTGACCCTGCTCTCACGACTGGGAAACCCCACGCTGCGCCTGCGTCACCACGCAACGGATTCGACCGTTTCAGCGCCAAATCTAGTTTCGCTTGAGTTTAGGATTCGCCGTCAATGGCTTTAGAGATTTATTCATGAAAGTGTAACGGACAATTTTTAATATAAATCATAGTGTTTACAGACATATTATGGTGAAGAGTCTGCGAACAGCCGTAAAACAGTAATAATAAGACGTGTTATGGTCAGTTTACAAGGTACTTCCAAACTAATGTATTATAGATTATTCGTTAATGTCATTTAAAAGTAATTCCTTACTTTACAATATTTCTGTCTTTGAACTGTAATGCGTTACATGACTCCTGTATTACTTTTGAGTTAATTTGACCCAAAATTAACTTATCTGCTGCATTTTTGATTCGTGAATGTCTTGCAGTTTTTTTTCTTTGAACAATTACATTTTAGCCTAAAAGTGTGTTGTAACGCTTACAAGTAAAATATTAATGAAAATTGATTAGTAATGCCTTACACTATTGCGTTTCAGCAAAAAGTAATATGTTACTGTTATGCGCTACTTTTGTAATGCGTTACTCCCAACACTGGTTATGGTGTAGTGAAGTGTTCTCACACAGCAGCAGAATATGGTTGTCAGTCCCCCTGTATTTGGGAATTTAATACAGTTACGTTCACACACAGTAAGTTTATTTACGAGTGTGAAAACCACATTCTGTAACCAAACTCACACCTGTCTCACAGACCTAAGCCCCTTTCACACTGCACGTCAGACCCGCAATATTTCCGGAACATTGCCGGGTCGCCTTCTGTGTGAAAGCAACCACGTCCCGGTATTGATTACCAAATTGAACCCGGGTCGGGGACCTAGTAACATTGGGGGGTTCAACCCGGGACGAGCGCTGTGTGAACAAAAGCCAGATCTAATTCCGTGTCGAAGTGATGACGCGCGCTATCGCGTGACCCTTTTACCGGCTGTTTTGAAGGAAGATCAACATTTGCGACAAAAACATATGTGCAAACTGTAATGAAGCAGAGATCAGTTAGTTACTCACTTTCCGTGCTGACGCCGAGACCGTTTGCTTGCTTCAGTGAAAGTATAACGTGCCTAGCGTTTTCGACTCGTACATTACACGTCGCATTCTGATGTCAGGTGTCGTTACAGAAGTGTGGATCGATGGTGCATAACGGCCCCAAAGGGAGCACCCCTTATGAATGCTTAAATGACTAATGGAACACCCTACGTTCTTGTGGTCTTAACAGACACGGTAAGGCCGTAAGAGCACAAGAAGTGCTCCATTTAGGACAGGGCCAGAGTCGCTAGGGCTGGGAATCAAGGGGAATCGACTCCTCATTCAGAGCCCTTTTCAGTTCAACAAAGCTTATCTATGGGTAGTCTCAGCCTCAGACGTCACACACACGGATTGTTGGCTGAACATCTGATGTATATGGCACACAAAAGTGTTGAAGTCTTCATCGGATTGGTTGAATTCTACAGGATTTCTGTGAGACGTGTGTGTCACGTTCTTTGATGTTTCACCTGGAAACAAACCCCCTCATGAAAGAAGAAAGCCTAGTGTTTACTACTGTGACAATGAGTGCTTATCAGGATCAACTAAATGCTGGATTTTCAAAAGTCTGTGAAATATTTAAAGTTTGCGGCATAGAATCTTTAAAATATGTCAGAGAGTTTTACAAACCGGTCTGTTATTGTGGTGACATTTCCACGCACCGAAACGTGACGATGAACGAAACTAACTGTGATTGGCTGTTTGACATGTTGACAAACAGCCTCATGGGTGGGCCTTGGTCAATGAAAGCTGCCATAGATTTAAGACCTTTAGTTTGAAGGTCTGGCTACATGAGATGTGAGACTAACCTATGGGTGCCTCTCAAATGGAAGGCTGCTCACATTTAAATTCACGAAAATAAACTGAAAGAAAACAAGTGGGTACTGAGATCATCTGAATGTTAGGATGCAGCCTTCCATTTGAGAAGCAACATTCACCTCCCTAATGCTTGCTAAAAGCCGTAATTACGAGAGTTGTGAGATTAAATAGATTATTTTTATATTTTCATTACCATTCGCCTCCCTCATATTTGCTAAAAGTGATTAAGAAGTCTGATCAGTTTCCTGATTTGTATAGTTTTAATGAACCAGCTAAAAAAATGATTCAGAGGTTATTCTACAGTGGAACTGGCTTGTCCATAGTTTTGAGCATTGCATGATAGAATAGATCATGACGTGATCCAGGGTCTTGATCTTATCTAAAATAAAAAAAAAATTTTAACATTTCTATCAGCCAATAATTATTATAAAAGAGAACATCAACGGCCATTGGTTCGTGCATTTTATAAAAAATGTAAACAATGGCCCTATGGTGACAAAGCCCACCAGAATGGGTGGGGCATCTGGCTATATAAGCGGACGTTAGCCACAGGATTCTCAGATTTCTTCTCCTCAATGTGGCTCTCTCCCCTCTGAGACAGATAGGAATCTGGACTCTTAACTACCTTGATGACTGGCTCGTTCTGGCCCAGTTGGAGGCAGAATTAATATCACACAGGACCCTCCTCCTCAGTCATCTGGAGTGCCTGGGACTCAGGGTCTGTTTTGCCAAGAACACATTGTTCCCTAGCCAGAGAATATATAATTCCTGGTGACAATTTTTGACTCCGCCCAAATGAGAGCTGACATGGTGCCAGAACAGGCTCTGGCCATATGGAGTTTGACGACATCCTTCGAAATTGCTACTACTCGCCCTATCGAAGTGTTTCAGGGCTTCATGGCGGCGGCATTGCCAGCACTACAGTTGAGTGTGCTTCGTATGTTCCTTCTACAGTACTGTTGAAACCATGGGATCCATCGCATGCGTGGTTTCATGGACAGTAGCAGATCAAGGTGAGTCAGGCCTGAGTAACTGCACTAGCCACCTGGAAGAACTCCTGCCTGTCCTAAAAGTGTAGTCTTTTTAGTGTAATCAGGCCTGTCCTTTCTGTGGTGTCCTACACAAATCACCAGGAATGCCTCTCCTCAAAGCATCTCTTCACTCTGGTAGAGCACCTCCTGGAATGGTCTTAACTCAACCTGCGCTTGTTGAGAGCTGTGCATATACTGGGCAAATTGAACCAGGGAGCGGATATGTTATCAAGGAGCAATGTCCCCTCAAGGCAGTGAATGCTCCATCCGCAGATGGTTCAGAGGACCTGGGAGATCTTCGGTAAGGCAGAGGTGGATCTTTTCTCATCAGAGGACAACTCTCAATGCCCAATTTATTTCTCAAAAACCAGGGACACGTTGGCCCACAATTGGCCCAAAATCCTCCTTTAAGCTTTTCCCTTGATCGCCTTGGTCCCACAGGCGAATAAGAGAACAAAAACACAAGGTTCTCCTGATGGCCCCCCTTTGGATGTACCAACTGAGGCTATCAGAGCTAATTCACCTGTTGGTAGCAGCCTCTTGGCCCGTTCTGCTGAGACAGGATCTCCTCTCTCAAGCGAACGGGACAATATGGCATTCTCAGCACCAACCTATGGGCCAGGGTCCTTTCCACTTGAAGAGACATGGGCTATGTAAACAGATCTGGGAGGGAGCCATTGGCCATATCACACTCAAGCTCTAGGGCATTAGTTCACCTGTTAGCCACTCGACTCCTAGCTGTCAGAGTTACAGGAGTACTCTGGAACAATTAACCAGGCTGGATGTGACCTTAGGAAGCTCAGCCCGTCTTAGCCTTGGGTTGTTGTTAACTTCTCTATGGGCATTGGTTGCTTATGGAAGTTTGATACTTTTAGTTGTTCCACCACATTAGCATGGTGTGATTGTACGGTGTTCCCATAGCATTTTAGCAAGACACAGTATGAGTGTAGTATTGAAAGGGAACATACACGGTTACTAAAATAACATCTGTTCCCTGAGATACAGGAACGAGTACTGTGTTGCTAGCCGTGCTATGTAGCTGCACGACTCAGTTGTCGCTTCAATCGAAGTAACCTGAGAATCCAGTGAGGACATCTGCTCATATTGCCAGATACCCCACCTATTCTGCCCAACTTTGTCAGGCTTTTGCGGGCTTCGTCGCCCAAGGTTTGGGCAGCTCCGCTGAAAAGGCTGTGAAAAGGCTTCAGTTCAGTAGAAAAAAGGCTTTTTCCTATAGCATATAATCAAGACGCAGTACTCGTTCCCACGAGTACGTTATTATTAATGTTCTGGTTATTTGGCTTCAAGTCAAGTTAAGTCACCTTTATTTATATAGCGCTTTAAACAAAACAGATTGTGTCAAAGCAACTGAATAACATTAATTAGGAAAACAGTGTGTCAATGCACATTAATAATTGCAATAAATGGCAGTTAAAGGAAGTTCATCATTGAATTCAGTGATGTCATCATACAGTTCAGTTCAGTTTAAATTGTATCTGTGCAATCATTTTCAATCAAGTCAACAATATCAACATAAATGAAGTGTCCCCACCTAAGCAAGCCTGAGGCGAGAGCGGCAGGGAACCAAAATTCCATCAGTGACAGAATGGAGAAAAAACCTTGAGAGATTGTGCAGAAGAGTCATCTGTTTCCTGTGGTCTTGGGAGGGGGGGGGGGGTTGTGGTGGGGGCTTGAGCCCCTGTCCCTTTGAGGTCCGACACTAAAGTGCCCTTGCGGTCTGCATTTTTTGAAGGTAGGGGTGTGCGATGTTCTGGTGCCGCCAAATTATACTGCGACATACATTAACATCAGTATTAACTCAGCGGTAGAGTTACTCTGACGACACTGCACTTATTCACAAAAGTACTTTCTTTTGCATCTGCTTTAAAACCTTACTGATTATTTAAATATTTAATTCATGTGCTGTTATGACTTGGGTTTTTTTCTGAGCACGCTCAAAGTGCATGCAAAGCCCTTTAAAACTGCATGATTACTGAACTAAGTTATGTTTTGAGTTAATACTGTCAAAACACACAAGGTTTATGTATAGCCTCTATAGTTGGTAAAAAATAAGACACCAACCCTTTTTAAATATTTTGGTGAATTATTCCTTTAATTTTAATAAAACATCAAACACAAAGAAAAAGATTTCTCAATACTCTTGACTGAAAAAAACTTTAAAACAGTTTCTTTAATAGGAATCTGCATTTTGGACTAACTGGAGTTTGCTTATTAAGCGTGCAGAACAACCACCCAATAAAGCATTACAAAAATCTAACATTGAGGTCATAAAGGCATGGATTAACATTTCTGCATTTGACATTGAGAGCATAGGCCGAAATTTAGATATATTTTTGAGATGGAAAAATGCAGTTTAACAAATGCTAGAAACGTGGCTTTCTAAGGACAGATTTCTATCAAATAGCACACCTAGGTTACTAGCTGATGACTAAGAATTGACAGAGCAGCCATCAAGTCTTAGACAGTGTTCTACGTTATTACAAGCAGAGTTTTTAGGTCCTTTAATTAACACCTCTGTTTTTTCAGAATTTAGCAGTAAGAAATTACTCATCATCCAGTTTTTTTATATCGTTTCCTGATGATATCTCCCAAGGGTAACGTAAAGCGTGAAAAGTAGTGGCCCTAGTACTGAGCCTTGAGGTACTCCATACTGCACTTGTGATCGATATGATACATCTTCATTCACTGCTATGAATTGATGGCGGTCATATAAGTACGATTTAAACCATACTAATGCACTTCCATTAATGCCAACAAAGTTTTCTAGTCTATGCAAAATAATGTTGTGGTCAATAGTGTTGAATGGAGCGCTAAGATCCAGTAGCACTAATAGAGAGATACAAACATGATCAGATGATAAGAGCAGGTCTTTTGTAACTCTAGGGAGAGTAGTCTTAATACTGATTGGAAATCCTCACA
This sequence comes from Carassius auratus, assembly GCF_003368295.1. NCBI lineage: Eukaryota > Metazoa > Chordata > Actinopteri > Cypriniformes > Cyprinidae > Carassius > Carassius auratus. Next base: position 29,500,602 of record NC_039250.1, read on the forward strand.
GATACAATTTTTCCTCTAAGAAGGAATATAATTTTGAGGATACTATCTTTTCTAGTATCTTGAACAGAAAAGGGAGGTTAGAGATTGGCCTGTAATTAACTAGTTCTTTGGGGTCTTGTGTTTGTTTTTTGTTTTTTATGAGAGAATTAATAACAGCCAGTTTGAAGGTTTTGGGGATATATCCAGCACTAACTCAGATATAAAATATTTAATAAAGTCTGTATGGTGGCCTGGTGGCCTGTATACAGTAGCCAGTACAAACATCACAGTGGATTTATCACTCATTTATCTGGATAATGTTTTATGTAGCACCATTACTTCAAACGAGTTATACTTGAAGCCTGCCCTCTGAGAAATCCTGAAAATATTTGTATAAATTGAAGCAACACCTCCCCCTTTACCTTTTGGACATGGCTCATGTTTATAACAGTAATCTTGGGGAGAAGACTCATTTAAAATAATGTAATCATCAGGTTTTAGCCAGGTTTCTATCAAACAGGGAAAGGGATCTGATATTCAATAAGCTAAACTTTATAATTTGTTTATCTGTATTGCATCTGTTTTTTGTTTGTTGAACCTCAATTAAATTGTTACTCTTAAATTGTTTTTTTTAGTATTTTCTAGTTCGGGGAACAGACACAGTCTCTATAGTGTGATATCTAGGTGAAAGAGTCTCTATGTGCTGAGAATTAGCTGACCTCTGTGACGTGAGGCAGCTAGCAGACGGTCGGTTTAGCCAGTCGGTCTGCTTCCTGACCTGGGCCCCAGTTAGTCAAGTATAAACACTAAGACTATTTGCCATATTTCTAGAGAGAAGAGTGGCACCATCCCAGGATGAAGACCATCTCTTTTCAACAGGTCAGGTCTGCCCCAAAAGCTCATCCAATTGTCAATAACACCTTCAGTGTACAGTAACAGTTTATTAATTTTGCTCAAAGCATATAAGTGTGCTAAAAGAGACTTCATTGAAATCGTCCTCTGCTGCCATAGCAAGACAAGGGGAATGACATGGGTCTCTCAGCAGTTTAGTTGCATCATACACTTTGTCTCATAAGCAGCTAACACAGCACTTGTTTTCGTTTACTACATGTACTCTCAACAACACTCACTGCCCAAATCCCCCCTGGTTACATGCAAGGCCTGTCACAAAATAATATAAAGGGAACAAATGAAAGGCAAGTAGACAAGGGACCACCAAAACATCTGTGGGAGGGGTTAAGGGAGGCAGTCTCAAGCCCACAGCTAATTATCACCAGCAGCTTGACTGAGATGTTACTCCATGGAGAGTCAGAGGCACACTGGGTAGCACTGTTACTTAGAGACTAGGAACACAATATACCCTGATCAATTACCCACCGGGTTTATTGGGCCCTTGCATCCCTAACTCAGACTTTACCAAGGAGACAGAGGCCTCAACAGATCCCACTTTTCTAGGAGCTCTCCCACAAATACTACCAACCCATACTAGTAACTAACCCAGCTAGTACAGAGATTGAACATGGGAAAAAGATATATGCTCAGTATATGTCTATTTCATAAATTCAGTAGATTAAAGAACAACAGACATTGTTTTTGACAAGGACAGATAGGACCTATATTGCCAACAGGTTATGTAAGTAATGTAAGTGTAAGTCAAATCAAATATTACCATACTGGATGTTGCAGACATGCTCTTTGTTGTGCAAGGAGGCTTAGGTGTTCTGAAACAAGGATCAAGGTTTTACAAGGACAAGCTGAATGTGGAGTCAGCTCATCATCTTTGTTGAATTAATAACCTGCATCAAATTAGAATAGCCAACTATTCAGTTCAGTCCATAGGCTTTGAGATGAACCAGGACAAGGCTTTACAGAGTGTGACAAGAAAAAGACTGAAGGGCCATGCAACTTTCTTAATCTCTACTACATGGTAAATTAACTAACTGTTCTGTTCTTGGAATCAGGTGCTGCAGGTGCAAAATTGCCCACGGTGGATGACAATCCTTTTGAGAATTTGTTGTCCAGGATATGTTCTCTGACGAATGTGTTTTGCAGCTACATAAAACATCCCATGAGAGCTGCTGGCAAAGCTGTCGCACTATTACCTGCATTACAGAAGTGCTTCACTTTTACCAGCCAGTTTACTTATTATGATCAGCGTGACAAAGATATTAACCATCTTTTATTTATTTTTTATTAAAGTACACATAATTATTTTGTCTTGTTGAATCATGAAACTGTATTTCTATAAAGTCAAGAATTACTGCCACTGTTCCTGGGATCAATCCAGTGTTGCATTGCAGGGTCACTTTAATGTGTTAATTTCTTAAAAACTGTATTCCAGTGATGGATCTCCAATTATATTTGTCCATTTATACAACATTGTGGGTTCATAGTAGTAAAGACAATTAATTGTAAATTTTGTGCTATTATTATTTTTTGTGCTTAGTTATTTAATCTATTCCAACATACTGTAGAGAAGCACAGCAAGCAAGTTATTTATATTTTTTAATACATGATTTTCCACATGGATGTCTTTTAGTAGTAGTATCATGTGGCATTTAAGAACGATCAGGATAAGCACTTTAAAATAAAACAAAATACAGTATAATGTGATGCATTTCATAAATGGGGATGGCATTATATGCAGCTAAGCCTTTAATAACCTTGCTTTTTATAGCAGGGTTGGGGATGCAGTAATCTGATTTAGAGTAATCTGCTCAAATCTGGCATAAATGCTGACCGTATGCCTCTATTCAAATGGACTGCTCCTATTGGCTGAGCCACATCATTACTCTTATGTGCTGTGAAATTAGAAAATGTCATACTGAATTTCAGTAGATCAGTCTCAACACAATATTTCATGTTCCAGAGACCAAGTCTGATACGTCTGTGGTACAGGTTTAAAACTTAAATGGTAGCAGTTTAACTATTAGTCAGCTCATATCAACATTTTACCCTGTACTTACAGTATTTTTTATGTTTCAAGAAAAGAGGAGGAAAAACAAAAAACAATCTCTAATGTTTACAAGAGTGTATCTGTATGTGTAGGAAGAAACAAATTAAGAACTGTACTATTTCGATCACACAGAACTTTCTTTTGCACTTAAAAACACATGATAATAGATAACAACAGTGTTCTAGTTACTTTAGTACACAATAGTAACAACGGAGCTGCACTGCTGATAAAAAGAAAAGAAGGCAGGGTCTCAGGCATGAGATGTGCTGCAATGATCAGTCAGTGGTTTGTCTAGCTCAGGTTTACGTAGAAAAACAATTAAAAGCAGAGACGCTTACTGTAAACAGTTCCAACAGAGCCCAAAGCAGACGTCTTACATCAGCATGTTCTATCCATCTACATGCCCATACAGGTAATCATGTTCTTCGTTTACACATAGTAATTGCCTCGAGCATGACTGGTAATTAACTGGTTATGCTACAACTACCAGAATTGATTTATCAGTACATTTGGTATTTTTTTCACTTAACACTAATTTACCAATGTGACTGTGTGTGAAAGGGGCTAATGTCATATTCTATTACTCTTTGGCTTTTCCCTTACCATCCTGATATTGTCTTCCATTAGTGTCAAAACTAATGATTTAGGAATCCTGGTTGAGAGGTTTTAGTTGCTAGTCTAGAACTCCAATAAAGATTAGAATAAGGCTATAGATGCTGATCCCAATGCATCTTTTTCATTATCAACAAAGATATTAAAATTGCTAACAATTAAACTTTATCTGCATCCAGAACGAACTCAGAAAGAAAATCTGCAAATTCTTCAATAAAGTCTGTATGGTGCCCTGCAGGGCGAACCCAGAATTGTTTAAGTGGGAGGGCTTTCATAAAACAGGGTGGGCAAAACAAAAAGTACTGTATGAAAGCTGCTTGCCAAATTACGGTAAAAAAAAGTAAAAAAAGAGACTTCTTTTTAAAATACTTTTTCCATCAGTGTTGAATGTTAAGTAAATAGTTACATATAGTAAAACGTACTAAGTATATCTTTAATTGTACTTCTGCACAATTAAAGTGCATAAAGTACAAAATTAGTTGTTCCAATTTAGCGGCTTTAAGTATACCATTTTAGTACACTAAAAGTACAACTGCTGGACATTTTATTATGTACATACATATAAAAAAATATTTGTAATATACAAAGCATGATTTTTTTCAAATACATTTAGGTATATTTATTTTTCACAAGGGTCAACATTAGATGAATTGCCATTATATATACATTACTATTAACCTATAAACATTGAGAAAATATTGAACTTATGTTTACATCTTGGTTAAACACTGATATGATCTCATCATAATCAAGTCTCTGTCAGTTCACATTCAACAGACAGCAGAGACAAATTGCTTAGGACAACAGTAAGCATTGAAGACCATAGACATGTTTTTATGTGTTTTATGCATTTACCTGCTCTGAATGAGCTAATATCATCCAATCATCAGTGTAGTTGAGTATGCAAATGCCCTGGAGTCAAAGAGGAGCCGGAGCAGCATCTACATACTTGGTGAAAGTGTGGGATGAGAGTGCAAGGCTGAAAGGAAGAACCCGATATTGGTAAGCTTTATCCCCAAGCAAACTTCAGGAACTTCCTGTGATGAGGAAGGATGGAGATATGGAAGTATGCGTTTTTTAGCTTGATCGTGACAAACCAGTCCTCTGACCTGATCTGAGACACGATCTGTTTGAGTGTGAGCATCCTTCAGTCGCACGACTGAGAGGTTCAATTGATCCAGATCTAAAATGGGATGCAACCCTCCATCCTTCTTTGGAATGATGAAATACTGGCTGTAGAACCCGGACTCTCTTCCACGAGTAGGGACCACCTTGATGGCATCCTTCTTTAAGAGAGTCTCTACTACTTGTTCTATTACCAAAGCCTGCTCGGGACTGACCAAAGTGGGGATAACCCCTGGCTAAAGGCTATCCAACGAGAATGACAGTCCACAGAACAGCCTTCCACTGGAAGCCTTTAGCCTGAGAGTGCCACTCTGACTCTAGACTCTGGGAAGTATGAGAAGTGATGCCCCCAGAATGAGGAGCTGATTTTGGTCAAGAAGCCCCTGCTCCTCGGTGGAAGAGAGATAATCACGTGCTCTCACTCAAGAAATTTTTATCCCAAGAGCCCCCCGTATATTTACCTTCTCATAGATAAATACTTCATTTTATTCCTCAGAATTAAATGCAGTCAAACAACCAGATGAGTAAACAGTCGATCTAAAGAACACGGTTAGGGAGATAGGGAGACCATCTTCCAGATCATGTGCGATCCCAGTTATCTCAATCAGTGCCATGCCTCAGCAGCAGCAAAAAAAGAAAAATGACTGACAAACACACAGTGCCCTTGCTGAATGACAGAAAGCTGACACTGGTTCCACCGCACGTACTTTTAAGCTTCCTGGTCATTACGTCACCCCACCTGTGATGTCCTGACCATTTGTTGAACTGATGTGATTCACATGTGATTCAGAGTGTGGTCATGCTGAAGGCGTTCCCATAGCGTTTCGATGCAGCACGAGTTCCTGAAGGAGGCAGACAATTTAGCAGGAAGTTTTTCCTTCTCTGAAGCCAGCAACATCCATTTTGTGTATGTCATGTTTTTCCATCAGGCCATGCGTTAATTTAAGCACTTTCTCAAAATCATGATTTCTGTAGTCTCTGAAGATTTTTAATTTAATTTGAATCCCTCAATTAAATGAATGCAGTCTGTTTCATATTCGGCTATTGACTGTATTCCTTTTGTTGCAAAATTTCTAATTTAATTTTTTTTTATCATTAAAATGTTACTAGAAGAAACAAGAAACTTTTTTGTTTGCATTTGAGAGTCAGCTTCTAGTTTAGTCAGAACACTGCTAGTTTCTCAGTAAATGTTTCTAAGATCACATCAAGTAGTGTCAGGATCTTGGTGACTCAGCCCGACTGGGAGCCCCACCTTGTGTACACTGACCGCTCCAACTCCCTGACACACTGCGCTCCATCACTGACACACTGGATTCAGCTCTTTTTGAATGTCCATAAATCATTGCATAATTACTACTGCCAGTCATGAAGCCATGAACAGAATTCAGTGTTTCAAAGATTGTATTCAAATGTCTAGATACACTTGCAACACTGGTTACGAGATTAAGGTGGTGAGAACAACAGTGTACATACGCAGCATGAGGTAAAGTATGTTTAAGGATGGTCTTCACTCCTCCTTTTGCCCCTGACATCACAGAGGTGCTGTCAAAACATTTCCCACACATAACTCAGGGTCCAGGTCAAGTGATGCTAGCGGCGACACCTGAAGTATTTTCTCTTAAATCGTATCAGCCGTCATATCGCATGTATCCAAAAATCCAATGGTCCTTTCATTTAAAAGTCCTCCATGCAAGTATCGAATGCAAACCACAACAAGTTTTCTCTTTGAGACAGCTTTACATTCACCTCTGCCATACTGGCATAATGCATGCCTGGTGTCATTTGTTACTCGGATCTTATCTTGCCCAACACCAAGGAAGTGGTTGCTTCAAGACAAGTAAATCATTATGAATATTTTCGCGTTTGAATTTCTGTATCATAGTTTGAAAGCATGCAAAACAATTCCAAAGAAATTACCTTGTTTAATGCTTCCTCATTTTCTCTGTAAACAGGCAATGGAATATCTTGCTTGGCACACAACAAATGACAACAAGCACAACCCCATTAAACAACTTTATTAACTTTATGAATTTTCTGAGTGCAGATAAAGTCTTAATTGTTGGTGATTTTAATATCCATGTGGATAAGGAAATTGGGATTCATTCATAGACATTCTGAACTCTATTGGAGTTAGACAACACTCATTGTCGAAATTATACTCTAGATTTAATACTGTCATGGAATTGATGTTAATGGCGTTGAAAAACTGCAGCAGAGCGATAATATCTCAGATCATTATCTAGTCTACCGTGTACTACATATAGCTAAAGCTGTAAATTCAACTCAAACTCCAACAAATATGGTAGAACCATCACTTCTACTACAAAAGACTGCTTTGTGAGTAAACTTATTTCAGTTCCTCAACATATTCAATAGCTCAGAAAACTTGATGTAACAAACTATTGACTCTCTTTTTTCTAGCACTTTAGATACAGTTGCTCCTTTACGCTTAAAGGGGGGGTGAAATGCTCGTTTTCACTCAATATCCTGCTAATCTTGAGTATCTATAGAGTAGTACTGCATCCTTCATAACTCCAAAAAGTCTTTAGTTAGAAATATAGTCTGTACCGATTTTTCCCGGAAAAACCCAAGCGACTGGAGGCATGACATGTGGGCGGAGCTAAAGAATCACGAGCGCGAGTAAGCTTTTGCGTTGAGAGCGTTTGGAAGCTGTGACATTACCGTGAGGAAAAAAACATCCAAAACAAACCATGGCTAACAGTCAGATTCAGCCGTTTATTTATGATCCAGAATCAGATCCAGAGGCTGAAACTTAACAAGAGCAGCATCAGCAACAACGTCTCTATGTGGTATGTACTGAAACTGTATATATTTGCTTAGTGGTTTAGGAAAATGACTAAGTTCCACTTTATGTCGTCTTTTTCTTTTTTTTTTTAAGCTGTACATGTGGAAAGTGCAGTTTGATGACAACATCGCATGTTGTTTACTTGATGTGCTTACGCGCCGATAGCTAAGTTAACAACACAGAGATATTTGAATCAGTTTTACTCACCGCCTGCGCTTCCAACACACGATCGTGGCCCTTTTTCGTTGGGTTGCATCATCCTTAAGAAATAAACGATGTGCAAATCCGGCGTCAAACTGGGCCTTGTTTGTAAAACAAGCATCTTCGAAATGCAGGGAACAAACAAAAACACTTGCACAACTCCGTTGATGCTCTGTAAAAATAAACTCCATCCACTGGTCCCTTAATGCTGTTTTTTTTTTTTTGGTAATCTGTGCAGGGTTGTCTTTGTGACATTTGGCGACGCTCTCGCTCTGATCAGTGAAGTCTGTTGTGCTCTCAGTGCTTTGCTATACGGGAGCGCGCGCTCTTCCGGCAGAAGTGCCTTAGCACCCATATAAGGAAATTCCGCTCCATGTAACGTCACACAGAGCCATACTCGAAAAAAACTTTCCGAAACTTGTGACAAACCGGAAGGAGTATTTTTGGAACAGAAATACTCCTTCAAACGTACAACTTAATTTTTGAAACTTTGTCCATGTTTAGCATGGGAATCCAACTCTTTAACAGTGTAAAAAACTCAGTATGCATGAAATAGCATTTCACCCCCCCCCCCTTTAAGGAAGATTAAGGAAAACACTCAAACACTGTGCTATAACAAGTTCACTTGCACCCTAAAGAGAGCAGCCTGAAAAATGAAATGTAGCTGGGAAAAAAACAAACAAACAAAAAGACAAAACTAGAGGTATTTCCTATTGCATGGCGGGATAGTATCTTTTCTTACAGAAAAGCCTTTTCATCTCTTTTAGAAGAAAAACTAACACAACTCCAGGTACTCAATACAGTGGTTAAATTAATGAAAAATAAAACATCAATAGGCATTGACATTTCCCAACAGCATAGCAATAATGACTTTATAAATATTTTACTTCTAAGACTCTATTATAGATAAAATTGTTACAATCAGACAGTGCACTATAGACCCCCTGAGGAACAATTCCACTCATTCTCTACTAAAAAGGAGAGAAAGAATTGTATAAACTAGTAAAATCATCTAAACTAACAACATGTATGTCTGCATTTAATGTCTGAATATTATAAATTTGTCATTGTCATTAGGATATGTCCCATAAACCTGTTGTAACGATATGAACTTCTTACTCATCGGGAAGAAGGAGGCGGGAACCGGTGCACAATCAAAAATCATTTTAATACTCAAAAGTAAATACACAACGGCGCACCAGCCCCTCGCGGACGACTGGTGCGCGCAAATAAAAACCAAAACATAAAATAATATCCCAGGCCTGGTCCTCTCTCGTCCTTCACGGTCGTCACTCCAGTTTTATATCCTTCCATCTCCTACGTGGGACTCGATACTAGCGGTGGGGCTCAGGTGTAGCTCATCTCCAATCACTACACCTGGCCTCACTCCTCGTTCCCACGCCTCTCGGCCCCGCCCAATGGCATCTACAGTATTATTTTTTTTTTAAGTCAAGATTTAGACCATATCATAATAATGAGATGGCTCTCATTAGAGTTAAAATGATCTACTCTTATCATCTGATCATGGTTGTAACTCTCTATTGGTGCTACTGGATCTTAGTTAGTTAGTTTGACACTATCGACCACAACATTCTTTTGAATAGACTAGAAAATTATGTTGGCATAAGTTGAAGTGCATTGGCATGGTTTAAATCATACTTATACATATCTGACTGTCATCAATTTGTAGCAATAAATAGAGGTATCATTCCAAACACTAGTGCTGTATGGAGTACCTCAAGGCTCAGTACTAGGGCCATTACTCTTCACGCTTTACATGTTACCCTTGAGAGATATCATCAGGAAACACGGTGTTAGCTTTCACTGTTAGTCTGATGATACTCAGCTCTATATTTCTTTGTGGCCTGACAAAACATACCAATTGCAAAACTAACGGTATGCATAGCTGATATAAAAAACTGGATGAATAGTAATTTATTACTGCTAAATACCAAAACAACAACAACAAAAATGGAGATGTTAATTATTGGGCCAAAAACCTTTGTATGTAATGATCCAGAACAGTGGTTCTCAAACCTTTCCTGGGACACCCCCTGTCCTGCACGTTTTGTATTTCTCCCTTATTTATCACACCTGATTCAACTCATCACTGGAGACTGCAAGACCTGAAGAGGGTTTGACAGATGGAGACATACAAAATGTGTTGTGCTGGGGGAACTTTATGGAGAGATTTGAGCACCACTAACCAACAATGGATGGCTGCTCTGTCAATTATTTGTCATTAGTTAGGGACCAAGGTGTGCTATTTGATAGCAAGCTTTCATTTGAAAGAAACATTTTTAGCATTTGTAAAAAATATTTTTTTCTGTCTCAAAAAATATTAAAATTATGACCTATGCTCTCAATGTCAGATGCAGAAACGTTAATTAATGTGTTCATGACCTCAAGGTTATATTACTGTAATCCTTTTTTGGATGGTTACTCTCCATGTTTAATAAACAATCTCCAGCTAGTCCAAAATGCAGCAGTAGTGTTCTTTCTAGAACAAGGAATTATGACCATATTAGCCCTGTTCTGTCAACACTGCACTGCCACCCTATTAAACATCAAATACATTTAAAAATATTGTTAATTACCTATGCCCTGAATGATTTAGCTCCTCAGTACTTGAATGAGCTCTGATCACATTATTGTCCTTCACATCTGCTGTGAGGCAGACACACTCTTGCAGTTTAAATCTAGATTAAAGATCCATCTCTTTAACTTGGCTTACACATATCACACTAATAAATTCCTGTTATTCAAATCCATCACTGCAGTCACCTGGATCAAGATGCTGGATCAGCAATTAGAGACAACCTCTATAGCCCTGAATGTCAGCAAAAACCATGTCAACTAGATGTGCCCCAGAGACAGATCTCCAGTGAAGACCTCGTTACCTAGATGTCCACCAGGACAAGACCACAGGAACCAGATGATTCTTCCGCACAATCTGACTTTGCTGCAGCATGGAATTAAACTGTTGGTTTCATCTGGCCAAAGGAGAACTGGCCCCTGATTGAGACTCATTTCTCCCCAGGTTCTTTCTTCTATTTCTGTCACCGATAAGAGTTTTGGCATGCATACTACATTATTTTGAGTTGGTTTCATGTGTACGCAGATATTTCTTGAGATAATATTGTGATTACGTAAGAACGAGGAAGAAAAAAAAATCGGATAGGGAAAGCTCTGGCTTTGTGTCGATGTGGCCTTAATTTCCAGTGATATCCAGGTGTCTTTTGCTATCCTGAGGTTCTGTATCCTGTCCTGTGTTTAATTGATGGCGATGCCCGCCCAGGAGAAGGAGATTGAAGGTTAATTTTCAGCCACAGGTGGTCCAGTTTCCTTGCTAGAATTGATTTCTTGCTGCAGTACAATTTGTATCCAATTTAGGCTTTTTAAAGTATATTCTAATTTGTATTTGCTTCAGCATTTTAAAATTAAAGTCAAATGTGCAGTTGTTACATCTGTATGTTGTAAAGCATTGTGGGCAGGAGTAACTGAAACTGACAAATCATATTTAACTTTTCTTTTTGACAAGTGTATTTGACAACCTGACAATGGAAACTTGCATTTAATCTTTTATATATATATATACAAAAAAAGATGGTTACTACTACTATTATTATTATTTTTTATTAATTTCAAATTAGATTCAAAGTCACAATTCAAAGTGGGTGGGCCATAACTTTATCACTGGTGCCCTTTATACAAATGGACTGGGGATTTATCATTAACACTAATTGCACTTAGTGTCTGCACATTTTTACATTGTACTAATATTTTAAACATATCTGCCTATTGTAACCTACACTTAACCTTACACCTTAACCTACCCTTAAAGGGGCCATGATGTGGATTTTATTATATGTTCCTTGAGGTTTATTTATAATATTAATACAGTTTTCTACACAAAAAAAAAAACAAATGTGGGAAAATAGTGTGTTAATAATGCAAAAAGGAAGTTCATCATTGAATTCAGTGATGTCATCATAAAGCTCAGCTCAGCTCAGTTCAGTTTAAATGGTATCTGTGTAATCAAGTCAACGAAATCGCTGGAAATTCAATGTCCCCAACCAAGCAAGCCAGAGACGACAGCGGCAAGGAACCAAAACAGTGTGAAGATAGCACTGCAAATAAAAATCACCAGATTATTACAATTAATGGCAAAATTAACGTTTGGAAATGTAAACTGATATTTCCTACTGACAAACAATGGCAAAAGATATAAATAACAGACTTAACACCAGTTTTAGCTGATGAAAATACCAGTGTTCTAATAATGTTGGCCACCACTGTAAATATACGTAAAAAGAAGTTGATCCTTGTCAATGTTTTGTACATCATTGTTATTTATTGTTGCACAGTGAATTGACGGCACATTACAGAGAAAGTAATTCAGAAATAACATATATCTCTTATACAGAGCACAAAAAGGCCACAAACTTATACAAAATCAATAATGATCAAAAGGATTTCTACTACAATTATATTTAAACAAATATCAGGATTCAGTGACGTTGAATTATATAATAATAATCCTGGCACAGATTTAGAATGGAGTTCTATGTAGTTGTATTTGTATCAGTGTGGGCCATCAGCGTGACTCGGTAAACCTCAGTCTCATCTCCTCTCACCGTCAGCAGAGCACACGCTTGCACCACAGAGCTTGGCTGGAAGACAAAACACACACACACACTTCTGACTGACACCGAGTGTGAATAAGGTGAGGCGGAACATGCAAACTACACCAGGATTATTGTAACACACAGGTTTGTGAATAAGACTAAATTTATTACCAGATTACTCTTGATTAATTAATCAATTCAAACAACATCCGTCTTGTTCACAGTAATAAAAACTGAACAGTTCTTCAGAAAGTTAAATTATGGCACAAGTAACAGAGAAAGAGAACAGGATAAGATTAAAACATGATTGTATAACTGCCCAGTAGGTGGTGCCCAGTAGCACTTTTACACTAAATATGATGTATTAATCCATCAGGTGACTGCTTGAGCCCATATCAGGTAAATCAGATACTACGAGATGTTGTGGGGAAAGAGCCTATACACAACCACAGCTTGCGTTAAGAGAGGTATAAAATTGTTTCTTGTCTCTGCATGCGAAGGGTACCCAGCATGAAACATGTTTTCTGCAGTTCAAAGCCCTTGCTGCTTGGAGTGAACCACTGTTGTATGAGCTGAACAAACAGTCAGGAACAACCAACCTGAGCCAAAGGCTAAGCAGCTTCGACTACAGGTCAATGTGCCTGTGATGATGCTGGCCCAGAATGCAACATGCAAGACTGCTGTTGACCTGCAGAACTTGTGTGCACTTGGATGGGTTAAATGCAGAGCACCAATTCTGAGTATGGGTAACCACGACTTTCACTTTCAAATATCCTGATCCAGATTCGTATAAAGGAGGTATTGGAAGAAAGTTTGCAATATTACAAGTCAAGAAATGCTTGTTTAACTTCGACTCTGTTTCTGTCTGGGCCAAATTAGGGCAGTCCAAGTTAAGACTTGCAGTAGCTCAGTATAACGCATCATCTCTTCCCAACTGAGGGGGAAGCATTAAATAAACTACCACCAATCTCATTCAGATCAATGGAGCCACACTGGGCTTGACGCAGCTCATCATAAGTGTATTTGACCAGCGAAACATGGTTAATAGAGATAGACAGAGAGGGAAAATACCTTCTCCTCAATCTCTCAAGCTTTAACTTGGTGTTGTTGGTTGGGCTACAGGAAATGACCACACCTGGGGGGAGTCCCCATAGTGTCAACTACTGATGCAGCATTGACTGAACCTATGAGAGGGACTGACACTGATGTGGTCTTTGACTATATAGGCCCAACAGAATCTGGAGACTTCTCTGGAGAGTAAAGGAGAGTAAATATGCTCAAATTTAAACATGGTAAAATAACAGGCAAGACTTTCCTTCTGTGTTCTGTGGTTGCAGATTCTGTGTGGGCCTGTTTCAGAAAGCTTTGTGATATTCTATGACCTAAACACTAAGTTAAAGGGTTAGTTCACCCCAAAATTTAAATTCTGTCATTAATTACTCACCTTTATGTCAATCCAAACCTGTAAGAGCTTTGTTCATCTTCAGAGCACAAATAAAGACATTTTTGATGGAATCCGAGAGCTCTCTGACCCTCACATAGACAGCGATGCAACTGTAATGTTCCCAGCACCAGAAACATAGGGAGGACATCTGTAAAATAGAGAGGAGTCATGGGACATCAGTGGCTCAACTACAGTTTTGGGAAGGTACGAGAATAATTTTTGTGTGCAAAGAAAACTAAAATAACTTAATTTATTTAACAATTCTTCTCCCCCGAGTTATGTCTTCTGCCATTTTAGAGAGTTCCCAAGAGCGTAATCGACGTAATCAGAGTTGTTCACGCTTAGGGTAAAGCATACATATGCGTTGTGTTACTTTCCAACATGGTGGAAGACCGTAACTCTGGGGAGAACAATTGTTGAATAAAGTTGTTAGTTTTGTTTTCTTTGCACACAAAAAGTATTCTCGTAGCTTCCCAAAACTGACGTTGAACCACTGATGTCACATGGACTATTTTACCTATGTCCTTACTGCTACGTTTCTGGAGTTCAATATGTCTTCATTTGTATGCTGAAGATAAATGAAGGTTTTATAGGTTTGGATCGACATGAGGAGTGATTAATGACAGAATTTAGATTTTGGGGTGAACTAACCCTTGAAACTAAGATTTCAATACTCACGGCGAGACCACTAGGTGGCATCCAGGAGATGGTGATGGGACATCTATGTCCTGCGTCCACACTTCCTTGCATCGGTGCCACTTTGAAGCCCAGCTGCTCAACAGGTGAGATATTCTCCCAGGTAAACTCAACCGTCTGATAACAGAGAGCGGAAGAGAGGATAAAACAATTAAACAAGTTAAATTAAACTGAAACATGGCTTCAGATGACACTGTGTTGAACTGTTTGCTTACTTTTTTTGTGGTTGGTTTTGTGTTGTAGATACATCCAACATGAAGTCTGCGTGTGGCTAAGATTGCTCTCCCTTCTTGATATTCACTCCTGAGTGTCAGTAGCAAACGCTTGCTGTCTACATATGTGCAAGTTTGTGACAGAACGACAAAGACAATGAAATCAAGGATAACAATCAGTTAAAAAAATAAAATAAAGACGTAGGCGTACCTTCATGTTTCATGGTTCCTGATGTGTATATATGAGATGGGATGAGTGATTCAGAACAAACATCTACTGGATCCCCACCACAGACAAACATATTGTGTCGACATGAAGAACCCCGGAGCTCCAGCGCACACACCGTTTGCTATCAGTACATTCACAAACAAACTCATTTATGCTGTGAAAACACTGTCAAAACATCAGAACTGCTGTGCATGAAGCACACTGTGTATCTGAACAGACTTTACAGCGATGTGTACACTAATCTAAGATACTAGAGATACTGTATGTTACTTTGTATAAACGTCATATCACATTCCTGCAAAGATGACAGAAAAATTACTTGGAACTGCCATCCTGGGGCAAAACGTGTTTTATATCAAACATGAAGAGGACGCACCACCCTAGTGAAAAATACAATTTGAAATACATTTATTTCATGCTAAGTGTACCCTGTAAATGTACCTTTATTATATTAAACTGGTGCTTAAAGGGGGGGTGAAATGCTATTTCATGCATACTGAGTTTTTTACACTGTTAAAGAGTTGGATTCCCATGCTAAACATGGACAAAGTTTAAAAAATTAAGTTGTACGTTTAAATGAGTAAAAATACTCCAAACGTACAACTTAATTTTTGAAACTTTGTCCATGTTTAGCATGGGAATCCAACTCTTGTATAAACGTCATATCACATTCCTGCAAAGATGACAGAAAATTTACCGGTTTGTCACAAGTTTCGGAAAGTTTTTTTCGAGGATGGCTCTGTGTGACGTTAGATGGAGCGGAATTTCCTTATATGGATCCTGAGGCACTTCTGCCGGAAGAGCGCGCTCCCGTATAGCAGAGCACTGAGAGCACAACAGACTTCACTGATCAGAGCGAGAGCGTCGAGAAATGTCACAAAAGGAGTGTGTTTTTGGTTGCCAGGGCAAGACAACCCTGCACAGATTACCAAAAAAAAAAAAACAGCATTAAGGGACCAGTGGATGGAGTTTATTTTTACAGAGCATCAACGGAGTTGTGCAAGTGTTTGTGTTTGTTCCCTGCATTTCGAAGATGCTTGTTTTACAAACAAGGCCCAGTTTGACGCCGGATTTGCGTATCGTTTATTTCTTAAGGATAATGCAGTCCCAACGAAAAAGGGTCACGATCGTGTGTTGGAACCGCATGCGGTGAGTAAAACTGCTTCAAATATCTCTGTGTTGTTAACTTAGCTATCGGCGCGTAAGCACATCAAGTAAACAACATGCGATGTTGTCATCAAACTGCACTTTCCACATGTACAGCTTAAAAAAAAAAAAAAGAAAGACAACATAAAGTGGAACTTAGTCATTTTCCAAAACCGCTAAGCAAATATATACAGTTTCAGTACATACCACATAGAGACATTGTTGCTGATGCTGCTCTTGTTAAATTTCAGCCTCTGGATCTGATTCTGGATCAGAAATATACGCTGAATCTGAGTGTTAGCCATGGTTTGTTTTGGATGATGTTTTTTTTTCCTAACGGTAATGTCACAGCTTCCAAACGCTCTCAACGCAAAAGCTTACTCGCGCTCGTGATTCTTTAGCTCCGCCCACACGTCACGCCTCCAGCAGCTCGTGTTTTTTCAGGAAAAATCGGTACAGACTATCTTTCTCTTATGAATATATTAAAACTAAAGACTTTTTGGAGTTGTGAAGAATGCAGTACTACTCTATAGGTACTCAAGATTAACAGGATATTGAGTAAAAACGAGCATTTCACCCCCCCCCCCCTTTCATGGGAACAACTCCTTTTGTACCTAATAGTAGTGGTAGTGCTAAAGTCCAACTAAAGGTATATTGAAGTAAATCTGATTGTGCTAAAGTGGAGCTATTGCAAGTATACTTCAGGTAAACTTTAAATATCTTGCATGTAAAGACCTTTATTATGCAAAGATCATACAATCCTCATCGATAGTGACATTAAAACACATTTTAGGCTTAACATTAAGAAATGTACATTGTGCACAAGTAGTTATCCAAATAAAGTTTAATTATAATTTTTATATGAGTAAGTCTCTGGCAATATGTCAGTAAATGTGTTAATAGATTTTAACTATACTTAATATTATAATATATTAATGTTTTTTTCATATATTACTTTATAGCAGTAAGTGTTGAGATAATTTGCTCATAAAATGACTGTGACAGAAGAGTAGCTTGAGAATTGTATTACGTCTCGTCTCGCTGTATCATCTCAGTGAGCTTTTATTATGTTTTACACATAAGCAGTAAGAGAGAGCCTTTTGAAATAAAAAACCTGTTTTCAAATGTATCCAGATTAATGTACACATAGCCTTAGAATCATATTTCATAATTATATTGTTAACAGGTGGGGAAATTAATCACCACACTAGCCAAATGTGCATCTAATTTTGCCCAATGAGACATGTTGTTATTTAGTAACAGTAAAATATGTTGCTGTTTATTTTTATCTATATATTTATACACACACACACACACACACACACACACACACACACACACATACACACACACACACACACACAGTGCACTCTGAATAAAAATGTATAATAAATTAGAATATAACACTGAATAAAACTGAATGTGAGCTGTATTGGTGTGTAGATGAACGTGTCTAACTTTGTTCATGAGCTGCACTGTGAGAACATCTCTGTAATGCAGACTCTCATGATCGGGGTGAAAGGTCACGGTGATGTCAAGCGCTCCTGCAGAAGTAATCGCTCCCCCTGACGGTGACACACGGAAGACGCTCATCCCACTGTAGTTCTGAGTACCTGAGAGGATGGATGGATGATGATGATATTAATCAATGATTTCATACATTTAGGCAGAATGGTCATGTTTATGCCAGTAAATGAGCCTGTTCTGTTCAGGTTAAGGTTGTGAGGCGTTCATCATTTACACATGAGCCTCATGTTGATCCAGTCTGAATAAGCCCCATATGAATGATACTCTGCTATGGCTGAGGGAAAGGATTGTTAGCAAAGAAAATCTTAGGTTAGTTGCTCACACAAAGGTATTATATGACTTGAGAAGACGTGTAATAAAGCAGTGGTTCCCAACCACACAAGAAACAGGAACATGGTTGGGAAGATCTGTAAAATAGGGCTTAAGAAAGGGCTGATTAAAAGATTGCAGAACTGTTGGGTGACGTTTTCTCAGGTTGAAAATCTGCAGTCACATGCGTGTACTCCACAGGAGAGAAGACCTCAGTGTGTGTGTCTGTAACTTACCCAGGTGTACGGTGGAGTCCATGAGAGCCAGCATCCGCTCGGTCTGTCCTTCTAACAGCACACTGAACTGCACATCCAGCGAGGACATGTTCTGCAGCTAAACACACACAGAATCAGTTCGTTACCAAATTCATGTTTAGATCTTGCAAATCTATACACTATTGCTCTAAAGTTCAGTACATTTTTTGTGTTTTTGAAAGAACATTATGTTCACCACGGCTTCATTAAAATAAAATGCAGTGGCTGTCACTCCATTCTTCAGGTGTGACGTGGATCGTAAGAAAACATTTCAATACACTGATTTGATGCTCCAGTAATATTTTATGTTATAATTACACCATTTCGGCAATGCTTTATGAATCAAGTCTTGTTTGAAGAACAGCATTTATTTGATATAAAAACTTGTATATTATAAAGATTATAAATATATCTTCACTGTCATTTTTGATCACTTTAACGCACTCATTTAGCAGATGCTTGTGTTTAGAGTGACTTACAGTACGTACAGTGCTATGGTCTGTTCAAGACCACAATAATGACCTGATATTTGACAGAAGCAGTCAACAGAATTATACTGTGGTGACAGTGACCTCTAGTGTTGAACTGCAGCATCAATTTGACACCATCATGGCCCTATTAATGGCTCATTTTATGCTGTCAGAAAAAAATGTGAAAACTTGTACCTTAACAGCAGTACAACAGTGGGCAGTTTATATTGAACTTAACACTTTATCTACCCCTAAAAATGCATATTTATACCTTAGAGATATTGGGTACTACTATGAACCTTTCAGGGGTAAGGTGCAAACATGTTCTTTTGATAGTACAATAACAAGCTGTTGTAACCTTGAAGGTACCATTTTTGCAAATATTTTCTGAGAATGTATGATTTGATAACTGTTTTTTTACACAATGCATTGTTTGTCAAAAGGCGTCGGCTAATTCCTCAGTCAATGTGTTGAATGTGATGTTAGTGCACTAAGACATGGCAATGTAGAGTCATTACCCTGAACACTTGTGAGGCGCTCTCATTCACAGGAACATAGTCAAAGTGAATGTGTCCTTCATTTGAGCAGGTGATGATGGGATTTACAGCTTCACCACACAATGTGAGCTCCAGCGACATCTGACTGCAGCTCACCTCCAGTGTTTCACAGTACTGACAAAACAAAAATAATTGCATAATATGAATACTAGCATCAGCTCGGTGACAGTTTTGGGGTGTTCAAATGAATCTCACGAAAACTGTTCAGAAAATGGCTGGATCATATTTCAGCCCAAATAAACACAGTTTGTATTACAATCATAAGAATAATGGGTAAAGAGAGATGTTTTTGTTAAATGATGGGGCATCACTGGTTTCACATTTTCTGGGGCCTGAAAATGGAAGTTTGTGGAAACGGTGATATCCTGTAGTTGTGTATTCAGTCTATAGGTATGTGTGCATAAGTGTAGCATTCCGTTAGAGGGTGACATTGTGAACTGCTTGCCTATTGCAGCATTTTTTTGTAATTTTCACGGATCCATGTGAATGTTTTTTTTCCATTTTTTTTTACAACATTTTAATCAAGGCATTTAATATTGTAGATCACATATTTAAAGGAATAGTTCGTTTAAAATGTAATCACTCTCAGGCTACAGTATATCAGGCCAATATGTAGATGAGTTTGTTTCTTCATTAAAACAAATTTGCTGAAATTTTTCATTAAATCTCTTGCTCACTATGGATCCTCTGCAGTGAATGGGTGCCGTCAGAATGAGAATCCAAACAGCCCAACATCAAAACAACACAGTAATTGGTCACCCCTAGGCTGGGTCACCTATCTTTCATCTAAACGTGCAGCTTTTGGCATCACAAAACATTAACTGATGGAGTCATGTGAATTAATGTGATGTTTTTATTATTTGTTTGTACTCTCATTCTGATGGCACCCATTCACTGCAGAGGATCCATTGTTGAGCAAGTGATATAATGCTAAATTTCTCCAAATCTGCTCTGATGAAGATATAACTCATCTACCATAATTCCTCAAATAAAAACGGGTAGTCAAATAAACGCCGGGTCTCTGATAGTGGACAGGGGCATGGTCAACTGGGACAAATAAAGGCCAGTCTTAAATAAAGGCGGGGGGGGGAATTTGTGTGAATAATCAGCAGAGCCAGATAACGAACGTACACGCCCACTGCCGGTTTTCGGATCACCAGTACACTGAACCAAGAAGCGTTTCTGTCTGACGCGTCCGATTCGAGAACCGAGGAGCTGATGATACTGCGCATGCGTTATTCAGCATGAAGCAGACCGACACACAGAGCACATCTGAACTAAACTGATTCGTTTGGTGATTGATTCTGAACTGATTCTGTGCTAATGTTATGATCTCTGTCCACTGGAACGCTACGCTTTTAATTTAAAATGAGGAATTACAGTATTCAGCAAATGTAAATTAGGGTGCACTATTCCTTTAAATACAGCATGTTTAATCAACATATTTACACATATTTCTCTGTAGCTATTACCAAATTGTCTAAAATTAAAGACTTCATCCAGCATCTGCATTTTATTATATCTACTTTATAATCAGCTGGTGTAGCAGAGCCTTAAATTTAGATGCAGAAAATTTTTTTTTTTATAATATAATTATAATCTGTGTAAGGGGGGCAATAACTGTCTAACAGTGAAGCAATGCTTACCTTCTTGGCCAGAGAGGGTGTAAATGCGATCAGGATCATGTGTGTGTCTTCAGGAGCGATGGGACGCATGGCATTCAGGACAGAAAACGGCCCAGTCACATCCAGCAGTGATGATGTCAGCTACAAGTCAGGTTAAGAGTGATATTCATCAAACACAGGGTTTTATTCGCAGTGAATACACTGAAAATGACATTGTACAGGTTAACAGCAGAAATGTGATGCTCGTAGTTATTGTATTTTAACAGCACATTTGTTTGAATGATTATTTTTGAAATGGGAATGTTTTTGTAGCTCAATATATTACTGATGTAATTCCTGTGGGTAGGGTTTAAAGTTTATTTCCTAGAGCATGTATTGATTTTGTTTTTAAAACTAAAGATTAGTTGAAACTATTTTCTTTCATAATCAATGACTTTAACTTTGAACCTAGAACATACCATGTAGTTTTTTTCCATATAATTACATAACACCTAACAGAAAATTACTTACATTTAACATGAAATGGAAACTGTGACCATCTTTTCTGCCCTATTTTGACATGCAGTATATGAGAGTGAAATATATTTTTTTTTTATAAGAAAAAAACATGGGGCACATTCATGTTTTCAATTAATTACTATGAAGGCATAAATATATAATGATGTGCATGGATAATTTATAATAAACACAGCAAAATGTCCATAAAGCAATGGTCATATCACTCTGATATGTTTTCATATTTTAAAGTCTTGCTATTGCCAGTTATATAAATTAAATTGCCCGCTGCAGATCAAGACAGGTGGAGCTAGGGGAGGTAGAGGGTTTCTGCAAGACTCGCTTACAGCAAACATTGACCCAAATTATTGAAATGTAAAGCAGCAAACTCAGTGACTGCTGATGGCTGCCACAAGCTGAAGAGAAAGAAGATGAACAGTACAAGCCACTATATGTGCACGCTGCTGTCAGAAGTATATAAAGATGCTGCTGCATCAATGGACATGATAATATGGTGATAAGGTTATGCAGAGTATGACAATGCTATACTTGGTAAAAGGATTGAGAAAGATACCTTTACAGTCTCTGAAGAAATGTTCTGGATTACACATTTTTTCAACACTTTCTGACCTACAAGGATAACACAATCGCAAGTGAACTGGAAGATAAAAGCAGAAACAGCAACAGCAGTTCAGCAGAATGTTTATTACCTACTGACACCTGATTAAAGTGGACGGTGTTGTGTCCACTGTCAGTGATGAGCAGTAATGCTGGTCTGATGGCTGGGCAGTGCAGCTCCAGATAGAGGGTCTGATGTGGGCTGCACAACACGTTTGAGTTCAGTGAGCTCTGAGATGTGACATTACTGCAACATACTACAACAAGAAAGTTTGCTTTTCCCATTCATCTTAAATTCTGTAGCTCCGTAGGATGTACATTGTTCATTGGTTTCGGGAGACAACATTTTTGTTTTAATCCAATCATCTGAGCCGAAAGTGTCATGTAACTGACTCTACAGTCACAAGAACATTATGACACGATCACAAACCTTCAACCTGGCACCGTGAGTGACTGCTGTGGTGTAGTGACTCAAAGGCCTGCTTCATGACACAACACTTTTTCTTGATTATTGTTGTTAAACGATAAGATAACATGGTAATAGTTGCAATCCAGTGAGTTGAGAGTTGTTGAGTGTATGAGCTTTACACAGCGGCAAAGGATGCTATTTAACCTTCTTTAACTGATGCATTGAAGATGTATCTCACTGAGTTTTGGTTTATGAAAGGTCTCTCTTATGCATTCATAGGTTTCGTTAAAAACCTAATGATACACTTTTTACAGCACTACAGCATAAAAAATACTTTGTGAACCTTCTTTTTGAACATCTGAAGAGGTAGGGGTGCTCCGATCACCATCGGCCGATCGTTAATGCGTATCTCGTCAGTAAAGCCGGTTTTCTAATCAGCGGTTAATTCCATCAGGTGCGTGATTTCACATAGAGCAGCTGTTACTACACAGAGCCATTGTTAACTGAGAAGATGCGCAAATCCACTTCATTTTAAGCGTTTATTGGCGCATCGTCTCAGTTAACAATGGCTCTGTGTGGTAACAGCTGCTCTATGTGAAATCATGCACCTGATGGAATTAACCGCTGATTAGAAAACCGGCTTTACTGACGAGATGCGCATTAATGATCGGCCGATCGTGATCGGAGCACCCCTAAGAAGAGGTTTTGTTAAAACTTGTTTTATGTATCAGTCCCTCTCAAAACCATACTCTCACATCACCTGTATCTGGGCTCCTCCGATGTTTCCCGAATTATGTCTGAAGAAGAGATGAAGCAGGATATGATGTAACGAACGTGACGCTCAGTGAAAGAGCGCAATAGTGAAGCCTTTACAGCCAAATATTCAGTAGAGCTGTAAAGAAACATTATAAATAAAATCATATTTTCAACTGTCCCCTGACCCTTATGTCAGTGTCATCAAACACAGACTGCTTGGCCTTCGTACCTTGCCTGAATATCTGCTGGGCTTGGGGAATGGAAGGGGCTGCCATTTGCAGGCATCACTTTGTTGCCATGATCTTTTAACGAAAGCAAGTGGGTCTCCAGTTTGCTCTGTAAAAGAATCAAGATATTAGGGAAGTTACTGTTCAACACTTGTTAATGCTGAATGTTGTGTAAGAAGTGGCATGGTTGTCCTGGACATTGTTCTGCCCCTCACTTTGGCATCAGGTTCTGTATGTTGGCAGTTGCTGGTGTCAGTATGAAACTCCTCTTTCCAGCGGAGAGCTTCTGCGTTGATTACGTCATCAGACAGTGTTGGGCTGAATGTAACCTGCACCAGACTCTTCTGTGAAGGCACACAAATGGATGCTGAGTATATTTTCGTACAACATTTCAGGGCAAACATATAATAGAGATCCATTCCATTCATGCTGCCAAAAATCCATAAGCATCTATGCATTTGTTTATTTTCTGTATGTTGGTTTCAAACATCTAGATCATAAATTATTTTTGTAAATAAAAAAAAATAAAATAAAAATTAAATTAAATTTTTAAAACAAGTAAATAAAATTAAATACAATTAATGCTAAAATCATTAAAACTGCACCGACAAAAAGTTAATAAAAGAAAAAAAACATTCACTATATGATGTAGGATTTGAAAGGTTTCTTTGTGCTTGTTTTTGTGTCATATCAGGACACAACTCTGTATAATGACATGGGTATGACACAGGTATTACAAAAAGAGGGTTCTTATGAGGACATAACCCATGTCACCATTTTTCAAAACGCTTATAAATCATACAGAATGAGTTTTTTTGAGAAAGTAAAAATGCACAAAGTTTCCTGTGAGGGTTAGGGTTAGGGGTAGGGTTGGTGAAGGGACATAGAATATACAGTTTCTACAGTATAAAAACCATTACACCTATGGGATGAGCACACTTTACACAAAAACAAACGTGTGTGTGAGAGTGTGTGTGTGTGTGTCATGCTTAAAGAAACTGAAACATTAAGATTTTATTCACTTCCCTAATTGCGGTAATTTTTATATTGCAGTAATAATTTATTTAAATGATCTGTTCTATTTGAATATAGTTTAAATGTAATTTATGTGATGTCAAAGCTGGATTTTCAACAGCCTTTACTAAACAAGATTCTTCAGAAATCATGTCAGTTTACATTATGTAATCTAAGAGGGCACAATTAGACATTGTGTTATTATGCTGATTCTATGGGAATGCAGAAATTTTAAATCTTAATAATATTACAATATCATTTTTTATTGTATTTTGTGTACTTACCAAATGTATTGTTCAGTGAACTATTTTTTCCAAGGAAAATAATATTTAAGTCTTGTTGTGTCCCAATATTAAGGTATATGACTATATTAATATGACTATTAAAAATAAACTTTCTATGAGTAATATTCACTGTAGCAAAATGTGACAGCAAGCTCTGATTTCGCCTAACAGGATAATAAAGCAGACTGTAAGCTGCAGCAGTCATTAGCGATACCTGTCCAGGCAGAACTCTTCCTGAAGCAGGTGTGATGGTGATGTCAGAGTTTTCTGGAACAGAGAAGGTGAAGAGCCGAGCTGCAGCCTCAGGCCCGGCGCTGATATTCTCCACATACAATACTGCTGTGGCCCGGTCTCCCACCGCTGTCCCTCCAAACTCAACCAAACTATCAGAGAGTTTCAAGGAAGGCTGGACGGCAGTCGCATGACAAGAAATCAGGAAGTCTCTGAGTCAAGAATAGAAAGCATAAGTTAGAAGACCGAAAAATAACATCAATAAATTAAAGCAAAATCAAATAATCAGATATAATCATGCAGAACATGGTCATAAACATAACCACTGAGAATAAAAGAGACATTCTGCTGAATGCTATAATCAATCTCTACAGGAACAGGCCAAGAAAAAACAGATGTGACCAGGCAGATCAAACACCTTCTGACGAAATAAATAAAACATCTTAGAGATACAGCCCCCGGTTCCTTGAGCAGGAAACAAGACACTGTGTCATGTGTGTACACTACGATAAGGCATGCAGGTGTGACCATCATCCGAAGTGTGTAGAAACACACCAATGATGATTGGCAGACGTAGTCCTACAGTATGACGTCACAGGGAGCGCATGTGCTTAAAAAGGGGCGCCTTACACCACACATAATAAACTTTATTGACTAAAGGAGATGTGGCTAAAGATGGTTGCACACAGGACAAGAAGTGCAGTGCTCTGTCACGTCATGGCTAGGACAACTCACAGGTATCAGTACAAGACATCAGTCCAAAACAGTTAATCTAATCAACAAATAACAAACAAACAAAAAAAATTAAGTAGGGGTGAAAATATTCCCCTAAGAATTTGGACACCACTTCTTCAGTGCAAAATAATTCAGCAGAATGCTGTCTTTCAATATGTCGCTTAGGTAGACCTTCATGCAACTGCTTTCTTACCTGTTAATGCTTGTTTTACATGTGAGTGTGAAGTTGTATTCCCCTGCCTTTGATGGACTGAAGATCAAGTAAATGTCCATGCATTGTGAAGGCAGCAAAGTGCCAAAACCATCATTAGGCTGGATGTCAATAAACTGAAGAGAAAGAAATATATATATATTTGTACATGTATTTATATATCTTCAAGGCCCCTGAATCTCATAGTCACATTTAAATTTTCATTTTCTTTTTTCTTTTGATTGAGATCTGATCTTTATAAATTCTTCAGATGCTCTCTAAATCTGAGCACATTTGAGCCAAACCCTCCTGTCACAGGACAGATTACAGACAAATTGCCCCCCCTTCAAAACTCTGTTTTCGTCTGATTTGTTTTTACTGTGCTATGCCTTACTGTGTGTGACCATGGAGTGATTTGGAAATGAGCGACACCTGTGCCACTCACCGGTCTCGAGTCCCACGGAGGAGATCGGAAGGATACAAAAGAGGAGCTATGACAGTGAAGGACGAGAGAGGACCAGGCCTGGACTTTATTTTACACTGTGCTTTGTCATTACTTTGATTCATTTAAGCAAAATACTTAAATATACATGCATTCAGTACACACCCACACACACACACACATCTGTAAATATATTAGGGCTAGTAATTCAATGCGTTAATTAGATTAATTATGGAGAAAAATAACGCGTTAAAATTAACACATTTCAATTCAAGATATGGGGCAAATGCCAGTTTGAGATTGTGTCTCATATTTACATCACATAATTAAGAAATATCAAATGAGAAGTAGGCTAAGTGCAATATCCCATTAGAGCAAATGTGATACTCATCTTATACAACAGTTCATTAAGAAGTTAATATTGTATTATTTTAGATAAAATGGTCTGTTTTGCTCAATTTTGCCAACCAGAAGATAAAGACAAAGCAGAATAGTTTATCTACGAG
Source organism: Carassius auratus (assembly GCF_003368295.1). Lineage (NCBI taxonomy): Eukaryota > Metazoa > Chordata > Actinopteri > Cypriniformes > Cyprinidae > Carassius > Carassius auratus. The sequence goes on from NC_039250.1 coordinate 29,527,285, forward strand.
CAACCCACAGCGGCATTTAATTTCTTAATCCACATTTTGAATGAATTTAGTGAACCATTTGGCACGTTGAACCATTGGCATATGCATTGGCTTTGAAGTGGCGCTGCACAGATCAATCGGTTTATGCCAAAGTATCATAAACGTTATGACAAGTAATCGCCTGCTCTCTAAGCTCTAGCGGTTCTTTGATGTCACACACAGGTCGGTCTGATGGTTATGACCCGCTTCAAGTCGAACAAGCCTAATGATTCAATAAACTATTCACAAAGAACCATTTACTTCACTCCTGAATGAATCAGCAATTTTAATGAATCAAATGAATGAATAGAGGACTCGATGACTTAGTCATTTAGACATTAAAAAAATTCTTATTTTCATATTAATAACATACACACACATATATATATATATATATATATATATATATATATATATATATATATATATATATATATATATATATATATATATATATATATATATATATATATACTACCAGTTTGTAACAGTAAGATTTTTTTTATTTTTTAAGGCTCACCAAGCCTGTATTTATTTGATCCAAAGTACAGCAAAAACAGTAAAAAAAAATAAATAATAAATCCGTACTATTTAAACTAACAGTTTTCTATTTGAACATATTAAAATGTAATTTATTTCTGTGATTTCAAAGCTTAAAATTTAGCATCATTACTTCATTCACATGATCCTTATTTTCCTTATTGTAATACTCTGATTCACTGCTCAAAATTTTTTATTATTATTATTGTTAGAATATATTTTCTTCAGGTTTATTTGATAAATAGAACGTTCAAAATTCAGACATTTTAAAATTCTGTTTTCACTTTGTCTTCACGGGGTACGGAGTGCACCTCAATGAATGTGTAATATATATATTGCTAAATCAGCCAATCACATGGCAGCTACTCAATGCATTTAGGCATCTAGATGTGGTGAAGACGACAGAGTACAAACCGAACATCAGAATGTGGAAGAAAGTGGACTTAAGTGATTCTGAGTATTTTACAAACTGCTGATGTACTGGGATTTTCATGCACAACCATCTCTAGAGTTTAGAGACAATGGTCCAAAAAAGAGAAAATATCCAGTGCGCAGCAATTGTTCGTTGAAAATGCCTTGTTGATGTCAGAAGTCAGAGGAGAATGGCAGACTGGTTAGAGATGATAGAAAGGCAACAGTAACTCAAATAACCACTCGTTACAACCAAGGTATGCAGAATATCATCTCAGAATGCACAAGACGTAGAAGTCAAGTCACCTTTATTTATAAAGCTAAACAGACTGTGTCAAAGCATCTGAACAACATTAATTAGGAAAACATTGTCAATAATGCAAAATGAAAGTTAAAGGCAGTTTATCATTGAATTCAGTGTGTCATCATTCAGCTCAGTTCAGTTTGAATAGTATCTATCCTGTGGAACCATTTGCAATAAAGTCAGCAGTATCGCTGTAAATAAAGTGACCCCAACGAAGCAAGCCAAAGGCGACACCGGCAAAGAACCAAAATTCCATCGGTGACCGAATGGAGAAAAAACCTTGGGAGAAACTAGGCTTAGTTGGGGGACCAGTTCTCCTCTGACCAGACGAAACCAGTAGTTCAATTCCAGGCTGCAGCAAAGTCAGATTGTGCAGAAGAATCATCTGTTTCCTGTGGTCTTGTCCTGGTGATCCTCTGAGACAAGGTATTTACAGGGGATCTGTATCTGGGGCTCTAGTTGTCGCTGTCTTTCATGGCTGTAAAGGTCCTTTCTAGAAGCTGATCCACCATCTGGGCTGGATACAGACTGGATCCAGGTGACTGCAGGGACCATCTGTAATGCCACGTCAGCAGAGGGAGCCTTCACCTGAGTACTGACTGTTCACAGCTCCCTCTGCTTCTACAATAATTTCCTGTTTGGGACTATTTAACACAAGTCAGCATGTTTTTACTTTGTGAAGTATTGCCAGTTTACCTGCCTTACCAAGCGTTTCCCCATTGATTATTCTGACTGCCTGTTTGTGCATGACTTTGCCTGTTTTCACATTATTGCCTCTTGGATTGCCCCATTGGATTTATTGCCTAATTTGGACTGATGTTTGTGTTTGACATACTCGCCTGCCTACTAGTCTCTGCCTTTTGGATTCCCCTTGTGCATTTTGAAAGATCGGACTGCCATTATCGATTTATTTATATAATCAAGAAGACAAATTTAATTCTGATGATAAGAAATGTGCCGTTATGATGTCACTGTTGTCTGGAAAGGCTATCGACTGGGCTGCAGCCATTTGGGACACTGACTTGATTTAGACGATCATTTGACTACTTTATTCATTCAAAAACTACGAGAAGTGTTTGAATATCCCACAGGGGGAAATGATATATCAACCCAGCTTCTGCAAATGTCCCAAGGTAACAGAAAAGCTGCTGACTACACCATCTTGTTTCGTACACTTGCTGAGAGTGGATGGAATTATGTTTCTCTCAACACTGTGTTCCAGAAAAGCCTCAACCTCAACGTTGACCTACAGCCAGAATTGATATGTAAAGGAGAAAGTTTATCATTTTCTGACTTGGTCACTCACAATCAAGATTGATAATCTCATGAGACAAATCCCCACGAAGAAGGCATGTGAGATAGATCCAGCCTGTTACATCATGTGTTACTAAAGCCATACCAACATCTACCGCCAAGTTCAATGAGGAACCAATGTAAGTGGGTTTTGCCACACTCTCAGAAGGTGAAAGAGCAAGGCGACGCCAACTTCGTCTCTGTTTCTACTGGGGAGAACCATGCCATCGCTATCAAGGATACCCACACAAGGCTCAAATCCCCATTATGGTAAATAAGGAACAATTCTCTCTCCCCAGTGATCAGTCCTTCAAACTTCCCCTTACCTTAAAGGTGCCATCTGTAATGTTTGGCAAAAAAAATCAAGTCATACTCCACATTCCATACCAGATGTGGGCAGTATGCCTCAATAAAGTGAACTGGTCTACTCTAGAGTAACAAATGAGAAACGGCATAGTCTCTATGCTCCGCCCATACTTTCACAACAACACTACAGCCATAGCCGAAGACTAACTGTGCGTTCACACCGCCGGCGTCTAGAACGTCAAAAATCGCTCTTGCCGCTCTGCTCACGACGCTGCAGAAAGATTTGTGAGCGCTCAGACGCTCTAACGTAGATCGAATGCTTATTTTGTATTTAAAGCGGCCGCAAAGCAAACAAGCTTGTTGATCTCGTGCAGACTAACCACAAGGAGTTATAAGTTAACCTCATTAAATATTGTTGTGGACGAAATATTAGGATCCTTTACTTAAAATGAACGATCTCAGACACCTTGGTCCACGTATCACTTTTCATTTATTTTTTATGTCCCTGTACGCAAACAGGGACACATCATAGATTAATACAAACGCTAAACAGCAATAATCAACCTGTCCTTTATTCTGCTTGGGAACTAATGTGCCAACTCTCAAGCATTCACCGTGAGACACACGCAATTGACTCTTTTCACACGCTTTCACACCACATCAATTTTTCACGCACAGAAAAACCACGAAGCAAAGAGGACACGGAGACCAACAGACTAGACAGAGCAGGTTAGTTATGATATAATAAAATGGGTAACGTTAAGTTATAGCTAGCTAATTATCAAACGCAGCTACGGTTAGCCATCGCTAACATTAGCATGTTTATCGAACAGCCTTCGATACATTTCTATGTTATAACTTCCAGAAAAGAAATACACAAACATATAAAACAAACTTCTAGCGAAATACTAACAGCATCTAACTTAGCAATCCAAAAGAAATGTTGCAAGTTTGGAGTCTAACCTCATTTCTTTCAGGTCCATCAGCTGTCTCCAGCAATTAAAAGAAGTGCCGATGTTTACTCTGGTTCGGCTCCTTTTCTTATCGGATTTGATTTGTGATTCCGAGCGCGGTTGTTTCCCTGTAGCGGGTGGTGGTCTCTTTCCAAGGGCTTGAGCCATCCTTTCTCTCTCTTCCCTGAACTGAAATGAAGTACTGGGCTGTACTTTCCACATGATTGACATCAGCTTCAAGTACACGCCCACAAGCCGTGTGAGTTATTCATGTATTGCAGGTTGGCTGGTGGTTATGTTGCCCGCATACAGCCTCCCATGGCCAAAACTGGTATTACGACACCTGTCGGGCCAGAGCTAGTAATGCTAATGCTAATTAAGGTTGATATCTCTGCAGCACTATAACTTGACATTTTTTTAATGACATCGTCGCCCTTATTTCTTCTCATTCTTTTGATGCGTGTAGGTCATGTTATGGATATTTTTACCTCAATTTTTGCATATGGCACCTTTAAAAACATAATAACTGTCCATCTCGCTAACAGCAATGATTGACTCTGGAGCCGCATTAAATCTCATTCATGAGGATATCGTCAGGAAATACAATATACCCATTCAACCATGTTACCCACCCATCAAGATTAAAGCCATCAACGACTGCAATTGGAACTGGTATAATTCATCAAACCAAGACACTAACCCTACAAGTTGGTTTATTACTTCAAGAATACATATCCATCTATGTTTCCATCTATCACTGACTCCCCTAAGCATGAAATCATCCTAGGATTTCCATGGCTGTCTGTTCAGGACCCAGTCATTTTCTGGCATTAGGGTGAGTTGACCAGGTGGTCTGCCTTCTGTAAAAGTCACTGTTTCTTCTCAGTTTCCCAACCATGTTATACCACTAGTGTTGAAAGTCCCATAGGTACCTAGGCAGTTTATATTCCCCCATGTTATGATGACCTGGCAGAGGTCTTTAGTATATCAATCTTTTGTATGGCAACCCAACTAATTATTGATTTACTCCCCAATGCCATGCTTCCCAAAAGTCGTGTTTACCATTGTAGCAGATCTGATTCGAATCAGACAAATTAAAGAGAACTGGATCTTATAGCCTAGAATTTTCTCGTCCTGTTTGATCGCTCACAGAAAACAATATATTGATCTACATTTTCTTAGGCACTTTTTGTTTGTAAAAGGCTTCAACTATCATGAATATTGTGATTTACACCTGAGAAGACAAAGGCCCGCATAATGAGCTGCATAATGTCTTTAAGTCAGCTGTGTCACTGAGAGGGAAAAGTTACAAGAAAGAATGCGAGGACAAAATAAATGTACATAATTTTATCTTTGTAGTTTATTTAGAATATATTTAATTATCTCACAACATAATTTAATATTCACTTGCGAGTGCAGTTAAACAGTTTATTAGGAACAATCACAGCTGACTTTCAAAGCAGATTTTTTTGCTTTGAAAGCCATTTGCCATTCACACAATCCTTCAGTAATCCTTTTAAGAATTACATTTTATTACTATTATTATTATTATTATTTATTATTATTATTATTATTATTAATGTGGAAAAGAGTTAAGAATATTTTTTCAGGTTTTTTGTTGTTGTTGATAAATTAAAAGAACAGCATTATTGTTACATTTGTTACAGTTAAATTTATTTGTTACATTTATATTATTTACATCAAGCTTTTGTATGGTATAGTGTATATTGTTATTAAAACGTCATAATGTTTGACTTGATTATACATTTAATCAGGAATTATAGTTAAGTCTAGTGTTGTCAAAAGACCCGGTACTTCGGTACCAAGTCGGTACTAAAAAAATAAAAATGTCACGGTACCAGGTTTCTTTAAGTACCGGTAGTACCGAGGTCCAGTTCAAACCCGGTTCAGTGCAATGATTTCTGCAAAGCAGAAAATGTGGACAGAATCTCAAAATCCAGTCATGAAAATGAAACTTACATTTTAATATGGACAGGCATGGAATTTGTGAAGTTAGCATAAATTAATCAAAAGAAATCTCCATATGGACCAGTATTTGTAAATGATAAGCCACAAAAGTTATTGAAATATGAATCCTGCATGTTCTGCGCGTCTCTGTGTGAATGAATGAAAGACGTGCGGGTTTGTTTACTACACAGACTGAAGCGCGGGACGCTTGCAGTAATTTTAGCATCTGCCATCTCAATGAGGACATCAATACATAAACAACATCACCAGAACTGTTCTGAGACACTTCACAAGCATTTCACCGTTTCATTTGAGTAAAATAAAAGTAGCGCGTCAAAATACAAGTTAATTTTGACATAAAGGCATTGTGCTAGAAATATTACTATTATTTAGTAGAATGCATGTGATACTGCTACTACTGTTGAAAATTAAAAAATAAAATCACACAATATTTCTTCCATGTTTTAATTTTAATAGCAAATTCCCTTTATTTACCAAAAAATTAAATGTTTAAATTTCATTAATTAAAAGACAAATTAAATTTGGTTGAAACTTGTTTACTGATTTTAATAATTATATTACTTGTAGAAAAACTTTAAACACATTTGTAAATAAGTATAAAGAATGGCATTGGTTTTATTTTTAGTTATAAAAAGTGCATTTTTTTTTTATTAGCATATTTTTGGTTTTTGCTTTGGTACCGAAATTGGTACCGAGAACTGTGGATTTTCACTTGTATCGGTACCGAATACTGAAATTTTGGAACCGTGACAACACTAGTTAAGTCTAACTAGTAAAATGTTACATTACACATTATGTGAAACCTAATACAAGTATATAAATAAATAAAAAGAGACTTACTCATGTTTATGATCTCTGCTGAATAAAGCGCTTCATTCTTTTTTTTTGAGGAAATCTGAAATCCTGGGGTAATCCACAGAGCATCTTTTTGGGGTGAATTGTTTCTTATTGCTCTCATCACAAAGCGAACAGTAAAATGAAAAAAAAAAACTTGAACAGTCTTGCTGCTTTGTTTTCTGTATGGGCATATATATATACGGATAGATAAATTGATAGATAGCTCAAGTGGTAGAGCATTGCATTAGCAAGTGCAAGGTTGGGGGTTCAAATCCCAAGGAATACATGTTAGGATAAAATTGTTAGTTTGAATGCAATGTAAGTTGCTTTGGATAAAAGCATCTGCTAAATTTATTTAATTTAATTTATTCAAGCCGTGTGCTTCAGTGAAACAATCTCAATAGCGCGTTCAGCGCGGGGGCATGGTCGCATTACATATAATGAAGAGAGATGTGAAAAACGGATATTGTGTTGTTTTCATATGGATCACTTTATCACAGAATATTTGTTTTCAGTGGCACTTGTTTAGTTGAAAAGGATACACGACAAGCTTTCTATAGATATATCTCTCATGTCTCTTCGTTGAGTATTCACTGAGTTACAGTTACAGTTCATTTTAATTAAGTAAACGAAGATCACCACAGACAAAGGCTGCAGACAGCACACCTTGTTTGTTATCTTTATTTTATAAATGCCTGTATACTATGTCTGTATACAAAAAAACTAGACCCTTTACAGATTTGATTGATGTATTGCTCTTATCTGTATAATCAAAACTGAAAGTGTATTTTAAGTTATTTTGGGGTTATCATATTGTGTATACGCGTGAATCGACTCCAGAGGGTTAACCATGTCAAGTCTTCACTTCAGTTCAATTCACTTCACTTCACTAAGAATCAACTGTATGCCAAGTCAGAGAAATGTGAGTTTCATGTCAGGCAGAGATCATTCCTTGGTTAACACATTAGTCATCAGGGTGTCAAGATGGACGAAGCCAAGGTCAAGGCAGTGACAGAATGGCCACAACAATCTACCGTTAAAGAACTTCAAAGATTTCTGTGGTTCGCTAATTTCTACAGGAGATTCATTAGAAACTACAGCATGGTTGGATCACCTATGACATCGCTCCTCAAGGGCAAACCATCAAAACTCAGGAGTGGAGTGAGGAGGCTACTAAAGCATACAACACTTTAAAAGTTAAGTTTATCACAGCCCCAATCCTCAAACACCAGGACCCCAATCTGCCATTCATTGTGGAAGTAGATGCTTATGACCCGGGAATTGGAGCCATGTTCTCCAAACGCCATGGTCAACCTGGCAAACTGTATCCCTCTGCATTCTTTTCAAGAAAGTTAATAGCAGCTGAACGAAACTATAATGTTGGGAATAAGGAACTCCTGTCTATGAAAGCAGCCATAGAACAAAGGAGACACTGGCTTGAGGGAGCATTCCACCCGTTCCAGGTGATAACTGACCATAAGAACTTAGAGTACATTAAAGGTGCAAAACGACTCAACCCACGCCAAGCTCGCTGGTCTCTCTTCTTCGACCGATTCCAATTTCACAGTGACCTATCGTCTAGGGAGTAAAAACAGGCAGATGCTCTCTCCAGGCAGTATGATCTTCCCCTCGACAGCCATATTCTAGAATGCATTCTTTCCCCATCTGTAATCATCGCCCCAATCACCTGGGATATCATGGAGGAGATAAAGAGAGAACTGCTCCAAGAACCAGCTCCTGCCAACTGTCCACCTTACACACATTACGTTCCATAAAGTCTTAGTCACAGGGTAATTCAATGGGTTCACAACTCTGTCAGCTCTGGCCACCCTGGAATCTCCCACACTCTGCACCTGCTACACAACTCGTTCTGGTGGCCTTCATTGTCCAAAGACGTCACAACTTAAGTAAAAGCCTGTCAGGTCTGTGCCCAATCCAAGACCCCCAAGGAGTTACTATCCGGACTCCTTCAATCCATGTCCATTCCACGACACCCCTGGTCTCATCCCTCCATCGACTTTGTTACTGACTTACCTCTGTCCAATGGTTTCACTGCCATCCTAGTTATCATAGATCGATTCTCCCAGTCATGCCTGTTGATGCCCTTGAAAGGACTCCCCACAAACATGGAAACCGCACAGGCAATGTTCCACCATGTCTTCAGGAACTATGGCATCCCGGAAGATATTGTCAGTGACAGAGGGAGCCAGCTCACATCCCAAGTCTAGAGAGCATTCTGCAAGCAACTCGATATTAATGTCAGTCTCACCTCAGGTTATCACCTACAAGCTAACCGTCAGGTGGAACGATTAAACCAAGAACTAGGCAGATACTTACAATCCTTTTGCAGCAGAGAACAACATCAATGGTCGGAATTCCTCCCATGGGCAGGATACGCACAAAATTCGCAGACTCACTCGTCAAAGGGGCCTGACTCCTTTCCAGTACGTCCTTGGATATCAACCCTTTATGTTCCCATGGTCTGGCGAACCATCATCCGTCCCCGCTGTGGATGACTGGATTTGACATAGTGAGAGGGTGTGGGACAGTGCATATGTGAACCTTCAACTAGCTGTAAGAGTACAGGAACTCTAGGCCAACAAGCGGTGTCGGCCACACCAGGACAGCAGGTCTGTCTCTCTACATGCAGGAAGCTCAGCCCAAGGTATGTTGGCCCTTTAAAGATTCTACGAAGAATAAATGAGGACACATACCAATTAGAGCTTCCTGTTATCTACCGTACTCTCCCTCCTTTAAAGTTTCTCTACTTAAACTGGTCCAACAGGATGCTGACCCCAATCATGAGACTCAGGAACCGCTACTGCCGCTGGACGCTGATGGAGCACCAGCCTACAAGGCCAATGAACTGCTGGACTCTAGAAGGAGAGGGGATCAGCTCCAATATCTGGTGGACTGGGAGGGCTATGGACCTGTGGAGAGGTCATGGGTAGCTGCCAGTGACATTCTGGATCCCTCTCTCACGGAGGAATTTCATAGAGCCAGACCCAATTGACCAGCGTCACGACCACGGGGATGTTTCAAGGACTGATGTTTATGTTTGACCTACTAGCCTGCCAACTAGTCTCTGCCTTTTGGATTCCCCTTGTGCATGTTGAAAGATCGGACTGCCATTACGGTACTGACTCTCTGCCTGCTTAAAGACTCTGTCTGTAAGATCTTTTCCTAATAAACTTCTGCAAATGGATTCTAATACTGCCTCAGCCTCCTCGTTACACCATCTGATCTGGATACAGATACTGGATACAGATTTGCCATTTTGGCAAATCTGAGATATTTGCCAAAGTTCTTTATGTAAGTTCTGCGCAGCACTGATGCATTGTTTGCTTTCAAACTGTAACAACGTTCGTAGTTGGAAGAAGGAAGAGTACAGGGTTGGCATTAGGAGACTCGATTAATTTATTCAGAACTTTACAAAAACAAAAATAGTGCATCCAGCACTTTCACAAAACATTCAAGGCACACTTTAAATTTCTCTCTGTGCCACCATATTCTCCAGCCCCCCTCGCCACACAAACCAAAGCGTAAATACACTTAAAAAACACATCCTTATGACGTGGCTGATACAGAAGAGTGTACACCATCTGCAAACAGCTCAGATTTGCCAAAATGGCACTATGCTGATTTGGAGAAACACAGAGGAGAGGAATTGTTGAATAAAGTTGTTCTTTTTGTTTTCTTTGTATACAAAAAGTACTCTTGTCACTTCATTATGGTTGAATCACTGATGACAGATGGACTATTCCATGATGCCGATGACATGGGGGTAAGTGATTAATGACAAAGTTTTTGGGTGGAGTAACAGTTATAGTTTACAGGGAATCCAAAGTCCACCCCAACACCAGACCTGTTGGTTATTGGAGGATCTTCTGTTTCTGGTCTGTTAAATGCATTAGACATTTTGCAACGAGCCTTCAGCGCGTGCTGAGTGAGCGAGCGCCTTAGGGGCCATTCATATATCGTGCCTAAAAAGCGTCGCTTTCTCCTCCTTTCCAAAGCGCTCGGGCAGAAGCGCTCATGAGGCGTCTGTCTTTGCGAAGCAACAATGACGTGCTCTCTCCATGAGACGCGGAAATTTCAGCAAAGGATAAATGGATTTGCAGCTCTAAAAATCACTTGCAGTAGCTCTGCTACTAAATTTATTTCAAATTGCAATCCATATACAACTATGATCAGCTGTTCCTTCATCTTGGCTGAGCTTTCAACATTGTTACGGGAAAGGATGAAGCTGATTGGTTAGTTCTTGTCACATGACCCGCGGTGCGCTTGCGGCATTCTGAAAAGTTGAGATGTTTTTACATTTTGCTGTATCTAAAACGTACCGAACCGAAACCGAACCGTGACAGTATATCGTATCGAACCGAACCATGAATTTTGTGAACTTTTACACCCCTAATATATATATATATATACATACACACACACACACACACACACACATACTGACTCAAGGCTTTTTAATGGTATAGTGTATAATTTTACAAAAGCTTTTTATTTCAGTTAAATGCTTTGGTTAAACTTATTTCAAATAATCCTGAAAAGAAATGTACTCAACTATTTTAAATATTGATAATAAAAAAATGTTTCTAGAACAGCAAATCAGCATTTTAAGATAATTTCTAAATTATCATTTGACACTGAAGACTAGAGTAATGATGCTGAAAATGTATCTTTGATCACAGGAATAAATTACATTTTAAAATATATTCAAATAGAAAACATTTTAGATAGTAAAAATATTTCACAATTAGGGCTGGTAAGCGATTAACATTTTTTATCTTATTAATTACATGATGTGGTGATTAATCAAATTAATCACACATCAAATTTGGAGAAATTACTTACAAAAGATCATTTGAAATCATTGTTGTGTAAAGCATCAGGCATTACAAAAAGTAGGTTCAGTAAGAAATATTTTGTTTGATAAAACTGATTTCATATAGCCTACTCTTTTGGACCATGTGAGTTAATGATGACAGAATTGTCATTTTTGGTTGGGTGAACTATAACTTTAATAATTGATTTTCTTACTTTTATTATTATTACTATGAAAATATTAAATTATTTCTTTAATGAAATGATACTCTAAATAATAAACTAAAACAGCCAGTAGGTGGTGGAAAATGTTTTAATGATTAAGTCATTGCGTCATTTATTCAGTTGTTTGATTCGTTCAAATGGCTGTTTTATTTAGGAGTGAATGTCACACACCGATCAGTCTGTGCAGCACCACTTCAAAGCCAACGCAATAGGCCAATGGTTAAAAGTTCACCAAACTCATTCAAAACGTGAATTAAGAAATGATATGCCCCTGTGGGTTGCTCAGAGATGAACAGTTCTACTTTTGTCTTTATCTTGTTTGGCAAAACAGACAGTATTGTGTACAAAATAACACAATATTAACTTCTTAATGTTGTATAAGAATATTGCACTCATGTGATATTACACTTCTCGTGTGATATTTCTATTTCACATCTACTACGTGATGTAAATATGAGACACAATCTCAAATGCGCATATTGCCCCCATATCTTGACTTTTAGGGACATTTTCTAGGCTCCATCACGCAGTAAGTTGTTGCCCAGCCTGATATTAGTCATCAATCGACTGCATGAAATGGCAGATGATCCACATAGGTTTGGGGCGGGGCGAGTGTGTTAAATTACCAGCCCTTTTCACAATATATCTGCTTTTGCTGTATTTTTTATCAAATATACGCAGGCTTGGTGAAACGAAGAGAATTCCTTAAAAAAACATCTAACTCTTCAAAACCTTTTGACTGGTAGTGTATACATACTTATATATATTGCCATTGAAGTTTAATGTGATGATTGTGCAGAATAAGGTGAAAGCTTAAGTGGCATTTGTTTAGCTTGAAGTTTTGTGAAGTGTGTACACTCAATATTGTGCTCACCTTAGGATTACCCACAAAGCCAAACTCCTGAGGTAATAAGGAACAGTTCGTGAGACGCACAGCAATCTGAGCAGACTCATAAATGGAGCAGTGTCCAAAGTCCACCTCAGTGTGGTCGAACCGCAGGTCAGAGCTGGTGACAACCGCATGGACCGTAAACAGGACTGGCTTCACCTAGTTAAAGCACATTGAGCAATGTTATTCAGTAGAGTCATGTCTCCAATCTAAACATTCCTGTACAATTATGAAGTTTGCATTTTCATGTGACATAAATTCAAGGGTAAATGTTTTTGATTTAATATTACAAATAAAATAAATAAAAAGACAATAATAAAACAACATTAAATAACAGAAAATGTGTACTGATATAAAACATTTATTAGAAATTCTGCAGCTTTCCTTAAGAAATAAGAATTGTTCATCTGATTTCTTGGTGACTTTAACAAAATTACATCTACCTCTTTGGAGGCCAATAGACACAATGTACAAGTCCCACATGTAGCATGCTTTTCAGCTGCAAGCTCCACAAGGCTATTGGTTTTTGACCCTGACAGTTACATGCTAGTCTCATTAGCTAAGATACAAATGTGTAAGGAGATAAGTATACATTTTGGTTTAACTGATGTTGGAGGATCAATCCTCAAATAAAAATATTCATACCAAATAATTTGTTTGGTTTGTTGGTAAAATAATAAGTACTGTACATACATAAAATTAAGTAGAAAATGTATCTGACACCTCAAACACTGAGAACTGAAATAGTATTGATAGAGATAGAAACATCAGTAAACACTATATAAAAGACACAGCTAAATATTATTGTGACACTTACAATGTGTCCATGTGAATAGTTAAAATGTTTAAAATTATAACTAGAGTATATATATATATATATATATATATATATATATATATAAAATCTAATTTAACATTAAAGAAATCATTATTAGTATCAGTGACACTGCCCTTCATTTATAGTAGAATACTCTAGAGAAATGTTTAAAATACCAAATATTTTACGGTGTACTCACACTAGGTGTTTTGGACTGCACCGGAGCACGTTTGACCCCCAAAGCTCGGTTTGTCGGACTAGTCTGAGTGCTCTGTGCAATGCTCAGGTGCGTTTCATTTATCCGGTCCTGGCCCGGTTGGAAGAGGTGGGCCAGGGCACGTTTTCGATTTGGATCAGGCACGATATGCATGGATTAAATAAAAAATTAAATCAAGTATACTTAGGTTTATAACGGCTATGGTACTTAACCTTATTGATGAACAGGAAATGTAGTTTGCAAATAATCTACAATCGCGTTCGGGTTTGGTTCAAGGCAGCTGTGCCTAGTGTGAGTACTGTACACCCTTAAATAATCTATTTTGTTTCCACATTCATCTGATAGAAAATTAATATGCAATCATATGCAGAAATCTGCTGAATGAATGAATTATTTTTTAATCAACTGATTAAACATACTTAAATTTAAGTTTTGGTTGGACCAATGATGATCAATCTTAGATCTAAAATAAATGCAGGTTTATGTAATTATTCTATTGGATTAAACTTTAAACCATATTCACAAATGTAAGGGATTGTGTTTTAGTTCGGTCACCTAGTTGCAATTTTGTTCCTATGGTTTCTTATCAATTTTGATATGTGTTGCACCTGTTGTTAATTTAGTTGTTTCATTCACTTGTATATTAATCTCCTTTATTCCATTCAGTCCATTGTCAGTTCTCGTCGTGTTTATACCAGCACACTCCAGATGGAGCCTGATGCGATATAAGAGCCAGAGCAGACACCTGATCCATAAAATCACCTGGAAGCCTAAACCTACCACGTCTGTTTAGGTGTATGAACTGGCAACATCGCCAGTTTCTGTGGACCTATGAGAGGAATATGAGGGGATGGAGTGGAGCCTGTTTCATTAGCAAACACCCAACAATCAATAAAATCTGTGTTCCTACCCCCTCCCACTCCTACCTCCTCTGTCTGTTCTGAGTCTACAAAGTCTATGTCTCCAACCCTGAATTGTTGTTCCACTAGCTCCACCCAGAACCTCTGTGCAAATTACTCCAGCTGTCTGTTGACCACTCAGCTCCACCAAAGCTCCTCGCTCCCTCAGCTCCAGCAGGCTTCCTCATCCCTCTGACTCTGCTTTGGTCAATCATCACTCTGCCTGCACCATGGATTTCTGGGCCTTCAGGTGTGCTTTCTCCCTCCACCCCTTCAGATTTGGTGGGCTCCTCCTTCCCTCCAGCTCCGCCTTTTATCTTGGACGCTCCGGCACTCTGGCTCCACCTCTGTTGTTTATCACTGTGGTTCCACTTTGGTCTCCTCCCTTGACTCCTCCGTGGGCTTGCATCATGGATGTCCGGCTGAAGATTCCACCCTGGCTTCTACCTCATCAAGTCATCTTTTGATTATACCTCTGTTATCGCTGGTCCTGCCCTGCATCCACCTCCACCGCCCTCCTCTGGGACTTTAATTATGATCTTTGGTATGTTTGACTTTAAGTGGTGCTGCATAGATTAATTAGTGTATGGCAAAGTACTGAAATAGCAATCGGAAAGATTTATATATATATATATATATATATATATAAATGGGTAACTTGAATGTAAAACAATGTCATGAATTCGTTCTACTCTCATTTGTAAAATAGCCAACAAATCAATTGCTGTAGGCTAACCTGATCTCATGATAGTACGTATGGCATGATTTTCTGCTTCTATTTGGCATAATATTTATTTGCAGAAATTGACTTAGATATGCAAAAAGGCTGATAAATTCATAATGGCATGGCTGGTTAAATCGACAGAAATATCAACAAAACGTTGCACTTTTATAAAATAAAGAAAACAAACATGCTGCGTGTTGTGCAGTCACAGGTATTTACTTCATCTAAAATGAACCAAAACTCGGCAAATACATGCATCACAGACATGATAAATATATCTAAAGAAAGCTTTTAGGGACGAAAACATTTCATTATAATAATAATCTGTTTGCAATTCACTCTAATGGCGCATCTGAGGAGGCGGCGAGTCAGGATTGTGACAAACATTCTCAATTCCCTCTTTTTTGCAAAGGTGCCAGAAAATATATGCCTATATGCGCTACAACTGCTCCCTCGGAGCATGTATTCAGTGCGGGTGGAAACATTGTCACTCCATTAAGATCTTCGCTGAAACCAGACAAAGTAGACCAGACATGTTCGTTTTCCAGGCAAGAAACTTGAAGAAAAATAAAGCATCAGGACTTGTTGATTCACTTAAGCGGTCCAGTAGTTTAACACCAATGTTTCTGATGTTCCCTTATGTTGCGTTTTAAAAAACCCATATCATAGGAACCTAGGTGTGTTATTTGATAGCAATCTTTCTTTTAAAAACCAAATTTCTAGCTTTAATACTGAATATTTCGTTTCATTCTCCAAAATATATCTAAATTATGACCTATGCTCTCAATGTCAAATGCAGAAATGTTAATTCATGCGTTTATGACATCAAGGTTAGACTATTGTAATGCTTTATTTTGTGGTTGTTCTGCACGCTTAATAAACAAACTCCAGATAGTCCAGATATTCCTAAGATCACAAAACGCTGGACTTTTGGTCGTTCTTAGGATAGCAAAGTCCACTAAAGGAGGTAGAGCTTTTACACATTTGGCTCCCAAACTCTGGAATAGCCTTCCTGATAATGTTCGGGGTTCAGACACACTCTCTCTGTTTAAATCTAGATTAAAAACGCATCTTTTTGGCCAAGCATTCGAATAATGTATCTCTTAAATTGTGACTGCAGTTGTACCTGATCACCTGCACATTCTTATTTATTAGCTTTGGTTAAACTACCGTAATTCTTCAAATAAAAGCCGGGGCCTTTATTTACCTGAACTGAAGAAGGTAACAGGCTTTTATTTGAAGCAGGCTTTTATTAGAGGCAGGCCTTTATTTCTAATTCCATCTGTTTGATAAGTAATTATTTTAAATAACCCGTTTTAAACTAAAAGCGTAGCGTTCCAGTGGACCGAGATCATAACATTAGCACAGAATCAGTTCAGAATCAATCATCAGAAGAATCAGTTCGGTTCAGACGCTCTGTGTGTCAGTCTGCTTCACGCTGAATCACACATGCGCAGTATCATTAGCTCCTCGGTTCTCGAATTGGACGCGTCCAACAGAAACGGTTCTCGGTTCATTGTATTGGTGATCCTAAAACCGATGCAACCGGTTCTTGACTCGAGAACGAGAAACTCTCCGGCAGTGGGCATGTACGTTCGTTATCTGGCTCTGTTGCACAAATTTCCCCCCGGCCTTTATTTAAGAACTGCCTTTATTTGTCCGTGTTCACCACGCCCCCGGCCACTATAAGAGGCCAGGCGTTTATTTGACTACCGGTTTTTATTTGAGGAATTACGGTAATTAAATTTACTTTGTTGAAACAGCAACTATGCTAATGATGTCTCTATTTGTTTCTATGTTTTGCCACGGGATTTAAATGTCCCTGTCTTAGACTTGCTATATCCAGGCAAGCCTTGCCCTGTCTTGTTTCAGTATGTGTTTCATGGTGATATACAATTTGGAGTATTCATGTTGGAGGATACATTTCTGAACTAATTGGCTGCTCAATATTATATTTTTGTTTACAGGATGCAGACTAAAGAGCCTGCATTATGTTTATTTACACTCAATATGGGAATGACTGGATTTTAGTGTAAATAGAGCTGATTTTCTACAAAAAAAAATCAGCATGTTAATTTGCATGCATCAGGGTTATAGTCAGTTACAGATATGACTAATGTTTTCTGAAGCATTTTATAGTGGGGTGCCAAGAAGAAACTGGTTTTGTGCCAGCACTCTGTTATGGACAAAGGATTGGCATCAGTAAGAATCCTGGCGTGAATAAAGAGCCTAACTGAGGAAAAGGATGAGAGGACGTGATGAGATCCTGCTTTCTTCTTTAGCATGCTGAGACAGAGGGATGACAACCAGTGTCCAGTTCTGAGGATTATGGAGGTTTTTATAAACAAAATAAAGGGCAAAATTGGTGTAAAAAACCTAAAATACCTTTGCACCATGGCAGCAATTTATGCATGGACAAAGACATGAGAATAAAAGCATTAAATATAATGATTGGCAATGAGCCACTAGATATAAAAATGGGCATACCTGAAAGATATCCTTACTTTGAGAAATAGACTTCATACCTGATCCGCTACTTGTACAGCCAGGGGAACCTCCAGAACTCCTGTGTCTTTATTGAAGAAGCTTTTGGCATCTGCATACAAGCTCTCTCTATAAAGAAAAATGTTTTGTCATGATCTCCTCAAGATCTTAAATATTCCGAATTTATTAGACTCAGTATAAGTAATTATTAAAAATGCATACTATATACTTCTGCATCATGGTTGAGCAAATTATTTTAGCTTATCTTTTTTTTATGCATTAAAATGCATTTCACACACAGTGACCTAAACACACCTTTTTATGAGCATATTTTTGATTTCTGAATAAAAATGTATTTTGTTATTTCAGTGATGCTTCTGTTGTAGTACAGAAAAATAAACATTTTGATAAGAAAAACTTTTGCCACCAAATCAAAGTTGTGTTCAATCAAATGTGGTGTGACCAACTAAATGTTAACATTCAGAAACATATATTAACACACACACACACATACACAGGTTTACATTTTTTTGTGGGGACACCTTTATAAAACTTTACTTTATAAACTGTATGTTATATCCCCTTACCCTAAACCAACCTTTCATACAAAATGTTCTCCTATTTTAGATTTTTAAAGCACTTCTTTCTACTGTGTTTAATTTAAAAGCTTGTTTCCTCGTAGGGACTACAAACATGTCCTCACAAGGTCAAAAGTTACTGGTATTACTCTACTTATGTGTCCTCAAAATGTAAGGAATACCCGGTACACACACTGCATTCGAGGAAGCTCTACAGCAGGGGTGCCCAGGGGTGTTTGATTAGGGTTGGAGCTAAACTTTGCAGGAGAGTCGATCTCCAGAAACAGGGTTGAACACCCCTGCTGTAAAGAGTCACGCAGACCAAATGGTTTTTGGTTGGTGAATCAAGATCCTTACAAAACAAAACAGAACAGAACAAAAATAGTAATAATTCATGTTCTCTGGAGTTGCTAAACAGAGAAACAATGAATAAACAATGTTAATTTTTGTTCCTCTAAGCGTATTATTAGTTAAAGACTTTCAGGAACTGCTTCTTCTGAGTTAATAGAATCAGTTGGAGTGGCACTCTTGAATTGGCTTGGCACAGCATTGTGGAACAGCTTTGTGGGATGCCACCCAGCCCATCTGTCGATGGAACAAACACCCCTAACAGGAATCTGACTGGATCTTGCTTGTGAATACATCCTGACACATCCTCTGCTTTAAAAAGCTATTTTTAGCTGACTTGAGCTGAACTAAAACTCACTGCTGCACACAGTGTAACAATAAAAATATGCATACCCTAATATAACTCCAGTAAAACTGTAATTACCACTTTACAATTTTTACTTTGGTTGAAGTGCAAAAGTACTTGATTTACTTGAAGTACTTTAAATGCATGTATTTATATTATAAGTAGTGTTTTTTATTTTGTACTTTTATTTATTCAATTCATCAAATTTGGGAGGGAGAGGAGGGCTAATGAATTAGACAGAAACTGTAAAGCTAAATTAGGTTAGCGCTCTATATAACCTTACTTTATATTATTATTAACTGTCAATTAACCAGCCTGAATCAATAAGGACGATTGGTGGAGGCAGATGTTGTGTTGTAAATCAGTTTTATGCTGGGACCAGCATGGTAGTGGTAGTGGGCCATGCTGTGTGTGCCACCTCTTATTACAACAGCCAGTCACAGCAGTGAAATGGATAAATGCCAAAGTGCAATCTTCTCATTATTGGAATGGGAAAAAGTACCCATTCAGTAGCCCATTCCTTGTTCTGAGTCTCCAGCCTGTGAGGAAAGAGACATTAACAGATATTAAGAGCCTTCATCTGGCGAGACAACAACAAACGCTGCATGTCCTGAGTCTCTTTGCCAGAAGTAGAGTGACTGATTTCTGACTCTCTGGCCCAGAGAGGCAGAAAACAATACAGATGCATATGCAAACTAACCAGCTGGACCATGTGGGAAAATATTTTACAGAGACACCTTGGTGTTCTATATTGTCAGTATAAAATTATTTAAATAGAATTTTATGTTGTATACAGTATATAGATGAAGTCAGTTAATATATATATATATTCTTTACCTTAATAGTTTCAGAGAAGCATTTGATATTTTCATCTCCATTTCCTTTTCTATTCCTTGTATTCATTTAGTGTTTTTTGTGTTAATAAAATTTGAATGATTTTAATTTAATTATTATTTACTTAATTCTGTATGATTCTTCTACTGTTAAGGTGTCCTGAGCTGCTGGCCTGAGGTAAAAGGAGGATGGAGTCATTTATCATTCTCACGCACACCTTAAGTGACATGACCTAAACTAACAACATCATTGGTGCTACGTGTGAGAAACCACTACTAAAAATTTTGTTTTGGACCTAATTCAAACAGCTACATAATGTCCTTTCTTAAATCAAGATTTTGTTTATTTGAATGTATAAGGGATTGTAGATATGAATGTTTACCTTTACTAATTTATTTTAATGGTAATAAAGTACAAATATTCCATATAGTCTCACAATAAATATAAGTGCAGAAAAAAGTTTTCATAAAAATGCATCACTGGTCCTAAGAACCACCATAGTTCTTTATAAGCTACAAACACACACATTTTTGTCTCTTATTGTTGTGATCTTTAAGTGTTTCAATAGATAGATATAATCAGCAGCACTTGGGAAACAGCTGTCATTGTGTGTGATTCAAACAAGTTCTGTCACAGTACACACGGACAGAGAGAATAAGAAAGACACAGAGACCATATACTTTCTAAAAGCATAAATCAAAGCTGAGCTTTCAAAAAGCAGCACCATCACACAAATATCCACATCAAGAGAACAAGGAACATAAAGTAACTATAATTTTACATACAGTGTTTCACTCTCTCACAAGCTAAATTTTTAGCCCTAAGCCTCATTAGCATAGATGCTTGGGAAACAGTAGGAGTCAGTGTCAGCAGGGGAGTGTTAACAGCTGCAGCGACTTAATGTAACATGCATTAACAATGAAAAATTAGTTTACATATAAACTAAAATTAGCAACTTTTTTTTCAAGATGTAAAGATTCATTATTTAAAAAGTATTAAATGTAATTGTTGAAATTAACCAAAGTAAAAAAATTTAATTGGGAGCTATGAGCTTCTCAACCCTTCCTCCTGTAACGAGGATCCATGTGCAGAACTTTATTCAGAGAATGGTCAGACAGGCAGAAATCAGGAATGGCATCAGGTATGTTAGGGGCCTGACTTGACTCTGGAAGATCAACTGAGGCGGCCACCTTGTGCAGCGGCGCTGGGCTGATGGCAATCTTGTGCAGCGGTGCTGGCCTGGCGGCCATTTTGTGGAGAGACTTTGGGGCTTCAATGCTGTCCTCCGCCTCTCCCACAGTGAATGGACAGTCACATAATATCAGTGTATAGTCCATGATGTCCCTTAAACTCCCATACAGGTAACAATGATTTAGATGGTTCATTGAGTCCAAAACGGAACAAGTCCTTAAAGGGGGGGTGAAATGCTCGTTTTCACTCAATATCCTGTTAATCTCTTAATCTGTTAAGAGGAGTGCCCTCTACTGAAGTTCATTGGCCCTCCAGCTAATTATCGTGACACCTCCAAACTGCATGTATAATAATTATTAAAGAATTTAAGATTGAATTGGCATGCCTATCATTTACAGCGATATCGTTTACTTGATTGCAAATGATTGCACAGACACTATTTAAACTGAACAGAGATGACATCACTGAATTCAATGATGAACTGCCTTTAACTGTCATTTTGCATTATTGACACACTGGTTTCCTACTGAATGTTGTTCAGTTGCTTTGACACAATGTATTTTGTTTAAAGTGCTATATAAAGGTGACTTGACTTGAATCAAGGACGTTGGTTTCCAAATTAAATACATATCTTGCTCTCATCTGAAAAGAGGACTTTGGTCCACTGGGCAACAGTCCAGTTCTTTTTCTCCTTAGCCCAGGTAAGATGCCTCTGATATCTGTGGTTCAGCAAATTCCTTGACACATCTGTATGTGGTGGTTCTTGATGCCTTGACCCCAGCCTCAGTCAATTTCTTGTGAAATTCACTCAATTCTTGAATCGATTTTGCTTGACAATCCTCATAAGGCTGCGGTTCTCTCGGTTGGTAGTGCATTGTTTTCTTCCACACTTTTTCCTTCCACTCAACTTTCTGTTAACATGCTTTGATACAGCACTCTGAACAGCCAGCTTCTTTGGCAATGAATGTTTGTGGCTTACCCTCTGTTAAAAGGGTGTCAAATGATTGTCTTCTGGACAATTGTCAGATCAGCAATCTTCCCCATGATTATGTAGCCTAGTGAACCAAACTGAGGGACCATTTTGAAGGCTCAGGGAACCTTTGCAGGTGTTTTGAGTTGATTAGCTGATTGGCATGTCACCATATTCTAATTTGTTGAGATAGTGAATTGGTGTATTCTTGTTAAATGTGAGCCAAAATCATCACAATTAAAAGAACCAGAGACTTAAACTACTTCATTAGGTGTGCACTAAATTTATTTAATACACAAGTTTCACAATTTTAGTTGAATTAATGAAATAAATGTTAAACTTTTCCACAACATTCTAATTCACCTGTGACCTGTATTAATATACAGTTTAGTCATTATACATTATTATGTCGCTGCAGTACTTGATCCTGATTGATTATTCAGGTATTGTCAAAAAATAAAATTGAAAATAAAAATGTAAAAAAAAAAAAGTTGCTCATGGCAACATAGTTCGAATTACAGGGGTCCCCCAAAGGGACAGAAATATCAGTTTGTTTGTTTTGTTTTTTGGGTGGGGGGGGATCCAAGTTTATAATCGTTAACGAAAATGAACGTAAAAACGGAAACTAGGTGGGAAAAAACATTGTCGTTAACTGAAATAAAAATAAAAACGAGGCATATATTAAAAAGCTAGCACCCCAACTGGACGGATATAACGGCATTAGAACAAGGCAATGGACAAACGTCTACGAAAAAGCAGTGTATATGTGGCAAAATCTGCAAGAATAAGCAAGGCCTAAAGATCCACCGAGGGAGGATGAAGCGTCTGGTGGGGACAGGACAAACACAACACATAGGTGTCCAAACTGGTGAGACGCAGGAGGAGCCAGGCCCGGAGACACCCCACAGTGCCCGGAACCTCCAAGTGTTGCAAATGACTCCCTCTAGCATTAAGTCTGAGAGGAGGCAGATCAGGTGGCCTGCATCTAACATGACCTCGTTGTGGAACCAGTTTGATAGTGATGTCGATCAAATCCTGGAGACCACCATAAGGGGAGAAGTTGACAGAAAACTGCAAGCTATGACAACGATTGGAACAGTGGATAGGGTCTGGATTGCCAGGGAAGTTCAAAGCTTGGCTGTACCAACATGGCATTCTTCCCAGAATCCTGTTGCCATTACTCGTTTATGAAGTGCCAATCTCGACCATGGAAACCTTAGAGAGGAAGGTCAGTAGCCACCTCAGAAGATGGCTGGGGCTTCCAAAAAGTCTAAGATGCATCTCACTCTATGGGCACCACAACGAACTGCAACTGCCGCTTGGTCCTTGGAAGAGGAGTTCAAGATTACAAAAGCTAGGGAAGTGTTGCTATATAGAGACTCTAGTGACCCAAAAGTAGCAACAGCTGGGATTGAAGTGAGGACTGGTCGGAAGTGGAAGGCTGAGGAGGCTGTTCAACAAGCAGAAGCAAGATTACACCACAAGAGGCTGGTGGGGGTGGTAACAAGAGGCAGGGCTGGACTGGGTTCCTTTTCAACTCCCCACATTGACACCATCAAAGGGAAGAATAAGCGCTGCCTAGTCCAGAGGTGAGAGCAGTGGTTGAGGAAGAGAGAACCTGCAGGACAGTAGGAATGAGGCAACGGTACCTGGACACGATGGGAGAACGCGATCGAAAGGAAAGTGACATGGGCGGAGCTGTGGAAGGCAGAGCCACAGCGGATCAGTTTTCTCATTCAAGCGGTATATGATGTGCTTTCCAGTCAAACCTTCACATATGGGGCAAAGTGGAGTCTCCAGCATGTCCACTGTGCTCTAAGCGTGGAACCCTAGAGCACATTTTGAGTTGCTGCTCAAAAGCATTGGGAGAGGGAAGGTACAGGTGGAGGCATGACCAGGTACTGAAGGCCATTGCGGAAGCCATTGCTACAGGAGTTGAGTGGGCCAAGCACTCCCGACCCTCCAAGCAAGCCATTGCCTTTGTCAGAGCTGGAGAGCTGCCAAAACCAGCCGCAAAAACATCTGCAGGTATCTTGGCCACTGCGAGGGGCTGGCAATTGTTGGTGGACTTGGAGCAGCAACTCAAGTTCCCCAACCATGTTGTGATCACCAACTTAAGACCCGACATCGTACTCTTGTCGGAGTCCACTAAACAAGTAGTTCTATTGGAGCTTACAGTCCCCTGGGAAGACCGCTTGGAAGAGGCCTTTGAGAGGAAGTTCGCTAAGTACGAGGGACTGGTCAGTAAGTGCAGACAAGCCGGATGGAGAGCTAGGAGTCTCCCAATAGAGGTAGGATGCAGGGGCTTTATAGCCCGATCCCTGGCCAGAGCCTTCAGCTTGTTAGGTATAGATGGGATGAGGAGGAGAAGAGCCATCCGCAACACCAGTAAAGCAGCAGAGAAAGCCTCAAGATGGCTATGGCTAAAGAGAGGAGATCCATGGAGGAAGGATAGCTAGATTTGCCGACTGGACACAAGCTGTGGTCTGATCAACCACAGCTGGGTCGCCTAGATGAGGGTGTATGATGTTGAAAGACCCGAAACACTCAATGAGTCCAGGAACATCACTGAAGATGTGTCCAGTAGCATAAGTAGATGTATTTGCAAAAAAACCCTGATAACTAACTAAAACTGTAATGTGTGTAAGGCAAAACTAACTAAAATAAAATTATAGAGTAAATGTCCTTAGTTTTCGTCTTTGTCAAGGTCTTTCATTTTCTAACGATATTTAAAACACGCAGCGTATTCGTTCAGCTGCATTTCCTTTCCCTGCTCTCCCTCCGTTTCTCTGTCACTCATGCGTCTCTCACATGTGCGCACACACACACACACACACAAACACAGCCCCTCCCATCTGTGCACACCGCGTCTCCATGAGAACGAGTGTTCTTTCAACATTGAAAGCAAGTTCGCGAAAGGTTGGTATCTCTATCTCGTGAACACCTTTACACAATCATTTCTCTGCTTTTTGTGGACCTTAATGGCCATCCTTTGGAGATCTTTAACCCTGCTCCATATGTGATGTCCCGGGTAAAGGCAGGGCATCGCCTTTCTAAATCATGGGTGCCAGGGAGGAAGGGAAAAAAGGCAAAACCCCGATCTCTGTGGTCAGTATTTTAAAACAAGCCTGCTTTGCAGATATATTACAACAGTGTTTGTTGGAATGCCTAGCCGTTTACTATTTCAATTTTCAGTGCACTTCAATCATAATACATATACAATACAATGCACCTTGTACACATACTCATACATAAAATACTTTTTTTTGTCAGATTTGGACAGGTCTAGAAATATAGTGCTATATAATGTAAATACAATGTCTGGAAGTAGTGTATCTGTGCTTGCGCATGTGTGTATGTGACTCATTTGTAGAATACTGTAGTGTTGATGATACCCAGCTTGTTCTGACATTAACAGGTTAGCGGATTCTTGTATGTTACTGCTATGCATGTAGTTCTTCTGTGGTAGTATGGTTTTTCATAGTATGCTTCTTAATCACATTAAAGATTGCTCAGGTTTCACATATCACATTTCTGATTTGACACTGACTACAATAGACTATAATGGGAAATTGGTTTCTGTTTATACAGTATATGAGAGGGTTGGGTTTTACCTCCAGGTCTTATGAAATCTAAAAATAAACCAAATCAATATTTGTAAAAATATTACTAACTAGTAATTAGAATGGTATTTCAGTGCACTTAACTTCTAACTTTTGAGTCAATCAAAACAGTTCTCTTTTGGATATATAATAACAATGAGATATTCTTTAGCCTGCTGATTATCAGTTTGTCGCATGTTTAGTGCACTTGGCGATCACTTTGGCTATTGATATGGTAGTGGACCATGATGGTCATAGAAGAAGTGAAGGAGCAGTACCCCCCAATTAGGGTGGGGTAATTCGCACTCTGGCAACATAGCCAATACTATTTTCACATCTCTTGTTTCATTTGCAACCATTTTTTATAATGTGAGGGTACAGTTACAAATTACTGCAATAAAAATGACCTCGGAAGACAGTATTCATTTTTAATCTATTATATATTACATTTAAAATGGATAGATGGATGGATTCAATTGCGATTTGTCTTTTTGCTAGGATGCTGCTAGACAATTTTCTCATGAAACAATGTAGAATAATAGATATAATATATAGTCATCCAGACATTATCACAAATTATTAGAAGGATAGTTCCGGTCGTTGATTATGATTGGCTGAGTCATGTTCGAAGCCACTTTTGTGACTCTAGAAACACCTGTGACCTGATTACATCAGTTTTACTGCGCTACTGCTCTATGTTGCTCATTTTTACAGATCTGAAGATTTTTTTTTTTTTGTGTTATATTTTGCTGTTAATTATGACTAAATGGGTGGGCTAAGTGCATGCTTATTGTATTATAAATGTTTTGTTAAACCACAGATTCTTGGGGCGTATTACTTTAATAAACCTCTTCAGTGAGATACAGGATGAGGCTATCATCGTTTTTAATTGGCAAAAATGGCAGGCTAACTGCATTTGACCACAGGATGCTGTTAATCAATCACAATCACAAAGTATTACAGAGAGCTGTGCAACAATAGTCCATAATAACGACCCACAAAAGGCTCCAGTGAGAATGAGCCATGTGAACAGCATTACATAAGAAGGAGTCAAGACAGATCTGTGGGCTTTGGATCATGGGAGAGAGAGAGAGAGAGATTAGTGAAAGAGTGTGGATGCTGTTTAATGCTGTTCTAATCTGCATTTTAAAGCTTTCAAGAGAAGATTAATGCAATTTCTCCTCCTCCACTGCAGCACATCAGGCTCACAAAATGTTCTATTAACTTTTATTACGTAATGTTGTTTCATCTGACCTAAAATCAGCTTAGATATCAATATGCTGTTCTGTCTGATGAAAAATGTGGGCGAGGAAAAGGGCACCACATGCACGCTCTCAGGAGCCTACAGCACTGCAGCACACCGCGTTACAGTTCTGGTTTAAAAATATCTCAGCAGCCTCATTCAAATTCAGCTCCAACTAAATGTCCACATGCTTGTCTCAGGAGCTTTTATTGATGGTTTCATGTGTTATGTTGTGAGATGTTCCTATGATATAATTTACATTTTTAAAGGAGGGGAACAGGTTTTATTTTTTATTTTATTTTTACAACCATCTTATTTTTTTCTGTTTTTTTTTTGGTTTGTTTTTGTTTTTGTAACTTTCTCTGAGCAAATCTCCTAAATCCATCCTTAATCCATTCAAGCAATGTTTGCAACAAAAGTTATTTCATGAAGTATGAAGCATTTAGTGGAAATCAGCAGACCTTTTTAAATGAAACCGTGTTGGAGGCATTACATTACAAATAACAGGCGTTACTGTCCATTTCCATGTTAATTTGGTGCAAATGATTGTGGGAAAAAATGCAGTGTTAAAATTATTAAAGCATTCAATGGACCTGTACATTATAAGTTAATATTATGTTTTAGATAATATTGTCAGTATTGTCTGTTTTTGTTCAGTTCCGCCAATAAAAATGGTTCCAAACAAAGCCACAGCAGAATTGTTTCAGAGCAACACAGTGGTTATTATTAAATTATTAAAGAATACCTGGGCAGAAATTTCAGCTGAGCACTGAAGCTGGATTTGGCCTGGATAAATCCTGTTTTAGGTAAGATGGACATATGGTTCCTCATCTCTTTACACACCTTGAATGTCAATCTGAGAGCTGTGCTGGCCCTTAAAAGAAAGAAAGAAGAGAAAACGGCAGATATTCACATTCTCGATCAACAGACTAAAAGTGGAGACATAAACTGAGAGAACAATTATATTCATATCTGGAAGATGGCTCGTTTTCAATTTAAACAAACAAACAATTAGACTAGATTGTAAAAATGTAAACATCTATGGTGATTCAGGTAAGATTTTAGTTTTAGTAACATTATCTTCCTACAGCAGAGAGCACATGCTTCACAAATCAAAACTGGACTATATAACCAGAAAAATAAACAAAGAACAAGAAGCAGCTGACAGCACTCATTCAAATCCACATCGGTTGGGCTGTTTAATATGCAGTATTCCCACTATTTATATGGATCTGGAATAGGTGACCCATTCTACCTAATGTTGGACACTGCCTGCAGCAACAAGCTTCAAGAACAGCAGGTTATAATGCATGATCATCCTGAACATAAGTCAGACTGACAGCTACACCGAGAGCTCTAGATCATGCAACTCCTGCTTGCAAGTTTGACAAGATTCTACTCACATTTAGTAAAGTAGCTTTAGAGCAATTGATCAGGGTCTAAATGCTCAAGGCATCAGCCATCAAATAAATATTGATGTTGCTCTATAATGGTCTTTTATACATACTCTGGATTTATCACAAATCCATTGTACAGTACTTTATGTTTATTAAAAAGCTTGAGAGCACTTTTACCAATGAGTAATAGAACAGATTGTGTCATACTGTACAATAGGTCAGAAATAGAGTGCAACAATAGGAAATACACTATCACTGACTACCTTTACATGGACATCAGTAATCTAATTATTTACCTTAACTTAATATTATGATAAAGGTGTTTACATGAGTTGCTTTTAGAATATTCCTTTCAATGTTCCTGTTTTACATGTTGTAGTACATAGATCGATTAATGGTACACGTCATTACATCCCCACATGACGCCATCCAACGTCCCTTCCAGAATTTTATGTGTATAGTTCATCTTCTTTATGATGCCATATACAGTTTTGGGTGTTTCATTTTTTATTTTACAAAAGCTTTGAATCCAGTTAATTATTTTTCATGCTATACGTGGAAACAGATGACGGCATTATTAAAGCCATGCTCTTTTGTTAGCTGTCAAACGATTGACCACTTCCGTGTGTAAAACATGGCAAAAAGTCCTACACGACAGTAATAGTGTGATTAAGGTGTTTATGTCTATACTGCACTTTGATAATGCGACTAAAATAGGCATACTCTACGTCTTAATTTGATTTGATTAAATGGCAGACTCTTAAGCAGTCGTCTAAACATACAGTAGATATGTGCCTCTACAGTGTATTATACTATAATAATTCATTATAATAATAATAATTACTAATTAGTTACATTACTAGTTAACGTTCCTTTTTTTCTCCATGAAATGTATGAAATCCCAGCATACACGCTCCCTATAAATATTTGTTATTAAAGCATCAACATTCACAGAACATTGTTATTTTTAACTAAAGCCTACGGTTGCTGCGTGCATGGTTTGGCAGAATGCAAGCAAAGAGCACTGCATTTATAATCTCTAAAAGACATCTCAATTCATTGCAATCTCCAAATCTCTGTTATAACTTAATAAATATATGCATAATGAATATTTTATCATGTCTACAATTTGTGTGTTATAATGAGAGGATTCGTGAGCAAGCTCATTTCAGCACTGCATTGCTTAGCTGCAAACACATGTTATAGCCTAAACAGAAACACTCCATACACACCTGTTAATCGTTTATATTTCATATTACTTTATATTAATTATATTTATATTATGCTTTTGTGCAATAGATTAATAATTTATTTGTTTAGATATTTCTATTTTACGGGAGTCCAGCAAATCAATTTATTCTCCCGAATCCCACACACACATCAAGTCTTGTCCCACACACTGCTTTCTGTTGCGTCGGGTCTCGCGGGAGAAGGTCTCTAATCCACTGGCACTTGACTCGACAGTAGGTGTGCTACATCCTTTTTACAATCTCTAGATTATAAAACACTGTATTCTGTCAGCAATGTAACGTGGCGGTAACATATAGAGACCTTGGCTTGTAACTATACTCTAATTACTATTTTGAAAATTATAACACGGTAGATTACTCCATTACTAAAAAAGTAATTAAATTACAGTAACGCGTTAATGCCCAACACTGCCCACAACAAAGATTTTGGGAAAACGGATATATATATATATATAGATATATAAGGAGTAAAACGGATGTAAAAGACACATCGGACTTTCAAACTATCTGATGAGGTATAGAGATCAATGGCTGATGTGGATGTTGTGTTGATAAAAATATAAATGGTGCAATTCACCTGCTTTGAACTTCGATGCTGTCCTGATACAGTCGATCATACATGCAGATTCTTAGGTCAATATTTGGCTTGGTCACCCAGACAGGTGCACTCTCTGCCACCCCACAAACTGAAACCATAATCTATGCATTCAAGAAAACAAGGAGAAAAGTCAAGTTAATCTGCTGAGCTGTTATATTAAGCAAATATTTAAAAAAAAACTGATACCCGTTGACAACTAGGTTGAGAAAATGTGATTTGGAAATCCAGTTTTGCCTCCCCTGGAATTGTTGGTGTGAAGATGATGGGTAGTTTGACACTCATAAATGGGCCGACATCACCAACATACGCCTGCAGAGAGACAATCAATCTGTCACATTTCCATTTAACTCTCACACCAAAGTGAGATTCACTATGAATAAATTGCAGATATATATAGTGGTGTTTAATTGCAGAGCATGAAAGGTTAAGCACAAATGTTCACCCCAGAGAGGATTTAGAATTCTAACAATGGATTCCTATAGAGCTTCTCACACCATGGGCAAACATTTGCCCACTGACACAGCAACAAAAAAGTCTTCAGTCAAATACATTTACATTAGTATCTTTATTTGATCTTTATTTACCAAAGTCTTTGCTGCTTGGCCTAGAGTGCAGCAATATCTTCACTGCTTCACCACTGTGATCGAGGGAGCTGAATCGGGACTCTTTAAGATGTTGACACCACTTTACAATAATCTTTCAGTTGTTGGGCCCAATTTTAATGATCTAGACGCATAGTGTAAAGCGCACAGCGCATGTGCACTCAGGGCTTGTCCAAATCCACTTTTGTTATTTTAACGACAGAAAAATAGTTGGCGTATGGTCTAAACGGGTTGTCCCTATTCTCTTAATGAGTAATGGGTGTTTTTTGGGCGTAACATGAAATAAATCAATCAGAGTCGCATCTTTCATTCCCTTTAAGAGCCAGTTGCGCTAGTGCCATGACAGATTTGCTATTTAACACAGTGGAATTTGGCAAGCACAAAAACAGAACGCGTCTCCGAGATGAAACGGAACTGTTCGTGTGCGAGCAAATAGATAGATACATGCGATGACTATCCATTATGACATGTAAATGCACAGACACTATTTAAACTGAACAGAGATGACATCACTGAATTCAATGATGAACTGCCTTTAACTATCATTTTGCATTATTGACACACTGTTTTGCTAATGAATGTTGTTCAGTTGCTTTGACGCAATGCATTTTTGCGCTATATAAATAAAGGTGACTTGATAGATTTTTACACATGTTTGTGTGCTTCTGTGCGTCCCTGTGTTTAATAAGCAGCGTGTATGTGTGTTGCAGACCCGCCTATAATAACATGCTTTAAACAACAAAGAAAAAACATTGCGCCAGACTTTAGACCAGGTTTAAGTTGGTCTATGGCGTAGTCTATTTTCAGCTCCTTAAAATAGCAATGTGCCAGCAATGCGCCTGATCACACCTCTTTTTTAGACCAGCACTGTTTTGTGCATCTGGGCGTCACAGAGATCACACGCTCTGTATCCGTGCATTGCATATATAGTCATTCGGATTGATTACCATTAGTACTATTACACAATAAATACTAAATAGCTAGTATAGCAAAACCATGTTAATGTGTGGTTTCTGTAGTTTAACTTGTTTTGTTTTTTTGTAGTAGGCTAAACCCATGTTTAATTTTCATAAAGGTACATCTGTAATTAAAACATTATGTAACTGAGTGCATAAAGGAACATGAGTAATCTTACCTGATGCTGATATTACAATAGCCAGTACTAACAGTTTACGTGATCTGGCTCTTGATTTTATTATTTTAATTTTTGTATTATTATTATTTCTTTGCCGGGAGTCAAATATCTCAAACATGTGCGCGGTAAGAGCATCTACGGTAATTCACATTGGCCTAAACACACGAGGAAACAAGCTGTGAAATAAAATATCACTGGCAATCACAGACATTCACATTTGGACGGGATTAGTTTTCCCAGAGGATCACGGAGTTTGCTGAAAAACAGTAGGTCGTTTGCTCTGCAATTATCACAGAGGTTGTGTGAGAAAAACACAGACGTGGCAGATTTGGACGGGATTAAAATCACCAAGTACGTCTGCGAAACAGATTTCTCTAACGACCCCCTGTAAAACTAGTCCCGTCCGAAATAGGGCTTTAGTTAATATGAATATGGGCTTCAAAGAAAGTGTTACCAAAATGGGTGTGAAGTTTCAGCTGAAAATACTCCACAGATCACTTATTATAACATCTGGAAAATATAATTTTTAAAGCATGTCTACAATAGAATGTTTTGGTGGGTTGCACTTTAAATGCAAATGAGTTTAAAGTTGTATCTGTTAATCACTGTACTGTTAACTAACATGAACATTTTTATTAACTTACATTGATAAATTATGTAAATATAATTATTGTTCATCATTAGTTCATGTTAGTTAATGCATTAATGTTATCAAAAGAGACCATACTGTACTGGGTATATGTCTTGTTATTAGGGGTGCACGATAAATATTGGCCAATAATTAATGCGCATCTTGTCAGTAAAGCTGGTTCTCTAAACAGCGGTAAATTCAATCACATGCGTAAATTCAAATACAGCAGCAGATATTTATCATGCAACCTACTGGTTATGGTATTCTTTGCAATTATTTGTGACCCTGGACCACAAACCCAGTCTTAAGTCGCTGGGATATATTTTTAGCAATAGACAAAAAATCATTGTATGGGTCAAAATTATAGATTTTTCTGTTATGCCAAAAATCATTAGGATATTAAGTAAAGATCATGTTCCATAAAGATATTTTTTTAAATTTCCTACCATAAATATATAAAAAACATAATTTTTGATTAATAATATGCATTGCTAAGAATTCATTTGGACAACTTCAAAAGGCGGTTTTCTCAGTATTTAGATTTTTTTTGCACCCTCAGATTCCAGATTTTCAAATAGTTGTATCTAGGTCAAATATAGTCTGATCCTAATAAACCATACAAAAATGGAAATCCATTTAGGAAAAATTCTATATATAACTTGGGATACAGAATGCTAGAGCCATTATGTTGTTATGTTGTTGTTATGCTGCATTTGTCCAATCATTGACACTGGCACACAAATATGCAAATAAGAAAGGTTTAGAAATGCTCAGTCTGAACTGTCAGTTTGTGAATATCCAGGATTAATTGTTAACTGTAATATTGAAACCTTGAAGCAAGATATGCCAGGGTTCAATGTACCATGATTAATTACTGATTTTACCAGATTTTTTGCTTTCCTGTTTTGTTTTCTTAAATGTGTGTAAATGGTCAGTGTGCTCATACCGCTCCAATGCTAAACTCAGTTGGCTCAAAGCTGCTCTGCTGCTCCACTGTAGTATCCACTAATCCTGAATCAGCCATCAGAAGCTCATCAGGACCACGACTGCTGACAGGAGACACACCTACCATTACAGGCAAGGAGAATTTACTATTAAAAACAATTACAAAATGAATACATTGCAATGGGAATGCAAAAAAAAAAAAAAAAAAAAAAAAACCTTCTATTAAAGGGGTGGTTGACCTTTCCTTTTTTTTTTTCCTAGGCTTGATTGAGTTTATGTGGTGCAGTCTAACGTGTTCATGCTAAAAAAATTTAAAAACGCATTATTGTTCACATAATTTACTTTTATTCCACACTGATCTGTCCCTTCTCTGACAAATGCCTCAATTTATCTCCTGTTATTTTGAAGCCCCTCCCTCAGAAATATGCGACTGGTCAGCTCTCAGTGTGCTGTGATTCACTAAACTGTCTCTACAGCGCATCTGAACATCTTGGCCCTCAAGCTCATAATGTACTCCGGTTGTACTGTAAACCATGACGTCCTCTATATTGCTTATTAATTTGAGTCCAATTGAGACACAGAGAATATTAATGAAGAGGATTGCACAGAACCTGTGCAAGCATGGCTCTTAATGGTATGTTTGTTTGTTGTTGTCTCATACTTTTAGATATGCTTTTAATATACAGTTTTATTCAGATTAAAGCTTTAATACAGCACAGCAACCGTATACGTGTCCATGTATAATGCTTCTCATTGCTTTGTGAAAATAAGTGGATAAATGGGACAGTTTACTGGAGCTGATCTGACGATCTGAATGAGAGAGAGAGAGAGAGAGAGAGAGAGAGAGAGAGCGACGTGAGGAACAGGATTGGGAACTGCTGCTTTAGAACATTGGTTTTGAAACTTTGCGTCCATTAGAATCGTTAAAAGACAGATTTGCAATTCATATATGAACAAACTTTTACGTGCACCCCTAGTTTTCTCTTCCCCTTCTCTAAAGCAGCACATCATGGCCTTGCACCCTTTGTTGTGTGTTCCTGGGGGCCGGGTTAATTGGGTTTGTGACATAACAGACCATTGTGTTGTAGTCCCTTACCAGCATTTTTTGTAGGCATTAAACTGCCAGATTTTTTAAAGCTGATATCTCAGTTTGCATTGAACCTTCAGCACTGCATCTTTGCAGATATTGCTCAAACAGCAACAAACTAACGTTAAAAAAAGTGAAATCAACCACAGCCTTTAATATACAATTATGTAAAATTAAGAAACAATTCTGTTTAATTTTTTTAGACAGACGTCAGCACAATTAGTTTTAATTGATTATTTTTGTTTTGGATGCTGGTTGAACAAGGGGTTAAGTCATTGCTCAAAGAGCCTAGTAAGAATGCAGGCCTAATTAAAAATATACAGCCACATCAACATGAACATTATGTTGACATTTTTACATTTGCAACTAAAATGACCACAATTACAATTCTGTTACTGCAACAAACAAAAAACAACAACAACAGCAACACTAAACTACAGAAAAAAGCATTGTGTTACCTTGTTTAAGGTCCATGTGAGCAACGTCTCCTGTGTTCTTTGTGCCTGATGGAATTTCTGCTGTGTTCTCTACATTTACACTCGGCATCTCAGCACTGGAAGTTTTACCAGAAATCTGGGCAGAGAGATTGACTATAAAAATTAAATCTGAACTTCCCAAAGACCTTCTCTGTGCCCAATTGTTAATCAATGTTATTATGTGCAACTGATTGCCTTCATAATTAAGACTGTCATCAATGTAACTAACACAAATTATTGTAAACTGTAGCTAATGGGTGAATTTCATGAAACTTGTCAAGAACTGTCCAAAGATGTTTTTGCAAAATATGACCTGATCATAAGATTGCCCTGTGTCCTGTGATTGTCCTGTGTTGGCAAGGATATTAATTTTGATTGGCTAAAGTGATTTTGTTATAATGGGTTCTGTTCTCCCATATCCTCCACCATGTGTAACTGAAATCCTGTGTAAACCTTACGTTGATTTGACAATCAATGTATGTTGTAATTTTTATTATTATTATTTGCACACAGGAATCAGCACAGAAGTCAAATATTTAGTACATTTATGAAAATTTTACATAAATTGTATAAGTGTACAGTTTGTGTGTTTCCACAGGTTTGGTTGCACTTGTGAAGGTCTACATTTTGAAGAGAAACATGGCCTTACTCTTTAAAAGGTATATAATTTGGACAAATCATCTAATAAAGTTGTATCTACAAATGTAAACAGGTTTCTTTGAGGGTTTGGGTCAGCCATATAGATCATTGCATTGAAGTAATGAGTCTATGAGATGTCTGTGTGTTGGTGAATGTTTCCTGTAACATAAGATTTGCATCTGTTTGAAGTAATACAGCAACATATCTGCACTGGCACTTTATTCTACCACCTTTAGCATATCTGGGGATTAAAAAGCTGGCACCCCTACCTGAACATATTTTAGTGAGATTCAACCTTTTAGAAATATGAACATAACCAAACATCAGGACTATCTCCCTCTCGGTTCATTTATGACCACAGTGGCCTTTAAATAAGGCTCTGCCAAAGATAATATTCTATAGCAGTGTTGTTCACCAGTGTTGTGAAGGATTGCTCAAGTGGGCCGTTGGTGATGGGGGTCAGCATGTAACGAGTGCCTAGGGCTCCTCTGTTGGTTAAGGTGATTACTCGTGAAACGTTCTGTCCAACCACATGAGAACCAAAATCCACAAGCCACTGATCAACCACCACCTGGAGAAAAAATAAGATATGGGAATAAAAAAATTAAATGAAAAAACCTTATTAACAGCTCCTCAAAAGCCCATTATCTTGTGTGAAATCTGTGATGGATAATTTAATCACCTTACCTCACATTTTTTCTTGGAGCACTTAATGGAAACTGAAAAAGGGCCAGTAGCTGACTGAAAATGAATCATTCCATCCAAATCCACATCAAGCTAAAACAAAAAATGGATATGAATTACAAACCATTCCACAATCAGTTTAATTGTATTTAAAACAGTGAAAGAAAGAAAGAAAGAAAGAAAGAAAGAAAGAAAGAAAGAAAGAAAGAAAGAAAGAAAGAAAGAAAGAAAGAAAGAAAGAAAGAAAGAAAGAAAGAAAAAAAATGCAAATGTTCAACTGAAATTATAGGTTTTATCTACTAATTTTCCTGCTCATATGCAGTGATATAATAATAAAAACAAAAACAAAGTTACAACAGAATTTCATCTTATTTTCTCTGGCAATACATCACAGGGATGTGTAGTGACTACAGAGTAAAGTAAATAAATATATTTCCTGTGAAAAACTAGAGATGATAAATATATAAAGTGGGGAAAAACATTACCAAAGGCCTAAATATAACCTCCAGTTCACAAGCCATGCCTGCAGACATAGGCCCTGGTGGCTCAAAACTGAAAGAAAAAAAAGGTCACAGATTTATTGAATTAGAAAAAATAAAAGCAAACAGATTTATAGTGAAATTTGTAATTCAGGTTTCACTTTATTTTGATGGTCCCTTTAACATTGTGTTGAATATAAGTAACATTGCACCTACAAATCTACTAACTCTCATTAGAGTGTTTGTAGAGTAGTAGTTGACTGGTAGAGTTAGGGTTAAAGTAAAGTTGACATGTACTTACAAAGTTACTTATAGTCATAAGAATGTCTGTTGGGAGATCATCACAATAAACATTTAGCAGAAATGAAGCAGACAATCTACTAATACTCTAAAGACTACATGTTTGTTGACATGTACATGTAGATGCAAAGTTACTTATTGTCAACAGAATGCTTAAAGGGGTCTTACGACGTTGCTAAAAACAACATTATGTTTTGTATTTGGTGTAATGCAATGTGTTTATGCGGTACAAAAAAACAAAACAAAAAAAAACATTGTTGCTCCTCTATGCCCGCCTTTCTGAAACTAGTCTGTGGCGAGTGGGGCGGGGCCGAGAGGCGTGGGAACGAGGAGTGAGGCCAGGTGTAGTGATTGAAGATGAGCTGCACCTGCACCCCACCGCCAGTATCGAGTCCCACGTAGGAGATGGAAGGATATAAAACTGGAGCGACGACCGTGAAGGACGAGAGAGGACCAGGCCTGGACAATATTTTATGTTTGCTTTTTATTTTGTGCGCACCAGTCGTCCGTGAGGGGCTGGTGTGCAGTTTTGTGTTTATTTTTCAATTATTAAAATGTTTTGATTGTCCGCCGGTTCCCACCTCCTTCTTCCCGATGTATATGGAGTCTCAATATTATTACAGTGGTGCCGAAACCCGGGAGAAGGAGGGACGCGCTGCTGAAGATCCCTCGCCGCTGTGGTGAATCCGCGGTGCCCTCGAGCAGGCGGTGTATGTGCCGCCATGGACACTCGAGGCGGTGGGCTGGAGGGAGTTGCCGGGGACGGGCGAGCTCGCTGCCGGCCGCCCACGATATGGAGGGGCGGCTGCCGTCCGTGATGGAGCGGAGGAGTCAGCGCCGTTCGCCAGGGGGCCGGAGCCTGCTGCCTCCGCGATTGAGTCCGGAGGGGCAGGGAACGGGGGACTCCTGCGGCTGTCCAAAATCGGAGGAGCCGTCGCCGTCCATCGGGCGGCGGAGGAGTGTCGTGCCGTCTGCTGAGGGCCGTCCAGTGCCACCGCCAGGCACCGCGGAGGAGATCACCCAGCTGGTGGAGGGCCGAGCAGCAGTGCGTCTGGGAACCTGATTTTTTTTTTTTTCCTCTCTCCCCTCTCTCGTCCTTGTCGCTCCTCCTTCCATCTCCTTTTCTCTCGCCTCATCTGTCCTACCCCCAGGTTCCTGCAGGTCCCCGTGAGCGGTCCCCCCCGGAGGGACGGCTTGCAAGGGGCGATGGGGGTATGTGGCGGGTGGGGCGGGGCCGAGAGGCGTGGGAACGAGTAGTGAGGCCAGGTGTAGTGATTGAAGATGAGCTGCACCTGCACCCCACCGCCAGTATCGAGTCCCACGTAGGAGATGGAAGGATATAAAACTGGAGCGACGACCGTGAAGGACGAGAGAGGACCAGGCCTGGACAATATTTTATGTTTGCTTTTTATTTTGTGCGCACCAGTTGTCCGTGAGGGGCTGGTGTGCTGTTTTGTGTTTATTTTTCAATTATTAAAATGTTTTGATTGTCCGCCGGTTCCAGCCTCCTTCTTCCCTTTGTATATGGAGTCTCAATATTATTACATAGTCCATTTTTACAAAGCTCATGGTTCTGAAAAGTGAGGTGTGCTCTGACTGGCCAGCTATCCAGTGCATTGTGACTGGCTGATTACATTAAGCATATGATGGAAATGTTACACCCCTTAACATACTGTGATGCCATCTCCCAACCGGACCAGACAAAACCAATGAAACTTATTACAAAAGAGGGATTTGTAGCATCCAGTGGGGACATAATTACTGATTATAATGACTTATACTGTCTTTTTACACATTGTGTTGCGTATCGCGTTACGTAAAAATAAAACCCATGTCTGCATTTGTGACCAGAGAAATGACAAACTAGTGCCACTGTACACTACTCAAAACTTGCATTTGAATAGTCAGTGGCAAATTCTTAAAATTTAAAAAACCTACTCACAGGCTGCGAGTCAGAAGCACCAGGATGTCAGTTGGAATTGCCCCACTTTACAGAAACAGTCTTTGTGCACAGATGCATAAGACGTATAAAATGTACTGCACACTCAAAATATGGCGTGGCCAGCGGATTCGATGAAGGAGTGGCCAATGGGCTTGAGTGAAGAATGACTGGCAGATTCAAAGGAGTGGCTAGCGGGCTTGAGTGAGGAACGGCTGCTGAGATTCGACGAAGGAGCAATCCCGACAACCCCAAGCTAGACTCCCCTTTATCCATGGTGAAAGCAAATTGTGGCAGGGGGGGGCGTGGTTTAGAGAAGTTTGCAGCGGGAGAGAGGATCAGGAGACGAGCGGTAAGTGAGTGGTTTGGGCAGAAATTATTATCACCTGTTTCTTGTTCTAGTAATTGGCGTGGAGCGGGTATAAAACGCCAGGAGAGACGGAAGCAAGGGAGAGAGAGCGGGACTGCTGACGGGAGTCGAAACCGGAAACCGGAAGCCGGAAAGCGAAAGCACCGAGTGAACGCAGCAAAATAGAAGTCACCATAGGGTGTTTGAAAACGTTTGTTTAATTTCAGTTAATAAATATACGTCAGCAGTCCAGACGACCCCTTGTCCTCTTCCTTACCCATACGAACTCACAACACTGGTGCCGAAACCCGGGAAGGAAGACTGACCGACACCGCCGCCATGCAAAGCCCGTCCTCCACGCCGCTTGCGGACATCATTTCTTCCCTCGCGGTCCTCCACCGTGAGCAACACCAGGCGCTGCTGGATCTGAGGACCGACCAGGGGCGACGGTTCCAGGCCATCGTCCAGGCCCAGCAGGAGGACCGCGAGAGGTTCCGGGGCTGGTTCGATCGGGAGGTTCGCGCTGAGGCCGCCGGGCCGCCCTCCATGCACCTGCCAAGATGGGGGCCCAGGATGATCCGGAGGCCTTCCTGGAACTTTTTGAAAAGGCGGCTGAGGCCTGTGGGTGGCCCCGTGAGCAGTGGCCGGTGCGCCTTATTCCCCTGCTCTCCGGCGAGGCCCAGGTGGCCGCACAACAACTGCCAGTGGCGAACCTCCTGGTCTTCGACGATCTGAAGAGGGCCATCCTCCAGCGGGTCGGCCGATCGCCCGAACAACACCGGCAACGCTTCCACTCCCTGGACTTGGGCGAGGCCGGCCGACCCTTCGCGTTGGCCCTACAGCTCCGGGACTCCTGCCGCAAGTGGCTACTGGCCGAGGGAAGCGACGTGGAGCATGTCATCGATCTGGTGGTGCTGGAGCAGTTCATCACTCGGCTCCCCAAAAAGACGGCCGAGTGGGTCC
This sequence comes from Carassius auratus, assembly GCF_003368295.1. Lineage (NCBI taxonomy): Eukaryota > Metazoa > Chordata > Actinopteri > Cypriniformes > Cyprinidae > Carassius > Carassius auratus. The sequence continues at coordinate 29,567,610 of NC_039250.1, forward strand.
AGTGCCACCGCCCCGCGTCGCTGGAATCAGCCATCCACCTGGCGGAGGACCACATGGTGGCGTGCCCAGGGGTCGGCACACCCCCACCTACTAACTCTCTCTCCCCTTCTCTCTCTCGCCCTGTCCCTCTCCCTAGGTCCCGTCCACCAGAGCATTTCGTGGACAAGTGTCCATTGATGGAGGTGGAGATGAAGGTCCGGGTCCCTGGCAAGTACCAAATTCCCTGGCAGGCTGGCAAGTCCCAAATTCCTGTGAGTATCAAGGGGGGTACATACCCGGCCTAGGTGGATTCAGGATGCAACCAAACCTCAATCCATCAAAGCCTGGTTCAACCGGGGGCATTGGATACAAGCCGCATGGTTAAGGTGCGGTGTGTACACGGGGATGTGGTGGAATATCCGGTCGTCCCAATTTTGATTCAATTTCGGGGACAAAAACATAGTGTGGAGGTGGCGTTTAGTCCCCACCTCCGGCATCCCGTGATTTTGGGGACGAATTGGCCCGCGTTTACAGTCTTATTGGGGTTGTTATGTGCGGATGCCTCTTGGGGAAAAATGGCACGGAAGGGGACCGCGCGGGTGCAGGTGGGGGAAACTGAGCCAGGACCGCTGAGGCCGGCTTCAGGGGAACCGAGTGGAATCGGGAGACTAATTCTCTCGGACCACGATGACTTTCCCCTGGAGCAGTCTCAGGATGAGATGCTAAAACATGCGTTCCAGCAGGTCCGCACCATCGATGGCCAGCCTCTCCGACCAGCCCTTCCGCTCTCCTATCCCTATTTTGCCATTTTAAAAAGACCGGTTGTATCGAGTGACCCAAGACGCTCAGACAAAAGTAAATACAACCCAGTTGTTAGTTCCAAAGAGCCGCAGGGAAATGCTTTTCTGCAACATTTCCGCTAAAAGTGTTTCGTCTTATCTACCGGGTGTGAGTTCCGAAAGAAATCCTTACTGATCAAGGCACAGCGTTTATGTCATGTACGCTACGTGAACTATACGGATTGTTGGGCATTAAGTCGATTCGAACAAGCGTCTATCACCCACAAACGGACGGCCTGGTCGAACGATTTAATCGCACTCTTAAATCCATGATCCGTAAGTTCGTTTAGGAAGATGCCAAAAATTGGGATAGGTGGCTAGAGCCCTTGTTATTCGCTGTGCGAGAGGTCCCACAAGCCTCCACGGGGTTTTCCCCCTTCGAGCTTCTCTATGGACGCCAGCCCCGGGGGGTGCTGGACGTTCTGAGAGAAACTTGGGAGGAGGGACCATCTCAGGGCAAAAACGAAATTCAATACGTACTGGACTTGAGAACAAAACTCCACACATTGGGGTGGCTATCAAGGGAGAATTTGTTACAAGCCCAGGACCGGCAGAGTCGGCTGTATTACAGGGGAACTAGCTTACGCAAATTTGCACCGGGAGAGAAAGTACTTGTATTACTCCCAACGTCGAGCTCTAAATTATTGGCTAAGTGGCAGGGGCCGTTTGAGGTCGCACGCCAAGTCGGGGATCTCGATTATGAGGTAATACTGTCCGATAGGAACGGGGCGCATCAGGTTTACCATCTCAATCTCCTTAAAAAATGGAATGAGGCGGAATCAGTGATGTTGGCAACGGTGATTGGGGGGGAGGATGATCTCGGGCCAGAGGCGAATCTCAAACCACAATCCCTCGCCCTGGCTCCAGGTGGAGATCATCTCTCGCCGTGCCAACTCACTGATTTAACGAAGTTACAGGCAGATTTTGCCGATGTCTTTTCGCACCTACCGGGCCACAGTAACCTAATTCAGCACCATATCGAGACCGAGCCGGGCGTGGTAGTTCGCAGCCGGCCGTATCGCTTACCTGAGCACAAGAAAAAAGTAGTTCAGGCTGAATTAGGCGCTATGCTTGACATGGGGGTAATAGAAGAATCCAACAGTAACTGGGCGAGCCCGATAGTTTTAGTTCCGAAAACGGACGGCTCAGTCCGGTTCTGTGTGGATTATCGCAAGGTGAATGCTGTGTCGAAGTTCGACGTGTATCCAATGCCGCGGGTTGACGAGTTGCTTGATCGGTTAGGCACGGCTCGCTTTTATTCGACATTGGACTTAACGAGGGGTTATTGGCAGATCCCCTTGTCTCCATTATCCCGAGAAAAAACAGCTTTCACAACGCCGTTTGGTTTACACCAATTTGTTACCCTTCCGTTTGGCTTGTTCGGGGCGCCTGCAACCTTTCAGCGCCTCATGGATAGAATCTTGCGGCCCCATGCGGCATATGCGGCTGCCTACCTGGATGATATCATTATATTCAGTAATGATTGGCAGCGGCATATGCAGCATCTGAGGGCTGTTCTGAGGTCGCTGAGAGGAGCAGGCCTCACGGCCAACCCAAAGAAGTGTGCAATTGGGCGAGTGGAAGTAAGGTATCTGGGCTTCCACTTGGGGCATGGACAGGTGCATCCCCAAATTGATAAGACAGCCGCTATTGCGACCTGCCCACGTCCCAAGACCAAAAAGGAGGTGAGGCAGTTCTTGGGGCTGGCGGGATATTATAGGCGGTTTATTCCTAATTATTCGGACCTCACCAGCCCCCTGACTGACCTCACTAAAAAGGAGGTGCCAGATACGGTCCAGTGGACGGAGCCGTGTCAGCAGGCTTTTACCCAGGTCAAGGCTGCTCTATGTGGCGGGTCGTTATTACACTCTCCTGACTTTTCTCTCCTTTTTCTGTTGCAGACAGACGCGTCGGACAGGGGGCTAGGGGCGGTCCTGCAGTGGCTCCACCGCATGAAGGATACCAACGCGCGGATCACTCGTTGGTATCTAGCTCTTCAGCCTTTTAAATTCAAGGTGATCCACAGGCCGGGTGTTCAGATGGCGGTGGCTGACTTCCTCTCCAGGAATGGGGTGGGGGGGGGGCTGCAGGCCGGACGGCTCCCCGGCCTGAGTCGGGCGGTGGGGGTATGTGGCAGGGGGGGCGTGGTTTAGCGAAGTTTGCAGCGGGAGAGAGGAGTGGTAAGTGAGTGGTTTGGGCAGAAATTATCACCACCTGTTTCTTGTTCTAGTAATTGGCGTGGAGCGGATATAAAACGCCAGGAGAGACGGAAGCAAGGGAGAGAGAGCGGGACTGCTGATGGGAGTCGAAACCGGAAGCCGGAAAGCGAAAGCACCGAGTGAACGCAGCAAAATAGAAGTCACCATAGGGTGTTTGAAAACGTTTGTTTAATTTCAGTTAATAAATATACGTCAGCAGTCCAGCCGACCCCTTGTCCTCTTCCTTACCCATACGAACTCACAACACCAATCCATAGCGGGAATTTGAGGCATTCCCTCAGTAACCAGTATGGATCAGCTCTAGGGATGAAGCAGATATCATCCTTTTTTGGAAGGCCAGACAAAGTAGTTTTGCTTTCACAACAAAACACACAGTGTCTCCATGAGCAGCAGTGGTAACAATTCTACAATGAGAATAAAAGTTACTCCTTTCTTTGCCCGAATATTTGGGAGGTATTATGTAAATCTTCCCACATAGTGACCTTGTTACAGTACAGACAGGTCGGAGACGGGAAATCACAGGTAAGGTGTTTTATTGACACAAGCAAATGGGATAGTGAACACCGGCGAGTCAAACTGAAGTGACAATCGTGACTGATGAGTGAGTGTAAAGATACTGTCCTTAGTATAAAGCAGAGTGAAGATCCAAGTGGCAGTATAGGAGTTGAGACATTGGAGGATTAAGACACACTCACTCGAGACAGGTAAGTATAACAATGGAAGTCCTTACAGAAAGCAAGTATGTGAGCCCTAGGTACAAACGAGACCAGACAGTGGCTGTGTGTGTGTGTGTGTGTGTGTGAGTGTCTTTTATGTACCAGTTGACTAGGGTGCTGACGAGGGGCAGGTGTGTGTGATCAGAACTCAGGTGAGGGAGTACGCTGTGATTGGATGGTGTTGGAGCCTGGCGTGTCTGTGACAGACGTAGACATGTGGGGGGGTGTCTAAACGAGCTGTTTTTAGGAGGGCATGGACATGTCTAAACTTTTATAAAGTTTTATAAAGGGTTTGAGACGTTAGTCTTTACAACTTTAGGTATTTTATCTATTCATGAATGACTTGTTACACTCAAAAGAGTAAGGAAAATTTGAAATTGCATCATATGAACCCTTTAAAAAGATCCATCAAAATAAAGTGTTACTGTATTTCTTTGCAATAACTACAAATTGACCGCATGAGAGAATCACCCTGCATTTACATTCAACTTTGATGCCAGCATATAAATAGATATGCTAATGTTGTCAATACTATATAAATAAAATACACATTGTGACATGAGAATAGATTTTAATTAGCACAAACTAATTATTATTAAGAGGCAAAAGCTAAGTAGCATGTTTCCTGGTTTCCATAAACTCATAGAGCACATGATGAGTGTGGTTTTGTCTATATTGTGAGAACCAAATGAGAGTAAAATCATCTGAAATAATTTATATTGCGAGAAGCAACCAACATTCACATTTTGGGGCCCAGAAAAATTTGCTTTGCTGATGGCCTTGTCTTAACATAACATCTCAGGTTACTTGACTGTAATCCTGTTCCCTGATCACTTGGCCATCTTATTTTCATCTGATTGAAACTGATATTTTCTAAGGCTCTATGGGGCCCTCATCAATCAGAGTGTAGCAAGCTGAAATGTTGGCTATATGGACTCTGGGAGTACCAGGACATGTACCTGAGAACAGTTTTTCCTGCATGAATTCCAACACTGAAACAACTTGGCTGTGAACTGTCTGTAGCGTTTGTCCTACACAAACTTCTGTGCCATCTGATAACATAGTCTAGTGGAGCAAAACTGTAGCACTTAGAATAATCTGTAATACATCATTTGGAAGCCCAACATCTCTAAATTGGTGTTTTTTTCAGAGGCCAATCAGGAAGTTTCCAGGACTCAGGCCGAGGATGAAGTACCATCCCCTATGCCTGAGATAGGGGATCTCTCCTGTTGGGAATTGCCCATGGCGAGCCATCGAGAAGGGACAATAGGTATGAGAACCACACTCTGGTTGGCCACCAAGGTGCTATCAGAAAGAGGCAACACCCTTTTTAATGGACTTTGGCCAAACAAAGCAATCAGGGCAAATGCCTAAAGATGCAGTTTGGACCATGTATAGGCCATTTTGTCCAAACCCAGGGCAGTTGGGGGTTTCAGAGACAAGTAAAGGGGATACTGTGCTATCTCTTGGGAAGCAAGAAGGTCCACCTCTGCTTGGTAGAACTGTCTGCCTACATTGGGGTGGAATTTCCATCTCCCTATGTCACAGCTTTTCTAGGCGACAGTAACTTTTCTGGCCTGATATTATTCAGGATGTTTAGAATGGTTTCTACACATGCAGGAGAAGGCCGGGCCACATTGTGGTCGAATCCTATACAAACCCTTAATAAGTTTTCCCCTGGGGAGGAGAGTGAATGCTTTTCTTGGCCTGCAGTCTCAACCCCAGGGACATGAGATAAGCAGGGACATCATCTCGATGTCACAGCACAAGTTCTTGAGACTGGGTCAAAATCAGCCAGTCATCTATGCAATTTAATATGTGGATTCCCTGGAGCTGCAATGAAGCCAGAGCAGCATCCATATATTTTGTGTATGTGCGGGTTGACAAGGCTAGTCTGAAAGAAAGAACATGATACTGGTAAGCATTGGTCCTGAATTGGATTTGAGAAACAATCATTTTGATTGTCAGCATTTTGAACTTGTTCTATGTGAGTTCTGAAGTAGCTATTCAATCCACGAAGATCCAAAATTGGATGGAACCCATTTTTTACCCCTTGGAAACCAGAAAACACTGGCTGTAGTAGCCCGACTCTCTGTCTGGGAGGGGAACGTTCTATGATCCCTTTGTCCAGCAGATCTTGCAATTCATGTGTCAACAAATGAACTTTTTCCAGGTTCATGGTAATGGGCTGGATGGCTGACAGCCCCGACACTTGAGCACAACAAGGGAGAAACTTGTCGAAAGTTTATTTGTGATGCTTTGCCTCTTGGAACCTAATGATGACTTTTCTGACAGAGTCACCAAATAGACGACATGTCAAGGAGGAACATCAAGGGGGAACGCTCTGGCCCTGAACTTGATGCCTGAGAGGTTAAACCACAGATGCTTCTCCACGTTGACCTTAGCAGCCATAGAAAAACAGATGGCGTGAGCTGTCTACTAAGTTGGGAGAGACAGATCTGTGGCCGTGAGAAGTTCTAATAATGAGTCCTCCTCAATACCCCTGCTCACCTCAGATCTTTTAGAAGGTCAGCATGTTATGCCTGCAAAACTGCAATGATGTACATCATGTAGATGCTAATCTGCATGGCTTGGTCGGAAGCATTGGTCTTTAAGTGATGATGCACTCCCAAGGGGAGAGGTAGCCTGTGAGCATCTCTTCCACCTGGGGCATCATTCTATGCCTTTTTTTCATCCTGGATAGTCGAATAAGTCAACATTGAGTGACATCACTACCGGTTTGACCGTGAATAAAAGGGCGCCAGTAGTATACATCATCCTCCTTTGTCTGGTATGTTCCAGGAACTGGACAAAGTGCATATCAGGGTGATAAACCTGAAGGCCTGCCTCGTTTGCAAAGAGAGTTTCTGTAGCTCAGTATTAACCAAAAATGGTTGTTTCCACCCAGTTCTCAGAGCTCAGAACAACAAAAAAGGGTGTGCAAACTTTGTTGCAAAAGAAAACCCTCTTGTCAATACTAGGAGAACTGTCTGAGTTTTTTTCGTAACATGGGTTTCAAGAAATCATACCAAGCTCTTTAAATGGGAAGAGAACCTTGCTAATTTACCCTACATTGGATAAGAGTCCTAACTGCTCTAGTGAAGACATAGCTATTCAACGCACACAACCCAAGAACGTGGCAAACACTCAAGACTGGAAGGGCCAAGGAAGAAGCACAGGAGGAAGAGAGATGATATTTTTCCTGAGCAGTTCTAGAACACTCAGCTAGTGAAGCAGAAATCATGATCACAATTAAAATATGATTCATCGTGTAGCCCAGCGGTTCTCAATTCCAGTCCTCGCGCCCCACTGCTCTGCACATATTGTATGTCTCTCTTTGTTAACACACCTGCTTCTGATGATCAGTTCATTAGAAGTGAGCTCTGTGCATGAACTCTGTTCTGACTGACATGGTCTCTACACAGTGTTAACTGCTCCCTACTCCCTGAGCATTTGTTGAAGTTTACTTCACTTTGGAACATTCATTCACGGATTTGCATTGCACAACGTCCATCTGCACACACGGACAACTATGACATCATATACCTCTGTAAATCAATACAGTTTAAATTCATGTCTCGCACACTTCAATACACATGAGTTCACTTCCACCATTATAACTGCAGTATATATTCCACCATCTCAGGGGACCTGTGCTGGGCCACAAACACCTCCAGCCTGGTCACGAAGACTCAGGAAGAAGAACAAGCTGTCTTCAGCCATGCTGGTGAACTTTTACCAGTGTGCGATCGAGAGCGTACTGACCAGTTGCATCACAGTCTGGTATGGGAACTGCTCAGTTGCTTGCTGCAAGGCACTGCAGAGGGTGGTGAAAACCTCCCAATGCATCACAGATACACCACTTCCTACTATTGAGGACATTCAGAGAAACCCCTGTCTATGTCGAGATCGCAGCATTCCTAAGGACTTCTCTCAGCCTGACCATAGACCATTTAACCTCCTTCTGGGAGGCGCTTCAGGAGCCTCCGGACAAGGACCAGCAGATTCAGGAACAGCTTTTTCCCTACAGCTGTCTCCTTACTGAATTCTGCTCTCTGACACCCCACACACCATAACTACATCAATACATCTGGTTTACAAACAAACAAAAAAAGTTCACTTGTTACAACTTGCTCTACTGTCTGTTCTGTCTATTCTGTCATCCCAGAATACCGAATGATCCATTTGTACACTGGAATATTTTATATTACTTTTTTTACTATCCATTGCATTAGTATTAATTATGTTGGTAATGTTTGGTTCCAGGTATCCTTTGTAGCTTCAGCAGTACTTCAATCATCACTCACTGAGTGATTAAATATGCTTTAGATGCAGAAGCTTTATCAGTGTCATCATAGACACTTCCCTTCTCAGGGAACCATAGTTAAAGTCATAACCTGAGATGTTTTTCCACAGAAGAAAGTAATACAGATTTGGAATGACATGAGGTTTAGTAAATGATGATCAGATTTTCTATCCCTTCAAGACAACCAGTGAGAGCCAGTAAAATGTTTTTGTATCATGTGCGAAACTGTTTTGGCTTTAAAAGATTATTGCTTCCATCAAAATGAGACTGATTAAATGCCTAAATGTAAGATATTCATGTGATGTGCTAAAAGAGCAGCTCACCTCACTGACACATAATCTTTAAGATTCTGTGACACTCCCAACAGCTTACAGTAATTAGTCATGTATGTGACATTTGTGAGCATGACTTTCTTCTTGTAGATATTCCCAACATCGCAATCCTGCAAATACAGTTTAGAAACGTATTGGCATGATGTAAAGATGATGGCTGCATTCAAATTTCAAGGCTGCGTTTACAAATGGCAAAAAAAAAAAAAAAACTGATTCTTTTTTCACGTGACACAAGTAGGATATTGTTGCGTAAACACAAGTTTCTGCACAATATCTGATTTTTTGCATTTTTGAGCCACTTCCAAATGTGTTTTTAAATCAGATGTATTTCCAATGTGGACATCTGACCTATGTTTAAACGCTTATATCTGATTCCAAGTGGAATTCCAAGCCATCGTAAGTTGAGGGAGACACATTTGGCAACAAATTTAAATGTTCTTAATGTCAAATTCTAAAAAAATTATGTTTATGCACTTGCACAAAAACACAATTTCTTTTCAAATTCAAAGAGCCTCTTGACGGTAATTATATAAATAATTTTATATACAGCTGTTCAAAACCTGAGGATCAACCATGTCGAATTATTAAATTTCAGTGGAGATTCAGGTAAATTATATCGGACACAAGTCATGGCTTAAGTGTATGACAAAAAATGAGATAAGGTTAAATAAATAAATTAATAAAAACCTTGTATCTGTGCTTTAAGCCTTGCAGTGTAAACGCAGCCTTAGTGAGCTGATGATGTGTATAAAAAAACATATTAGACTAAAACATAATGGAAACTTTGAATGGAAATTCTTTGCCGCCCTCATGGAAATGCATATGTTATTGTCTTATAAATGAAGAATATGTGCAATATTTTAACAGACAGCATGACTTAAGAACCTAAGTTTTGAACACCACTATTACGATGGAAAAATGCTGCATTCTGTACCTTAAACAGAATAACCTCTGGTTTGCTGATGAATGGTGGTCCTTTTGATTCCCTACTCTTTACAGTCTTTTTTGCCAATTTTGAAACCAAACTTTTGTTCACGTCTGTCTTTATGGTGGTATAAAATGTTTCAAGTTGAATATTTTCATCTGATGTTGCCTAGGTGGGACAAATATGAAAAAAAAGGAATTGTAATTAAGTATAATTAAAGCAACATTGAGGGGAGGGTAAAATTAAAATGAGAGATTGCTATGCATTGCCAACCAACTAACATTGCTCCACTCCTGCTGCAGTGCTTAATTTGTAAATTGCAACATCCTGGAACAAAGCGGGGTGACAGATCTGGCATGTGATTAGAAGAGGGAGAGCTAATGGAGCGCTCATGTAAAAACATTTCTAGGCCTGTAAAAGTTTTTGAAAAGTCATGTAATTTTATTTCACAAATCTCTATATAATAGTGTTATATTTAATCCGGACCGGAATTTCAAAGCTAGATTTTGTGTTTATCGAATAGCTTTACCAATTCCTGCAGCTTTCAATTTATTATGAGGAAATACCTGCAAACATTTATTCAATATAGCATGTAGATTAGATGAGTAAATAAATCCACCCAAACAAAATCATATTTAATTAGTAATTAGAAAAATGCATCAGTGGTTCCTCTTTCACTCAAGTGGCTTCACATCGGTGCATCTCACCTGCACTACAAGCGAGCTGCTGCATGCTGATCTCAGACTTTCACTCGCATTTCAGGACATTTGATAGAACTGCCACATGCCTAATCAGTCACTGTCGTTTTTTCATAAAATTTATAATTTGCACATCTTAAGTCTTTTCAAGCCATTTAGTACTTGCGCACTCCAGATGTGTTTTTTTGTGTGCTCACAGTCATGAGTATCATATTGATTTATTTTGTGAACAAGTGAACAAACACACAGAAATCAACATCAAAATGGCCATCCCGGTGAGTATCCTAGCACAGTCAGTTTTGTCTAAAGTAAATGTATACAGTTGAGAAATAAAAAAAATATTTTTTATCAGTTTATCAGTATTGGATCCGTTCACATGTCCCAACTTTTGTGCGGTCAAGTTCATTATTTAAAATGTAGATGTGCAGCAAGTCTTCACATAATAAAATATTTTTTTGTGAATTATATGTATTCTACTGGTCAGCACAAACATCTCTGATTGGCACGTGAGGAGGGGGATCTGCCAAAATGAGGTGCTAGATCAGATTTCAGAGGTGCCAGATCCGGCTTTGTTCCAGCGCAAATTAAGCCCTGATCTGCTATTTCAACATGAAGAATGTAGTCTGCAGAAATCAAAGTTGCATTCTCAGAGCAAAGACAGTATACATTCGAGACATGTCAAATGTAGTGAGAATCCAGTAGCATGACAGAAGACCTTTGTAAGAGAACCAAAGCTCTCTACATTTCAAACAAGCACTGCAGTTTGAGTGAGTGATGTAAGTAAGTGATGTTGACTTCTGATCAAACTTAATGAAATCAGTGTCATTGTATTTAATTTAAATTGTTACCTTATAATCTCTGTGTTTGTGTTCCCAAAAGCCTGTAAACTCAGGCTGGGCCAGGCTCATCTCTCCTTCATCTTCATCCTCAGTTTCTCCACGCTCTCCCCACTTCAGTTCCACAGAATCTAGAGAGGAACTGACCTCACTGTCACCAACACTGCGGGACCTGCCACAAGATGCTCTGGAACTTGAAATTGCATGCCTTTCCTGAATTAAAAACAACAAGTGGACAAAAAAGAAGTTTTTTTCCAGTATGTTCAACACTCCACCAGCCTCTCTTCTGTCAAAAGCTATTGAAACTAGAGTTGTGTTCAATCAGCTCTCTGCTTTTATCTCTTAGAACAGACATTTAGTTTAGTTAAATGTTCCAGTTGGTCCATTGTTTCATTGCTTTCAGGTGTATCTTGTAATAAATCTGTATATTTAGCCTGCATACTTTATTTGTTTCTGTTCTAGCCTTGTTTTATGCAACATGTTGTCAGTCTCTTGCTACTCATTCAAGTCAAGTCATGTTTAAGTTATAGTTTATAATCACAGATGTATCGGATTCGATTGCGGTATTGCCTTGCTTGTCAGTGAACAACAGCTCTGTGTATTAAATGCCGCTCCATCTGAAAAGGAGGTGATGGAGATCTACTACCAGTCACAGAACCGTCTTTGCTGACGAGATGAGCTTGACAATCACATTCTCAGTTAATTTTTCATTCATTATATGTTACGCTGTCAGTCTCTGTTTTCCTGGGTGTTCCCTAGTGAGCTCACTTCTCCTTAGGCACTTCACCATAGGCACTTTAATTCCTCTAGTCTGGTTCTGTCTTCACAGTAATTGCACTCCAATTAGAATCGCACAGGTGCTGACAATCCTCTGTCATTAGTCTCCCTATATATAGTTGTCTTTGTCTGTCATCTGTATGGAGTCCTTACCGTATGTGTGAGTTGTGCTCGTCTCCCGAGTCTTCCCGTTACCTTCTTGTTCCTCCGAGTTCTTATCCGTTTCATCCGGTTCCCTCTTTTGTTTGGTTTGTCTCCCATGACTGTTTATTTTGTATTTTTCCCTTCTGTTAATAAAACCCATACTTGCAATTGGATCCTACCCTCTCCTTGTGTTTATCCTAAACCCAACCGTCACATTATATCCATGAACTCCACCAAACCAGGTGAATGCTGCACACTGGTGGTGGTTAAGGAGAGACCCCCCCGCTTGTAAAGTGCTTTGGGTGTACAGCAATACACAATAAAACATCATATAAATGCATAATTAATTAATTAATTATTCTAATGATATACATTTATGGTGAGTGTCACACTAAGCATTCACTGGTACCTCTCTCTTTGTATGTGCTGATGGAGACATAAAGTTCTCTTGAAGTTTTTCATCAAGTTTTCTCTCGTGGCTCATTACAGGAGACTTTCTATGCCTTTCCTTCATGTTCTGTTCCAAAAGCAATTTAGCCACAATTTCCATTTGCCCCACTCTCTGTGTCTCCTCAAACTCACTTCAATACAAACAAGATAACAGATATGAAAGATAGGGAGAGAGAGAAAGAGAGAGAGAGATATATATATATATATATATATATAAATATTTTTTTGTGTGTGTCTTGGATTACACATATATTTATTGGAAATTCTTACGCAATTTTCTTGTTAAAGCGCTCCTGCAGTCTTTGTTGGTGTATGAGTTCAGTGCTGTTCAACCCTTTAGCCTCAAGTGACTCTCTCAAGTTTTGCTCTCGCTCTCTCTGTTTCTGTTCGTAGGCTTTCTGTCGTTGTTTTCTAGAACACATAGTTTCCTAAGTATATGGAGAGAAGATCAATCAATGGCTTTTACTGACACATACATTATTAGTGGCTCACAAATAAAGCAAAGTTCTTTAGGTTCCGTGTCCAGTGCTGTTGTGGATACACATATCAATAACACGTTTGCACTGTGTGAGACATAGAATTAATCACCATCAATATTCTTTATCTTATAGTTTGTTACGAGTCTTGGTATGAGTCTTGACTCGGTTGTGTTGGCAGATCTGGCTAGAAAAAAAAGTTGACTGATAAATCAAACTAGATTGATCAAGCTAGAGGTGTAATAACTAGCATCTTTAGCTGTTTGTTTGACACAAGAGACTGCATGCTGCACAATTCAGATGACAACACAGAAAATGGACTATACGTGGATACACTGCAGCAGCAGTTCTCAAATCCAGTCCACGCGAGCCCCTGCTCTGCACATTTAGTTTGTTTCTCTTATCACTTCTGAATACTTCCTCCAGAGGTAGAAGTTAAAGATCTTCTTAACAGGATTTTCTGCCAGATGTTGTTCCTATTTACAACCTACTTTGTTTGAGTTTCTTATGACTGATCCGGGATGAGAACATATGTCCAACAACAGAACACAGCCCTGGTTCAAATCAAGTAGGCAATTCTTCCCAGACACTCCTCTCTGTCATCACCAACATTGCTGTTAAAGCCTTTTAATTAAACATTTGCTTTGGTCTAAGCCTTTGCTTTAGTCTAAGCATCTCCTTGAAGGTGGTGAACCTACAAGGAGATTAATAAGCCCCATGTTGATAGTTCAGGTTGAGTCTGAATTGGCCCCATTGAGCACCATGATTAAGGCATTTCACACATATTACCATTTAATAATAGTGTAAATACAGCTTCTGCTTCCACAGACATGTCATAACTCCAAACTGAACAAACAACATAAGACTGATTAATTGAGTACCTGACTTGCAGCAAAACTGGCTTTAAGTGTCATCACGGCGGTCTGCTTCTTCTTTATTAGCTCCTTCTTCTTCTCTTCTGCCTCAGCCTCTTTCTGTTTCATCCTAGAACACAAGTGCTCTAAGGATAAGTTATATATTTCATTCTTTTGAATACACCATTTTACATTTCAGACTGGCAGCTAATATGAAAGCAGAATATTAAAAAGTTGTAAATATAAAATATAATAAATGTAAAATAAAATATACTGTTACTACCTCTGTAACGTCTGTTTGAGGTAGACAGCCGCTTTGCGATGGCTAGCAAGAGCCTGTTGCCGTTGTTTCCTCTGAACATCCAACTCCAATTGTAAAGTCTTGTTATATTCTCTGTCATATGGAAGATCACACAAATAACATTATTGTCTGAAAAATTAACAATCATTAAGAAATTTTCAATTTAAAGTTTTTAAAAATGGTGTTTCCCCCCCATACAACTCGTCTCTGTAATGCCAAGCTCTGTAGATGTAAAAATTCAACAACAGGTCTAAAAGTGACATGACTTAAACTTTTAAATGGCTCAGGGCAGATTAGGTTATTTGTCTTTGTTCAAAGAAAACTGCTGTGTATGTGATGAAAGCATTGTGTAATTGTGTGAAATATTTCATATTCAATTTACATTTTGTCATGTTGTGCTTTATGTCTACGTTCTTTGATAACATCCTTCTCTCGTTGGAGTCTGAGCTTTTGTTTCATCTTGTCCTGAGAGTGGATGTTCTTCTCTTCCAGCTCAAGCTCCTGACGCAGAGACGAGAAGCGACCCAGTTCTACTTCCACCTGACACAGCTCCAGCCTGAAAAAAGGGCAAATTACAATCTAAATTCCATTCAAGGCATTCCATTTTTTTGCAATAAAAACTTACTCAGTTACTAACGTAACCTTAGTTCCCTTAGATATGGAATGAATACTGCATCGTAAGCCATTTAGGCTAAGACACTATGGATAAAGTCAATTTCGTTTATTTCTGACAACTTTTTCAATCACGCAGTGAAACCGCACAACTATTGGTTCGTAGAGTTCGAAGGAAATGAACCAATGGCAGCAAGAGCTTATGGTGAGCGAGCATGCCCGAACCCAACAAAAGGGAAGGGGCATCGGGCTATATAAGCAGCCGTCTCAACCAGGAAAACTGATTTAATTTGACTCAAGCAATGACATAAGGTGTCCTTGCATATAGCACGGAAAAATATGCAATACTTGTTCCGTATCCAAGTTAGTAACAGAGTATGTTCCCATTCGATACTACACTCGTACTGCGTCGTGAGCCGTTTAGGCTAAGACGCTAAGGGGACAATACAATCACGCCGTGCTATCAAGAAGGATGACCAGGGATGTGCCCAGAGCAATGACAAGGGCTTGTAACAAATACGTAAAGTATCCCAGACCAATCGGGGAAGTAGTTACATCAGTCATCTTGATGACCTCCTACAGTTCAGGTGGCAAGGGGCCTGAGAATGTGTAAGGGACTTAGGCTAACACTAAGAACCCGGACACAGTCCTAGGCTGGACAACAAGCAAAAACCGACTATGAAGGTGGGCTTATGCTGACAGGCCCTGCATTTGTAGTGCAGTAATATCCAGGTTGTAGAACCTGACAAATTTGTACGGTGAGGCCCAGCTGGCCACAGCACAGATTTCTGGAGTAGACATACCACTAGACCACGCCCACGAGGAGGCCATGCCCCTTGTAGAGTGTGCTTTAACTCCAATCGGAAATTGGAGCCCGGAGGACGAGTGGGCGAGAACTATTGCATCCACTATCCATCTGGATAGCCTAGGCTTTCAAGACTGACAGACCTATTTCAACAGTTGGAACAATCAATGTAGGCTCAAGGCCCTGACAGGGCAGAGTAAGTTCAACTCCTGATCATCCTGAGAAGGAGGAAGTGCAGAGAGAACAACAATCTGGTCTCCATCGGAGAACACAAGTCGTCAGTCTGAAGCAGTTCGAAGGGCTCTTTGAGGCCCCTAACAACCGTGGATAGGTCCCATGTCGGGGTCGTGAAGGGGAGAGAAGGATTCAGCCTTCTAGACCCCTTCAGGAAATGAACAACCAAGTTGTTCTTATCCATGAACTGCCTGGCTATGGAGCATGAGAGGCTGCAATAGCCGCAAAATAGACTTTAGAGGTAGAGGGAGTATGGCCAAATCCATTAAGTCTTGGAGGAAAGACAATATCTGAGATATGTCACAAGTGAATGGGTCTTCACTGTGCACCAGGCGGTGAAAACCGACCATTTAAGGTTATAGAGGCGCCTTGTTGATGGAGCTCTAGCCTGTAATATGGTATTCATGATGCTTTCTGGGAGGTCTACCGATTCCCATCAAGAGGCTGTACATGGACAGCCAACAGATCGGGTCTGGGATGCCATATAGTTTCATTCCCAAATCCTTTGAACAGTAATGGGATGGAGTCTCCATTCTTCTGGGGGGAGGTTGCTCCTGGATAACATACCCCCCCCCCCCCCCCCCACTGTCATGTTGTCAGACCAGACTGGGACATGGTTCCCTGCCAGGAGTGGTAAGAAAGTGTAATTGGGAGGAACACAGGTAAACAGAATGACTAATTAGAAAGGGGAGAAACTGGGTCATGTGGGAGGGAAAACACAACAAAGACAGTCCAGGGGTGTGACATTACATTCCCGGAAGGCCCATCCTGCTGATATGGGGCTAAAAAAAAGTGAAGTGACATTCAGCCAAGTATGGTGACCCATACTCAGAATTTGTGCTCTGCATTTAACCCATCCGAAATGCACACACACAGAGCAGTGAACACACACACACACACACTGTGAGCACACACCCGGAGCAGTGGGCAGCCATTTATGCCGCGGCGCCCGGGGAGCAGTTGGGGGTTCGATGCCTTGCTCAAGGGCACCTAAGTCGTGGTATTGAAGGTGGAGAGAGAGCTGTTCATGCACTCCCCCCACCCACAATTCCGTCCGGCCCGAGACTAGAACTCACAACCCTTCGATTGGGAGTCTAACCCTCTAACCATTAGGCCACGACTTCCCCTAAAGGAGAAGCATAGGGGCTGCCAGGCAACAGCGGAGGAGGCAGCAGTGGGTGGGAGGGCAGAAATTTCTGGGTGGGAGGGTAGTAATTTCAGGACTTTCTCTGGGCTAAACTCAGAAATGATAGGGACAGAGTTCACCGACTGAAGAGAAAGGAAACGGGGCAGGTCGGTAAACAAGTCAATTAAGTTTTCTTCTGCTTTGCATTCTCCCAAATCCCTTTTCAGCTCACCTTCAGCCAAGGTGAAGGGGGTGGAGCTCACACAGAACACGGTATATATAGAGGAGCTGACAAGACTTATCACACATATTATAATTATTGGTTATGCTTTAAATTTTGTCCATATGATGGTGAAATCACTTTGATAAAGAAGAGATTTATTTATTTTATTTTTTTTACAGTGGATTCTAATCTTCAAAACTGATCTTGTTGTATGATTTATGTATTTTGAGTTCAGCCTTTAGATTAGACTATATAACTGTAGTGTTGTTTAGGATTCAAAATGTTATTTGCTTTTAATTTATGTCATTATGTCCTTTTTGACCAATCTTCTTGTACATATACTAGACCAAAATGTCAAGTTTGCCAAGGAAAAGCAATTATTATACCAGCAAACTCAAAATTTGATTAAAAATGAACAAACTAGGCTATAAATACTTTGTATTGTAGGCTTGTATTATAATATTATTATATAGCCTAGTGTTTATTAACTGATAAGACAGTCAAAAAGACAAACTCATCTATATTTTATTTATAACAGGGCTTTATTTATTTATAAAATAATAACACACCACAGATCCTGAAGAAACAGTAACAAAAACACAGTGACAGAAATGTCAGAAATAGCGTTTGGGGCTGTCACGTGAATAAGGAACATGTAAAACTCGACCCGAGAGACTCATGAGATGAACTAATCAATTCTCTTTCTGGCTCAGACTGAATTGGTTGGGGATGTAACATGTAACATTTTAATTACATTTTGCTGAACTAAAATGTAATTAAATTACATTAAGGAACAAGTAATTAAATTACATTTTATATTTAATTACATTTTGCTGAACGAGACTCAAAAGTCAAGTCGGTAAAATGATCCGAACTTCCCATCACTAATGCTCTGTCCCTTCTCTGAGAAACGCGCTGATCATTTCCTGCTTTTTTTAAGCCCCTCCCTCAGAAATAGGCAATGGACTCTGACTGGTTAGCTAGCCCAGTGTGTTGTGATTGGCTAAACCTCCTCTAGTGCGTGTCTAAACATCCCACCTATCACCTCAGCAGCATGTGCTCCAGTTGTATTGTAAACAATGGAGACGTTAATATTGCTTATCAGTTTGAGCTCAATTGAGAAGCAGAGGATATTACTGAAGAGGATCATGCAGAGAGATGCAGAGCATGTGCAGAGCAGGGAGACGTGTGGAACAGTATTAAGAACCGTTGCTTTAGAACATCGATTCTGAAACTTGTGAATCCATTAGAATCGTTAGAAGACAGAATCGCTATTCATATATGAATAGATTTGTATGTGCACCTCTAGTTTTCTTTACCTCTTCGCTGCGCAGCATGGCCTCGCCCCCTTTGCTGTCTTTTCCTGAAGGTGGGGTTTATCTGGGTACGAACCCGGGAAGTAACTCATTGTGGTCCCTACCAGCCGTTTTTGTAGGCATTAAACTGCCAGAATTTTAAAAGATGATATCTCCGCTTGCATTGAACTTTCAGCTTCATAACTTTGCAGATATTGTTTATGCTCAAACAGCAACATTACATACTAATGTTAAAAAAGCGAAAATCGCAATTAACCACCCCTTTATCAGCGAGAATTGGACTTTGAAATAATAAAATAAATAAATGAATAAATAAAAAATCATGACAAAAACAAAAAGGTCTATTTCAAGAAAAAAAAAAAGTAATCAAGATTCAGAAATAAGTATGTATAGCATTAATGAATAAAACTCACTCATGCTCTTTCAAGACCATGGCTAAATGAGCTCCCAGATCTTCTTCCACCTGCAGCTCAGCACATATACGCTTATGCTGAGCACGGAGCCGAAACAGCGCCACGCTGCACAGAATAATGCAGAATTAGAGACATTCAGCAATGTATCTTCTACAGTGACCTTTGTTCTTAAAATTATCTCTGTGGGCTTTGTTTTTTTACCTGTTCTCAGATTGTCTCTCTCTTTCCATGTCCACCTCAATCTTGTCTCTCAATTCCTCCAGGTTAGTTACATGAAGTTGAAATGCTTTTAGTTCCTCCCTGCAAGAGGATACTTTTTGTACAAACTCAGTTCTCCAGATACATTTTGTTATGTTCTGTTGTTATTCAGCAGCTAAAAACAAATACTATCTCCATTTAACAAGTCATTAAAAACTGTATTTGGAAACAAGAACTTTCCTATTAGAAAGTTACAAATAAATGCACAGACACTATTTAACTGATCAGAGATGACATCACTGAATTCAATGATGAACTGCCTTAAACTATCATTTTGCATTATTGACACACTGTTCTCCTAACGAATGTTGTTCAGTTGCTTTGACACAATGTATTTTGTTTAAAGCGCTATATAAATAAAGGTGACTTGACTTGACTTGACTAGAGAATTGTGAGATAAATTCAAGGCATATCTAAGGGTTGATCATAAAAAAATATATAAGTATAGTATATTTTATTTTCCATTACAATCATGTTTAAGTTTTAGACTTTAAAGGTTAGATTGGTTCATTTAAGATTTGTTTTTGTACAAACCCAACTCAAACAAACTCTTGTAATTTAACTATCTCATATGGTGTTTTAAGACTTCTCATTAAACTGGGCTTAAAGAATCCACACACTGCAGAAATCTTAATTAACCTTCTCTCTCTTGTTTGTCTCAAACTCAGTCCACCTAACTAACAGCTTTTCTGTGGCATGTGCTCACACCATGCTGTACTTTTGAAAATACGGTATTGGAGGCAGAGTCTAAAAAACATCTTGTTACAGCAAGGGCCACATTATAACATTACATGTGAATACAGACCTGGCCTGTAACACATTCTGTTTCTTCTGTTGGTAAAAGATGTCCAGTTGATCTAGAATTTTCTGTAGCTTGAACATGCGTATCTTGTCAGTGTTTTGCTTTTCCCCTCCTTTGTCACTTCCATCTTCACAATCACTCCCTTCCCTTAAAGTAGACAAGAGCCAGTAATACAGATTTACACCAGTGTTCAAAAGTTTAAAACAAATTCATTAAGGTTACATCAAATAGATCAGAATTAAGAGTATTGTAAATATGTATATAAATTAAGAGTTCAGATGCAAAAGACTCTTTTAAGTTCTAAGTACTATTTGAATTTTTCTTCTAAAATGAGTATTTTAATCAGGCTCCTGGGTGTAGGTTCAATAATTTCACTTTAATAATAATGAATAATGAGCATTTTTATCAGGCTCCTATGTTTATGTTCAGTTATTTAACTTAAATGGCAATGAACATAGCCTATTCGTATCCAAATTACTGAACCTACACAAAGGAGCCTGACGAAAATGCTCATTTTAGAAGAAAATGTCACACAGGAATCCTTCCTATATTCTAATTTTGTGCCCAAGTAACTTTTCTTTTAATTATCAGTTGAAAAGTGTTGTGCTGCTATATATTTTACAATAGAAGAAGGGATTTCTGAAGGATCATGTGACACAGAAGGCTGGGAAAAGGTTGCCGAAACTTCTGCTATGCCATCAGAGGAATAAAATTACATTTTTAAATTTAGTCAAATAAATAACATGGTAATAACATTCCATAGTATTACTGTATTTTGGATGAAAACAATATATAAACAATATATATATTGTGCTTTTGTTGGTTTGATTGCTTCTGTTGTCCTAAATGTAAGTTCTCAATGTAAGTTCTTTATATATATATATATATATATATATATATATATATATATATATATATATATATATATATATATATATATATAATATAAGCATTTGCTGAATTACTAAATGTAAATGTACTTGACCTGACCTAAACTGGGTATCATACACTGTTGTTTACTCCATATCTTAATTTCTACATGCTGCACAAAGGCAAGCATAGTTGTATCTACACACTGAGTGATGCAAAGTGATAAAACTATATTAATATAAACCCAAACATGTGTTTAGTACAATATTTACTCAGCATTAGTTAAACCCATCTGAATACAAATCAATAAGGTACTTCAATAAAATAAGTTTATTATTAATTTCAAAAAAATTGTTTATTCCTGTATCCTAATTCATGAAAAAAAAACAGTCTCACTCAATTGGACTTTCAGTCAAAATATTCAATAAAAAAGCACGCATTTTAACACCCACCAGCTGTCAGATCCTGTGGACCAATCAGGGACTAAGTCATCCTCAAACCTGAAGATGTCATCCCACGAGCCAATCTCTAAATTAAACACAACATAATTAAACATGTATAAAATACTAGCAACAACAGCTTGTAGTGGTCTTTAAAAATAGCCTTACCGTCTGTGTGCTCCTGTGCGCTAGTTTCGTGTGGCTCTGGCTCAGGTGCAGGTGTTGAGATATCTGCAATGTTCGCCATATTCTCGTCTCCAAATCAACAACTGCAGGAATTACAGAATAATCAATACTCGATAAGGATCAATCGCCGGACTTTATGCTGCATCAAGAGGATTAGCCTCATATTTGATACTACAACTTCAACGCGAAGCAGTGTTTGTGTTTGTAAGCAACCTAACCAGACTATTTGTCAGGCTACTTATTTCTAACTTTAAATACGCGTATACGCGTATACGCGCATGATATCCATAACCTAAATATATATTATATATTTTCCTATGGCAGAAGTTTCTTACATTATTAGTTTTTCCTGTCAACTCTCTTGCGTCTGAAGTCACGGCGTCTCCTATTGTTGGTGTGTTTCCATGGCAACACATACGCACTGTACCTTGGGAAATGTAGTGGCTGCAAGTAAACACACTTTTGTGCGCGCCTTTTGTGTAGTCCTTGTCCGATTTAAAAATAAAAGTCAAGAACTTGTTGGCTGTGGTAGATTGCCGCTTACCTTACATGCTCATTAATTTTTGTTTTGCATATTTAAAGAGACAAATCGCGAACACGGTTGAATAATCCACGCTGTTTTATTTCTTCCATCTCCAACCCAGTTTAATGTATAACAACCACTGATCTATATATATATATTCTATATTATAGATCAGTAACAACTGGTTCCTTGCATTAGTTTAGGTAAATGTTTAACAATTACAGTATTGAGCTGCTCCAATGGAAATTAAAATGAACAGTGAAATTAACCAAAGCTTATACAATACATTTTAACAGGTATATTTATGTGTGGAAATAACCGAAGGAAATATATGTTTGTCAAATGAAGCCAACTATCATGATTCTACTTCTTCTTCCTCCTCCTCTTCTTATTGTTATTATTATATTGTCTCTGTATCCAATATTTGCAAAAAATGACAAATGCTGTGAAAATACAGGTATTGCTATTGGCGATTACCAAAAATGAGAGTATCGTATCAGTCTTGTTCTGAAAAAAGTGTTATTGGTGCTTCCCTAATTTAAACTGAACTGAGCTGGATGATGACATCACTGAATTCAACGATGAACTGCCTTTAACTTAAAATTTTATATTGTGTTTAATATTGTCATGCTGCATTATTGACACACTATTTTCCTATTTAATACTGTAAAGTGCTTTGACACAATCTGTATTGTTAAAAGCACTATATAAATAAAAGTGAATAAAGGTGAATAATCATATGAGTTTACCTTATATGGTGTGAACCCAGAGTCTTCTGAAGGATACATCAGTAGCAAATTGATAAAATGAGCATCGTCCATCCAAAGACTTATATTGCATTTCGGGGGAAAAGCAAAAAACAAAACAAAACAAAAAAACATTGTTGAACAATATACAATATGGGAAACCATTAATTTGTTTTTCTACAATTAACTGTACTATAAATTATACTCTATGATTGAAAAATACTGTAAACTGATAAACTGCTCAGCATGATGACGTTTAATGTCTATGATAGCGCCTGTAGTCCCATTTAGCAACTTGTTATAACTGTCTTTTTTAAGAAATGTAACAGTTTTAAAAAATCACGAGTGGGGGTGTAACTGGTGTTTTATGTTGTAGACTAAAACATGAAAGTGCTTGTATGAACCACAGACCTTATTTCAGGGGATTTAACCAAACCCCCATTCAAAAAACCCATTGAATCTGGGATGTTGGAACCAGAATACTAAAATAATAGCTCACTTCTTGGTTTTTGTCTACAAAGTGACATCATAGTTCCATCACTCTATTGCACCAGCCTTCGTCGCGCCACGATTAAGCAATCACCCTGGGAATGCAGCCTTCAGAGGACTCATTGTGAATTGGGACGGTCTTTGCCGCGCCACATGACATCTCCCCCTTTTTCTAAAAAATAAACTATGCTATCTATTCTCCTCTATCCCCTTTTGTTGTGTCAGATCATGAATCATGAATTTGAGCAAAATAACACTTGTTTAATGAACAGAACAAACAGTTCAATTTTCATAAGCAATCATAAGAAGCTCTGCCGGACTAACTCCTGTAGTGGCAGAAGACGTCGATCAGTAGCACATGAGAGCTACCAGAGGATCTGTCTGCTTCAAGATTCTTCGGCCACCCCTGTATAAACTCTGGCCACCCCTAGGATTATTTGCAGTGGGTAAATTAATTTAAATGCAGAATGTAAATTCACAATAGTTAGTGAAAAAAAAAGTGCAGCACCTGCTGCAGCCCACAGTTTTGCGTCTCTGTGCAACATTAAAGTGTTTCGTTCCTGAATGAATCAACCGTTTAAATGATTCGGTTCAATCGGAATGACTCACTTATTAACAGTGACTCGCTGCCGCCTATTGGCGGTTTTAATTTCACATTTTAGGTACCTTTTCATTTTTTAAATAATTTCAAACATCAGTTTTCAATGTTTTATCTTTAAAATATCAAAACATTATTTATTCATTTGTAACTGCAGGTTACAGTATTCCATGTTCCACAGAGCTGAACATTGGTTTAAAGGTAAAAAAAAAATCAGGTGTCAGCACAATTAAAAATAAGATATCAGCACAATAGCACTCAGCAAAATAGTCTAATTATCGTTATCGATAAAATCCTAGAACTCACTGAGATATAACTTTTTGTCTATATTGCAAACCCTTAATTTTTTTTCTTTATTTTAATGTGCCACCCCAAAATTTACTGTGGCCTCATTTGGCCACCCCTGTTAACATTTTCTGGGGGCGAGACTGTGTCCACGATGTTCACAAAGATAAGCTTGGCCACCACACTGAGACCTGAGTTCTCTTTCTAGACTTTGTAAGGCCCTGGTGACCTTCCTGAATCTTTCCCAGAATGTCCTGGGAAATATGGGTTTGATGCCTTCTACATCTTCATAAATGTAACAGCATCGCAAACCAGGACGCATTAAATGCGCTGTGGCTGTAGAGATAAACCTAAAACTATGCGGTGTGAGAAATGAATGAATACACTGGCTTTGAAGTATACACTGACATGGGCTAAAGAAGACTGTAAAGCAGGGTTGATGTTATATAAGTACATCGTGTAATCGTGCAGAGTGGTTGCATCCTCCGCAAGCGGAGGACTTAATCTGATGTGAAAGAAGAGGAGGGAGTTGCAGCTACTGTTGGTAAATCTGATTCATTCAAATGAATCGGTTCGTTCGAACGGTTAAGTGCTTAAATTCTGTATGGATTCAGAACAGTTCAAAAGTCATCAGAAAGAGATGTCCTCTTTGCAAGGAAAATAGAAGCATAGTCTAATTAAGGTTTTATTTTTAATAGGCTATAAAAGATTAAAGGGCACATAATATTTCATAACAATAAGAATGGACAATTTTGGTTTCATATATATATATATATATATATATATATATATATAGCTATATATATATATATATATATATATATATATATATATATATATATATATATATATATATATATATATATATAGCTATATATATATATATATATATATATATATATATATATATATATATATATATATATATATATATATATATATAGCTATCTGACAAGAACAAACAAGAACAAAAGCAAATCATTTAAGCAATCATTTATTAGCCAGTAGGCCTACTGCACACTGATAATGTACAATACGTAACTGGCAGCTAGTGAAATAATTCAGGAGCGCTTCGTTAAAAAGAACCGACTCAGAAGAACCATTCGTTCGAGAAACGGACCTCGCGATTATTCCGGCTTTAGAGAGATGTCTATGAGAGGAAGCGAGTTATGTGTGCCGTTTTCTCTGCAGTCTGGATAAGGCTGGCTAAACTATGGATCATTATATAATTTTCCTGCGATTCTCCCAGGAGGCTAAGGAAATTAGGATATATTAATCTGTCTGTCTTCTTTTCGTCCGAATCAATTTTGCGCAAAATGGATGCACGGAGTTTTGCCGAGACGATCTTCTGGTTTGTGCTCATCGGGGGGAACAGAATGAGCAGGTGAGAATGCGCGCGTCCGTCACACACTGTGAGGAGAAGAAGAAAACATATAGCCCATATCTCTGCAGATTTATTCTCATGCTCAATAAATTATAGCAGTTTAATTGGTTGTCGAAATATTGCCCATTTATGAGAATCTTTATCAAATAGGCTTTAAGCAGTAAATAAATGCATTTGCGAATTTCATCTGATCTGTGAACATCCATCATCCCTCTCTTTTCAGTAATGGATTAAGATGATATTTCCAGTGAGGATTAGAATTCATGCATTTTACGCTTCTGCCTCCAACGTCAAATTTAATGTTAAACATGGGAATCAGAAGATAAATTTAGCCAAAACTGTTCATTCTCATGGATATCATGAATAAACTGATAGGTTAATAAATCTGTGCAGTGCCGTGATACACATTCACATACAGTAATCTGCTTCTATCTCAAATTCTCGTTGTTGCTATGAAATTGGTCAGATTTTCATGTTCGTGTCTTTTGCTTTATAAACAGGATAGATACGTTGTAGTTATGTCTCGCTGGTGGTATGTTAGATATAAATAATATGCTGTCATAAATATTTCTACGTTTCCATGGAGCTCTGGACCTTACAGTTTAAAGCACGCATATTCAACCATATATAGGTTAAAAGGGGTTTTCAAGCATCACAACAATAAAAGTGCAATACATATTTATTTCCCCCTTACATTAGAATGTTTCATTTTTACATAAATATCTGTTACACTGAATGACTGTAATATTATTTCATCCACATGATATTTTATTTTTATAAACATTATTGGAAACATTGAAATAGACACTTTGCTTGCATGCTCTTTATGTATATAAAATACATTTTGTAAAATGTATTTGATTCTGACACTAAAATGGGATGTCTTGTCCTTGACCCACATGCACACGTCTCTCCCTTTGCTTGTTGTGCGGTTCACATGCAGTTCATTTCTCATGTGAATGTGCATCAACACATTAGGCTCTTTTGCCCCTTGTTTACAGTACACTACAGCTTGTATGTTGTTCTTTTTTGGGATGAATCTAACAGAATAATCAGTATTGTAGGTCAAATTTCAAAATAAAGAAAAAAAATAAGATGTAATGTTACGTAATGTATTAACACCTATTTTAGGACTATCCCATATATTGTTTATTGTTGTTGTTTTTTTTTTAATTGTGGGAAAGGTTATGGTAACTTTTTTGTCCAATGTACTTGAAAATGATAAGTTGAATTGATATATAATCTTAATTTCTTTGGTTATTAGGCACATTAAACAGCATCATAGTGAATGGGATTTGAAAAGACAGTGAGAGAAGTAGCACCTCTCTCTGCAGTCTCTGTTAATAGTTTTGGTTCCTTGTCGCTGTCACCTCTGGCTTGCTTAGTTGGGGACACTTAATTTCCTGGGATATTGTCGACTTGATAGTAAACGATTGCACAGATACCATTTAAACTGAACTGAGCTGAGCTGGATGATGACATCATTGAATGCAATGATGAACTACCTTTTTGCATTATTAACACACTATTTTCCTATTTAATGTTGTTCAGTTGCTTTGTTACAATCTGTATTGTTAAAAGCGCTATATAAATAAAGTTGACTTGACTTGACTAGTTCCTCTGAACATGAAGCGCTTGACTCAGGCTCAGGTTAAGTTACCACAACAATACCACAATACCACAACTAATGCCATCTGAAGCACTTGTGCCAAAGAATTGGTAAGTCCTTTTTTTCCTCTGCTGTGAGAAGGGGGAACTCACTGGTCCCACCACCTGATTTTTTTAATTGCAGTCCTCTGCAGTGCCCTTTTCTTCTATGGCAGGCTTCCTAGATCCTGCCACTTCTTGCGGATGTCCTTGCCTGAACCTTTAACACCCCTGGTAATTTGGTAGCAATGTCCTCACATATGTTTTGTTTTTCCTTATTTGTATGGTGTCCTTTAAATCTGGTGAAAATAACATATTTGTTTCACTCTACCTCCTCCAGAAGGACATTAATTTAAACTGAATTGAATCTTTTTTTTTTTTCATTTTGTCAGTACCTCAGCCTGTTGGTAGGTGCTTTATATTCAGTAGACTTGTTTTGACCAGTGAAAACAATTGACTGCAAACAATAATTGTTTTGTATTAAACAATGACTCAGATCATGAAATACATTTATTAGGCTTAGAGTAAGGGAGGCTTGGGAAAAGAGAGTATACACGGAGCGTGTGAAAACTATGGCTTTATTTTAAATATTTTGTAAATGTTCTTTAATGTTATCCATAGTTTTTTGTGGATTTTTAAAAAAAACATTTTTTTAAAACAAGTATCAGTTCTGGCACCGTTTAAGCACCGGTACCGTTTTAAAAGTATGAAATGGTACCGGTATCGTAAAAAACCCAATAAATACCCAACCCTATTTGTAACTCTAAGGAGAGCAGTCTCAGTACTATGATACGGTCTAAATCCTGACTGGAAATCCTCACATATACCATTATTCTCTAAGAAGGAATATAATTGTGAGGATACCACCTTTTCTAGTATCTTGGACAGAAAAGGGAGATTCGAGATTGGTCTATAATTAACAAGTTCTCTGGGGTCAAGCTGTGGCTTTTTTATGAGAGGCTTAATAACAGCCAGTTTGAAGGTTTTGGGGACATATCCTAATGACAATGAGGAATTAATAATAGTCAGAAGAGGATATATGACTTCTGGAAGCACCTCTTTTAGGAGCTTAGATGGTATAGGGTCTAACATACATGCTGTTGGTTTAGATGATTTAACAAGTTTATACAATTCTTCCTCTCCTATAGTAGAGAATGAATGGAACTGTTCCTCAGGGGGTCTATAGTGCACTGTCTGATATGATACGGTAGCTGACGGCTGAATGATTACAATTTTATCTCTAATAGTATCAATTTTAGAAGTAAAGTAGTTCATAAAGTCATTACTGTTGTGGTGTTGGGAAATGTCAACACTTGTTGAGGCTTTATTTTTAGTTAATTTAGCCACTGTATTGAATAAATACCTGGGGTTATGTTTGTTTTCTTCTAAAAGAGAAGAAAAGTAATCAGATCTAGCATTTTTTAATTCTTTTCTTTAGGATAGTTTACTTTCCCACCAAGCAATACGAAATATGTCTAGTTTTCAGCCCATTTTTTCAGGCTGCTCTCTTTAGTGTGCGAGTATGCTCATTATACCATGGTGTCAAACTGTTTACCTTAACTTTCCTTAAGTGTAAAGGAGCAACCACATCTAACAAAATGCTAGAAAAGAGAGAGTCCATAGTTTCTGTTACATCATCAAGTTCTTGGATATGCTAAGGAATTGAGATAAATCAGGAAAATTAGCTACAAAGCAGTCTTTTGTGGTAGAACTGATGGTTCTACCATACTTGTAACAAGGATTAGAATTTACAGTTTTAGATGCATGAAGTTTACACAAAACTAAATAATGATCTGAGATATAATTTCTTCTATTATCAGCTGAACGTGTTGTCTAACCCCAATAGAGTTCAAAATGTCTATGAATGCTGATCCCAATGCATCTTTTTCATTATTAACATGGATAATAAGATCACCAAGAAATAAAACTTAATCTGCAGCCAGAACTAACTCGGTCATACTCGGTCAAACTCTTTGATAAAGTCTGTATGGTACAGTACCCTGGTGGGCTGTGTACAAAATAATGTAATCATCAGGTTTTAGCCAGGTTTCTGACAAACGGAGCACATATACTGTAGATTATGTTCATATTGGATCTTTATTCCTTATTTGTTGAACCTCAATGAAATTTTTACTCTTAATGTTTTTTTTTTCTTTCTAGTTCGGGGAACAGACACAGTCTCTATAGTGTGATATCTAGGTGAAAGAGTCTCTATGTGCTGAGAATTAACTGACCTCTGTGACGGGAGGCAGCTAGCAGACGGTCGGTTTAGCCAGTCTGTCTGCTTCCTGACCTGGGCCCCAGTTAGTCAAGTATAAACACTAAGACTATTTGCCATATTTCTAGAGAGACCATCTCTTTTAAACAGGTCAGGTCTGCCCCAAAAGCTCGTCCAATTGTCTATATAACCTATGTTATTCTGTGGGCACCACTTAGACATCCAGGCATTGAGTGATGACAATCTGCTATGCATCTCGTCACCACGGTAAGCAGGGAGGGGACCAGAGCATATTACAGTGTCTGACATCGTGCTTGCAAGTTCACACACCTCTTTAATGTTATTTTTAGTGATCTCTGACTGCCGAAGTTGAATTTCATTAGCATGAATATCTTACTGTATTTACGTTTAGCATTAGCCAGCACTTTTCAATTTGCCAAGATGTCAGGCGCTCTGGCTCCCAGTAAACAGTGGACTATGGTGGCTGGTGTCTCAATTTGCATGTTCCGTCATGGCCGTCGCTAGTGGGGTGAAAGGTTGTGATGATTATAGGGGCCCACGGCCGAGGGGGGGCCCCCGGCGATCTCTACCATCTGGCTGAAGCGAGAGACAGGCCACTGCTGCGTGTCGTCTCGAAAGCCTATAATTTCACATGTTTTTAAGCCTTGCCAATTTAAACATTCAAAAGCGTTTAAAGCATTCAAACACAAGACGCGGAAAAGCTCAACTGAGCAGCTGGTTACTCGCGCGCTGTGTTCGGTGCGCACGTGGAGAGAGAGCCGCGTCTGACAGACAGCAACACTGAACCGAGCTCTCTTCTGCGACGTTCTCCTCGAAGTTCCTCCTGTACCTGAACGAGTGAATGCAAATCACAGTTTAAACAAACAGAAAACAGCCCAATTCAGCAGCCGCGGTGTTCTTAGTTCAGGGTTCACGCTGATAGAGGCGGCCCAAAACACTTGAACACTTTGTCTGTTTTTTCTTTTCTTTTCTTTTTTTTCTTGTACGACAAATACATAAAAAATATGTCAAAATACCCGTCTTGGAAAGTATGTTCGAAAAAATTATCGGTTGTCTTAAACATTTCGGATGTGTATTATATTGGATGAGTTCATTGTCTCTTAAAATGAGGGTTAGCTGCTGTAATGTTAATCCAAGAAAATGAAAGAAAGAAAATCACTCCCTGCTCTCGACTGAATTACTTTGTAGTTTTAACAAGAATTAATGCATAGTCAAACCAACAATTATTCAGACACCAGATATCATTTTTGATAATATTTTTTTTCTTCCTTTTTTATTACTAGTACGTGCACACTATAATGAATTTATGTAAGTGAGTATAGCAAAATAAAGTGAACTGTGGCATATTATACCCAAATAAACTTTCATAAAGTGGATTAGTGAAATTGATACAAAAAATAAATGAATAAATAATTTTTGGGACCAAAGACCACACTTTGACCTCACCATGTTTTGCTTACGTGTTTTTTCCAGAATTGCTAATGCAACCTTTTAACACCACAGACTGAACAAAATTAATCATTGCTTGGTAATTGGTCAACAAAGTATTGACAGTTGTCTGAAGTTTCCGTTTGATTGTAATCCATTAAATATCTTTCTATCAAATTTATCTGATATTATGATGATATTAAGATGAATTTGTTCTGACAGTCTAACTCTGGGTTCTTGTCAGATTTTATTACCATTTTCTGAACTAGAGCAAATAAACTCTGACACAAACTTTGAAAAAAAAAGTAAACTCTGTGTAAATGGCACAAACAAATAAAAAGAACGAACATACAAATTAAACACTTTCAAACAGGGCTCACTGGTACAACCTGCACCAGGGCCCCTCTAACCCCTACTGCCCTGCGTTCAGTACAATAGAATCACCAAGAACTAGAGCACTTTCTTCAGGTTTCTCAGTGGGTGCATCACTGAGTGAGGAGAACCTGTTTAATGTATTGATCGGGAAACAGAAAAGCTGTGTTTTGACCCACAGTCACCCAGTTGCCTTGCTGAAGGGGCGCTATTATTAGCGGACCCGAACAATGTACAGGAATCCCTGAGCTAGTCACATCCAAAGCTGTTTCTAGAGCCCTTTCTGTCCTCAGTTAAAGTTTGGATGCGTGTCTTTAATTCTGAAACCTTCTCTGTCAGCCTAACTATTTCCATGTATTTATCACATGTGAATCCCTCGTCGCCGACAGAGATAGATAAACTGTACATGTGGCAAGAGGTGCAGATAACAATAGCAGGAGAAGCCATTACTCACTGAGCTTGAAGAATGATTCTGACTTACCACTGTTGTTTGATGAACTCATGAAAAAAGCGCGAGAGATAAAAGAAACGAGGCAAAATAAAAAAGAAAATGCACCGTTTCTTCCAGTAAACACCACTAAAAGAGATTCACAAAGAAAAGAAAATGAAATGTGGGAGAATGGAAAGAAAAAAGGAAGGATTCTTATCGCATTGAGTTATTCATAGGACATATTGTTTTTTAAATTGAAAGCGCAGGCCACAATTGCACAGTATCTGCTCTCTTTTTCATAGATTTGGCAGAAGAAAAAGACTTATAGAAAATAGTGAGGAGGAACAGAGAACACTGGACTAAAAAGAGCACTTGCCACAGAAATTCTTATAATACCAATGTCTCATACTAAAATAGCTCATGAAGGAAAATTTGCAGATCATTCAGTCAAATTGACAGATGAGTATAATTTTCAGCGCAACCTTATTATTTGAAATTATTTGTTTCAGTTTTGAAAATCTCCAAACTAGAAGTTTCAGCCATATTTTTAAAACGCAATAGGAAAAAAGAGCTTTATATTCCGATTGTCAGTTTTGTTACTTGGATTTGTCCTTTATGTCTGTTTGGCATAGCCCTCATTACCTTCTTAGCTTCCTGATTCAGTGCCCCAATTTGTATTTGATGTCTGTGTCTGTTTGTTGTATTTTGGGCTCGGTTTCTATCATTTTTGGCTTATTTTGTTTCTTATTGTGTAACCAGCATCCATTAAGCCCCTCAGTAAGTTTGGGTTTTGCTTTCTAATGCTAGGTTTCTGTGTTTTATCCTATTTTGCTTAACACCTTTTCAATCCATCCATTTGTCCTGTATTTACATTCACTTCCAACAAAATATGTTCCCATAATATATTTCAATATTGTGAATACCAAACTGCAATTTCATGTCACACATCTGCATCTATGATAAAATTGTGAGAGAGAAAGTGAAGAACATTTGTTTGTTTTGTCCCTTAGGGCCATGCTGAGTGATATTGGTGACTATGTTGCCACAGAAATTGAAATATCCTGGTTGCCTAATCTGGATGATTTAATGAAAGGTTATGCTCGAAACTTTCGCCCAGGGATTGGAGGTGAGTTTATATGTGCAGTTTACACTACACTTCTCAACAACCTGCAGTCATCAGTATTTAGCCTTTTTTCACAACAAACCTCACACTTCCTGTGACAAATGCTCCAGTTTTTACTGTCTATTTTTAGAGTATTTCAATTATCCCACATATATTTAAAACATGTCCTAAGAAACAGGCTGGCACACCACATGTCATATTGATAAGTACCTAGTAATAAAGTAAACCTATGTCAGTGGTTCTCCTCTGCGGACCTGTGTACACATTGCTCTGCATTTATGAAACTGAAGTTATAATTGATTATAATATGTGGGTCATTCTATAATTTAGTTTAAATTTCACGTCCACTGATGTTCATTATTTATTAAACAGTTTTCTATGAGAAAACATACTATTATTTCACAAATATTTTGTATACCAAGTTTTAGTTCGTCCTCATGCAATGTCCGCTTTTTTCTTGAGTTCAAAATAATGAATAAAAAATTGTCAATGAAATCATCTTGCATCTTGATATGCCACACCTGTGAGGTGGATGGGTTATCTCGGCAAAGGAGAAGTACTCACTAACATGGATTTAAACAGATTTGTGAACAATATTTGAGAGAAATAGGACTTTTGTATACATGAAAAAGTCAGAAAACTGGGGGGAAAAACTGAAGTCTGGCATTTATAATTTTGTACAGTGTAATTAAAATATACACTACCAGACAAAAGTTTTTGAACAGTAAGATTTTTATGTTTTTAAAGAAGTCTCTTCTGCTCACCAAGCCTGCATTTATTTGATACAAATTAGAACATAGTAGATTTTTTTAGGTTTCTTTTTTTAATAGAAAGTTCAAAAGAACAGCATTTATCTGAAATATAAATATTTAGTAACATTATAAATGTCTTTGTGAGAAGTGGGTGATAATGAGTGACACCTGCTCCACTCAACGGTCTCGAATCCCAAGGAGGAGCTCTGGAAGGATAAAAGGAGAAGTGACGCCATTCACCTGGGGCTGGAGCCTGCTGCCATCCACCATGATGGGAAGGAGCAGGGAATGGGGAACTCCTGCCAGCTGCCCGAATCCAGAGGAGCCGTCACCGTCCACCAGGTGGCGCATGACTGTCGCGCACAAACAGAACCAAAACACAAAATAAAATCCAGGCCTGGTCCTCTCTCGTCTTGCACTGCTGTCACTCCTCTTTTTATCCTTCTGGGGCTCCTCTGTGGCATTTGAGATCGCTGAGTGGCACAGGTGTCGCTCGTTATCACTTTCACTCCACCGGCCTCACTCCGTTCCCACGGCTCTAAGCCCCGCCCCTCTCGTCACACTCTTAAACATCACTTTTTTTGTCTTACTGATCAAAAAGTTTGATAGGTAATGTATATGAATATTATATTATAATGGGAAAGGATAAAAGGAAAGTGAATGAGGTGGACAGGTGGCTCTTACGTCTTTAAACCTTTGACCCTTGCACATGTGCATCAAGCATAAACCAGGCTTTAAAGGTTCTCAGTTGCTTTGGGAACTACTTCACTAATTTTACAATGTGGCACCCTTCAAACATGACAGATTTGTGTCATATCCTTGTGGATTGTGCTCTGACATATGGCATGGTATCGCTTCAGGAGACTTGAGTCCTGGCTCAAAGTCCCTTGCTGACACAGTTCTCTCTCTTCTCACACTGGCTAATATACTGCAGAATAAAATATTTACATAATTATATATATAAATTATACAGTCACATTGATAGCATTCATAGCAGTCACATGACTCACAACAAATCTAAGCCACTCAAGACTTTTTGTTGACACTGTACACCAAATCTGAGTACCTTGCATTTGTTTTTCTTTCAGAAACTTACCATTCTACATAAAAAAAATAAAAAAATAAAATAAAAAACACAAGTGGAAGTGATATTTTACATTCTTGAAGCAGCTTCCTTCTTTTGGTGTCCAGTGAATGAATTTGATCATTTTATTTCATTTACTTCATTTTTATCTTTTAGCATGGTTCATGTACATTTTTAGTTTTGTATTAAAGATTTTTACAATATAAATAAGGCTTAAAGAGTGCTGTTTTTTCTCAAATTATTTAAATTTAGTTGTCAAGTAGGTGAAGTCTGATCATTTATTTTTTCTTTTCTCACATGTCTCCTCAGGACCTCCTGTGAATGTTGCCATGGCAATTGAAGTCGCCAGTATTGACCATATCTCAGAAGCCAACATGGTAAGGTTTTCCATATCACTATTTCACACGTGTGATGTACTAGATTTGTTTTGTTGTGGTTTAGAAAAAAATAATATTTTTGTCATTAATGTAAATTTAAAAAAAATGTAATGTGCTAAGCTTCTTTTTAATATTCTTCTTTCAAAATGGAGTGGATTGAGTTCCAGAAAGAAAATGTAAAATTAATAATATTTTACACATTTAAAAATCACTGGACACATAAGAAACAACATTTCAGTGGTCCTCTAAACACCATCTTCAGTTGTAAAAACACAGGAAGTAAATTTTGGCAAATATACATAGAAATCACAAGACCACTAAGTTGTCTAAGCTGCTTGCTGGAGCAGATGGTCTTCCACTGTATGTGGTCTTTTTATGTAGTCCAGTGACTCTTAACCTTCAAATGTCCTTCATTTCCTGTTTGCAAATCTGGTCTTTGGGGTCACTATGAACTCAGGCACATATGTTTTCCAATCTAAAAAGTAAAAATCTAAACAATTGTATTTAAAAAAATAAATAATAATAAACACTGCAATAATCAGATATGAACGGGTGTGTGTGTGTGTGTGTGTGTGTGTGTGTGTGTGTGTGTGTGTGTGTGTGCGTACGTACGTGAGTGAGTGAGTATGCTCATTCCATTTTTATTTGTGCTCTATCAGGCCTTCATTTTTGTCTATACATATTCAGATTTATTTAGGATTTATTTGCCAGTTTTTATAAAAATGTCACTCCTGTATGTGCGCGTGC
This sequence comes from Carassius auratus, assembly GCF_003368295.1. NCBI lineage: Eukaryota > Metazoa > Chordata > Actinopteri > Cypriniformes > Cyprinidae > Carassius > Carassius auratus. The sequence continues at coordinate 29,602,971 of NC_039250.1, forward strand.
ATACATGTGAGTGAGCGTGTCTTTTCTACATTGCATTTGTGCTCTAGTACCAAGCCTTCATTTCTGTGTGAAAATTTTCAGATTTATGCTGGATTTATTTACTTTTTTTTTTTTTTTTTTTTACAAATGAAAAACAATTTAGAGCTACACATACCAACCGAGGATAATTAACAAGACACACCTGAACAGAATCAATCAATAACCATGACGACACAAGAGAAAACAGTGCAAACAAAGTCCAAACTAACAGAAACTGACACATTCAATATTAATGTGTTTACAGCAGAACAAAGCACAGAAGGTTCACAAGCACTTATTGTTGAGTCAATGGTATTCCTGAGAACTGCTGGCAAATAAATCAAATCAGATAAACTTAAAATCATCCTATTAAAATAATATGGGTCAGGTTGATCAGTCAGTCTATTTTCAGACCATATCAACAAAGGTTGTGAATTATGTATTGCTAGTCCTAACCATTATTACCATATTTGATGCACTGATGGATGGCATTATACCAAACTGAATCTGAAGCTGCCACCAAACTTTGTGTGTGCCCTTTATCACAGCACTAATAAGTATTAATTATTATAAAATAATAAGTATTATTATTATCTATGTTAATCGCTGATTTTAATGTGTTTTAGGAGGAAGAGCACCCCATATCAATGGTCAAACTATTGTAATGCACAGCCTCTAATGGCTTATTGCTTGATTTAATTCAGTGCTTTAAAGTAAACTTGTCTGTAAATCTGTACACTACGCAAGTCTCAGAAAGGTTTTGTTTGTGTGCATTTGTTTTGACAGGAATACACCATGACAATATTTCTGCGGCAGAGCTGGAGAGATGACCGTCTGTCGTACAACCACACAAACAAAACTCTTGGCCTGGACAGCCGCTTTGTGGACAAACTCTGGTTACCAGACACATTCATAGTTAATGCCAAATCAGCCTGGTTTCACGATGTCACTGTGGAGAACAAACTCATACGCCTGCAGCCTGATGGAGTCATCCTCTACAGCAGTCGGTTCGTGGCTGTTTTTTGTGCTTTTTAAACTAGTTCGTAATTTTGCATTGGCAATAATGTAAAAGGACTTTGTAATGTTGACTGGTCACGATAAAGGGTAGATAATTCTAATTAAAAAAAAAACGAATACGTTTTTAAATAGGCATTATAGCAAAATAAACACAAAGTGGTCTAATAAATCTGCGTGTCTACTTAATTAATAAATAAAGGCCACCATTGACCAATGACTTATTTCTGAGAGCTGTGTAAAGCAATCTAACTGCACCAACAGTATGAAAAAAATCCCAACAACATCAATATTTTAATAGGATCATATCATTTACTTTCAAGAGGGTTTATTTCTTCTCTGTGACCTGCTTCATGTTCAGAATGTTTAATCGTGATGGTTTCCCTTTTAGAATTACGTCTACAGTTGCATGCGATATGGACCTCACAAAATACCCCATGGATGAACAGGAATGCATGCTAGACCTGGAAAGCTGTGAGTAAAGGCCAAACTTATATCTGGCATCTCTTTTTTGCATTACAGTGTTTCAGCTTCATGAACACAAAAATGATTCCTACACAAAAAGCAAACCATGATAATGATGCCTGTGACTTTTTCTCCCGGTTTCACAGATAAGTCTTAAGACTAGGCCTAGACTAAAATGCATGTTTGAGCTGTTTTAACTTATGAAACTTACATATCTTAAATTATGTGTCATTGATTTGTCTAAAGATGCACACCAGTAATGTTTTTATAAAAACAACAAAATGTCCTAATTGAACTATTGTTTAATCCTAGCTTAATACAAGGCCCGTCTGTTAAACCAGGCCTATATTTCACAAAACTCCTTTATTTCATATATTTTCTTTTTCCTGTGGTGGTTTTGCAGATGGCTACTCTTCAGAAGACATTGTGTATCACTGGTCAGAGAGTCAGAAACACATTCATGGGCTGGACAAATTGGAGCTGTCCCAGTTCACCATCACAGATTATCGCTTTGTCACAGAGGTGATGAACTTTAAATCTGGTGAGGCTTTTCATCGACACTGTCTGATACATCAGATGTAACTAAATTCTCTCAAATACATTATCGCTAATACTGCTGCTACTCTTTTTTGATTTTGAATTGTTTTAATCTGCTTTGTTAACTCAGAAACCATGTTACATATTTTCAAGGCAAATATTGTCGTTCTTGTAACAGCAGGGAGATTTCCACGTCTCAGCTTACGGTTTCAACTAAGACGTAACCGAGGAGTTTACATCATCCAGTCCTACATGCCCTCAATCCTACTGGTTGCCATGTCATGGGTTTCATTCTGGATCAGCCAATCAGCTGTGCCAGCAAGAGTTACTTTAGGTCTGTAACTTACAGTTTCTTAAGTGTACTCTTCACCATATGTGTGTGTGTCTATATATATATATATATATATATATATATACCAGTTACTAGAGTATTAGTAGACTGTCTGATTAATATTCACTTTATTTTAACCTAACTCAGAATATATTCTGTTGACACTAACCTAATAGTATACTATGACTCTGAGTTAGTTGACATGTAGTTACTAAGAGTTAGTAGAATGTCTATTGAAATCAGTAATCAGTAAAATTAGAACATTTAAAACAAATCACACACACAAATGAACCTGACCAGTTAAAGGAATATTTCCATGTGTCCTTTAATCTTCAGGAATCACAACGGTGCTCACCATGACAACACTGATGGTCAGTGCTCGTTCATCATTGCCCCGTGCTTCTGCCATCAAAGCTCTGGACGTGTATTTCTGGATCTGCTACGTCTTTGTATTCGCTGCCTTGATCGAATACGCTTTTGCTCATTATAATGCAGACTACAGCAAGAAGGAGAAAGCCAAAGTCAAGACGAATAAGAGTGCAGAGGTACTATCAAAAGATTATTTTTGTGCAGAAGGGTGAAACTGTGTGCTATAACTGACCAAGTCTCGAGCATTTCATATATTCTCAAATCTCAAGTAGGATGAATTCAGGTAAAGTGGGTCATTGAAGATTGCACTGTGCTCAGTGGGTTTTCACTTTAAGAGTATAACAATAGTCTTTAATTTAAGGGACACTATTAAGATATGGGATATTTTTTTTATAAATCAGAGATGGCCTAATTTACCTGAAAATACATTTGTCCGCATGTCAAAATGTTTATTGTTATGTACCTTCCAAATAAAATTTAAATCACATGAAAATATTACAGCTGCACCTTAAAGTAAACAAAGGCAATAAATAAATGGAAAACATATATCGGTAACTAAACTAAAAGCCAGTTTTCCCTGAATTTACCATTTCCCACCAATATTAATTAAAACCTTATTCAGTTTAGAGTATAACATAGTTTAAAAATAATTCCCACCTGTGACTTTTAATGGACAACTCTTATTTTCCCCTCATTTTCTTTTGCAGTCCATGGTAAAGAATGGAAAGCAGGCCATGGTTCTGTTTTCGCTCTCTGTGGCTGGCATGAACCAGGGCCTCCTCGTCACAAACAGGCAGAACAGGGCCCAGCGGACCACTGACCCTCCTGGAGATCCACATGAAGAGACGGAGGTCCGTGGCACTCGGTCCCGACGGGCACAGAAGGAAAGCAGTGAAGAGAAGAAATGCTGCAAGTGTAAACCTATCGATGCTGACACCATCGATATCTACGCTCGGGCTGTCTTCCCTTTCACCTTTGCTGTGGTAAATGTCATCTACTGGGTGGCATACACAGTGTAAATGATTTATAATATTTTGACCTCTGCATGTATATAAATCAATAAATGATGTGACAACAGAACTATACTATTATTAGAATATGAGAATAGCTGGATTGTTAATGCTTATATATTATCATAGGGTAGTCTTTAAAAATATGTTAAATGCATTGTTTGTTTGTTTTTGGAAGAAGAGGGGTCTATTGCATTTTAGAAGACTGATACATACCTCTGCATCTTTACAAATAGTCCTTAATGCTTTACAATGCCATTTCCTTATTGCTTTTTTGCTCTTTCATAATATTTGCACCAGAATAGCCTTCTAAGTACTGGTATGAATGAACTAAAGCAGAAATGTATCCTGATTTATGAATTATTATTTTTTTATTAATTATTTTTCTCAATCTTTAAATCTTTCCTCATAGAAGAGTTCAGCATTTTTGTTACATTGATAGCTATTACTGTTACAGCAATATCTGTGTTTCTTGCAACTTAATGTTGTTCTTGAAAAAAAATTCTAATTATTATTAACATACAAATTAGATTAGATTTTTCTGTACATGTAATCTCAATGTTATTAATCTCCTAGCAATGGGGTTTAAATATGAGCAAATACAATTTTTTGTGTTGGAAAAATGTTACAAATGAGCCATGGGAACCCTGCCCACAAGTAATGATGGTAGTGATGCTATTCTGAGCAATTTGTTCTGTTCAATATCTTCTATTTAGCTTTTTCTTTTGTCAGAGGTAGCTCTAATTCTGGAGTGCCACATTTGTGCTGCAACAACATTTGCCATTGTCATGACAATCAACACACATTGGTGAAAATTAACGTTATTATTTCCTTTTTTTTTTTTTTTAAGTATATTAATGCCATCACTGTGTTGTAAGTCTGTGAGGGGACATTGGCACCAAGATAAAGACATGACAAATTGACAAAGTTGATAAATAAACCTGTTCTTGTCACCCAAGATTGAAGTGTTTTGAGATTGGATTGCGAAATTCCTATAACCTAATATTAATGATTACTCTAATATATATCCTCTTTAGAACTCATGGTAGAGAGGTGATGGTGATTGTAACGAGGTTCTGACTAATGTAGAGGAAGGAGACCAGGGTCAGCGTACGGGGCTCGTGAGTGTTTAAACACTAATCAAAACAAAACAAACAAACGCAGCAGGTGCGCGCACTTCACAAAACTCTTCTCTGCTTCGGTACTGCAGTCTTCTGTCCTTGACAGCTCACCAGCTCACACTCATTAGTCCCAGTCTCTCTCGTTCTTCGCTGGCTGTCGCACTGCTTAAATACTGGTTCCCCCCGCCAATCACTGCAACGAGATCCAGGAGTTAATTGTCTCTCACCTGAACCACTTACCGCCGCTCGTCTCTTCACTCGCTCTCCTGTTGCAGACTTCGCTAAACCACGCCTCCCCCGCCACATACCCCCACCGCCCGACTCAGGCCGGGGAGCCATCCCAATATTAGTTCATTCCTGGAGAGGAAGTCGGCCACAGCCATCTACGCTCCCGGCATGTGAATCACCTTGAACTTAAATGGCTGTAAAGCTTTATAGATACCAACGGGTGAGAATAGCGAAGGGTGAGAACCGCCCACCTGATGGCCAAACACTCCTTCTCTATGGTGCTGTACTTAGTCTCTCTCTTCGAGAGCTTTCGACTGATGTACAGCACCGGGTGCCCCCCCCCCCACCTCCTGGGACAGTACCGCGCCCAGCCCCCTGTCCGATGCGTCAGTCTGCAAGAAAAAGGGGAGAGCAAAATTAGGAGAGTGCGGGAGCGGCCTGCCACACAGGGCAGCCTTAACTCGGGTAAAGGCCTGTTGGCACCGCTCCATCCACTGGACCATATCTGGCACCTCCTTTTTAGTGAGGTCAGTCAACGGGCTGGTGAGGTCCGAATAACGAGGAATAAACCTCCTGTAATATCCCGCTAATTTGCAATTGCTGCCGTCTTATCGATTTGGGGACGCACCTGCCCGTGGCCCAAGTGGAAGCCCAGATACTTTACCTCCACCCGCCCAACTGCGCACTTCTTGAGGTTGACCGTTAGCCCCGCCCGTCTTAGCGCCCTGAGGACCGCCCTCACATGCTCCATATGCCGCTGCCAGTCCCCACTATAGATGATAATATCATCCAGGTAGGCCGCGTCATATGCAGCATGGGGCCGCAGCACTCGATCCATGAGGTGCTGAAACGTAGCCGGGACCCCGAACTAGCCGAAAGGAAGCGTAACAAATTGGTGTAATCTTTGGACATGGGAGATAAGGGGATCTGCCAATATCCCTTTGTTAAGTCCAAGGGGGGAAAACACGTCCGCAAATTCTACCTGCAAACGCACAATGTCGGAGAGCTGCAAGGGCGAGAGGTGGTCCCCTCCTAGGGCCAGTGCAAGGGGTTTTTCTTTAATAATCGCTTCTGGCCCGAGATCCTCCTCCCCACTCACTGCCGTCGCTAGCAACACGGACTCCTCCCTGCTCCATTTTTTAAGGAGGTTGAGGTGGTAGATTTGCCGTGAGTCGCCTCTATCTGTTCGTACTACCTCATAATTGAGATCTCCTATCCGCCGTGTGACCTCAAAGGGTCCTTGCCACTTGGCTAATAATTTACAGTTTGGCAGTAACATGAGCACTTTATCTCCCGATGCAAATTCTCATAGCTTAGTCCCCCGGTTATATAGCTGGCTTTGTCTGTCCTGGGTCTGAAGCAAATTCTCCATAGAGAGCCGCCCCATTGTATGGAGTTATGCGCAGGTCCAGGGCATATTGAATTTCACTTTTGCTCTCCGAGTGGCGGTCCTCCCAAGTTTCTTTCAGGACGTCTAACACCCCCCGGGGCTGACGTCCATAAAAAAGCTCGAAGTGGGAAAACCCAGTGGAGGCTTGGGGGACCTCGCACACAGCAAATAAGAGGGGTTCTGGCCAACGGTCCCAATTTTTCGCATCTTCCTGTATGAACTTCCGGATCATGGTTTTTAATGTGCGATTAAACCGTTCGACCAGTCCGTCCATTTGTGGGTGATAGACGCTGGTACGCACCGCTTTAATGCCCAACAATCCGTACAGTTCGTTTAATGTGCATGGCATAAACGCGGTGCCCTGGTCCGTGAGAATCTCCTTTGGGATTCCCTTGTGGGAGATTAAACGAAACAAGGCATCCGCCACACTCTTCGCCAAGATGTTGCAGAGCACCACTGCTTCAGGATATCGTGTCACGTAATCCACTAACACCAACACGAAACGGTGTCCCCTTGCCGATCGCTCTAACGGCCCGATGAGGTCCATACCAATTCTTTCGAAGGGGACCTGCACTAGAGGAATAGGGCGCAAAGGCGCTTTTGGGGTGGCTACATAGTGGATTCGAACCCGGGTCTCTCACACCAATTGCATGTGTCTTATCCACTGCGCCAACACCAACCCTTAACCATGCGGCCCGTATCCAATGTCCAGGATTGATTCAGGCTTTGATGGATGGAGGTCTGGTTACAACATGAATCCACCAGAGCCTGATAGGTACCCCCCTTAATACTCACGGGTATTGGGAGACAGGGAAGAGAGAGAGAGAGAGACAGCAGGGAGGGGCTCGCCAACCCCGGAGCACACCGCCAGCTGATCCTCCACCAGTTGGATGGCCAGATCCAGCGACGCCGGGCGGTGGCACTGGACCCACTGGGCGTTCTTCTTCGGAAGGCGGGAGATGAACTGTTCCAGTACCACTGGGTTGATGATGGAATCGCCATCACTGCCTCCGGCCAACAGCCATTTGCGGCACGAGTCCCGGAGCTGCTGTGCCAACACAAAGGATTGGTCCGCTTCAGCCAGTTCCAGCGACCGGAAATGCTGCCGATGTTGTTCTGGGCTGAGTCTGACCCTCTGGAGGATGGCTACTCTCAGGTGGGTGTAGACCAGGAGGTTTGGGACGGGCAGTTGTTAGGCCGCCTCCCCCGACAGCAGAGGGATCACCCGGAGGGGTCAGCTGTCCTTCGGCTACCCACAGGCCTCCGCCGTCCGCTCGAAGAGGACGAGGAACGCCTCTGGGTCGTCCGTGGGCCCCATCTTTGTGAGCGGCATGTGGGGGGCGGGGGATACACTGGGGGAGGCCGTCCCCATCTGACTCTCCCGGGTCCTGCAAGCTCCGGAACAGCTCGCTGGGCCGGCATCATGGCCTGGAACCAGTGATCATGGTCGGCCCGCAGATCCAGCAGGGCCTGGTGGTGTTCTTGATGTAGGCCCATGAGCAATGTAATGATGTCCGCAAATAGCGACGTCGATGGTCCCGACAGAGTCTGCATGGCGGAGCGCTCTCCTTCCTCCCGGGTTTCGGCACCAATGTAACAAGGTTCTGACTAATGTAGAGGAAGGAGACCAGGGTCAGCATACGGGGCTCGTGAGAGATTTTATTTAAACACTAATCAAAACAAAACAAACAAACGCGGCAGGTGCGCGCACTTCACAAAACTCTTCTCTGCTTCGGTACTGCAGTCTTCTGTCCTTGACAGCTCACCAGCTCACACTCACGAGTCCCTGTCTCTCTTGTTCTTCGCCGGCAGTCGCGCTGCTTAAATACTGGCTCCCCACGCCAATCACTGCAACGAGATCCAGGTGTTAATTGTCTCTCACCTGAACCACTTACCACCGCTCGTCTCTTCACTCGCTCTCCCGTTGCAGACTTCGCTAGACCATGCCTCCCCCGCCACAGTGATGAAGTAATGCAGCTCTATTCAATTTTGTTCTGACCTTGTTTAATTAAACACACCAAGGGCTACATTTCCCCAAATCATTGTAAGCCTAAACTGATAGTAGAACCATCGATGGCCCTATGATCAACTTAGGTTTGTGATGCTTTTGGGAAATGCAGCCCAAGATTCTCATGATTACTTGGGTTTGAAAGGGGTGGTGTATGTAATAATCAGATCAACAAGAAAACTATGAATGTAACTGCTCAAAAATACATTGCACACGTGCAGTGTTTTGATGCATATGTTTACAGTAACGCTAGTTTACAGAGCTAGTAGGATTAAAGTGCAACACATTTAATAAAAATAAAAGTAAATACAGACACAATTAAACATAAGAAAAAACAAGTAAATCAATGGGGAAAAAACTTAACTGACAATAAAACATGTGAAACATGTGTAACAACAAGGAGTTTTACAGAATAATTAACTCAAATGATATATAGGGAATTTGAATAATTAATCAGGAATATGATTAATTTATATCTCAGATGACAGTTACATTAAATTTGATTGATTATGAAAAATAGCTCAATTGCCTATACCAATAAATAATCACAGGGCAATGTAACTTACTCATTAATATGTCAATATTCCATTCTTCATACCAATTATTGTGATATCTCTTACTGTAAATTACTGCAAATCAAACAGTGGTATGTCCAGCAAACCACTGTTGACCTATCAATTTTCAATAAAGTTATCACGCCTTATAATTCAAGGAAAAGTATTCTCTGGCCATTAAAATATTATCCTATCCTTATGATAAATTTAGTTTCTAAATTTAGAGCTTGTAGCTATAGATCAGACATCTCAGTGACTCATAATGTGAGTGGGGTGGAGTCCAAGCCAATCGTCAGTATATGGGTTTTTAATAATTAAGCAAATACATCAAACTACAAATCACACAGAGTAAATATGCGTACGACAATACAAACAGTAAGCTTTACAAGACATAACTGAATCCAAATAAAAGAGAGAGAGAGAGAGAGAGAGAGAGAGAGAGAGAGAGAGAGAGAGAGAGAAAATAGAATGAGATCACATAAGGAGCTCAGGTATGGAAATCATAGTCAGTAACTTTTGGAAGCCAACAACGATCAGATCACAGCAATATTTAAAGCAGCATTTAAATCTCCATAGAGAAAGTGATACTTGCAAAGTGTCCAATGTGCATGAGCTGGACATCGGGGCGCGCTGGCTCTTTTGAAACCGGCGTGCGCGTGCTGGAGACCGGCGCACGCTGGAGCACGTGGTCTTTTGTTCTGTCCTCGCGCGGTATTTGAAAGGTTCAACAAACAATGTTCCAGAATTCGTCTTCCTTGCGTGGAGAGGCGAATAGTTGAATAAACTTAGTAAAGAAAAGAAAAGAACGAAAGCTTCCAAAGGAGCCATTAAAATGGCTTTTTCTCTCAGCCCCTGTGCTGAGGGGGGCTTAGGCCGCGCGGAAGCAACGTTGGTCGCACAGGAGAGCAGCGAGTCCGAGAACGAGAAGAAGAGGAAGAGCGAGGGCGGACCTTGTTCGGTCGTTCTTATGGCTTGAGATGGTCCCCGCCTCTTTTCGCGTAAACAGCCAATGAAAGTCCGCGATCTGAAGCGGAGGGAAAAGTTCCTTTGTCTCTGTGGAGACAACCCCCTGGTGATCTAGGGCTTGTCCAATTTCCAGGGATTATTCTAGCAAGTTTATAATTCAGATTACATACATTTTTCATTACTTTGCTCTAGATAAATGGGTCTGTCACAGCATGACGATTACACAGATACTAAACATAATATATATATAAATGATCAAAACATGAAGTTACATTCAAATGCAGAATTACACACATTTAAAGATTTGATTAACACATGATAACACTGCAGATAGTCCCAATTTATATGGGAAACATCTAAATGTACCAAAAGGGAATACGTAATACATGTATAAAACATAAAAACAGAAAGTTAATGAATACATTCCATAGAATGCATTGTTCAAAAGAAGCCAGTGATTTGGCTTCTCTCCTGTCCTGTGTGGTCGTAAACTTTTACGACCTGCAAAAGTGTGTGGGGGGGGGGGGGTTGTAGCACATGGCTTTCTTTGAGAAAGTTGGTGAGAAACAATTCCAATTTATACGCTAGTAAAATTATAATCCTCGCATAACAAGGATTAAACATTGTACCCACAAACATATTCAAAATACATATTAAGGACTTACATAAAAAAAAGCATAAAGAAACGTTCGTTTGCGTGTGTGTGCTTATGTGTGTGGGTGTGGGGGGTTTTCAGGTGTCCTTTGAAGCTCGCATGGTAGCCAGGCCCAGGCATTTAGTGCAAACAGGGTTTCATCTGAATTTAACCCCCTGAATCGATGATCTGCATATCCGTTACACCTCCCCCTTTACGTCAGATGAAGTCCCTGTGTGGACATCATCGGACGGCAATCATCAGGATGGGCAGATGACAGGTGAATCGTGATGGTCATGTAGCAGGTGGGTCATGATGGCAGGTGGTTCCTGAAGCTGAGGATTCAGCTCGATGAGGTTTGGTGTTGTCTTTGACTTGGCGTCCCTTTTCCGGGGATTCCATCGGAGACCTCCAGCCACAGTTGTCGTGAGTTTGGCTGTAGAGGTTTGCATCTCGTTGAGTATCCTGTATAGGATGAAGGTCACGCCAAGAGTCAGGGCGGGACCAATGACGGTGGAGATGCACTGTGCAGTGTCGGCAGCAGTCCAGGCTCGGACCGCAGATGACGGGTTCAGAGCGGGCTCTCGAGGCTGTGCTTGGAGGGCTGTGTCGACCGGAGTAATGTCAATGTGTTGGGTGGTACCTTTCAGTGCTTGGTCAAGCAGGTTGGCACGGGTGGCGGTGTCATGCTGGTCGTAGGTCAGCATAGCTGATCGCACAGGAGTGTTGACGAGCCATCTGTTACCCACAATCTCTGCTTGCATTTCTGTGACTTGTGTACGAGGCTTGGCTTCGGCAGGGCATCGCGTATCGCTGACCCAGGGTTGCAGCTCGCAGATTCCTTCAGAGTTGTGTCTGAGGAAGGGTTTGCTAAGGCAGAGATAATGAATGTCTTTGGACAAAGCACACATGTGCATGTTTGGGGCCAGGTACAGCTGTGTGTCGCTGTCGTGGTAGGCCACCACATTTGGAATGTGTGTTTTGGTGTGGGTGTTGCTTTTCCCCATCCTGACACTGACAATGTCTTTAGGTCTGTAGACTTGGCTTGACTCGCTGATGGGTTGGTTCAGGAGCACGTTCACTTCTCTCTGTTTGGGGTTGACGTGCCGTAGGAAGGCGCTATCCAGAGAGTTGGCCAGGTGTATTTGTTGCAGGTCAGCTGGCATGGTGATGGCGTAAGACGGCACAGTTAACACAAAGCTTAAGGGTATCATGTACGGTGGGGTTTTACTCGTGGTTAGGCTGTCATTGGAGGAGCTAACCTCCCACAGCATGTCTGTTGTTAATGCTGTAAACAGCTGAGTCTGTGTAAAGTCCTTCTGGAAGACAGTAAACAGTGGTTTCAAGGAGTTTACGGTCTGGTTCACTGCATTGACACTGGACATAACAATGTTAAACATTCTGGCGGCAGCAGCGGCTCTAAGCAAAGCTCCCGGGAACTGTTTGGAGCGGTGGTGGTGTCCACTTAACTCCATTTGTGTAACAGTCACTTTCTCATGTTGGCTGAACATGTGTTTTACATAGGCCTCAGTGTGAGTGAGGGAGTCCTCTCTCCATCGGAACCTTGTACAGCTGTATTCGGTTACAGTGCTGGGGTAGTGTGCCCTGTCATCGGTAGTCAGGAGTCTCAGCGGTTTTCTCGGTGGCAGCTGTCCTCTCTTTGGCTGACAGCACGGCACGGCAAAACACAGCAGCATCCTGGTACAGATAATAGGGAGAGAGAGAGAGAAAGGGGAGAAAGAAACAAACAAGGCCTGTCTTTGGTTGGACCGGACAGTCTCTTTGCTTCGTGGGCGACGACTGGGTTTAGCTCGCCCTCGCCCATGTTTTGCCACATCTTGCTGCTGGCATGACGCTTGCTTCAGTGTTTTGTCAGTGGCTCTGGTGCTGCGTGGTGCAGCACATGCTGCGTCATGGAAATATATTAGCATTATCCCCCTTTTGCTCCGTGGCATTACAAGCCCTGGCATTGTGATGTCAGACGGTGCACAACCCACAATATTGTTCTGTGCACGCAGCATGGTTAGTGTATCATGCAGTGGTCTGTGGCTTTTATTGTCAGTGACTGTAGACTGGTTGCCAGGGTGGATGGAGGGGTCTGAGAGGTGGTAAAGCAAAGTCATTATCGAGGTTTCAGAAGCCCGCATGTCCGCTATGTTGGTCTGTGTAGACAACGGAGCCAGCGTAAGCGATTCTGAGGTAGGCAGTTTAGCTAGTAAAGTTCTTATGCTGTGTGTAATCACTTCAACCTTGAATGTGGGTGGGTGGGTTGGGAGTGACCACAGAATGTTGTTTAGTGTGCCAGTTTTGGCAAGGGTGTCAGTGTGATCTTTAAAGTCCTTGTCTAGACTTGGTAACTTCGAGTGTCCTTTTACCTTCTTCCAGTACATGATCACATTGTGTGTTTTTGTGATGTTATCACATTGCTGGAACAGGTGTTGGTGTTTGACATGCTTGTTGTTTGCAAGTGTGAGTCCGAGTTCCACACATTCAGGTGAGGATTGGAAGAAACCCAGCGTGTGGTGTAGGGTTTGACCACATTGCAGGTTGAGCCAAACAGCGACCCCTTTGGTGTAAGCTGGAACCACCGTACCCTGTTTGTTGACTAAGGTACAGAGGCTTGAACTTGGGCCTGTCGTTAGGGCGTTGTACTCATGGCTGGCTGCTGGGGTTCCCGTGACCTCTGTGACCTGACCGTCTGGCTCTGTGGGAGTTCCCGTGACCTCTGCGACCTGACAGTCTGGCTCTAGCAACCTGTGTGGCTGGAGAGAAAGAGGTTTTCGCACTTGAGCAAAGTCTTTTAGCTGTTTGAAGTTCAGAAAAGGGTCAAAGTGTTCTAGCAGGTCTTTGTCGATGAGCAATTTATGAGTGTTCATTGGTGGGACATACATGGGATGTATTAGACTCATCGGAACGATTGTCAGGGGAATGGAAACAACCTGTTCAAACTGGATGTCATCCTGTCTGTACACCTGTACATTCAGTTCATAAGTTTGAGGTGTAAGAGTTCGATCTTGTCTCTTAGCTTCAAATTGGAGTCTTTTGAAAATGTGAGATGAGATCACCGTCAGGTTTAATCCTGTGTCGATCAGGTCTTCCCTGTTGACTCCTTTTCGGCCCACCCCCTTTTTGACAAGGCTGCCCAGGAATGTTGGCATCAGGGCAGGTGTGACGATCGGTGGGTGGCGAGGACCGGTCTTGTGTAGCTCGCTGCGAAGGCAGGTAGTCAAAACAGCATTTTCTGGTACCTTGTGTTTGTGGTACCTGGTGTGAGGACCTGTGCTGTCTCGTTCAGGGTGTGCAGCTGTTGACTGTGGAGCTTGGGTGTTGTTGTCACTTTGTGCTGTAACAGTTAGCTCTGTGGTCTGTAGATGACGGGCAGTGTTCTGGGTGCTTGGCTCATCTTCCTTGTGAGTTTTCATGTGAAGAAGCACTTTCAGCACCCTCAGGATCTCTGCTGTCTCAGACGTGGCTGCACTGTGTTGCCCTCTGCTGGCTTGGAACGGTATTGACTCTCTGTAAAAATGTCTGTGACTGTGGCGTTGTAGGGCGCCATCTAGGGTTAACTCCAAGCAGTGCTCAGAGACAGAGACTTTGGGGTTTTTCACAGTCTTTTCACAAATAGTCTTTTGCTTGGTGCAAGCTTTGTGGGCTAAGTTCCGTAACTCTTGTGTAGTCCTGTTACGGGGACACGCTGGGACTCTGAGATGAAAACTCCAACTGGCATGTAGGTTTGGGAGGAACAGAGTTTTTAAGTTGAAATCCTGTTCCATACCTGGTTTGTTGCATGCTCCGAAGTAGGTGTTTCGTAGCTGACTACAGAAAGTCTGTGGGTTTTCAAATCGGCCCTGTTTGAGGTCCATAGTAATAAGGAGCCCATGGTCTGAGTTTGGATCAGAGAATTCAAGAATCAAAGTCTGTAGCAGTTGCTGGTAGTACGCTTTGACAGTCTCTGGTTGACGATCCAGAAAACAATGCACATCACGGCTGGCCGTGATTTTTAACAGGTACAATGTGTTCACATCTGTCACGTTGGCGACAGTTTGCACATGAAAGTCAATGGCTTGTAAAGAAGCATGAACGTCATGTCCTCCTGCAGGATCTGGATTGAATGTAGAGATGCTTCTGGCTAGCTTGTGAAGTTCTCTGTGAGCAGTGCAGGGTTTAGTGACATGCGTTCTCTGGAAGGGTTCTCTCCCCTCCGTTGTTGACAGGTGTTCTTGTAAGCTGGCTGGTGATTTCCTTAGAAGTGAGCTTACACCCCCTTTTTCAGCTCTGGGTTCTTGGCTGAAAGGGTTGGAGTGGCGGGCCGGGAGAAACTTTGTGGTGTGCGTTTCTCCGATGCAGCCACTCTGTAATCTGTGAGATTGTCTCAGTTCTGTGTGAACAGTGGCAAGTTCATCTTGGAGCTTGTCTCTCTGCAGAGTAAGCTTGTTGAATTTAGCTCGGGCCGCTTGCAAGTGTGTTTTGCAGGCCCAGGTTTTATAGTCTCTTTCTTTCAGTTCAGTCTCTGCTCTTTTTAGGAGAGCGCCACCTTGCTGGAGTTTTTTGTTGAGGTCTTTTCGGGCTTCTCTCTCCAGCTGTTCTCTTTGATCTGTGTCGAGGCGAAGATCTTGCAGGGCAATCGTGAAGTCTTTCAACTCCTTTCTGTAGCTCTGGATCTGTATCGTCCTCTTTCTCGCGCTGGTCCTGGGTCTCGAGGAGGAGCTGATCAAGATGACTCTGGGTTGGGGCCTGGTCCTTCCAGGCCTCCTCCGCGATGTTGCTCCGTTCACTGAGCCGTGCCTGGGCGACGAGAATGTGAACTAGGCTTCCGAAGATCCTGGCGAGTTCTCTGTAGTAGTCGATTTGGTTTGGATCGCGTGCCATCAGTTCATCTAGCTCGGTGTCTAGTTGCTCTGGGTGCTGCAGGTTACTGGCGTCCTTGGGCAGGAAGGGGGTCGTCACTGCTTTCAACCATGTCGAGAGGTGGCCCCCGTGGACTGCTGGACTGGATGCCTGGAACATCCTGATTCTCTGTCGGCGAGAGAAGCACAGCACACACACACACAAAAAGACCAATGCAAGTTCGTTCTACGTTTAACAAGCTATATTCATACGGGCTGTGCCGTTTATGAGAATTTTGGGGCTGACTGATGCAAACAGTCAGACAGTTAAGTAGCCAATTAACTTGGGTCAACGAAGGACCTGAAATGGAGATTTGACAGGCAGTAGCCTAGCGGGTCGTGTGATGACACCGGCTGCTGGTGGTCGCTCTACTATTTAACTTCGTTGGTGGCTCCCAGGTTACTGTCTCTATGTGAAATCTCTATGCGTCATGGAAATATATTAGCATTATCCCCCTTTTGCTCCGTGGCATTACAAGCCCTGGCATTGTGATGTCAGACGGTGCACAACCCACAATATTGTTCTGTGCACGCAGCATGGTTAGTGTATCATGCAGTGGTCTGTGGCTTTTATTGTCAGTGACTGTAGACTGGTTGCCAGGGTGGATGGAGGGGTCTGAGAGGTGGTAAAGCAAAGTCATTATCGAGGTTTCAGAAGCCCGCATGTCCGCTATGTTGGTCTGTGTAGACAACGGAGCCAGCGTAAGCGATTCTGAGGTAGGCAGTTTAGCTAGTAAAGTTCTTATGCTGTGTGTAATCACTTCAACCTTGAATGTGGGTGGGTGGGTTGGGAGTGACCACAGAATGTTGTTTAGTGTGCCAGTTTTGGCAAGGGTGTCAGTGTGATCTTTAAAGTCCTTTTCTAGACTTGGTAACTTCGAGTGTCCTTTTACCTTCTTCCAGTACATGATCACATTGTGTGTTTTTGTGATGTTATCACATTGCTGGAACAGGTGTTGGTGTTTGACATGCTTGTTGTTTGCAAGTGTGAGTCCGAGTTCCACACATTCAGGTGAGGATTGGAAGAAACCCAGCGTGTGGTGTAGGGTTTGACCACATTGCAGGTTGAGCCAAACAGCGACCCCTTTGGTGTAAGCTGGAACCACCGTACCCTGTTTGTTGACTAAGGTACAGAGGCTTGAACTTGGGCCTGTCGTTAGGGCGTTGTACTCATGGCTGGCTGCTGGGGTTCCCGTGACCTCTGTGACCTGACCGTCTGGCTCTGTGGGAGTTCCCGTGACCTCTGCGACCTGACAGTCTGGCTCTAGCAACCTGTGTGGCTGGAGAGAAAGAGGTTTTCGCACTTGAGCAAAGTCTTTTAGCTGTTTGAAGTTCAGAAAAGGGTCAAAGTGTTCTAGCAGGTCTTTGTCGATGAGCAATTTATGAGTGTTCATTGGTGGGACATACATGGGATGTATTAGACTCATCGGAACGATTGTCAGGTGAATGGAAACAACCTGTTCAAACTGGATGTCATCCTGTCTGTACACCTGTACATTCAGTTCATAAGTTTGAGGTGTAAGAGTTCGATCTTGTCTCTTAGCTTCAAATTGGAGTCTTTTGAAAATGTGAGATGAGATCACCGTCAGGTTTAATCCTGTGTCGATCAGGTCTTCCCTGTTGACTCCTTTTCGGCCCACCCCCTTTTTGACAAGGCTGCCCAGGAATGTTGGCATCAGGGCAGGTGTGACGATCGGTGGGTGGTGAGGACCGGTCTTGTGTAGCTCGCTGCGAAGGCAGGTAGTCAAAACAGCATTTTCTGGTACCTTGTGTTTGTGGTACCTGGTGTGAGGACCTGTGCTGTCTCGTTCAGGGTGTGCAGCTGTTGACTGTGGAGCTTGGGTGTTGTTGTCACTTTGTGCTGTAACAGTTAGCTCTGTGGTCTGTAGATGACGGGCAGTGTTCTGGGTGCTTGGCTCATCTTCCTTGTGAGTTTTCATGTGAAGAAGCACTTTCAGCACCCTCAGGATCTCTGCTGTCTCAGACGTGGCTGCACTGTGTTGCCCTCTGCTGGCTTGGAACGGTATTGACTCTCTGTAAAAATGTCTGTGACTGTGGCGTTGTAGGGCGCCATCTAGGGTTAACTCCAAGCAGTGCTCAGAGACAGAGACTTTGGGGTTTTTCACAGTCTTTTCACAAATAGTCTTTTGCTTGGTGCAAGCTTTGTGGGCTAAGTTCCGTAACTCTTGTGTAGTCCTGTTACGGGGACACGCTGGGACTCTGAGATGAAAACTCCAACTGGCATGTAGGTTTGGGAGGAACAGAGTTTTTAAGTTGAAATCCTGTTCCATACCTGGTTTGTTGCATGCTCCGAAGTAGGTGTTTCGTAGCTGACTACAGAAAGTCTGTGGGTTTTCAAATCGGCCCTGTTTGAGGTCCATAGTAATAAGGAGCCCATGGTCTGAGTTTGGATCAGAGAATTCAAGAATCAAAGTCTGTAGCAGTTGCTGGTAGTACGCTTTGACAGTCTCTGGTTGACGATCCAGAAAACAATGCACATCACGGCTGGCCGTGATTTTTAACAGGTACAATGTGTTCACATCTGTCACGTTGGCGACAGTTTGCACATGAAAGTCAATGGCTTGTAAAGAAGCATGAACGTCATGTCCTCCTGCAGGATCTGGATTGAATGTAGAGATGCTTCTGGCTAGCTTGTGAAGTTCTCTGTGAGCAGTGCAGGGTTTAGTGACATGCGTTCTCTGGAAGGGTTCTCTCCCCTCCGTTGTTGACAGGTGTTCTTGTAAGCTGGCTGGTGATTTCCTTAGAAGTGAGCTTACACCCCCTTTTTCAGCTCTGGGTTCTTGGCTGAAAGGGTTGGAGTGGCGGGCCGGGAGAAACTTTGTGGTGTGCATTTGTCCGATGCAGCCACTCTGTAATCTGTGAGATTGTCTCAGTTCTGTGTGAACAGTGGCAAGTTCATCTTGGAGCTTGTCTCTCTGCAGAGTAAGCTTGTTGAATTTAGCTCGGGCCGCTTGCAAGTGTGTTTTGCAGGCCCAGGTTTTATAGTCTCTTTCTTTCAGTTCAGTCTCTGCTCTTTTTAGGAGAGCGCCACCTTGCTGGAGTTTTTTGTTGAGGTCTTTTCGGGCTTCTCTCTCCAGCTGTTCTCTTTGATCTGTGTCGAGGCGAAGATCTTGCAGGGCAATCGTGAAGTCTTTCAACTCCTTTCTGTAGCTCTGGATCTGTATCGTCCTCTTTCTCGCGCTGGTCCTGGGTCTCGAGGAGGAGCTGATCAAGATGACTCTGGGTTGGGGCCTGGTCCTTCCAGGCCTCCTCCGCGATGTTGCTCCGTTCACTGAGCCGTGCCTGGGCGACGAGAATGTGAACTAGGCTTCCGAAGATCCTGGCGAGTTCTCTGTAGTAGTCGCTTTGGTTTGGATCGCGTGCCATCAGTTCATCTAGCTCGGTGTCTAGTTGCTCTGGGTGCTGCAGGTTACTGGCGTCCTTGGGCAGGAAGGGGGTCGTCACTGCTTTCAACCATGTCGAGAGGTGGCCCCCGTGGACTGCTGGACTGGATGCCTGGAACATCCTGATTCTCTGTCGGCGAGAGAAGCACAGCACACACACACACAAAAAGACCAATGCAAGTTCGTTCTACGTTTAACAAGCTATATTCATACGGGCTGTGCCGTTTATGAGAATTTTGGGGCTGACTGATGCAAACAGTCAGACAGTTAAGTAGCCAATTAACTTGGGTCAACGAAGGACCTGAAATGGAGATTTGACAGGCAGTAGCCTAGCGGGTCGTGTGATGACACCGGCTGCTGGTGGTCGCTCTACTATTTAACTTCGTTGGTGGCTCCCAGGTTACTGTCTCTATGTGAAATGAAAGAAACAAAATCACAACAGAACAGAGGGTAGAAAAAGATCAAAGTGAAACAACACTTGAAATGAGATAAAACAATAGAAACACAATGTGTTAGTGAGAATAAAGAGGCCTAAGCCTACTGCTAGGTTTTAAGATAGGGCCAACAGGTGAATGGGCTATCTGGGTAGGAAACCTAGAAATGTGGTGTGGCTTAAAGAAGCAAAAGGGTTAAACACTTAAAATATATCCGGGGGAATATCTAATATTCTGTGGCTTATAATAAGTGGATGGGTTTTATCATATTGGGTTCACCTGGGTGAATTGAAGTCATTCAGGTGGGAACCAGTGGCTTGGTCAACCTCCCCGGTGCTCCCCAAACACTGAACCGCAGTGTCCCCGGTCCTCCGTTACTCTGGCGTGGCGCCGTCTCGAACGGCTTGTGACTTTTAGCACAACCTTTGGAGTGCCAAAATTGCTGATGTCTCTTGAGACAAGAGGAACAGAGTTTCACTCGCAGCCAGTATCGGTAACACCGGTCGGGCAGCCTTGCTCACTGGAAACCTGAGATGACTGTCCAATCACCGAGGGAGTTCTACAATCAAATACACAAAGGATGAACAAAGGAAACTTAAAGTTAATTAAGGTTTGGTTTGTTTAACATCAATTGAGTAACTATATATGTAGAGAGGAGAGGTAACAGCTTTACCTAATAAAAATAAAACAAAACAAAGGAATTATGATAATAATGGTAATTATCAAAATAACCTAAGTCAAAAGAGAGAAGCAAAATAATAAACATCAAATTAAAAGACAGGAATGAAACAAGGGAGAAGGAGTAGCTGGTTTTCACCACAAGGGGGGGAAGTACTGCTTCTCTGTCTTTAACCTGCTGAGCAGAAAACTTAATTCAAATTAAAAATTCAAAACTGGTTTAAATCAAAATTTAAAATAAGCATGTAAGAATTAAAAGGAAAATCTGAATAATATCCTATAATAACCCATGATAGCTTGTAAGTTATCATTAATAATTAGGAAATTAATCAAACAGGGTGAGATTAATCAAAAAGGGTAAAAGTGGACATGCAATTCAAACAGAATGGAAAAGACAGAGGTCTGTTAGTCGATCTAACAGGAGACTGCCACTAGATGGCTTACCTTCTAAGTGGGTCAAACCGTAGTTGACCTGACACATCTAGATTTCCACTATTAACAATTACATTTTAATTCAAATCATGTTTGAAACAAACTCAAAGTAAATGTAAACAGTCAAAGGCAGGGAACATTCTTTTGTTTCCCTGTAATAATATTCGCACGAGCAAAGCTGTAAATGCAAATATTTATCGAGAATTTAGACATCTAATTCAAATACATCACAGGGGATTATAAATTAGCAATCAGAGCGCATTATCTGAAATGGCCACAGGATGGCAGCTTTGCACTCATGCAGGCTGGAATCAGAAAGCAGGACGAACCCTGAAATTTCTAACCCACACTTTCTCTCTGGTGTTTAGATAGAGAAATTACAATTTCAATATTACTTAGAAATTATCTGATCGTTTGTCAGGCTGATTTTCTGCATCAAAAATCACAAGTAACAAACCAAAGGTTTTAATCTCTGAGGTGCTATATTAACATAGGATGAAGGAAGGATCCGTTCACTTCCAAAACACAAATGTAACAAAAACAGGAATTTTCCAACTGTTGACTCCAATAAACATTTATCAAAATAGCACTTATGATTTAAATGTTTTAGGTTTAAAAATCGGGTAGCTAAGCCAATTTTAGACCAGGAGTTTTTATCGTTTATTTTTTTTTTTGAATATCATGTGGTTTACCACGAATTCAATAATGATATTTAATAAGCAAGGCCTTTTTAACTGAATCAGAGGAACATCGCTCAGGTTCAGATTTACATGTTGCAACTATTAAAAGATTTATTTATCTTTTAATTATTCATATTAAAATGTTCTCACTGTAAAAAGATTTTGGTCTTTCTTAACAGGATACTTTTAACATTATACTGCAGTTTACTTTCATTAAAAATAACAGTGACTATACTGTTAAGTTTCTACAAATACCTAGCGCGCTGACTGACCAGCTTTTTGCCTCAGTCAGTTGAGTGCGTTCGCGTCTTGCGACTTATCTCACAAGTAACGTTACATAATTTCATAGCGCACGTGCAGAAATTATTAAAAACCATATACACAGACTGATTGCTCACAAAACGAAGTTTGAAATGCCCGCGCATTCTCCACCATAAAAATGTAACAACAATGAGTTTTACAGAATAATTAACTCAAATGATATATAGGGAATTTGAATAATTAATCAGGAATATGATTAATTTATATCTCAGATGACAGTTACATTAAATTTGATTATGAAAAATAGCTCAATTGCCTATACCAATAAATAATAACAGGGCAATGTAACTTACTCAGTAATATGTCAATATTCCATTCTTCATATCAATTATTGTGATATCTCTTACTGTAAATTACTGCAAATCAAACAGTGGTATGTCCAGCAAACCACTGTTGACCTATCAATTTTCAATAAAGTTATCACGCCTTATAATTCAAGGAAAAGTATTCTCTGGCCATGAAAATATTATCCTATCCTTATGATAAATTTAGTTTCTAAATTTAGAGCTTGTAGCTATAGATCAGACATCTCAGTGACTCATAATGTGAGTGGGGTGGAGTCCAAGCCAATCGTCAGTATATGGGTTTTTAATAATTAAACTAGTAATACATCAAACTACAAATCACAAAGAGTAAATATGCGTACGACAATACAAACAGTAAGCTTTACAAGACATAACTGAATCCAAATAAAAGATAGAGAGAGAGAGAGAGAGAGAAAATAGAATGAGATCACATAAGGAGCTCAGGTATGGAAATCATAGTCAGTAACTTTTGGAAGCCAACAACGATCAGATCACAGCAATAATTTAAAGCAGCATTTAAATCTCCATAGAGAAAGTGATACTTGCAAAGTGTCCAATGTGCATGAGCTGGACATCGGGGCGCGCTGGCTCTTTTGAAACCGGCGTGCGTGTGCTGGAGACCGGCGCACGCTGGAGCACGTGGTCTTTTGTTCTGTCCTCGCGCGGTATTTGAAAGGTTCAACAAACAATGTTCCAGAATTCGTCTTCCTTGCGTGGAGAGGCGAATAGTTGAATAAACTTAGTAAAGAAAAGAAAAGAACGAAAGCTTCCAAAGAAGCCATTAAAATGGCTTTTTCTCTCAGCCCCTGTGCTGAGGGGGGCTTAGGACGCGCGGAAGCAACGTTGGTCGCACAGGAGAGCAGCGAGTCCGAGAACGAGAAGAAGAGGAAGAGCGAGGGCGGACCTTGTTCGGTCGTTCTTATGGCTTGAGATGGTCCCCGCCTCTTTTCGCGTAGACAGCCAATGAAAGTCCGCGATCTGAAGCGGAGGGAAAAGTTCCTTTGTCTCTGTGGAGACAACCCCCTGGTGATCTAGGGCTTGTCCAATTTCCAGGGATTATTCTAGCAAGTTTATAATTCAGATTACATACATTTTTCATTACTTTGCTCTAGATAAATGGGTCTGTCACAGCATGACGATTACACAGATACTAAACATAATATATATATTCAATGATCAAAACATGAAGTTACATTCAAATGCAGAATTACACACATTTAAAGATTTGATTAACACATGATAACACTGCAGATAGTCCCAATTTATATGGGAAACATCTAAATGGACCAAAAGGGAATACGTAATACATGTATAAAACATAAAAACAGAAAGTTATTGAATACATTCCATAGAATGCATTGTTCAAAAGAAGCCAGTGATTTGGCTTCTCTCCTGTCCTGTGTGGTCGTAAACTTTTACGACCTGCAAAAGTGGGGGGGGGGGGTTTGTAGCACATGGCTTTCTTTGAGAAAGTTGGTGAGAAACAATTCCAATTTATACGCTAGTAAAATTATAATCCTCGCATAACAAGGATTAAACATTGTACCCACAAACATATTCAAAATACATATTAAGGACTTACATAAAAAAAAAGCATAAAGAAACGTTCGTTTGCGTGTGTGTGCTTATGTGTGTGGGTGTAGGGTGTTTTCAGGTGTCCTTTGAAGCTCGCATGGTATCGTAAAATAATTTAAGTCCAGCCAGGCTGGCGCCAGGCCCAGGCATTTAGTGCAAACAGGGTTTCATCTGAATTTAACCCCCTGAATCGATGATCTGCATATCCGTTACACATGCAACAAATACAATGTCAGACAAACATGGGCACTATCTGCCAGAGAAGGATTAAAAGTCAAACTGGGCAAATTCTACTTAGATTAATCCAGACTAAAACATTATTATTTTATTTTTTTATTTGAGATTCATTTATTTAGACTAGGGGGTCACAGACTACAGGAAATAAGGATTTGTATAGTTAGTTTTTGTGAAGCCTGGTAAGTTGTTAAATTGAACTGTCTCGTTACATTCCTCAGGCTTATAAATAACACACACACACAAAAATAAATAAATAAACAAATGTGCTTTTTTATTATTTATTATATGAATTAATCAAAGATATGTAACCTCGCCATTGTGCGTTTTTTCTGTGTCACTGATTCTTGAGAAGTGGGACAAAACAGGGTGAAATATTGCAAAAATAAAACTTTGTACTCAGACAAATGAAGCTGCATTTGTGTATCTTATCTTATGTCCTAAACTAATAAGCTATGATTTAACTTCTCAACTTTGTTTATTAAAATGTGGTTTTTACCTTGGACTATCACAGATCGGTCAGGTTAATTTACTAGCCAATCCCAGAGCACCCCATCTCCCGAGTACTAATCACTGGCACCTGATAGTAATCCATTCCCACTCAGAAACCATACATAATCACTATACCTCAGCTTCATTCACTGTACGATCTCGTGATGACACCGCTAGTCTGGTTATTAGCATCAACTGTATTGAATTGTACTGTATTGTCTACTTACCTCCTCTCCACTTCTCTAATGAATATCTCCTCCATAATCCTTCCAAGGCAAGCTCCAGCGTCTACACTGAGGTGTGTGCTCCTCTCGTTCTCCAGTCATTTATCCTATACTCCTGTAAGAGAGAAGAGATCATCACTCACCCTATTCACCTCAAAGTAATTATATAATTCACTGATCTGCTCACCTGTTTACCTCTCAAGTCTTCTCAGTACTCACATGTGATAATAAAACCATTCCAGTTTATACTGACCTTCTGCCTCTACTTTTTAAAGTCTACTTTTTACAGAAGATCGGACCAAAACAGGACTCACAGGATAAGCAAACCCAACACCTTCCAGGACCTCATTAACTAACTAAACATCCATTGGATCGTAGTATTCCCTCTCTGGTAGCATTCTCCAGACTCATGGGCAAACCAGTGCCCTTCTCTGGCACGGCGGAAGAATGCAATGAATACCACATCCATAGAAAGTCCTCTAGAGAAGGGCTCAGTCAAGATACCACCTTGATATAATTCATTCCATGACATTTTCTGTCCCAAGAAAACCTCCCAGTTACCGCCTCACCAACTGACGCAAGAAGCAGCTCATTTGTAATTTTAACAAGTGCAGTTTCTGTGTTATGGTGGGGCCTGAAATTCTTCATACAGATCATTTTTTGCAGGAAGGAGCTCAATTGAGCAGACACAACTTTTTCTAAAATTTTTGACATATATGAAAGATTTGAAATAGGACACTATAGGTATAGGTCACTAGGATCTAGTTTTGGTTTCTTAATAAGAGGCTTAATAACCACCAGCTTTATAAAGTTTTATTTGTATCACACTTGAGGTTGTTCATTGTTTGCTCATAAGTGAAGTCCGTAATAATGCAGATTTTTGCTACATGCTCTGAGTAGTATTGAAAGTTATTTTCCTTAACCAGGAAATTAACGTTCTTAGAATTGACAGGCAGTTGACACTGAGAGTTTAAGTAAATACTTACAGTGGATCTAAATATTTAGAATTACTCCTAACTAGTTATGATTGATTATTCAAATTTCCCCTTTGAGCTGATTTGAAACATAAATAGTGGAGAATTTAGGGCAATTTTTTTTAACTTAGTTCTGTGACCAGACTTGGTAACCATGGTGTGTTTCTTATATGTGTTCATTCAAACCAAGACTACTATCCAAATGCATGTTTTGTTTTTGTTAATGAATGTGTAGGCTTATTATTATTGTAATGCTTAATTGGGTGGTTGTTCAGCACGCTTAGTAAACAAACTACAGCTAGTCCAAAATCCAGCAGCAAGAGTTCTTACTAGAACCAGTATGACCATATTAGCCCGTTCCTGTCAACACTGCACTGGCTCCCTATCAAACATTGTATCGATTTTAAAATATTGCTTATTACTTATAAAGCCCTGAATGGTTTAGCACCTCAGTATTTGAATGAGTTCCTTTTACATTATAATCCTCTACGTCCGCTACGTTCTCAAAACTATATGATAATACTTAGAATATCAAAACCAACTGTGGGCAGCAGATCCTTTTCCTATTTGGCACCTAAACTCTGGAATAACTTACCTAACATTGAACAAAAGCCAGATCTAATGCCGTGTCGTAGTGTACACGTGCCGTGTACCCGTGTATTTTCCGGAATCGCAGTGTGAAAGGGGCTTTAGCAACGTCTGATCCCAGAAGTTGAGAGCAGCCTCTACTGGTTCAGTCTGATAACAGCACCACGTCACAGACTCTTGTGTAAACCAATAACTGAGTGTAGCCAGAGCTAACTTAACTTTTAGCTGTTAGCATCTGACCAACTGACACTCAGAGCCGGATTATCCATAAGGGCACTTGGGCCAGTGCCCAGGTGCACCAACCATTCACAACCACTAGGGGGGCACCACATGACACAAGTTTTAAAGGGGGGGGGGGGGTGAAATGCTACTTCATGCATACTGAGTTTTTTACACTGCTAAAGAGTTGGATTCCCATGCTAAACATGGACAAAGTTTCAAATTTATTTCCAAAAATACCTCTTCCAGTTTGTCACAAGTTTCGGAAAGTTTTTTTCGAGTATGGGTCTGTGTGACGTTAGATGGAGCGGAATTTCCTTATATGGGTCCTAAGGGCACTTCTCCAGGAAGAGCGCGCGCTCCCGTATAGCAGAGGAGAGACATTCACTGATCAAAGATAGAGACCGAATTGTTACAAAAGAAGTGTGTTTTTGGTTGCCAGGGCAAGACAACCCTGCACAGATTACCAAAAAAAAAACAGCATTAAGTGGATGGAGTTTATTTTTACAGAGCATCAACGGAGTTGTGCAAGTGTTTGCACATTGCACATTGTTTATTTCTTAAGGATAATGCAGTCCCAACGAAAAAAGGGTCACGATCGTGTGTTGGAACCGCAGGCGGTGAGTAAAACTGCTTCAAATATCTCTGTGTTGTTAACTTAGCTATCGGCGTGTAAGCACATCAAGTAAACAACATGCAATGTTGTCATCAAACTGCACTTTCTACATGTACACCTTAAAAAAAAAAAAAAAACGACAAAGTGGAACTTAGTCATTTTCCAAAACCGCTAAGCAAATATATACAGTTTCAATACATACCACATAGAGACATCGTTGCTGATGCTGCTCTTGTTAAATTTCAGCCTCTGGATCTGATTCTGGATCATAAATATACGACTGAATCTGACTGTTAGCCATGGTTTGTTTTGTATGATGTTTTTTTCCTCACGGTAATGTCACAGCTTCCAAATGCTCTCAACGCAAAAGCCTACTGGCGCTTGTGATTCTTTAGCTCCGCCCACACGTCACGCCTCCAGGCGCTCGTGTTTTTCCGGGAAAAATCGGTACAGACTATCTTTCTCTTATAAATATAATAAAACTAAAGACTTTTTGGAGTCATGAAGGATGCAGTACTACTCTATAGATATTCAAGATTAACAGGATATTGAGTGAAAACGAGCATTTCACCACCCCTTTAAAAATATTTTTTGTAAATGTAAATGTTTTTGTTTTATAATTAACTTGAAATTCTTGAAAGAACATACATAACTCATTTATGAACACTAACTTAACAGTAATAATAATAATAATAATAATAAATTATAAATAAATAAAGATTACATGACTACTATCCCTTCCGTTCCCAAGAGTTGAGTTGGTCCACAACAAGTACGTGCAAATTTGTCATTTTTTTTACGGCTACAGAAAATGAATCAAAATGGCAGACGTCAGTTGAGTGGTTTTGCAAAAAGAAAGTTGAAGAAAGACAAGGACGCTAGACATTTAGATACAATTCTAAATGTTCCTGTCACAGTGTCTGGG